>NC_041401.2:24607789-25230289 GCF_900747795.2 Erpetoichthys calabaricus
CCAACGCTGATGCTTGCAGGCTAGTCTAGTGCAGCAGCTGAATCCCAGGGACAGTGGTGCTGCAGTTATACCAGGGCCGGCAGTGGTCATGAGCTGGCTGCTCAACGAATAGCTCCGGTGTGCTGGAAAATTGCTCTGTGAAGCGACTATAGCCGGTTGTGGCGATCAATGAATATACATCGCCGAATATACTCGGCTACGGCGTGCTTCCAAATTGCACTGTAAACAGACTTTAGCCAGTTCTGGCGTTCAACAAATGTACTTTGCCGAATATACTCGGCTCCGGCATGCTGGCAAATTGCATTGGGAACCGACTATAGCTGGTTCCGGCGGTTTAAGGGTTAAAACAGCTGTTTCAACAAAGAAATGAAGACATGCTGGTGCCTAAGGCTATCAATTAGTTTATAACCTGGGCATTGGAACAACAAGGAGCTAAATTATTTTACAGCCTGGGAAAGGAAGACATGCCGATACCCCAGGCAACATCAAAAAAGTTTTATGGTTTGGGAAAACAAACAGTGAATTCATTCAACATATTGACAGTCAGCCAATCAGAATATCTAACAATCACATCTTACAAAACCCCCCAGTAGAATTTTATAATAAATATGCCTCGACTAAAGAGTGACATACGAGGGAGGAAGAAGAAGGAACGAAGATCAGGAAAAGAGAACAGAGCGACGGCAACGTGCGGCTGTTTCCATCTGATCATCAGAAAAGCATCTAAATGAACAAATATGAGTCCTAGATCACAAGCCGCCTGCGATATTCATCCTTGTTATCTTTACTTTTTTTAAAGCTTTTTCTAAAGACTATATATGTCCAGACTTTATTATCAGTCCTATTTTCTATTATTCTTTTTTTCTATTTGGTAATATTATTCCTGTAATAAATACCATGCTGCTTTTAACGTTCTATGCTTTGTCTTCATGTCTAGAGTGATTGAAGTAATAAGGTAGATTTCTTTGATCACCTGGTGCAGACGGAGATTTGCCATACGCTCTGTGCTGTGAGGTTTATTAAGGCTGAGGGTGAGAACTCCACCCAAAAGTAGGGAGCAGTACGTAAAGTAAGGCATTCTTGGCTGATAAATGGCCTATAGTCAAGGCTGCTGAGCCTTTGTATGTTTAAATGTATTCTTGGAGACCAAAGTAATATTTAGGTCTGAGATATCTTTAAAACTTTGTATGTTGTTCATTCCGATAATAAGTAAGTCTCTTGAAGTGCTGAGAGAGTGACAGGCTGTGCTATTCCTAAGGCACTTGTGTGGTTTAAAGTGCCAGAGGTTAACCAGCTGTGTGTTTGTCATTCATGGGCCAGTGTTGAATTTCTGTATGTATGCATGTGTTAATCTTAAGGTGCAACAGTAGACCAACCCGATAACAGACCTGATGAGTACACTTACAGCCTAGGCAGAGGGTAAGTAGAGGGAAATATCACAATGATACACACAGTTATTCAAACCCTTTTCTAGGACACTTGACATTTGGCATCCCCATTCTATTGGTCATCGTTGCGATGTTTCAACACCTTCTTTGGAGTCCACCTGTGGCCAATTCAATGCATTGGACCCATTAGGGAAGGCACACAGCAGTCTACAGAATGTCCTACAAATGAGCAAAAACCAAGCCATGAGGTCGAAGGAATTGCAAACAGAGCTTAGAGACAGGATTGTGTTGAAGTGCACATCTGGGGAAGACTACCAAAAAAAAAAGGCTGCAGCATTGAATGTTCCCAAGAGCACAATGGCTTCTGTCATTCTTAAGAAGTTTAAAATAACTACAAATCTTCCAAGAGATGGCCATTTAAACAAACTAAGCAATCATGCAAGAAGGGCCTTAGTTGGAGAAGTGACCAAGAACGCAATGCTCACTCTGAATGAGAGGGAAAAAAAACCTGTGAGGAGATAAAAGAAACTTCCAGAAGGATAACCATGACTGCAAGGCTTCACCAGTTTGGGCTTTTTGACAGAGTGACCAAACATAAAAGCCCACTTGGTGGTTGAAAAAAGGAATCTAAAGACTCTTAGACTGTGAGAAATAAGATTCTTTGGTCTGAAGAAACCAAGAATAGAGGAAAACAGACATCGCTCATCACCTGTGCAAGGCAAGTGAGCTGGTGGTGGACTTCTGGCATGTCAAGGAGCCTCTGAGACCAGTCACAACTCAAGGGGAGGATGTGGAAGTGGTGTAGAGCTACAAGTACCTGGGGGTCTACATAAACAAACAAACACAGTAGCGCTATACAAGAAGGGCCAGAACACACTGGACTTGCTAAGGAGACTCCGGTCATTTGATGTGGGCAGCAAGCTGCTGGAAATGTTCTACCAGTCCATAGTAGCCAGTGTGGTGTTCTATGCTGCAATCTCCCGGGGAAGCAACTTGAGCTCAAAAGAGGCCCACTAAACTTATCAAGAAAGCCTGCTCTGTCACAGGGTGAACACGGGACACAATGGAAGCTGTTGTGGAAAAGAGGATGGTGGCAAAATTGGATGTCATCATGAAAAATCCCCTCCAGGAGCATCTCTGGGGTTCTTTTCCACCAACTGCTATCAGGCAAATCAATACTTCCGTGCAATGTACTCGTTATGTTTATTTATCAACTAGCCATCCCCGTGGCTCCACCCGCATAATAGTGAAACAGGACAGTGAGAAGGACCCTGCCCGGCTCCCTACTCCTGACGTCATGCTTCCCCCTCCACTCGGACTGCAGCCTCTGTCTCGAATTAGCGTGAATATATCGCTCCAGCAAGCAAACTGTGATTCTTAGCACAATGACAGAAGTCGCAAAATCATCCAGAATGTTCAAGCAAATTCTAGAAAAAAACCTGATCTAAATCTGTTAAGTAGTTCTCTTGTTCGCTAGTGAAGCAGAGATAAGGTATGCCCCGAGGCTGGCGTGTGAGTGAGGAGGTCCCCGCCCACTGCGTGTCTCTCTGGATTTGTGAAAATAAATTGGCACCGCAAGTGAACTATGATACTTAGCGAGACGAGAGAAGTCACAAAATCAACTGGAATGTTCAAGCAAATTCTAGAAAAAAATCCGATCTAAATCCGTTAAGTAGTTCACTCATGAAAAGTGGACAGACATACAGGCAGACAGACATTGGATTTTATATATACAGAGATTTATTGATTGATTGACTTATTGGCTGTATTGTTTGTCCTGGGCGTCTGTATCCTTATATTTTATGTTTCTGCTGCTGTATGCCTCTGAATTTCTCTTTGGGAGAAATAAAGTTTATCTAATCAAATCTAATCTAACTGAATATCATGCCAACAGTGAAGCATGGTGGTGGCAGCATCATACTGTGGGGTTGCTTTTTAGCAGCAGGAACTGGGAGACTAGACAAGGTTGATGGAAAGCTGAATGGTGCAAAGAACAAAGATGCCATTTAATGAAAGTTGTCAGAGTGCTACGGACCTCAGACTTGGCTGAAGATTTACTTTTCAGCAGAGCAATGACACTAAGCATAAAGCATTAGCTAAGGGCCAACTCTGAGAATGTTTTTGAGTGACCCAGCCAGAACCCCAAAATACATCCCTGGAGAGACCTGAAAATAGCTGGCCACCGAAGGTCTCCATTCTCCCTGACAGAATGTGATAGAATCTACAAAGAAGCAATGTAAGAAAATTCCCAAATCCAAGTGGGTGAAGCTTGTCACGTCAAACCCAAGAAGACACCAGACTGGCACTGCTACCAAAGAGGCTTCAACTAAGTGCTGAACACTTGTGTCATTATTTCACTTTTTAAATTTGAATAATTTTGCAAAAATTGCTGAAATCTAATTTTTTGCTTTTTCATTCTGGATTACTGAATGTTGCTTGATGTGGGGAAGAAAGGAGAATTTAAATGATCTTAGCACTGAGCTGCAACATAACAACATGTCAAAAAAAGTGAAGGGGTGTAAACACTTTTTGAATCCACTGTACATAAACACTTGCACAAACCATGGTAGTTTTTTCGGTGTGGCGTGCTGGGATTGGGGAACAACAAGAAAGTGGCAGACATTAAGAGGATAAACAAACTAACTCAGAAGGTGGGCTATGGCTCTGGACAGCTTGGAAACTGTGACAGATCAGAGAATGTTGTCTAGACTTCAGTCTGTTTCTTACAGTTCATGGTGTTGTGGTTGGACAGAGGAGCGTTTTCAGTAGTAGACTGACCAGCACCAAGAGCTCCACTGAACGCCAAAGGAAATCCTTCCTCCCCACGGCCATCAAACTCTATAACTCCTCTTCTGGTCAATCATCCACACTGTAAGCCGTTTCCTTTTTCTCTAATAGATATCCCAGTAGATTTTCAACTACTTAGATGTGCAATAACTTGTCTGTTCTCCTCAAACAAATAACTTTTTGCTCTCAGAATGGCAATATTTTCACTTAAGGTGCGATATTATTATGTGAAATACTTCAGGCTCGGTATGCTATTACTGTCTAGTATACTAGGGATTTTGTAAGATACTCGCATGCATACTATTTATTGTATTCATTACCATGTAAATGTAGAGCTTAGTGAATAATGATGATTTATTACACTTTATTTTGATAGTTACAGTGATATGAAAAAGTTTGTGAGCCCCTCTTAATTCTTTGGATTTTTGTTTATCATTGGCTGAGCTTTCAAAGTAGTAACTTCCTTTTAATATATGACATACCTTATGGAAACAGTAGTATTTCAGCAGTGACATTAAGTTTATTGCATTAACAAAAAATATGCAGTATGCATCATAACAAAATTAGACAGGCATAAATTTGGGCACCTCAACAGAGATATAACATCAATACTTAGTTGAGCCTCCTTTTGCAAATCTAACAGCCTCTAGACGCCTCCTATAGTCTTTGATGAGTGTCTGGATTTTGGATGGAGGTATTTCTGACCATTCTTCCATACAAAATCTCTCCAGTTCAGTTAAATATCATGGCTGCTGAACACGGACAGCCCGCTTCAAATCATCCCATAGATTTTTGATGATATTCAAGTCAGGGGACTGTGACGGCCATCCCAGAACATTGTACTTCTCCCTCTGCATGAATGCCTTTGTAGATTTCGAACTGTGTTTTGGGTCATTGTCTAAATGGGAATATCCAACCTCTGCGTAACTTCAACTTTGTGTCTGATGCTTGAACATCATCATGAAGAATTTGTTGATATTGGGTTGAATTCATGCGACCCTCAACTTTAACAAGGGCCCCAGTCCCTGAACTAGCCACACAGCCCCACAGCATGATGGACAGTAGGTAGCAGGTGTTTTTCTTGGAATGCGGTGTTCTTCTTCCACCATGCAAAGCGCTTTTTGTTATGACCAAATAACTCAATTTTTGTCACATCAATCCAAAGCACTTTGTTCCAAAATGAATCTGGCTTGTCTCAATGAGCATTTGCATACAACGAGCGACTCTGTTTGTGGCGTGAGTGCAGAAAGGGCTTCTTTCTCATCACCCTGCCATACAGATGTTCTTTGTGCAAATTGTGCTGAATTGTAGAACGATGTACAGATACACCATCTGCAGCAAAATGTTCTTGCCGGCCTTTGGAGGTGATCTGTGGGTTGTCTGTCACCATTCTCACAATCCTGTGCATATGCCGCTCCTGTATTTTTCTTGGCCTGCCAGACCTGCTGGATTTAACAGCAACTGTGCCTGTGGCCTTCCATTTCCTGATTCCATTCCTCACAGTTGAAACTGACAGTTTAAACCTCTGAGATAGCTTTTTGTAGCCTTCCCCTAAACCATGAGACTGAACAATCTTTGTTTTCAGATCTTTTGAGAGTTGCTTTGAGGATCCCATGCTGTCTGTCACTCTTCAGAGGAGAGTCAAAGGGAAGCACAACTTGCAATTGACCACCTTAAATGCCTTTATATCTCATGATTGGACACACCTGTCTATGAAGTTCAAGGCTTAAAGAGCTAATCCAACCAATTTGGTGTCACAAGTAATCAGCATTGAGCAGTGACAGGCATTCAAATCAGCAAAATTACAAGGGGACCCACATTTTTGCACAGTCAGTTTTTCACATTTGTTTTAATTTCATACAACTAAATACTGCTTCACTCAAAATCTTTGTTCAGAAAACACCGCAGTACTCAGATGTTCCTAGGAAATGAAAGACATACCACTGTTATCTTCATCCATCCATCCATTTTCCAACCCGCTGAATCCGAACACAGGGTCACGGGGGTCTGCTGGAGCCAATCCCAGCCAACACAGGGCACAAGGCAGGAAACAATCCCGGGCAGGGTGCCAACCCACCGCAGGACACACACAAACACACCCACACACCAAGCATACACTAGGGCCAATTAAGAATCGCCAATCCACCTAACCTGCATGTCTTTGGACTGTGGGAGGAAACCGGAGCACCCGGAGGAAACCCACGCAGACACGGGGAGAACATGCAAACTCCACACAGGTAGGACCCGGGAAGCGAACCCAGGTCCCCAGGTCTCCCAACTGCGAGGCAGCAGCGCTACCCACTGCGCCACCGTGCCGCCCCACTGTTATCTTTTTTTGTTGAAAGTAGAGTCAGTTATTATGCAGGCTGAGAGGGGTTCCCAAACTTTTTCATATGACTGAATATCTTATTTATATTTTTATTTTACATGCAATATTTTTATACTTGCTCTTAGTGTTACTTGTCTTTTTTTTCTATGGATACAGTTGTAACATAAATAATCTCCCTCGGGATTAATAAAGCTTTCTGATTCTGACTGTGATCTTCTGTGTCTGATTGGCATTAGGATAGAAAATAGTCACCTCAACCTAAACTGGGCACAATTAACTCAGAAAATGGATGGGCGATCGATTGTTGGAAAATAAGCAAGTGTGGCAGGGAGTAAGAAGAACTGCAGTAAAGAAGCCCTCCCTGATGTTTCTTCCTACACAGACAACCAGGTGATGAGACAGCAAATTCCACTTTAAGCAAAGGCAGCAGCCATACTGAACAGCAAGTTGTTGCCTTTCTTTTTGCAGATAAAGATCAATGATTACAGTCTGTGGAACTTTGCAATGAGGTGTGTGATTAATTACCGTCAAGCTCATAATAACATTACAGTACCTGAAAGCTTTAGTGTTAAGAAAGATGTACTGTGACGATACTGTAAGAAAAGGAGGGCTTCTTGTCAGGTAGACATTTTTCACCTTAGACTGTATTATTGGATTTGTAATTAACGGCTCATCCTGCACCGCTTGCTGGAACACAAAACTGTGCTTTGCCAACGACTAACATCATGTTTTTCACACAAACAGGAGGGTGATTGCGATGTATGCAGCACAGGTTCTTTAATAAATAAAAGAGGAATCAACATCTGCAGGCAGTAGAATACCAAGCAGACAAACGCTTGTGTCTGAGGGTCAGTCGGTTTACTTCAAGGTCTGAAGCCTCCCTTAATGTCAGCAAAACCGAGGAGTTGCTCAGAGACCTGAGGAAGCAGACAGCAGAGGCTATACAGCAGGTCAGCAGCCTTCCATTTAACAGTCTTTACTGACAAAGTGAAATGGGCACTGGGCTATCCTGAGGATGACTCACCCTTACCCACTTTTCCATCTAAACTCACGAACTTCTTAAGGGGTGCAGAGGAGTCTGTACTCATTGGTGTCATTCTATCCTAGTATGGCACCTGCTCAGTCCAGAGCTGCAGGGCACTTACTCAGAGTAGTGAAGGTGGCACAGACCTTTACTGACATAAAGCTTCTTTCTGTCCAGGGCATACATATAACGCAACACCTTCGAAAGGCAAACAGTATTAATAAACACCTCGGCCATCCTGTACAGCCACAAGCAATAATAAATCGTGTAAGAGCCATTTACTAGTTATTTAGGTCATGTTAAGCTGATCTGAAGTATTTTCTTCTTCTTTCAGCTGCTCCCGTTAGGGTTTCCATATCTTTCTGTCCTCTGCATCTTGCCTAACCATCCAACTTAAGCTGACCTTCTAATGTCCTCATTTCTAATCCTGTCCATCCTCGTCACACCCAATGCAAATCTTAGCATCTTTAACTCTGCCACCTCCAGCTCTGTCTCCTGCTTTCTGGTCAGTGCCACCGTCTCCAGCCCATATAAAATAGCTGGTATCACTACCGTCCTGTAGACCTTCCCTTTCACTCTTGCTGATACCCGTCTGTCACTAATTACTGCTGACACTCTTCTCCACCTGAAGTATTTTCTTAGTTATCTTAAATATTTGCCTATATACAGGGTGAGCCAAAATGAAGTACCACATTTCTTGAGGTCATTGTGCGAGGTGGAGGCAGCCGAGTGGGTTGGGGTGGTGGGGGGGTCCTTTGATAGGCGATCCCTTGTAGTTTTCAGTCAGCAACATGCCTTGGTCTGGTGTGCACCATGCTTTCGCTGTCTAAGCGTTTGTCAAAAATAAAAAATCCATAATCACCATGCAACATTCCTTCCGAATGAACTTCAGCATTCCTTCTAATGGCAGGTGGCTAAATTTAGACAAACTGGTACAACATTGAAATGAAAATCTCCAGGCCATCCTCAGACTATACAAATCACTGAAAACATCCAAGCTCTTAAGGGCATCAATTTTTCAGTCTCCTAGACGTTCCGCACGCAAACCTGCTTCTGCCTTAGGCATTTCCAACACGTCTTTGAGGAGGATTTTGCACGAGGACCTTAATTTCCATCCATACAAAATGATGGCAGTTCAGGAACTGGCTGAGAGAGACTGGGAGAGCCGTAGAGAGTTGTGCGCGATCATTCTGAAAACTGTTCATTGCGGTGCCATCGTTATGTGCAGACACGAGGCACATTCCCTTTGAAAGGTTTCATAAATAAGAAAAACTTTTACTATTGAGCTGAAACCAACCCTCGTGAACTTTATCAGAGACCCCAGCACAGTGAGTGTGTCACAGTTTGTTGTGCCGTTGCAGAATTTGTGATTGAAGGCCCTTACTTTTTTGAGGACAGCGGAGCAACGTGTTCCCCGTCACTTCAGAACGTTACATTGAAATGCTAGAGAATTTTTCTCGGCTACAACTGGAAGAAATGGATGTGGTGGATGCCTGTTGTCAACAGGATGGAGCAACAGCTCATACGGCCTGCGCGGAGATCCATGCAAGTTTTGCAGGAGATATTTCTGGTGGAGCTGATCTCCCTACGCGGCGATTTCGAGTGGGCTTCACGTTCGCCTGATCCATGTGATTTCTTCTTGTGGGGCTCTCTAAAGTCTCAAGTCAAAGGTATACACATACCGACCTCAAAACCTTGAAGCCCGCAAGGGCACTATTCACCATGAAATCGCTGCTATTCCCCTTGAAATGGCCAAACAAGTCAAGCGAGTGTTCAGAAATCGTCTTGAAGAGTATATCGCTAATGATGACCACCACCTTGAAGACATCATTTTTAAAACACAGTGAACAAAATTTATTTTGTATTCCCTTTTTTGTGTAGTAATGAAATTTATTTTATCTTGTAGCATTTTTGTAAAATAAACATTTGAAATGTGGTACTTTTTTTTTGGTTCACCCTGTATTAGTGCATAGTATAAGGGAGGTCCTATTATAACCCCCACAAGCTGAACTGAAATGGAATCTCCTCTTCTTCTTTCAGCTGCTCCCATTAGGGGTTGCCACAGTGGATCATCTTCTTCCATATCTTCCTGTCCTCCATATCTTGCTCTGTCACCCCCATCACCTGCATGTCCTCTCTCACCACATCCATAAACCTTTGCTTAGGCCTTCCTCTTTTCCTCTTCCTTGGCAGTTCTATCCTTAGCATCTTTCTCCCAATATACCCAGCATCTCTCCTCTGCACATGTCCAAACCAATGCAATCTCGCCTCTCTGACTTTGTCTCCCAACTGTCCAACTTGAGCTCACCCTCTAATGTCCTCATTTCTAATCCTGTCCATCCTCGTCACACCCAATGCAAATCTTAGCATCTTTAACTCTGACACCTCCAGCTCTGTCTCCTGCTTTCTGGTCAGTGCCACCATCTCTAACTCATATAACATTGATGGTCTCACTACTGCCCTATAGACCTTCCATTTCACTCTGGATGATACCCATCTGTCACAAATTACTCCTGACACTCTTCTCCACCCACTCCACCCTGCCAGCACTCTCTTTTTCACTTCTCTTCCACAATCCCAATAACTCTGTACTGTTTATCCCAAGTATTTAAACTCATCCACCTTCGCCAATTCTACTCTCTGCATCCTCACCATTCCACTGACCTGCTCCCTACTATCACTACAGATCACAATGTCATCAGCAAACATCATAGTCCACGGGGACTCCTGTCTAATCTCGTCTGTCAACCTGTCCATCACCATTGCAAATAAGAAAGGGCTCAGAGCCGATCCCTGATGTAATACCACCTCCATGTTGAATGCATCCGTCACTCCTACCGCAGACCTCACCACTGTCACACTTCTCTCTTACATATCCTTTACAACTCCTTTGTACTTCTCTGCCACTCCCGACTTCCTCATACAATACCACAGCTCCTCTCGAGGCACCCTGTCATGTGCTTTCTCCAGGTCCACAAAGACACAATGCAACTCCTTCTGGCCTTCTCTAAACTTCTCCATCAACATCCTCAGAGCAAACATCGCATCTGTGGCGCTCTTTCTTGGCATGAAACCATACTGCTGTTCACTAATCATCACCTCACTTCGTAACCTAGCTTCCACTACTCTTTACTATTTCTTGTCGCTCTGACTACAGATTAGTCTCAATTAGTGATCTGCCTGGCCATAGGTAAGGCACAGAGGGCACACGGTTTCAAAACATGTCTAGATGTATGTAACGTAGCGTGCTCCATTGAATGTGCAGAGCTGTACATTTAGAATGTACTGAATGCATTAAGTAAAGCATAGAGAAGTAACTCATCTTAAAGAATAGAAAACAAATGAAGTTCAACAAGAAAAAGTTTAAAGAAGAAAACAACCTTTTAATCTATTCTCATGTGAAATGTTTTCTTTGAATTTTCACTAAACCTTTAAAAACTAATCTATTTGGACTGAGAAATTTCTTTTGGTATGCGTTTGACTCATTCATGCTTGATCCTGCCTTACCCACTTAGCAGTTATAAACCATTACAAGAAAAAAAATCTTTAACTCGGGAGTGGTCTCCCCTAGACTTGCTCACATATGCTCATATATGGGGATGGATATTTGAGGAGTAAACTGTAAGACAAGAATTCTATTTTTATATTATGTACATTAAAGAACCATCAACAAAAAATCAAATCAAATTACCATATTTACCCGTGTACCACGTGCACATTTTTTCCCCCGAAAATTAGCATTAGAAAATCAGGTGCGCATCATACACGAAGAAATTTTTTTCTGTAATGTTTACTTCTTCTGCTCTCTCTCTCTCACTCTCGCTCTCGCTCTCACTCTCGCTCTCTTGCTCGCTCTTTCGTCATGCAACAAAAACAGAAGGGTATTTTGCGGAAAACATGCCCTAAACTCTTCCTATACAATCACAACGCACGTAGTACACTGGGCAAATTTTTTTCATAATTTTCTTTGTAAAAATTAGGGTGTGCATCTTACACAAGGGCGTGTGGTACACGAGTAAATACGGTAATAATACATTGAAGAATTATTATAAAAGTAAAGTTTAATAAATTGGACTCTGCAGCTGCATGAATAAAAGGTAAAGTAGCACTTCCGGTTATTGGAAATAGCCCAAAAGTTGATAGAAATCTGTGTTTTGTACCTAATACTTGTATGCAAAATTTGGTTGACCTAAGTGAAAGCATCATGAGCGCACTCACAGGATAGGCTGATTTGAAAGCAGAGTGAGGGGCAAAGAAAATAAAAGACTTTCCTGAAGAAGGGGCCTGAGTTGCCTCGAAAGCTTGCATATTGTAATCTTTTTAGTTAGCCAATAAAAGGTGTCATTTTGCTTGGCTTTTCTCTACATTCATAATGGATAACACGGTACAACACCCTAGTACTACAGGATTTGATTAGAAGACCCAGAAGAGAGGTGGTCAGTCAGGCAAGGTCAGGA
The DNA here is from genome assembly GCF_900747795.2 of Erpetoichthys calabaricus. Lineage (NCBI taxonomy): Eukaryota > Metazoa > Chordata > Cladistia > Polypteriformes > Polypteridae > Erpetoichthys > Erpetoichthys calabaricus. Next base: position 24,619,775 of record NC_041401.2, read on the forward strand.
AAACAAATCCAAAGACCAAATCACGCAGTAAGTCATGGTTAAGAGACACACAAGTGTTGTGGATCATCATGAGAGAACAAAAAGATCAGGAGATGGTAGTGAAATCAGAGACAAAAATGAGTCAAAAAAACCAAAAAAAACCGGGTGAGACGTTAATCAGAAGTTGTAGGCAACAATGGGAGTCAAAACACTAAAAACAAACCTAGCACTACAGCCTACTTGGAATGTAAGCCAACTATAAAATATGAAACGAGTTTATCTCTGAGGGATAACGACAGAAAGACATTGGCATGCATTATTAGATTAGAATAGATAAACTTTATCAATCCCAAGGGAAATTCAAATTCAGAAGAAACATAAAAAACAAGGATACAGACTCACAGGACAGATAATACAGCCAGTCAATCAATCAATAAGTAAATAAATAAATAAATAAAAATAAACTTAACGAGTACATCAGGTGGAAGCACTGAATCACCTGATAACAGTGGGCAAGACCCCCCTAGAGGTGCTTCCTAGCACACTGTGGTAGAATGAGCCTGTGGCTAAAAGAGCCCCAAGAGAGCACCTCCTGGAGGTGATTTTTCATGATGGCATCCAATTTTGCCACCATCTTCTTTTCCACAGCTGCCTCCAGTGTGTCGGGGGTTCACCCTGTGATGAAGCAGGCTCTCCTGATGCGTTTGATCAGCCATTGGACTTCACTAGAGCTCAGGTGACGTAACAATCATGACATCACAAATGCAACTCAAGGTCAAGTGTCAAGGGTTAGGAATCCTCTTTAATAAAACCCCTGTGTGTGTCCATGTGTCCGTGTGTGTGTGTCTTCTGGTGAAGTGCGCATGCGCTGGGCACTCTTTAATAAAGGACATCATTGCTGTTGAGAGTGCTGATTGGGTAGTCGTGGCCAAGGCGGAAGTACAGGGAAGGGCGGAATGAGTGGCAGAGTCACCGGCCTCTAGCAGATGCTTCAAAGGCCGCCTGACGCCTCACACAAGACAGAGAGGGCGGGACCTAGAAAATATCGCGCAGCCGATCCAATCGGATTTCGGTAAATGAGGTAAGCAACATCTCCTGGAAGAACGGTCAGCTCAGCAAGTAAACATCAACAAAAGAAAGGCTGAACGACAAAGAAAAATACGAGCAAATAGATCAATTTAGGAAAAAGAAAATGAGCGTCAGAAAAATGCTAAAAGAGAAAGGCTCAGAAGAGCAAATATATCTATAGAAGAAAAGGAAAATGAGCGTATAAAAAGAATTCTCAAAGAGAAAGACAAAGACGAGCAAATAGATCTATTGAAGAAGAGGAAAATGAGGATCAGAAAAATGCCAAAACACACAGAGCTAAAGCTAAAATAAAGAGAGGCAGGATAAGAGATCTTCAACAGCCACAGAGGAGAGGATAAATGTAATATTAATTATACTTACTGTATTGTCATATACGTTTCTATTTTATTTTTAATATTATTTTACATTTAATATACAGTAATCCCTCCTCCATCGTGGGGGTTGCGTTCCAGAGCCACCCGCGAAATAAGAAAATCCGCGAAGTAGAAACCATATGTTTATATGGTTATCTTTATATTGTCATGCTTGAGTCACAGATTTGCGCAGAAACACAGGAGGTTGTAGAGAGACAGGAACGTTATTCAAACACTGCAAACAAACATTTGTCTCTTTTTCAAAAGTTTAAACTGTGCTCCATGACAAGACAGAGATGACAGTTCTGTCTCACAATTAAAAGAATGCAAACATATCTTCCTCTTCAAAGGAGTGCGGGTCAGGAGCAGATCATGTCACAGAGATAGAGAAAAGCAAACAAATCAATAGGGCTGTTTGGCTTTTAAGTATGCAAAGCACCGCGGCACAAAGCAGTTGAAGGCGGCAGCTCACACCCCCTCTGTCAGGAGCAGACAAAGAGAGAGAGAGAGAGAGAGAGAGACAGAGTTTGTTTTTCAATCAAAAATCAATACGTGCCCTTCGAGCTTTTAAGTATGCGAAGCACCGTGCAGCATGTCGTTTCAGGAAGCAGCTGCACAAAAGATAGCAACGTGAAGATAATCTTTCAGCATTTTTAGACGAGCGTCCGTATCGTCTAGATGTGCGAACAGCCCCCCTGCTCAATCCCCCTACGTCAGGATCAGAGAAAGTCAGCGCAAGAGAGAGAGAAAAGTAAGCTGGGTAGCTTCTCAGCCATCTGCCAATAGCGTCCCTTGTATGAAATCAACTGGGCAAACCAACTGAGGAAGCATGTACCAGAAATTAAAAGACCCATTGTCCGCAGAAATCCGCGAACCAGCAAAAAATCCGCGCTATATATTTAAATATGCTTACATATAAAATCCGCGACGGAGTGAAGCCGCGAAAGGCGAAGCGCGATATAGCGAGGGATTACTGTACAGTAGACTGTACCTACTAATGTTTATGCACTGCTGTTCTAGCGCCCGTTATTGTAATGGGCTTAATGTCTAGTTAATAAATAAAACTAAAATGGTAGCGAAATTAAACTTTTCCAAAATTAATCAAAATGAAAAGTAGATATGAAAAACCAGAATCAATATGCCAAAAAATCATAAAGTAAATCAAGTATATAAAGTGTGTGTATTATTAGCCATTAATCTGCTTGGTGTTAAACTCAAGCATAAGTTGGGCTCAGAATTCTATGTTATTACAGTTAACTCAGGATCAGACTCGGGGTGAGTGTAATAATCGACTTTACAGCGTTGTGCCCGAATGACTCCTGGGACCGTAGTCTGCTGCCAACTAGTGGATGATATAACATCATGCTGCTAAAAAATCACAATTGTTTCTCTGAGTTCTGCCACTTTATGGTAACTCTATGGTAACTCATTAATATTCAAGAGTGGGGCGGAGCCTTCAGCTGAAAACACAATGGCAAAGGAAAAGCAAGTTTTAGAACAAACTGAAACTGAACTATTGGTTGATTCGGGTGATTGTGATGGTGATATGAATTGGTCAGCAGACATTGACACGGAAAGTGAAACTGATGCACACGACACTGTACAACTGAACCACCGTGATATGCTTGGTGACTCTGATCGCGTGAAGTTTCACTGTGGCGCAGCATTAGCTGAGTGGCAAAAAAACCACAATGACTGCAATCAAGTAGAAGGAAAAAATGTTCAAGTCATGGGAGACATGGAAGTCACTAAGCCTTGAGCTGTGGTAGCCTATAACACCACAATGGGTGCGTCACTCGTGTGGATCAGGCAGTGACACTCTACCCTCTCGTGCTCAAGCATCCACAAAAATAAAGAAACTCGCTTGTACTGTCCTGATTGCAGCATTGGGATGTGCATTGGTGATTATTTCAAAGCATATCACATAAAGTACACATATGAAATCTGCATCATGTATATTGAGCTGCGGTGGGCTGGAGCCCTGCCCGGGGTTTGTTTCCTGCTTTGTGCCCTGTGTTGGCTGGTATTGGCTCCAGCAGACCCCCGTGACCCTGTAGTTAGGATATAGCGGGTTGTTTAATGGATGGATGGATGATAAATGTTGAGGTTGTGGTACTTATAGGTTTCTGTCACACAGGATAATGTTTTCATGCTGAATACAAATTCAACATTTCTGTCTTATTTTTTCAAATCCTAAGGAGCAGTGGCAACTGGTAAAAAAAAATGGGCAGGGGTGCAGTTTTTGGGGGGACAAACCGAAGCAACAGTTGTTAATTTTATAGTGCCTTACACATCAATTTATTATATAGTGCCTTTCATATCTATTTATATATCTGGTCATTCCACATGCTCCTGTGGTCCTCATCATAGTGCCAATGCACATCTTGACCTGTCCAGTACCATTGTTGAGACTTTTGCGTGACAAAAGGCACGCAAGCAAGTATTTTAAGGTACTAGTGATATTAAAAGTAATATGATTTATGACTTTTCAGTCAGTTCCATTTTTGTAAGTTTTAACAGTTTAATGTGTAAATTAGTAAGATTAACTGTGCATTAGTGTCACTACTGTGAGGATTTGTGAGCTTGGCCAATTTATGGTGTCCATTTTCTTAGAACTTGTGTAAAACAGATTGATTGTGTAATAGTATCCTGTCAGCCGGTGTTGTCATTTTAAATTGCCACAAAATGAAATTGCTTCATTTTAAATCACAGAACAGTTTCTACTTTCTAGCTTACATTACATTTTAAACATCTTCCTTCACAACGTTGTCTTGGAAAAGTAAGCGGGTCCACATTTTACATATATTTATGAACTAGTAATACTACTACCCACACCTCCCACATTTCATTCCCACTATTTATTTTAGATTTACTAAGTTACAGCGGCTGTAATAAAGCGATTAAAAACGTTATTACAAATTCCATCTAGAGAGCTGGTTTGTTTGTCCTCAGCAAACTTTATATAAAATGGTGTGCCCAGCAGGGGGCGTTGCAGTACCCCAGACACAAGCACACAGACACCTTATTCTTATAAATTCCTTGAATAAAGGCTTCGAAACGGGTATAAGCCAAACCCAACACTATTCTTCTTCTTCTTCCTTTCTGTCTTCCTCCTTCCACTCCTCCAGGCGATCTTCGTCCTTCTCCTCTCCTGACTCTAATTCGTCTGGATGAGGTCAAACAGCCAATCAGAAGTCCCACAAAGTAAGGATTATGAATCCCTTCAGCTCCCCCTATCGGCTCCCATGGAACCCAACAGGGATACCCCACAGGACTACAGACCCCTGCAGGGTATGCTGGGTACTCACTTTCATTTTAGATCTCGATCTCCAGATCACTCGCACCACAGGACTACAGAACCCATCATGCCCTGCAGGGGTCTGTGTGGGAATAGTAAACCAGGGAGGCTGCCACCTAGCATAATGGGGAAGAGACTAATTAGCAGTCCTCGTCTCTCCTGGCCCTTACAGTGTCCATTTTAGGACATCCTCCTCCCTCCGAAAAAACTCCATCCTTCCTACTACCTTCGACAAAATATTCCTCCTCCCTGCGAGGAATCCCCCGTCACCCCTCCCCCCCCCCCCCTCCTCCCTCCTTCCACCACCGTCCGCTCTCAGTTCTCTGATGTCCGTTTTCCGTCATCCACCCTCATATCTCCGTCATCCGCCTTCAGCTCTCCGTCAAACCCCACACTCCCCCCGCCCCCCATCACAGCATTTTCGTTAATGAAGTGACGTAATACTCCAGCTCCACCTTCTTCACAAGTTCATTCACCGAATTATTTGTCAATTTGATTTCACAGTAAGATTTTACAGCACGACTCAAACGCGGGAACGAAGGTAAATGACGTTAATTGTTGAGTGTCTTTTAATACTATGTAAGCATACATATTAACACGTGTGCATTAAAACATATGCATTTACGGGGTGATTTCTCAGGCTTAAAAGCTCACCTTTTATTAAAAGGTAAATGCAAACTTGTTTCATTCTGAAGGGCACAAACCACGTCGGATTTCAGGACTGTGGGAGGAAACCAGAGTACCCGGATGAAACCCACGCTCACATGGGGAGAACATGCAAACTCCACGCAGGGAAGCAAACCCGGGTCTCTTAACTGGCAACTTTTCACTGCGCCACCATGCCGCCCGCATACAAACTTAAAAGGTTTAAATAAAACAGAAATATATAACTTTTATTTTTACTTCCTCAACTTGTGGACGGTGTATCCTGTAGCAAAGCCCTAACTTTTTTCATGAAAGCCCCTTTCAGTCAATAAGCCTTAAAAACAGGTGTAAAGATATTGACAACAAGCTACGCAAACCCACCAAAACATGGAATCGTTTAAATCAAGACGCTGCGTTACCTTCTTCCAGATCGGTCCTAAGTAAGGCGTTTGTATTTTTCCAAAGCAGTTCTGGTTTCCATCTGCATCTGTAGCTGAGTTGAAAAATACCATCCCATACTATTAGTTAACGATTAACACATTTCTATATGTTTTGTAAGCATACAATACAACTGATAATATGTTGCGCTTATTTATCTGGTGTACCAAAATTTTCGCGCATTTAACGGCTGAAATCCGACGTGGTTTGTGCCCTTCAGAATGAAAAAAGTTTGCATTTACCTTTCAATAAAAGGTGAGCTTTTAAGCCTGAGAAATCACCCCGTAAATGCATATGTTTTAATGCACACGTGTTAATATGTATGCTTACATAGTATTAAAAGACACTCAACAATTAACGTCATTTACCATCGTTCCCGCATTTGAGTCGTGCTGTAAAATCTTACTGTGAAATCAAATTGACAAATAATTCGGTGAATGAACTTGTGAAGAAGGTGGAGCTGGAGTATTACGTCACTTCATTAACGAAAATGCCGTGATGGGGGGGGGGGGGGAGTGTGGGGTTTGACGGAGAGCTGAAGGCGGATGACGGAGATATGAGGGTGGATGACGGAAAACGGACATCGGAGAACTGAGAGCGGACGGTGGTGGAAGGAGGGAGGAGGGAGGAGGGGTGACGGGGGAGGAATCTTTTGTTGAAGGTAGTAGGAAGGATGGAGTTTTTTCGGAGGGAGGAGGATGTCCTAAAATGGACACTGTAGGCCCTTCCATTGCAGTGACCTCCTGGCCTGGTAAGGATTCCTGTTCAACCAGCCCCAGCAAGCTGTCCATTACAATGGCTTCATCAACCATATGCTCGTGCTACAATGTCAAATTTCACAAAGTGATGCTGACGATGCCATCATCATCAAGAGAATAGAATAAAAGATTTTAAAAAAATAGAAGGAATTGCTTAAACGGCCACAGATCATACAAACAAAAGGGACAAAAGGGTTTAAATCTCAACAGGAAAATGCTGGAACATAGCAGGCGTTTTTCAAAATCCAAATAGAATGTGTGACTTTCTGGGTTTTTGGGGGGCGAGTAATAGTAATGTCACAAGCCCGACTTTCACCAGTTGGGTTTTTGGCAGGCATTGAAAGTGAAGCCCCCCAGCAGATCTCGTTTCAGTCTTTCTAAAAAAAGAACTGAGGTAATCATTCAGTCCATCAAAGTTAAATAAACTCCTCAACGAGCCGAACAAAAAGAGCAGTGCCGTGATATCTTTTACTCAAGCTTGAAGTGCTGTAACTGCTGTAGAGATAGAGAGCAGCTGAGGTTAACTCAAGTGACTATTTCAGGCAGACAAGCCAATCTGTTAGTAGAGAACGAATCCAACGATAAAATTTAATGTGCATGAGGGCAGAGTCTAGATGGCAGAAGACAGATAATGAACCAAGCCGCACGGCTTAATCTTTCCGAGTTTTTTTATGAATATCATGCAGCTTTACATTTCACCTGCTCGTTCAGAAATAAGTCGTCCTCATTGAGTTTGATCCCATATTGGGTTCATTTGTGTTGCTGTAATACTGTGAAATTCTAAACTTTCTTTAACACACTAAAGAGACACAATGAGCATTAGACACGATTCTCATTCGTGCACACTCCAATTTACAACTGCAGATCACGTGAACATGCATATCCTTTGGATGAGGAAAGAAGACCCAGAATAAAACCCACAAGTTGCTAAGCAACCAGCCTTGCAATTCTTTGGGATGCTGGAGGAAACTGGAGTCAGGGAAGAGCAGGTGAACTCCACATTGGCAGTGCCCAACTCAGAATATGACCCCTGCCCTCTTCATAATCATGATATGGCTGTCCCAGTCCAGCATTGTAGCTCAAAGCTGCTTAAACCAATTCAGCGTCATGCGTGGCTGGAGTTTGTCCTGGTAGCATCAGCCAGGAAGCATCCCTGAACAGCCACCAAGAGATAGAGATAAAACATGCAGACCTCAAACAGACAATATCGGGGTGTGCGATCCAAACCCAAGGTGGCAGAACTATGAAACATCAGTGGTGACACCTTAGCCCACATACAACTCCAGGCTTGCAGAAGTTTCTTTAATACTCAAGAGGTTTGCAATGGTGCAGCACTGAGCACAAGTTCACTGGTGCAATTCCTGGAGGTGGTGGAGCTGCACCAGCCTAACAGGCAAAGGCTGCCTGGAGTCGGAGATGGAGAAGAGGTGTGGGCAGAGCCAACAAGTGAGGCTGAGACAAAGATGGTGATGGAGAGTAGGAGGACGCAGAGTAGGAGAAAGGCAGATGCGCCCAGATGGTAGGAGTAGATGTCTTCCACATTGATGGAAGGAGTATGTTGTTTCAACCAGGCTTAAGATACAAGAGTTAAGGCAACAAAATGGAGTGGACTTGAGAGCTGTGCTCTGTATTGTGTGGCATGCAAAAGCCTATGATTGTCACAATGTTGTTGTTATAATAACTATATCAATAATAATTATAATATACCAGTTTGTTGTACCAAGATACTTTGATTCTAACAAAAATAAAGTTTCTGACAATGTGCTATAGGAGGAGAATGGGCATCCCGGCCGTGAAGCAGGATTATTTATTCCACGGATGGGAGGTAAGAGTGGATCGATAAACAAATCGGCTGGCGGGACGGAGAAATTACTTTGTGCCCGGCAGGTAGGATATAACTGCTGGACCAATGGAAGCTGAGAATTGGCAGTTGTTCCATCTCCCATATGCCACGACGGATGAGTGGTCCTCGTTTAGTAAGCCAGTTGGGTGGTTTGGAGTCTGGAAGTCCAGTCCTGCCATGGTCTCTACATACCACCAGAGGGTGCTGTCCAGGGAGGACCTCCCTATTTTCTTTATGGCACGGCACCGTAAGAATTCCCAGGTCCGGATTAAAAAGGAGCCCACTGCCTCACATCGGAGAGTCAGAGTTGGAAGGCAATGGGCGACACTTAGTGGAGGTAGAGAAGGAGGATGGTTTGTGTACTTTGTATTGTTTTGTGGCCGATTACTACAGACAGGATTGTGAGGAGTTCCTTGAGGAAATAAAAATCCTTTATTTTATTCTAATAATGGGGGGTATATTGCTGTGTCTTGGGTTTGGGGCTGAGTGGCGTCCACTTGTGGTCAAAGTGCCACAGCTTGGTATGTGCCGTGTCACAGCAGATGAATTTCCATTATTAATTATAGCCTGTAGTCACCCAGCCATGGATTGCTGTATGTAGATTTACACTTTTATTCTACTTTTGTTAATTACAGATTGATTGTGGATATCAAGATGTTTGAATTTTCATTTTAAAATGGCGTGTCTTATCTGTATGCCATGTCACAAATGGGGGGATCTCTGTCATTGTCACTGTCCCTATTTGCCTGGCAGCCTGTTTGTTATCAGCTTTATTTATTACAGACCAGCTTGCTGTATAAGGACGATTCAACCTCAAATTTTCATTAGCCACCCAGATGTAAGTGACACATTTAGGAAGCAATCTAAGATGATGTCAGGGTCTTTCGTGCCACCACTGCAGGTGTGGCTGTGTCAGTGTCATATTTTGCCTAAATCTTTCTTCATTTCAATTTATTGTTAGAAATTTCTTTGTATTTTGATACAAACTCACAGCAGGAAAACTTATATAACAGTACAGACCAGAAAATACTTTTAGTCAGGCAATGAACAGAAGAATGCAATGGGCGGAGTTTAAGAGGTGGATGTGGGGGAGGGGGGTTCCCCCCCCCCATCTGTTACTGAGATAAGTCTTAAATAAAGTGATTTTTTCCCCAATTTTTAAATATTCCGGAACTAATGTAAATGTGCTGATATCCATTGAATACACATGATCATGCATTGTTAGCACTGCTGCCTTTCAGACCCCAGGTGGTCCCATCATGGAGTTTGCACATGGATCCACATGGGATTCCTCCAGTTTTCCCCAGTCCAAAAACATGCAGGTTAAGGCAACTTTTAATAAAATAATTTTAGCCAGTCAGAGGCAGCCAGCTGTTGGCTTCCATGAAGTCAATCGTCTAATGTGACATACCCAACGAGTGAGACCAACTAATTTGTGACTGACTAGGATAAGCTCAAACAGATTTGATTGTCTCTTTGGTCAAAGTGATGGGCTCTTTGCAAGTAAACATTGAGGACCAAGGAGCAATCAGCTGGATGTACAATGCATAGAAGGCATATGAGGTAATAACATAAAAATAACCGGATTGATAAAAAAAAATTAATATTTATTGATGAATAACAGCATTCTAAACATTGCCCCCTTCTATATACTCCTCCTCCCAATCTCTACACCACTCCATACGTATCTTCCATTGATTGAAACAGTGCTGGAAGTCTTCTTGCTTGAGGCTCTTCAACAGGCTTGCCGTTTCTGTCTTCCCTTCATCCATTGAAGAAATATGTGTTCCCTTCAGGTCACTTTTGATTTTCAGGAACAAGTAAAAATCACAGGGAGCTAAATCGGGCGAATAAGGGGGATGATCGAGGATTGGAATGTTTTTGTCAGTCAAAAACTGCTTTACGGGAAAAGCATTGTGTGCGGGAGTGATGTCTTGTCTCGTCTCGCTGTTCGCTTTTTTTCACCTGACATTGTCACAGAAACTTGTGTAGCGATTGTTGTGCAAATACTGACTGGGCTATTCACAGGATATACCTAGCCAGTCGGCGGTTTGAGAGGGCCTATAGGGATATAGTTCTATGATAAACATCCGGCTGACCTCCAGGTGGTTTTCCAGGAAGCCCCAAGCCCAGTCCGGTTATTTTTGTGTTGCACCTCGTAGATGGTCAAAGTAGATGGTTGGTCATTCTATATTGCATGATGAATCTGCTGCTCAGTTAACTGTAGAGCATACAATACAATTATACAATTTATTTTTGTATAGCCCAAAATAATACAATGAGCACCACAATTGGCTTTAACAGGCCCTGTTTTTGACAGCCCCCCAGCCCTGACTCTCTAAGAAAACAAGAACAAGCTCCCAAAAAAAGTCAATTGTAGGGAAAAAAAATGGAAGAAACCTTGGGAAAGATAATTCAGAGAGAGACTCTTCTCCAGGTAGGTTGAGCATACAGTGGGAGTAAATACAATACAATACACAGAACAGAACACAAGTAATCCTCAATACAATATAATAGTGCAATAGAAATATTACAAGTGGAGCGCAAAATTCAACAGTAGATGATATCACATAATAGGATTCTGATTTGTTCAGAGTCCTGGAGACCTCGGCCATCAAGCTGCCTCCCCCTGTTGGCTATTCCACAGCTGTGTCAGTGCTGGGCCAGCCAATCCGATGAAAGTCTTCTCGGGTATACTTGGATTTGGCCAGTTTATCCCATTCATCCTTGAGTTCTGTCAGATTGGATGCAATGCGTCTGTAAACTGCCATCATTGGCTGGTCCAGTCATGGACAGTCATAGATGTGTCCCAAAGCCACTCTTGGCTGTATGCTTTAGGTCATTGTCATGCTGAAAGGTTAATTGTCACCTAAGTCTGAGGTCATGTGCACTATGGAGCTAGTGGTCTTCATGGACTTCTCTGAACATTAGAACATTAGAACACTCTAGATGAGAACAGGCCATCCAACCCAACAAAGCTCACCAGTACTATCCACTTATTTCTTCTAAAAAAACATCAAGTCGAGTTTTGAAAGACCCTAACGTCTTACTGTCTACCACACTACTTGGTAGCTTATTCCAAGTGTCTATCATTCTTTGTGCAAAGAAAAACTTCCTAATGTTTGTGCGAAATTTACACTTCACAAGTTTCCAACTGTGACCTCGTGTTCTTGATGAACTCATTTTAAAGTTACAGTCTTGATCCACTGGACTAATTCCCTTCATAATTTTAAATACTTCAGTCATATCATCTCTTAATCTTCTTTTGTTTAAACTGTAAAGGCTCAGCTCTTTTAATCTTTCCTCATAATTCAACTCCTGTAGCCCTGGAATCAGCCTAGTCGCCCTTCTCTGGACCTTTTCTACTGCTGCTATGTCCTTTTTGTAGCCTGGAGATTAAAACTGCACAGAGAACTCAAGATAAGGCCTCACCAGTGAATTATAAAGGTTGAGCAGAACCTCCTGTGACTTGTACTCCACATATCAAGGCACTATATAACCTAACATTCTGTTAGCCTTCTTAATGGCTTCTCAACACTGTCGGGAAGTCGATAGCTTAGAATTCACTACGACTCCTAAATCTCATAAAGTGTATTTTCGATTTTCCAACCTCCCATCGTGTATTCAAATCTAACATTTTTACTTCCTATGTGTAATACTTTACATTTACTGACATTAAATTTCCATCTGCCACAAATCTGCCCAAGCCTGTATGCTATCCAAGTCCTTCTGTAATAATATAACGGATTCCAAATTATCTGCTAATCCACCTATCTTGGTATCATCTGCAAACTTAACCAGCTTGTTACTTATATTCCTATCTAAATCATTTCTATATATTAAAAATAGCAGTGGCCCTAGCACTGACCCCTGCTGGTCACCACTCTTAACATCGGCCAGTTCTGATTTAGTTCCTGGCACCATCACCCTCTGCTTCCTGTGTCTGAGCCAATTCTGCACCCATCTACACACATCACCCTGAACTCCCACTTCTTTTAATTTGATGCCCAACCTCTCATGTGGCACCTTATCAAATGCTTTCTGAAAGCCCAGATAAATAATATCATAAGTTCCACTTTCATCTTATCCTTTTGTTGCCTCCTCATTGAATTCCAGCATGTTAGTAAAACACAACCTCCCTCTTCTGACCCCATGCTGACTGTTCAGTTAAACTCCGGTACTTGCCATGTGTTGCTCAATCTTATCCTTAATAATTCCTTCCATTAATTTTCCTGTGAGGCACATTAAGCTTACTGGCCTATAGTTGCTTGGATCTGTCCTGTCACCCTTTTTATATAATGGGATGATATTTGCCATTTTCCAGTCCTTCGGAATCTCTCCAGTCCGCAGTGACTTCCTAAAAATATGTGTTAAGGGTTTATATCTGCACTCGCTAGCCTCCTTAAGAACTCGAGGGTAAATATTATCTGGTCCTGGTGAATTGTTTGATTTCATCTTATTTAATCTGAGCAGCACTTCTCCCTCTACAATTTCCAAATCCCTCAGGACCTCCTTAGTAGTCCCTGTTACCTCTGGGAGGTTATCCACTTGCTCACTTGTAAACACCTCAGAAAAATGTAAGTTTAGGGCATCTGCTATTTCACTGTCTGTATCTTTTAATTCCCCTTTACTATTCCTGATGCACTTGACCTCCTTGACTGTTCTTTTACTACTAAAATACTGAAAGAATCTCTTGGGGTCTTTTTTCACCTTATCTGCTATATTCCTCTCCAAATGTCTTTTAGCCTCCCTGATATCCTTCTTGATGGTTGCCCTCATGTTCTCATACTCTCTACGATTCACTTTGCAGTCATTAGTCTTATATGCCTTATAAAACAGTTTTTTCCTTTGCAACTTCTTTATTAAATCTTCATTAATCCACTGTGGAGTTTTTTTTAGTTTCCTATTAATTCCAAATTTAGCTATGTACTGCATCTGTCCTGTATTACATGCAAAACATTTTTAAACCTGTTCTACTGCTCCTCGACTGTCTCCACACTTAAAAGCTTATCCCAGTCTATCCTACTTAGACTTTGTCGCATCTGCTCAAAATTAGCCCTACCAAAGTTCAACTTAACAATTTTAGTCTTTGCATCTGTACTCTTACAAAATACTAAGAACTAGCTAACCCACGGCGTAGCATACGCCGCATAATTATGTATTGATGGGTGAACACTTCCTGAAAGACACAGTTGTCCAAATGGGGTGGGTTTGAGGATACGACTGTAAGTGAATGCAAAGATAGAACTCTGGAGAGAGGGCGGGGAAGCGGGCCTGAGTGGTTTCGAGTCCTAACCGTCCAACGACGGGTCGGCACAACTGGTAACGATCCTTCCGCAGGTTCACCTGCGGAACCCGTGTTAGGACATTTACATCCTCTAGATAGGCAAGTTCGATCGTCTGACGCCCATTCCGCCCCCGCCATTCTAGTCTGCCGATTTCTTAAGTCATCTCTTAGTCATCGTTCAGTACGCACTGCCTGCTCATGTGTCTGCCCATAACTCCTTACATGAATTGCATTCGTCTGTGTACAGTCCACATGCACTTGTGAGTCACGTTGACTGTTCATTTTCCACACACCGCCTCAGTCGCATGCACCTGTGAGTCACGTTCAGGCTGGGTGAGGTTTCCCGTGTTGAGTCAAATTAAGCCACAGGCTCCACACCTGGTGGTGCCCTTCCGTCAATTCCTTTCAGTTTCAGCTTTGCAACCATACTCCCCCCAGAACCCAAAGACTCTGGTTACCCGGTTGGCTACCCAGCGGGTCATGGGAATAACGCCGCCGGATCACCAGTCGGCATCGTGTATGGTTGGCACTACGACGGTATGTGATTTTCTTCGAACCTCCATATTTCATTCTAGATTAATGAACACATTCTTGGCAAATGTTTTCACTCTCGCGCCATGGTCGGCTGTTTAGTGAATTGTTGGTGGGCGGGGCTCTGTGAGTTGGTGGGAGTGGCTGTCTTGCGTGCGCCTTGCTTGCCATGGACTTAGTGAATTATATAGATTGTATTACATTATGGTCACTTGACCCTAGTGGTTCAATCACTTCTACACCCTCAATTCTATCCTGATTATTACAAAATATTAAATCCAGACAGGCTTCACCCCGTGTTGGTGCTTTAACATGCTGTGTTAGAAAACAGTCACTGATTACTTCTAAATACTCCTGCTCTTGTGCTCCTCCATCTGCAAGGTTATCCCAGTTGATATTTGGATAATTAAAGTCCCCCATGACTATAATATCTCCCTGTAAACTTGCCTTTTTGATATTACTAAAAAGAGGTATTCTGAAATTACTGCCTGAATTGGGAGGTCTATAACACACTCCTAAACTAAAACCTCTTTCCCTAATATTTTCCAGGCGAAGCCACATGTTCTCACTCTGTATTTATCTGTATTCATCCTTCCTTCAGTTCTGACCAGTCCAACAGTCACTCCAACCCCATAGTGTGATGCTTACATCGCCATGCTGTACTCTATGGATAGATGATGAGGAATACATAGTGCTAAATAAAAGAGTTTCATTTTTGTCTTATCAAACCACAGAATGTTTTTCCTCATGCTCTTAATATTGTTTAAACTGTTAAATGTGCCTTTTACTCAAGATTGTGTTCCCTCTATCCACTCTACCATAAACTCCTGATTGATGGAGTGCTGCTGAGGTGCTCATTCTTTCTTCAGTTTTAACCTGTCTCCCTGTTCCTGCTGCTGGGAAGCACAACCAAAGCATGATGGTCCCGCCTCCATACTACACTGTAGTCAACTTTTGTCTCTTTTGTTTTCTGATATATTCAGAGTACTAGAGACCTCGGCCATCAAACTGTCTCTCCGTATTGGCCATTCCACAGCTGAGTCAGTGCTGGGCCAGCCAATCTGATGAAAGGACCCCTCTACCCGATGACTCCAGTGCTCCACTGTCAGAGATGACTTTTCCTTGGGCAGGCAAACAACCTAGCATTAGGGCAGTGGCACCAAGTGCCAAATTTGAGTACCGAGAAGAGAGAGAGAACAGGTGATGATAATGATACTCTCATTCCAGCAGAAACTAGAGATGAAGTTCCAGACAGTAACTAAGAGACTTTAGGAGTTCTCCTGAGCTACTTGTTTTTATCGTGTACATTTTCAAGTGTGGAGTAGATGTACAGTATGTTTCTTGCCATGTCATATCATTGTCTAATCTTCTTAACTCAGACCAGGGCGTGTTTCTTGTCTACGATTTAATCCTTTAGGTCCCCCTGCCATCTGTCTATACCTAACGGAGGTCCAGTATAACCTGTGCTGTTAAACTGCCTATGTGGACTTCTTGTTTCCAAAGCCAGAATGGTGAGTGTACTCCACACAGATCCTCAATAAAGTCATTCCTATCTCTCTTTGAAACACAGGTTATAAAATAAAGAGTGTCTCTGCATCGTGCTGTACAACTTAATGCTTTCATTCTCCATTATGTGGCCCACTATTAAACCTCATCAAGACCATGGTGTTAAGCAGGACCGTTATAGATTAAAAAAAATGCAAAAGAGCTCCATCATTAAAATAATGGATGATGAGGGCAGGGAAGAGATACAACTAATTAAGGTTACTTCTCCTTTTCTTAATTCTCTCTAGGCTTTCAAGCCTCATGCTGACACAGCTCTCCCTCAGCTGTAGACTTCTTTTTCTGCACTTTTCTTAAAACAGATTAAAAATTCATATATTAAAATTGCAATATTTATTTATTTATTTATTTATTTTACTATACTCTGCTGATGGCGTTTTTACACTGTTTTTAAGAGGAGCTGAGACCTTCCATTTATAAAATGCCTGAGACAGATTTCCCTTGAGAGTGTATCCAGAAGCAAAGTGCTACAATATTTATTGCTCTTTATTTCAGAATTTATTGTTGCAGGACACGTATGCAGTTTCCCAACAAGAAGGATGTTACAACCTAATGCTGTCATAATGATTTATCAAAGAAAGCTAATCTAATTGGTGTTACATAAGAAAATGATATACAGTATTGTAATAATTCAGAATATGTAAAAAAAATGGAAATAAATATTTTTATTTCTAGTAACCAGATAGATACTGTAGGTGTATGTGAAAGCACTATACATATATATATGTATATATTGTATATATATATATATAATATATATATATATATATACATATACACACAGTCATATGAAAAAAGTTTGGGAACCCCTCTTAATTCTTTGCCTTATGGAAACAGTAGCATTTCAGAAGTGACGTTAAGTTTATTGGATTAACAGAAAATATGCAATATGCATCATAGCAAAATTAGACAGGTGCATAAATTTGGGCACCCCAACAGAGATATGACATCAATACTTAGTGGAGCCTCCTTTTGCAAATATAACAGCCTCTAGACGCTGTCCTCCTATAGCCTTTGATGAGTGTCTGGATTCTGGATGGAGGTATTTTTGACCATTCTTCCATATAAAATCTCTCCAGTTCAGTTAAATTTGATGGCTGCCGAGAATGGACAGCCTGCTTCAAATCATCCCTTAGATTATCGATGATATTCAAGTCAGGGGACTGTGACGGCCATTCCAGAACATTGTACTTCTCCCACTGCATGAATGCCTTTGTAGATTTCAAACTGTGTTTTGGGTCATTGTCTTGTTGGAATATCCTACCTCTGCGTAACTCCAACTTTGTGACTGATGCTTGAACATTATCCTGAAGAATTTGTTGATATTGGGTTGAATTCATCTGACCCTCAACTTTAACAAGGGCCCCAGTCCCTGAACTAACTACACAGCCCCACAGCATGATGGAACCTCCACCAAATTTGACAGTAGGTAGCAGGTGTTTCTCTTGGAATGCAGTGTTCTTCTTCCGCCATGCAAAGCGCTTTTTCTTATGACCAAATAACTCAATTTTTGTCCCATCAGTCCAAAGCACTTTCTTCCAAAATGAATCTGGCTTGTCTAAATGAGCATTTGAATACAACAAGCGACTCTGTTTGTGGCATGAGTGCAGAAAGGGCTTCTTTCTCATTATCCTGCCATACAGATGTTCATTGTGCAAATTGAGCTGAATTGTAGAATGATGTACAGATACACCATCTGCAGCAAGATGTTCTTGCATGTCTTTGGAGGTGATCTGTGGGTTGTCTGTAACCATTCTCACAATCCTGTGCATATGCCGCTCCTGTATTTTTCTTAGCCTGCCAGACCTGCTGTGTTCAATAGCAACTGTGCCTGTGGCCTTCCATTTCCTGATTCCATTCCTAACAGTTGAAACTGACAGTTTAAACCTCTGAGATAGCTTTTTTGTAGCCTTCCCCTAAACCATCAGACTGAACAATCTTTGTTTTCAGATCTTTTGAGAGTTGCTTTGAGGATCCCATGCTGTCACTCTTCAGAGGAGAGTCAAAGGGAAGCACAACTTGCAATTGACCACCTTAAATATCTTTATATCTCATGATTGGACACACCTGTCTATGAAGTTCAAGGCTTAACGAGCTAATCCAACCAATTTGGTGTCACAAGTAATCAGCATTGAGCAATGACAGGCATTCAAATCAGCAAAATTACAAGGGGACCCACATTTTTGCACAGCCGGTTTTTCACATTTGATTTAATTTCATACAACTAAATGTTGCTTCACTAAAAATCTTTGTTCAGAAAACACCGCAGTACTCAGATGTTCCTAGGAAATGAAAGACATACCACTGTTATCTTTTTTGTTGAAAGTAGAATAAATTATTATGAGAGGGGTTTCCAAATTTGTTCATATGACTGTATATTCTATTTATATTTTTATTTTACATGCAATATTTTTATATACATATATTACTCAATGGAAAAAAAATCCTGCTGGCTATCTCTACTGATATGGACTGGGTAATGTGTTAGGAACGAACGGATGCCACATCGTTTGATGGAAATGAAAATGATCAACCTACAGAGGGCTGAATTCAAAGACACCCCGAAAATTAAAGTGAAAAAATGATGCGGCAGGCAGGCAAGTCCATTTTGCCGGAATTTTATTGCAGCAACTTCAAATTAATAATAATAATAATAATTCATTACATTTATATAGCACTTTTCTCAGTACTCAAAGCGCTATCCACACAGGGAGGAACCGGGAAGCGAACCCACAATCTTCCGCAGTCAACTTACTGCAGAGCAACAGCACTACCACTGCGTCACTTGTGAGGACTTGTACTCAGTAGTTTGTATGGCCCCCACGTGCTTACATGCATGCCTCTAGCATGCTCCTAATGAGATGACAGATGGTATCCTGACGGATCTCCTCCCAGATCTGGACCAGGGCATCACTGAGCTCCTGGACAGTCTGAGGTGCAACCTGGTGGCGGCGGATGGACCGAAACATAATGTCCCACTCAGAGGTGTTCTACTGGATTGAGTTCAGGTGAGTGAGTGTGGGGGCCAGTCAATGGTATCAATTCCTTCATCCTCCAGGAACTGCCTGCATAATCTTGCCACATGAGGCTGGGCATGTGTTGTGACCAGGAGGAACCCAGGAGTCACTCCACCAGCATAGGGTCTGACAGTGGGTCCAAGGATTTCATCCCAATACCTAATGGCAGTCAAGATGCCGTTGTCTAGCCTGTAGAGGTCTGCGCATCCCTCCGTGGATATGCATCCTCAGATCATCACTGACCTACCACCAAACCAATCATGCTGAACGATGTTACAGGCAGCATAACGTTCTCCACAGCTTCTCCAGACCCTTTCACGTCTGTCACATGTGTTCAGGGTGAACCTGCTCTCATCTGTGAAAAGCACAGGGCGATAGAGGTGGACCTGCCAATTCTGGTATTCTATGGCAAATGCCAATCAAGCTCCACGGTGCCGGGCAGTGAGCACAGGGCCCATTAGAGGATGTTGGGCCATCAGGCCACCCTCATGAAGTCTGTTTCTGATTGTTTGGTCAGAGACATTTACACCAGTGACCCGCTGGAGGTCATTTTGTAGGGCACTGGCAGTGTTCATCCTGTTCCTCCTTGCCCAAAGGATAAGACACCAATCAGTCCTGCTGATAGGTTAAGGACCTTCTACAGCCCTGTCCAGCTCTCCTAGAATAACTGCCTGTCTCCTGGAATCTCCTCCATGCCCTTGAGACTGTGCTGGAGGGACACAGCAAACCTTCTGGCAATGGCACATATTGATCTGCCATCCTGGAGAATTTGGACTACCTGTGCCAGCTCTGTAGGGTCCAGGTGTCACCTCATTCTGCCAATAGTGACACTGACCATAGCCAAATGCAAAACAAGTGAGGAGGGAAAAATGTCAGTGGCCTCCCTCCACCTGTTAAACCATTCATTCCTGTTTTGGGAGTCGTCTCATTGTTGCCCCTCTAGTGCGCCTGTTGTTAATTTCATTGACATCAAAGCAGCTGAAACTGATTAACAACCCCCTGTGCTACTTAACTGGCCAGATTAATAGCCCTCAAGTTTCATTGACTTAATGCTATACTCAGATTCAAAACTGTTCCTATATATATACATACATACACACACACATGTACAGTAATAGTCAGTGCCTGCCACTGCAGTAGGCAGGAGCAAAACTCAAACAGGTCACCAGTCCATGGCAATGCCACCCATCCATGATAATGATGGTTATGTTGAGGGCTTGGAGGAGAGCCATTAGGTCAGGATTTTACACAACAGCGCAGACCACTGAGACCCGCTCATAAATGGAGAACAAAACAGAACTAATGTGAAGCTATGAAGGGTACACTTTGAAAAAATGGTGGACACAGACAACATAACGGTGTCCTTCTAGTTTGGAAAATCTCAGGTGAAGCCAGTCATTAGTTGTAATTTCACACTGTCTATTGGACACTGGTCGATAAAATATTAAATTCACATGGCTGGGATTTGATTTTGCCTTGTTATGGTCCCTCAATTTACGAGACAGCAATGCCAGTCAATTCCGTGGAGACAGCATACTTAATTATAATTCCGTCCTGTTCATGTCGTAAATTTGGAAGCAAGTCGATAAAATATTAAACTTTTATTGTCAAGCGTGGGATTAGTCTTTGTTGCCAATATTTATTTCTTACTGAAGGTTCAGGGGGAGAATGACACCTGAGGGGGCCAATTTAGGACGGAAGTAAGAAAAAAAATTACAGTGTGCAAGACATGTCAGGTTTTAATGGTCCCTTGCCTCGCCTGGGCCGATCCTGAGTGAGGGAACTCCATGGTTTTGTCATGAGACGCGCTGACGTTGGATAAGAAATAATTCAAAGTGACTGCGACTGCTGCACAGCACAGCTGTGAGGCTTGTAGGCAATGGCTGCCATGCTGCCGACAACAGGATTTGACAGGCCTCTAATCGCTGAGAGCTAGAAAAGCTGTCGATAAAAATGAAAACTCAAAACACAAGATGCCGCAGGGCACACGAGTTTGTCATTGACGCTGGCACAGCAACGGACGGCAGTGTTTGGATATTAGAGCGAAATCATGACACGAAAATGAAGAACAGGCCTCAATGTGAAGTGTGTTGCAGATAGAAAGAGCTTGAGAAAAGCTCTCCATCCATCTTGTAACCAGCTTATCGAGTTCAGGATCGCGGGGAACTGGTGTCTATACCACCAAGAGAGAATGAAACCCTGCATACAGCATAAGTGCATATACTGGGCCAGTCAGAGTCACCTATTAACTGGAACACACAAATCTTTAGGAGATGCGAGGAAATTGAGAGAACAGCATGTGGACACAGGGAGAACATGCAACCTCCGTGCAGAGAGATTAGGACTTGATCCCAACTTACATGCCAGCTGAAGAAACTGCTCTAGTATTGTTGTTTTCTCTCCCATAGTTCCTTTCAAAACTGTCTGTCTATCTATGAGGTGTGGCAAGTTAGTTCCCAGGATGGCCATGTAGTGTCACCTGTGTGCCTTGAACCTTCACCGATGAACTGAAACAGGGGTGGCTTGAAGCTGCGACCCATCTTTCTGCAAATGAAAACATGTTAACTAGGGTTGTTACGAGTGACTGAGCATGGTAGTTTCCAGTACAACCCAGAAACAACACTGCGAAGCAAGCAGTGAGAAACACCAAGTTCATCACAGTCAGAAAAAGCACACATCCGACGCTTGCAAGTTCAAAGCCATGCTTATGGCCATGATGACCTCGGTGTTTCCCACTGAATGCTTTGCCATTTTGTTTCTTGATCGTACTGGAAAAACTGTGTGTCTTGATCAATAATAACCTGGTAAACTTGTACATCTGCAGAAGGATCACTCACAACTTCAAGCCACCACTATTGGATTGGCGGTACCCATTGTGACTAATGGCCAGGATCGTTACCGGTCTGGGATGCCAGCCCGGTGGAAGGACTGAGGAAGAGAGAATGGTTGGGATATTAATCTCCCCCCAGATGCTAGAGGGCAGCCCCCATGGGTTGCTACAGCACTACTGATTCCTGCAGGGCATGATGGGAGTTGTAGTTTGAAGCAGCCCTGTTGGGATCTGTGGGTGCTGCCAGGGGGTGATGCAGGTACAGCTGAGCCCTTTGTGGCACCACTTCCGTCACACCTGGAAGTGCTGTCCAAAGGAGGTCAAGGAACACCTGGAGCACTTCTGGGTGCCCAATAAAAGGAGCTGCCTCACCGCCAGTTGAAGAGACAGAGTCAGGAGTAGGTGGACAAAGCTTGAGTGAGGAGGAGGAGTGGAGACCAAGATAGAGACAGAGAGATAGAGAGAGGCTGTAGGAAGGACTGTGCTTGTTTGTACATTTGGTGCTTTGTTCTGTGCGGCGTAGTGGGGAGCAACAGAAAAGCGTATTGTCTGGCATGCCTTGTGTCTCTGTCAGTCTCTGTTGGGGTTGGGGAAGCCATATGCCCCCTGGTGATCCACACCATGAAACCCTACAGGGTCCTATTGGACCACAACTTTCTTGCTTTCCTGTGTGAATCCAAATGGGGCTTGCCAAGGAAGGTGCTGCCCCCTCAGTGTCCTGGGGAATGATATGCAGATTAGAAGTGGCCTCACAACTAGGAAAGGGAATGCCAACCATCATGGCTGGGATGCTCCATTCACTGTACAGTCTACTCAATGTACTGGTCACCTGGCCATGAAGGGGTCTTCTGTCCACCCCTGCTAGAATGCCAGGCCATCGGTTTTTCCTACCATGTTGACATCCCATACCAGAATAGGGAATACCCTGCTTCTCTTTCAGACCATTTATTATATATCAGCCCCAAGGCCAAGCAAGGGAACTAGACCCATCTCAGGATGCCAGCCCCTCCATGACAGTTATGTATGTGTCTTTTTTTTTCCCTGTTATTGTTAGTTGCTGCTTTTTCAAAATATGAATAAAAATGGTGACTCCTGAACGTTTTAGAGCCTACAACAATTCAAAGACCCCCATGACAGCTAAGGAAAGACCAGCATTAGATGATGGTGAGCAAATCGATTAACCAGAGATTAGTGTGTCACTATATGACAAGCAGTGCCAGTGCTAGCTTGTTTGGCGCCCCAGACCAAGCTTATTAGTGTGCCAACTGACAGTTTGGTAGCTAACCTGTGTGGTTGAGTTCCTTCACCCCCTTATGCCCAACTCGCTTTAATGGCGACAAGGCCCTGGTGACAAATATGCAAGAGAGCAGCAGGACTTGAATTTTTAGAGGCCATCATTTAATTCAATCTAATAAAGGATCAATGCCTGAAATTAAGCCCAAAAGGAATGGCTGACCATTGGCAAAAAAAAAAAAAATCTAATGCTATTCTGCCAGCATCAGATTCAGAAATATCCAGATGGCACCTCAAGATTTGGGTTTTTGTTGTTAGTGCAAATATGTACAACACACCAGGCAGTCACACATGCCTTGCCATAATGAAAGCAAAGCCATCCCGTATGAGGTGCCCAGAATTGCTTTAACAACTGACAACATCATCAGCCATGCAAAAGTTAGATGGCAAGCGTGCCAGATGTTCATGCCCAACAGAATGATCTCTGAAGATTTCTGCTTCACACGCTCGCTTCATGTGTATCACACTAGTCAATCAGAAGACTCCAAACCTTGCTGCATGTGCTGCAAACATCTGGAGTTATAATCTGGAAACACGGCCCCTGGCACCTCCCCTGGGTGAGCACTGGCTGGGAAAGCTTTTAGGTGGAAAATGAAACGTTTACATGGAAGCCCTTGATGGCAATCACAGACCTTTTTTTTATTATTTAATATATGCTTACATGTTCTTTTTGATGTAAGAGGTATTGGAGCAGAAATGTTTAAGGTCAGATGCTTTTCCTGATACCAACCTCCTTTTGCTGGTTTTTATGGCATGCAACGGGGATGGTGACCTCAGTGTAATGTAAGTATGGGGCAGCATTATAGTCCAGGGTTAGAGATGCGGTCTCACATCTCCAAAGTCTTCAATTCAAATCCTAATCTAATTTTTGGGCAAACACTTGGAAAATGCAGTTTAACACAGAAAAGTGCAAAGTGTTACATGTGAGTAAAAGTAATGTGAATTATAAAAACTGTCCTACAGGAAGCAACCTCTGAAAAGGATTTAGGGGTTTATGTTGACACAATGTTTTCATCATCTAAACCAGTGGTACTTAAACATTTTTTTTCTCATAACCCAATTTTACCATTTTTGTTTGTTCGAGACCCAGAATCGCTGCCGTACATCATCTGGGGTTGAGTGGGATCACCTTTGGAGAATCACCACAGTTCGTTCACTCAGGGGTTTGGGAGGAATCCCTCTTTGAGAATCATCACCAACTGTCACCCACCGTTGGGGAGGTTAGAATCACCACCACCATCCACAACCTTGGAGAATCACAGCCAACCTTCATCCCCCCTCCTTGGAGAATCACCGCCAATCGTCATCACCCCCCCCCCCCTTGGAGAATCACCACCGACCGTCATCCCCCCCCCTTGGATTATCACCGTCGACCGTCATCCCCCCCTTGGAGAATCACAACCGACCGTCATCGCCCCCTTGGAGTATCACCGCCGACTGTCTTGCCTGCTGGAGTGTCACTGACGCAGGTCTTCAAAAAAGCTTGAAATACCTGCAGTGACCCATCTCAAGACACTCCCCAAACCGTACGTAATCCTTTCCGATTAAGTACTACTGTGAGTTTTAGCCCAAATTCAGACAACACTATTATCTAAAGAATGCACAGAAACTATGAAATACGCAAATAAAATGTTAGCGTACTGTGACAGTGCAAGATGGCTCCATACTCCCTGCTGCATGCAGGAGCCTCTTGAACCCACAACTGTCAGTAAGATAATCAGGGCTGGCCAGGCAGAAGATGACACATACACACCTATAGCAAGGGATAGGTGAAAAAACTGTACATGTGCTTTGATTAAAATCAATCAAAAAATAAAGTGTCCAAAAGTGCAGTGCATCAAAACATAAATATATAATCCATAAAAACAATGTGAAGCTGAAGGTTAAAATCCTATAAATATCCATTTAAACCAGAGGTTATAACCAGAGACAGTCCACTGTTCCTAAAAACTCACACATCCCAATGCTGTCTTCTAAAAGACAACGTCACCTCAGCTTATCCCGTACGGGACCTAGCAATTGAGGAGACGCTCAACCGATAGGTACAGTCACCCATCTTATCTAGGCTCTGATACCAGATGCCCTGCCATTGGCTTGTGAGGGGCAACCTGTCGAACCACATGCGCCTCTCCCGACGCTCACACTCAGACCTTGTGGGAGACGCCAAATGCTCCCTGACATTCACTCCATAGGATCACCCTGAGGCTCCGCTCCCAACCACCTGTCTCCATTCTATCCCACATGGGCTCTCTTTCTCTCTTCACATTCTTTCTTTCCGTTCCTTTTAAACTCCATCCTTTCTTTCTCCACTCGCTCAGGCGCTCATTGGCCAGTCTCTTTTCTTCCTTTTCTCCTCTCCTTTTGTTTCTCCCCAGCTCATTTGTTTTTTCTTTTCCTCTGTCTTTCTCATGCCAGCTCTCCGTTATATGCCTCCATGGGCACAGTATCTCAATCGTGTACCACAGAAACCCGATGAAGTAATTGAGATAGACCGCACCCTCACCTATGGGTGCGTCTCGCCCCAATTACCCCACCAACTCCCTTGCAGCTGCATGAGCACGCACACCCACAGAGATCGAGTCGGCCATTTAACTACTTATTTAAAAATCTCCCACCATTTTCTGAGCTGCGGACCCACTATACCTCAGGTATACCGTAATAATTGTTCAGTTAGAGAAGAAGAAGAGAAGTTATGCTCACATATAATTCACTGGTGTTTGTGTGTGCAGTTCTGGCCATCACTTTACAAAGAAGACATAGCAGCACTTGAAGCTGTGCAGAAGAAATCAACCAGGCACACCCCAGGGCTTAAGGACATGTCCCACTGTGACAGGTTCAGAGAGTTAAACCCATTGAGCCTCGAGTAGAGAACGTCATGGGGACTTAATCCAGCTACTCAAAATTCTCAAAGTCATAGAAAAAGTAGATAATAATAATAATTCTTTGCATTTATATAGCGCTTTTCTCACTACTCAAAGCGCTCAGCAATTGCAGGTTAAGGGCCTTGCTGAAGGGCCCAACAGAGCAGAGTCCCTTTTGGCATTTATGGGATTCGAACCAGCAACCTTCTGATTGCCAGTGCAGATCCCTAGCCTCAGAGCCAACACTCAGATAGAGTAGAACTTTTTCCCCACTAGCCTGTAAATCGCATGCTGATACTGAGAAAGTCATGTCTTGTTTCTCTTCCCAAGATTTTTTTTTATTATAATAGAGAGGTTGGTAAGCCATTCTGAAAACATGTTTTTACTTTGTCATTATGGGATATTGAGTGTAAACTGATGGGCCAACATGGCACATTCATTCATTTTAAATGAAATCTACAGCCCAATAACGTGTGCAGAAAGTGAAGTTGTTCAGAAGAGTATTGAGTTTAGTCCATTTTGTTAAATTGTCTTCCATACTTATACACTTGGGCTTGTACAAAGAGATATTGTTTAGTAACAAAAAGACAAAAAACCACAAGGAAAATAAAAGACCACCAATAAAATAGGCACATTAAGAGAAATAAAATGAAGCTAAGATGTCCTTCTGTGCAATATCATCAAAGAATTGTGCTCTCATGATAGTGGCACTGCTCAGCAGAGGCAAACTTGAAATAAAGTTGCATCATAAACATGGAAGATATCAAAATAAATCTTCAACAGTCGAACGACGCCATCGCAGATAGAAACGACTGGCAAGATTTGGCCCACCGGGGTCGCTCAGTGTCTGTAATAATTAAATGAATAAAGCGATGCAGCTGCCCCCTCTCAGTCCACATCAGAAAATGTATCCCACACTTCATTAATGTTGTGTTCCAAGCCAAGGACTAGAAGTGAAAATTTGTGAAAAAGTCAAATTGGTTTTCCTGATGCCATCTTATCCTTGCAGGTTAGCAGATTGCAGATGGCCAGGCCCTCTATATGCCACTCATGTAAAGCTTCCTAAGCATAAAATGTGCAAAATAAATTCCAGAATCTCTCCCTTGGATTCCTGAGAAATCACCGATTCGTTTATCTGTAACCAAGAGTAGGCAGTGCTATTACGAGGTAATGTATCTCTTCTAAAATTCACTTTGACATTCATTCTCCCTGAGAGATTGGCTTTGTCTCAAAGTAAAATCCTGAAGGCTGATACCGCGTTTTTAAGCAGCGCTTTTCTAAACCACTCCCTATAAAAATTTTCCTTCGCTTAACGTATTACACAGGCACTTAAATAATTCACTTAAACTACTGATGACCCTTTCCATTACAGTGAAGCCGCCAGATTGATTTTTAATGACCACTCGAGGGAATCGGTGACAGATCTTGTATGTAGATGATCACACAAGTCTGTCACACATGAAGAGAGGAATGAATAAAGATGTTTTAGAGTTGATGAATGAGGAGCCAGGCAGCCTTGGCCTTCACTTCATTTTCGTCTACCTCATAACATCACGATGTCCTGAGCAGCTGAACTTTAGCAGCCCTGAATTATGCAGCCATATTGTCACAGGAAGGTTAATGACTGATCTCTTTTACTTTTACTTTTAAAGAACAATGGCACTTAGTTATGTAAAGAACTGGCCCACTGAAACACTATTTGGATTGTAATCACACTGCATGACATTACAACCTTTGCATGATAGTGCATTACCATCAGAAGAGTGAATGTTCATGCTGTATACAGGGAAATGGAAAAAACATCAAAATCAGGACAAAATAAGCCAAAAGAGCAATTCATACATGGCATAGCATAGAAGGGGTGGGTGGCATAATTTTATTACAAGAAAGCCAGCAAGGCTCATGCCAGGTGTAATGAATTTGGATATGTCACCAAAGAAAATAAAGAGTCACTCAAAAGTACTTTAATCTGATCAGACCTGTTGACTAAGGGTCGATTTATACTTCGCGCTCACATCATGGCTGCCACACGTTCCCAGTTGTTTTGACACGTCCTCTGAGCACATCATCAGAAACTAAACACAATGTGTGCGAGAGTTGCAGTACCAGCAAAGATATGGGGTGTGTGTGTGCGTAAGTTTTGGTAAGGGACGTCAGCATCATTATTTACTATTAACATTCAGTTCTCGAGTTCTATATGAGCAAAGCATAGAATTATTCAACTAAAAATTATATATCGAGCTCATCTGTCTCGCTTAAAACTGTCCAAAATGTTTCCAGGCCAGGATCCAACCTGCGAGCGCTGCAACCAAGCTCCTGCCTCACTGGGTCACATGTTCTGGGCCTGTACCAAACTAACATCATTTTGGACAAAAATTTTTAAGTGCCTCTCAGACAGCCTTAGTATCACAATCCCTCCTAACCCATTAACAGCTGTGTTTGGTGTCCTTCCAGATGGACTTGAATTGGAGAAGGACAAGCAAACGGTGATTGCATTCACTACACTCTTGGCACGTAGACTTATTTTGTTAAATTGGAAGAATCCTAATTCTCCTCTTATAAGTCAGTGGGAAACCGATGTTTTATATTATTTGAAATTGGAAAAAATCAAATTTTCAGTTAGAGGATCTGTACAAAATTTTTTCAAAACATGGCAGGATTTAATCAATATTATTTTAGAATAAGAGAAATAACTATTATCGCATTTAACTCCCTTCTCCATCTCTTATTTATATAGATATTTACTTCTCCCCTTCTTTTGTCTAATGTTGCCTTATTAAAAAGCTTAAAGAAATTTTCCTTTAGCTAAGCTCTCCTTCTCAGGGGTGGGGTTTGATTTGTTTTCAAATTTGTTGGGTTATAAATTGATCTGTTTGTATGGACTGATTACAATGAAAATTAATAAAATAAAAATATAAAAAAAAAAACATTAAGTTCCAACAGGATCAATCTGCGTGCTTTGATATTTGATAAATGGTTCGATTCTGTGAAGGAAATCATCAAACTTAAATGCTGACGTGCGAATGTCTTCATGGTGCTTTTCGTCATCCATTTATCGCATAGGCAATACAAGCGTTTCATATTCCCCATCGTAATGACGCAATACATTTGAAGGTATCGTGTACTGTCTCAGCATTTTCTTTTTTTTTCACCTTTGCAACAGCATCAAAATGCAAATAATTTATCTTTCTTCCCTCGATTGACAACACAGTGAAACTGGACGTGGTTTTCATACCGTGATGATTTCTCGCACTGCCACCTGGTGGAATCCTCCAGATTTACTTAAAGTATGTGCGCAAGTATAGACAATCCGTAGCAGCAGCATCCTTAAGCTCATGTGTCCTGTAATATTAAGTATATCTCCGGCCAAAAGTTAATGCCACATTATGCGACTTCAAGTCGTTGAGTATTTTAGAAGTGCTGACTGCAGTTGCTCATCTTGTGCCCAGACCTTGCCAGTTTCCATGACTAAATGCCAGTCTTCCCACTCAGTCCCACTGCTCCCTTGCTTGGCGAGTAATTTGATCTGGTCAGATCTGTTGAATAAAACCAATGTCACCTTATGTGACATCTAATCATTGAGTATTTTAGACATGCTGACTGCAGTTGCTGATCTTCTCATCAGACCATGCCATGTTCTATGACTAAATGCCAGTCTTCCAGCTCAGTCCCACTGATGCCTTATGATGAGTATTTTAATCTGGTCAGATCTGCTGACTAAAGCTAATGTCACATAATGAAAATTCTAGTCGTTGAGTGTTTTAGATGTGCTGACTGTAGTTGCTCATCTTGTGCCCAGACCTTGCTAGTTTCCATGACTAAATGCCAGTCTTCCAGCACAGTCTTTTTGAGGTCTAAAACACCTGCAGTTCGTTATTCCTCGTTGCAGCATTCTATACATTATTCATCTGGATGAGCATTCATTGGTTGTTGGCTGTCATGCATACAGCTGGGCCCTTAAATCTAAAGACAAAATCAAACCTGATTGAAGGGCGAGACTCAGACTAGTTGGAGTGAGTCGCTGGTTATGTCAGACTAGAGGAGTCCAGACTTTGTGAGAGTGCGCCGAAGATTGCCTTGGACTCGCTAAGATTACATAAATGAAGGCTATCACTGAATATCACTGGAAAGGTCATGCAATGAGACAAAACCTTGAGGACATTACAGTATGCATGTCTGGACATGGACATATCAGACAACTGGGTGCCATTTTGGCCTTTGGGTAATGGCAGTCAGCCTCAGAGATATCCCATACAGGGAGCTGGAAAGTAATTTGGTGACATGTCATTGTACAGACTGTGAATTTCAACAGTTCATTTTAATAGCAGAATCAGAAGACAGAGCAAAGTTGGAAAAACCAAGATAAAGTCATAGCCAGGTATGCAACAATTGATGAAACTATCTCCAAAATGGAAGACGAAAAAGAGTGAAAAGGTCGAAAGACAAAGAAATACAAGTCAAAGAAGGCCATCTTTAAGATGTATAAAGTAATAGTGAGGCCCCATCTGAATTTCTGTGTACAGTTTTGGCTCTCCAGGCTGCAAAAACAACATAGCAGCACTAGAAAAAGTCCAGAGAAAAGCAACTAGGCTGATTCTAGGACTACAGGGGATGAGTTATGAGGAAAGATTAAAAGAGCTGAGCCTTTAGGCCGGGTTTATACTTCACGTAACGCATGCTGCAGCGGACGCTCCTGCTACGCAAGCGTTGTAGTGTTCATACTTGCGCGCGTACTTTGCGTACATCTGGAGGAATCCACCAGGTGGCAGTGCGAGATATCATCACGGTGAGAACAGGTTTGGCTTCTCTGTGTTGGGAATTGCCTGGAACACCCATTAAATTCCGACGACACCTTACCACAATATCTCTAAAAAGGATGTTTAATGATTAAATCCATCAGTCCATTTGGAGGCAGAAATAATCCCTGGATGAGGCATCAGCTCATCGCAAGGTGAATACAAGCACTCACATATACTAGCGTCATTTTAGTGTAACCAGATCTGCATATCTTTGAAAGGAAACCCAGCAGGAAAACATGGAAACTCCAGGCAGGGAATATCAGCGACATGACTCCCTGCAAGACAGCAGCGCTAACGCTCCGCCACTGTGTCACCCCCATGTATGTAATTATTAACAGTATTAATTATTTAAATGAAATTACCTAGTTATCTGTAACATGTAACATACATACTTTAACGCTTTTCATCATGAAAGAGATATCAAGTATAAATCTAAGGATTCTAAAGGTTCAGAGAGTTGGCATATCATACATTTAATGTGCTCAGTGTGGCGATCTATTGCTGGCATTTCGCTGCTGTCAGGACCGGATGGAAGCCCTAGAAAAAAAAGACAACACAGAAGACGGTATGTGAGACTTTTAAAATGTATCGTGTCATTACGATTGGGAATATGCAACGCTTGAATATAAAAGCACCACGAATACATCTGTATGTCGGCATTTTGCTTCACCACATCGAACCATTAATCAAACATCAAAGCGCGCACACCGATCTCGTAGGATCCACAAAGCGGCTTTCTGTCACATATAGATTGTAAACAGAGACTCTGACATCACATTTCAACTTTTAGCACACTGCGCCCCCTGACTTTTTGCTGGTACTGCAACTCGCGCACGCATCGCGTTAATTTCTGAGGACCTGCTCAGAGGACGCGTCAAATGAACGCTGAGAACGCGTGGCAGCCATGATGCGGGCGCGTATGCGTTCTGAGCATGAAGTATAAATGAGCCTTTACAGTTTAAGCAAAAAAAGATGAAAAGGAGACCTGAATGAAGTGTTTAAAATTATGAAGGGAATTAGTCCAGTGGATCGAGACAGTGACTTTAAAATGAGTTCATCAAGAACACAGGGACACAGTTGGAAACTTGTAAAGGGTACATTTCAGACATACATTTGGAAGTTTTTCTTCATACAGAGAACCACAGACACATAGAATAAGTGACCAAGTAGTGTTGTAGACAGTAGGACTTTAAGGACTTTCAAAAATCAGCTTGATGTTAGTTTGGAGGAATTGGGTGAATAGGACTGGCAAGCTTGTTAAGCTGAATGGTCTTTTCTTGTCAAAATGTTTCTAAGCTATGTAACTGGGCCAAAACAAGAGACATAATTTGTAGGCAAGAATATAAAAGATTTCAAAACCAACAAACCTTTCAAGTGACCAAAAAAATAAATAAATAACCAGAAGTCTTTTTAGTACATCCATACTTGGACAAGAAGTCTAAGAGGCTAACATTTACACCCCTTGACGTTACGCTGCCCATGTTGCCACCATCAACGTCTAATTAGCAACCATCAATACTAACATCCCAAATTGGCTGGACTATAGAAAACAAAAATTGTACTGGTGGATAACACAAAAAATAACTAACATAAGAAAAGATCTATTGAAACAGACGATAAATGGGACCTTTGAACCCTGGGTGTCAAATACTCCCAAAGCAATGTTAGGAAAAAATTCAAAATGAAAGTCAAATCATGACATTCATGTAGGAGATTTCCCAGAATCAAATAATTAGGAATCAGTACACCCACACCATACTAAAAGTTAGGATCGAGTCGTAGTTTTGTCACATTTTTTATTTTTTATACATTTTATAATTTTCTTCTGCTTTCATGATAGGTTGATCTTTATTATAGTCTGTCATTCTGTCCCAGTGCCTGTCCCCTCTCAGTTCTGTCAATTAGGGCCTGTAGATGTGACCCAGTTACCTCTATTCTTTACTGAAAACTTCTTATGCCTAAATCAGTCTGAAAGCCCACAACCTGCACGACTCAACATCTGCCTTCTTTTCCCAAACCAACTGCCCCATGTTTTCCACCTGCAAAATATTTTATGAAGCTGACTGCAGAATGTACATTTACTTCAGAAATGAAAAGATTTCTTCTTTTTCTAAAACTGAATTCAAAAAACAAAAGGTTAGCTTTTCAGTGTACAAAAAAAAAGTTTTCTAACTGGAGGGCTTTTTCATGATCAAAGTCAGAATAGAATTCATTAAGAAAATCCTGTTTAATAACCAGAGCCAAAACACTAGGATGAAACCCAAGTTGAGATAGAAGAGTGAGGGTCAAAATAGGAATATTGAAAGCTGAACTTTCCATAAGAATGAGTTCACCGGTTGTCTCAGACAAAGTGACAGATGCCGCTCTTATCAGAATTTGTCAACTTGTACCAAGAGGGTGGTCCCTAACAACCGGACACTGGCCCATAGCAACACTTGGCTTGCTAGCAATGGCTTGTGGAAGAATAACTTTAGGGTAACATAGCATTCATCTTAAAAGAAATAGCATAAAGACTTAATAAATGTCAGAAACCTGTTCGAGAAACTAGATAAAGGTCAAGTGAACAACAAAATGTACACTGAAATATAAGAACTGATTTAGGAAAAATACTGAGATTGTCAAGTAAAGAAAGAATGTACCAGAAGAAAAGTTGATGTAATTTATAAAATGTACTGAAGGATGACTAAGAGATGACTAAGAAATCAGCAGACGGCCTATAAACGAGAATGGACAATTGTTATATGCACAGAAATTTCAAGGGTGGTAGTCCATCTCAAAAGGTATAAGAAGAACCAGAGTATAATCTAACAGACTTTTATTTTATATAAATCATTTGGGTGTAAACTAATGAGCCAAACAGAGTAAGATGTATACATTGATTGACACTGTATGTAAATTCAGTAGTTTATAAAATGATCCTCTATTCTTTGTTTCTCTGATCATTCTGTAACAGACTGCTTTTGTAGAATGCTCCCTCCAAGGCATTTTGCTGAGGAGTAATTAAAAGATACAATGAAAAGCTCTTCTCCTGCCTGATTACTGAATTGTCCTGTTAGAGAATGTTTCTTTTTATAATAAAATGTTAAATTTTGACCACAGGCTTTCAAAGCGAGTATGTGATGCAGCTGAAGAGCTAAAAATTTACCAGCATTTGTATCGATGCAAAATTTGTTGGCATTCGTTTAATATGTGGTACCATAAAGGTAATTGTTTTATTATAAAAGGGAATAGAAAAAAAAATCAGCTTTTGATTTCTATCAGAATTGCCACACTTTCGCCTTTTAAAATTTTAAAATATTTTTTTAAGTACTATTTCATCAGTCCTAGGTTATTTTGTATTTTATTTTTTCCTTGATTTTTATTTGATTTTCTATTGTGTTATACCATTTTCCGGTTCAGTGGTGCTTTATTTGCTCTTTAGGAGCTAGCTATCTTAGACAGACACTTTCCACACATTGACAGATGAGCAGTATAAACTCTGTGTGATACCTACATATTCATTTTGTTTTCCTACTAGTCAGAGGAACTTTGAGGGCTTATTACCACCACCAGCTTTTCAGATATTGTCACCCTGTTGCTGTGAGAATCCTTGGAGGCTCAGCATCACATTTAACGCATCTTAATTTTTTTTATACATTATTGTAAGGATTGGATTCTTTACTCTGATTTTTTGACACATTTTTCACATCTATTCTGATAATGATACACTTTTTTCTTTTTTTTTGAGTGACTGAATCGGAAGTCCATTGGGGTGGATTCTCTTTCCTTTTGATAATATTGTAATGATCAGGCTTGAGATGCAGAGGGCCATGTGGCTGGACAGCTACTGAGTACACTCTGGACATTGAGGGAGACCCCCTCAACCCACTCCCCCAGTTGTCAAACTGTGATCATACTGAGTGAGCACTGTTAGCCGCTGGGTCATCACTAGTGAAGGTAAAACTGCACAACAAGGGGCATGTTGCTCCTTAACGTCCATGGGATATACACAAAGGGGAGTCGTTGATGTTACCGTAGGGGCATGTGCTCCATACACTCAGGGGTCAACCACAGGTCTTTGAAATCTAATAATACCAACTACCCACTATAGACAATGAGGGCTGACATCCGTCTACTTGCCAAGGGCTCCAAATGGTCTTCCGTCCACCAGCAGAAGATGGAGGGGGAACTCAGCTAACCACATAATATTGAACATCATTCAACTATCAGAATATAGCTACAGTTTTGCTTCAGATTAATGTGGTGTAGCAGGTCCACCTCTCAAGTCAAAAAGGCCACTGTTTAAATAAACAGTCGTCGCACCCGCGGCTTATAGAGGGGGCATGGTAGTGTGGTGGGAGCGGTTCCTGGGTGAATTTGTGATGCGGGTGGTCCTCGCTGAAGTGCACAGGTGAAGAGTCGTCCGCATCTGTAATTGATGCCGGGAGCTGCTAATTGCCACACTTGATCCACGTCCCCGTGATTTATACTAGAAGTGCGAGGCGGCTGGGTTTGGGAGAAAAAGGAGAATGAACAGATGTTATAGGAGAAGAAGAAGGCAGGAAGCAGGGAGTAGAAAGCCGGTGCGTGAATGTGTGAAGGTGCAGCTGAGCAGTGAGCCTGGGTGTTTGGCCGGCACCCCGGGAGCAATCGGTAGTGGTCGCTCCTGCTGAGCGTTAGTGAGGAGCTTAAACGATTGGAAGGAGGGTGGTTCGCCGCATAAAGCCGAGAAGGCAGCGGGAGTTGGGACTTGGGAAATGAAAGCCCCAGAGTGAGTGCCCTGGTCGCTGGGGATGCCCAGGTCATTGTCTGGTGAAGCCTACCGGAGCCAAGGATCAGAAAGGCGAACAGACCAGCAGTAGAAGGCAGAAAGAAGGTCAGCTGCAGGTAGGGTGGCTCCCCTGGTGCATAGCCTGGATGGGAGAAGCAGGGGAGTCACCAGTAGAAAGAAGGCACCAGGCTTTGTTTTAACCTCGGTTTTAAAAGGATTTTTTCTATCGTGTTTTAACCTCTACCTTTCACTTGTTTTTATTGGATTATTTATTTGAAGATTTTTAAAGCACTGCACTTATTTATTTGAACACTTTGTTTTTGGTTTTGACTGTTTTAATAAAAGCACTTTTGCACTTTTTGCACCATCCCCTTGCTTCATTGTTGTGCCTCACTGTCCAGCTCATCGTTGACATTACCAATGGTGTTGGGTTCAGAGCTCCCAGAAGCAAGATGGGAGCATGGAGCGGAACCTGCATCATCACAATTAAATCTGTCAATTTATTGATTTCAAACTGCTCACTTTTTTAACGACTTGCCCTTTGACCTATCACATGACTAGTATGACTAAGGAGTGTGCGCTTCTACACACAGTTGTCTTTCACTGATATTGTCCCTGTCTCTGAGCTTCAAGCCACGTCATCTTAACACACCGATCACCGTGAGACATTGGAAAGTGCATCTTCAGCCAAATGTGCGACACCAATCAGCCCCATTTTTAAAAGCCGTTCTTGCTAGACTGATAGGCAAGAGGCCTGCACATCACTTTTACACACTGCTCAGAGTATGCTGGGACATTTACTGCTTCATTAACTCAAGAGCCTCAGCTTTTAATATTACACGAGTCCCTAATGCATCTTTATTTTTGGCCACTACTTCCATGTTGTAGATCAATTACAAGCAATTTCTAATAAACGTACAATTTCTAAAGGTCGGACCACATAAAATCATTTCACGTTAGTACATACCATTAGGTTATGTTGCTTTCTATTTGGACAGCATGTACCTGAAAAGCTGTTGCTCTCAATGGAAAGGTCAGCTCTGCTCAACATCTGATAGATCACCAGAATACAATTCAGAGATAGCACAGTGCAGTGAATAAATTCTGCAGTCTCTCATAGCTCCGGAGTCCTGGGTTTCAAATCATGGGTCGTGGACACTGTCTGTGTGGAGTTTGCATGTCGCTATGCATTTTTTAATTGGCAACTCTAAATTGGCCTAGTGTGAGGGCATTTGCATGGCGATGTGCTGGCACCTCATCTACGGCTGATTTAACTCTTGGGTCCAATGCTGCCATTATAATTATGGGGCTTCCGTAACCAAAAACTGCATTTGGAAGTTACAAGCTGGAAAGATACTGTTTTGCATGGGTAATAAACACAATAAAAAGATCAATAAAAAGGTCTCACAAAGAAATCAAACTAATAGAATCCTGTCAAATATTTTTAGATATTGGGTGACACTGATAATTCTTTGATAAATCACCTAGGGCCTTATGCTTATAAAACCTTTGTTAGATTCCATACTAAAATTTAGCCTTTGTTCAAAATGCGAAAACAATATATACACAAACCTAAAAAAAAATAAAAAAAATAAATAATAAATTGGAATCATAAAACGATAAGTCTGCCTCTAGCAATGCTAACTTCCTTTATTAACCTCAAGCCAACTTAAAACTGTGTGAGACATAAGATGTTTGCCATCGGAGAGGAGACCATTCAGTCCATCAAGCGCTTTTGTTTAGCTAATACCTAAGCTGTCCCGATATCTCATCCCGATTCTTTTTAACGGTCCTCTAGATTTCTGCTTCAACTACATGCCTCGCTATTTTGCTCCAGAGTCCCATAACTCTTTGCATAAAGAAGTGCTTCCTAACTTTAGTCATAAATGCACTTCCCCTTAATTTCCATTGATGTCCTCGAGTAAAATCAAGGTGTCAGAGTGGATCTTCAGAGTGATGCCATAGGGGAACCACTTTTGGTTGTCAAAGGACCCACCCAGATGAAGGCCCCAGAAAGAACTCTTATTTATTTAGACCCATAACTTGTTCCATACATTAAATAACCATGAACAGATGATAACAGATTTGTGAAAAACTAATAGGTCATAGCGGCACGGTGGCACAGTGGTAGCACTGCTGCCTTTCAGTAAAGAGACCTGGGTTCGCTTTCCGGGTCCTCCCTGCGTGGAGCTTGCATGTTCTCCCCGTGTCTGCGTGGGTTTCCTCCGGGTGCTTCGGTTTCCTCCCACAGTCCAAAGACATGCAGGTTAGGTGCACTGGTGATCCTAAATTGTCCCTAGTGTGTGCTTGGTGTGGGTGTGTGTGCCCTGCGGTGGGCTGGTGCCCTGCCCGTGGTTAATTCCTGCCTTGTGCCCTGTGTTGGCTGGGATTGGCTCCAGCAGACCCCTGTGACCCTGTGTTAGGATATAGTGGGTTGGAGAATGACTGACTGACTAATATGTCATAATCTTTAAAGGACTCTTGCTGCATACGGTAACACTGGCTCACTTAATCTGTTTGTGTCCTGCTAGGTATCCAATCAGACATTAAAGATTATCAAGTTTTTCAAAGCACAAGGAACCAACTTCATAAGCAAAGAGCCCTTCCCAAAATGAAATGCGTTGTCATTCAATTGTTGCATGAGGAACTACACAACCCACTAAAGAATCATAAAGTGCCATTGAAGAACCATTTGCGTTTAGCCAATCCCCATCATCTCCCACCAGTAGCCCTGTATGGGCTAATCACCATATACATCTGGCCACTTTCTTGTGTGACGTCCTTTCTACAACCCAAGGGAGAACACCGGAAATGAAACAACAGCAGCAATTTCATTTTTGTATCAGCCCAAAATCACACAAGGAGTGCTGCAATAAGCTTTACTACCAGGCCCTGTTTTTTGACAACCTCCCAGCCTGGACTCCCTAAGAATGCAAGAAAAAATAGGGAAAAAAAAAAATGAAGACATTTTGGGAAAGGCAATTCAGAGAGAGCACTCATGTCTAGGTAGGTTGGGAGTGCAATGGATGTTAAAAAGTACAATGCACAAAACAGAACACTCGAAATCTAGATGGCCAATCTATCATTGCTATCTCCTGAATACTTAAAACTATGTGAAACATAAGAAATTTGCCAACAGAGAGATCATTCAGTCCATCAGGTCCATCTGTTTAGTGTCACACACATGAGATTAGGAGGAAAGTGAGTGGGCTAAGTGAAGGTAATTACCCGTCAGGCCAGGGGGTGGCAGGGTGTGCTAAACCTACTTCTGCTGTCTCTGCAGGCCAAATGCGGTAAAAATCTGATTCAACATCGACGACGTCACTTCCGGGTCTGGTGCCAAGACTGATGTCACTTCTGATTCCGGCCATAAGATGACATCACTTCCGGTGTTGGTTTTTAAAGCCACCATTTTTTCACCACTCGCAGCCAGTTCAGTCTGAAATTCCAACGTATGCACATCAATGCCTATTTTCAAACCCTTTTGCAGCCAGGAACAATATACGGGTGGCTGCCCCAAACCTTTTTTCGTTTTTTGGGACTGACTCTTTTACATTAGCTAACATCTGAGCTGTCCCAATATCTCATCCTGATTCTTGTTAATGGTCCTCATGATTTCTGCTTCAGCTACATGTCTTGTTCCAGAATCTCAGGAATATAACACAATAGTACAATACTAATAGTACAAGTACACAGCAAAATGCAAGAATAGATGACATCGCTCACTAAATACAGAATTATTACATGTGAGGATTCTGATTTGTTGAGCCAACAAGCCGCCTCACCCCTACTGGCCATTGCACAGCTGAATCAGTGCTTGACCAGGCAATCAGATGAAAGGACTCTTCTACCTGATTGATTCCAGTGCTCCTTTATCAGAGATGACTTTTCCAACTTCAGTGAATGTGAACTTGAGGTATTACTGACTTAAGAGAGAACAGCAAAAATATTCTTTTAACTGGTCTCTCCACGGAAGTCATAAATAAAATAAAAAAAACCAAGAGGTGGAGCAGCTGAGTGGAGAGAGCAACAGCAATGTGCCCAGACTGCTGCCAGCAAACAGCATGAATTAACGCAGGCATTATGCACAGAACTGAGATATTACGAACATTCTTATTGAACTTGTAAACAATAAAATTATGTCACCAAGTAAATGTCAATGTCGCAATACGTGCAAGTCTCTTTATATTAGACACACAACATCCAAACATCTTTGAGATGCCATTGCATTGCCATCCTGAGAGACGAGGTCAGGGCCATTGATGTGCTCATCTTGGCCTAAATTGGATGGCAGAGGCTGTCCATGTTTCAGTACTATTTGGTGTGGTATTGCATAAGTCATCACAACGTGGCTGTAAAGCAGTGGGCCGCCCAATGAGTCCAAACACAGATTTCTAATTTTTAGTGAACCAATGGTCCATGCTAGCTCTGATTGTAAGCTGAATTGCCTTTCATTATACAGTGATCCCTCGCTATATCACGCTTCGACTTTCACGGCTTCACTCTATCGCGATTTTTTCTCATACACGCTTACATCACTACGCATGCGCTTTCTGAGAACTTTTATCTAAGCCCCACGATGGCTCCTAAACGTGCTGCTTTTTCTAAGCCTTCTGACAATGAAACTAAGCGCCGGAGGAAGATGCTTACCATCCAGGAGAAGATGAAACTCTTGGATATGATCAAAGATGGCGATACCCTACCCTCCTCACGCATATGAAAAGACAGCGCCAGCAACTGCCTATCAAGATGTTCTTCAGCCGCGCACCCAGACACCCACTCCTAGTACTCCTTCAGTGGAAGAAGACAACGACGCACCTGCTGAAGATACTGCACCACCTGAAGACTCTCCTACTGAGGTCGTGCCTTCATAGGTTAGTGGTTGTGTGTAAGAACTGTGTGTGTGTGTAATTAAATGTACAGTACAATAATAATAATATGATATTTGTAACGTCTAATATGTCTTATTTTCTCTTACTTTGTCTAATATATTGAGTAATACGAGTGTAATGGTGACTAAAGGGTGTTATTTCATGTCTAGAGGGCTCTAATAATGTTGAAAAATGTATTTAGAAGGTCATAAACACGTTTTCTATACTCTAACTGCGAAAATATTTGATTTATAAATAAAGAATCCTACTTCGCGAAAATTCATTTATCGCGGTAGAGTCTGGAACGGATTAACCGTGATAAACGAGGGTTCACTGTATTTGTTCATCCATTCTATCACTGATCGTGTGTTGGGAGTGCCTTTCATTATATCTCCCCTCTTGTGGCGTGCCACTGTCACCTTTATATATGTTAACCTGTAAAGTACTAAACTTAAATACAATCCTACTTACCAAGAAGGCAACCATCACACACAGCATGACCCTGAAGTCTGTGCTCCACACTACTATTTGGTAACAAAGTAATCGTGGGTTGAGCCAGGCTCCCTCACCACAACGTTAGTCAGACACATTTTAGCATCACATATTAGTTGTATATTAATTGAATGAAAGTGCTTTCTATTTACAAAAGCAAAATTTATTCTGTACGACATCTTCATCGCAGCATATAGCAGTCAATTGCAGCAATCAGATTAGGAAAATCAGCAATCATTACAAATCTCTTTTTGATGCGCACCCTGATAGTAAGGATATTGCCTGTATGGCATGCTGGTGTCAATGACGAGACAAAAGACTCACAAAAAGGTTTGGGGCAGTCACCCATGTAATTGTTCCTGGCTGCAGAAGTGTTTAATAAAGAGTACATATGTGTATAGATTTGAGTCGAAAACATAACTGACTCGATGAGGCAAGATAGTGGTAGGGTAGAGGAAGTGCCATCATCAGGGCCAGAACCAGAAGTGCCGTCATCAGGGCTGGAAAATGGACACGATGTTATTAGGCCCAGAGCCAGAAGTGACATCACTGAGAACAGATGGAATTTCCTATAATCGGTCCGCAGTGCAAAGAGAGAAAGGATCAGAACACTCCGCCACCCCCTGGGGTGGCATGGAATTACCCTCATTCAGACCCTTTAGCTGCCTCCCATGCACACATGTGTGACACTGGGTAGCATCTTAATTATGCTATTCCATACAGATGACATGACATGGCTTAGGTATGACTGCGAGATTCCTGACTCGTCAGCCAGTTCATGCTAAAAAATGTCTGTCATCAAATACCCTACTGTTGTTAAAACCTGTAATGGAACATGTGTGATTAGTCTGTAATGTAGCCTCCATTTCATAATAATAATAATACATTTTATTTATATAGCGCCTTTCCCATGCTCAGCACACAACTCCAAGAGGCCACCTCTAGGACGTTTAAACTAGCTTATAAATCAACCCTGACAGCCTGCCATTGGTGAGAATTTGCAGTGAAAGCTGCCATTATTAGTGACACATCCTTTTTATAGATAAAATAGATTGGCTACACACTAAAAGCAAATGACATTAAGTTTGTGCATTAGGCGTTGTTACCAACACTGAAGGCGGCTGTACTGAGAGAACATGTCAGTTAACTGTGATATCATTAGTTCAAGAATATTGTAATGTGAGTGATGTGTCATTGAAGTGCGCCACGAATTGAGATTTTCTGTTCACCTCGCTGTCCTATCATCTGGAGATACTAAAATGCCAACACCAAAAATGTCTACGTAGGACTTACAGACGATTGAAATTTGTCATAACATTAAGTTTTATAAGTGCTGACCTTTGCACAAGAAATGACTTACGCAGGTTTTCAAGGGTAAGCATGTTTTATGCATTAAGCCCCTGTTGACTGGGACCAAACAAATGAAAATATCAACATCCTATGATAAATTACTTGAAGATCTATGGACAGGCGGCACGGTGGCGCAGTGGGTAGCGCTGCTGCCTCGCAGTTGGGAGACCTGGGGACCTGGGTTCGCTTCCCTGGTCCTCCCTGCGTGGAGTTTGCATGTTCTCCCCCGTGTCTGCGTGGGTTTCCTCCGGGCGCTCCGGTTTCCTCCCACAGTCCAAAGACATGCAGGTTAGGTGGACTGGCAATTCTAAATTGGCCCTAGTGTGTGCTTGGTGTGTGTTTGTGTGTGTCCTGCGGTGGGTTGGCACCCTACCCGGGATTGGTTCATGCCTTGTGCCCTGTGTTGGCTGGGATTGGCTTTAGCAGACCCCCGTGACCCTGTGTTCGGATTCAGTGGGTTGGAAAATGAATGGATGGATGGATGGATCTATGGACAGGACAAGCCCTCAGTAGATTAAATGAATGAAATGTTAATGTCATAGCTGCACAACATTTATCCTAGTACTAATATTATTTTGCATTTCTTCTTTAGGGCTGAACCCAGCAGTTCTTTTCATTCATGGGTACCTCAGCTGCCTGTCATGAAATCAAATGGATGACGGTTGTTAATCTCACATCTGAAGGGCTCACAGGGCAGCACCTTCAGAACTGGTCAAGGTCGTCCGCTTGATTAGTAGATGAACCATGGGCTGCCACCGACAACTTTGGCTTGTAGGCCCTTTTCTCTCAAACGGAAGCGACCTATTCCCTTGTGTCATGGATGTAAACTGATCATACAAGGAGGGTATTTACTTTACAAAAGATAACTGGCATTAATGATCTGACCTCATTCTCTTTTAGAATTTCTTTAGTATTCTGGAGCTCCTGAGGGCTGAAAATAAAATGTCTGACATACATGCTTAAAAGAAATCGTTTACTCCACAGGGTTAAATATTCGTAAAAGGCTTCCCATTTATTTATTTTTTTTGAAGGGAATTCTACTTAATGATCTGTTAGTTAATGACCTGATTCACACAGTTGAATTATGACTTTAATTCTGAATTAGGCCATTATGTATTCATTAGAATGTACAGTATGGCAGTTTAGCACTTTCAGTTGTGGAAAGCGGTATAGAAACAAAAAGAAAAAAAAAATGAAATTCCCATCATGACATGCACTGGCTGTGCTGCATTCTAAGCTGAGTAGTTAATGACTTGAGGTCACCAAGCTCAGCAGGTAATGATTGGATGGCAGTGCTTTCAGACCCACATTCAATGATCAATGACGAGTACTGCATGATGAGTAATGGTGGCTGCAATGTTACTTTACACCTCAATTAATCCTTTCCTGTTTTTCTTACAGATATTACATGATTTAAATCCTGCATATTGTTCTGTCATGGGCTCAAACACACACCATGAGCCTTCTCAGTTTGGGATTTATAATGTGGTAACTGCCTGTGACCAACCACAAACACACGACCTCTGGATTCTAACGTCACTCAAAATTAGCCATCTCGTCACCATGAGCGAAAGCAGTAACTCTCTTATCTCCAGGCACAGAGGATTTCCTGGATGATGTCAGAAGGGTGCTCTGTCTCAGCCCCCATTCTACTGTGCAGCTTTGTACCGACACCACACTTTATTCCCATCACAGTGCAAGTCCTGCCGACTACGCCAATTGTTGTGTCATGGGTTCCCACACACATACACACCACGAGTCTTCTCAGTTTCAACAGTGGTGATGTCATGATTAGGTTTGTGTGATTTTATTTTGTAATTTTTTTGTATTGATTTAGTTTTAATTTGAAGCAGATGGCATTCCATACTATTAAGTCAAACTTAACAATGCAAAATTCAACCTCCACACAATAGAAAGAAAGGAGAGCCACCATCCAGAGCTACTCTATAAAAGGAACAAGAAGAATATCTTTTCCCCAAACTTCAAGCTTATTGTAAAATATTATTGATTAGATCCTGCCATGTTTTTAAAAAGTTTTGAACAGATCCTCAAAGTGAGAATTAGAATTTTTCCAATTTCAAGTAGTATGGATCATCAGTTACCCACTGACTTAAGAGTGGTGGGGTGGGATTTTTCCAGTTGAGTGAGATAGTAGTGTAGTAAAGGCAATTACAGCTTGTTTGTC
This sequence comes from Erpetoichthys calabaricus, assembly GCF_900747795.2. Classification (NCBI taxonomy): domain Eukaryota; kingdom Metazoa; phylum Chordata; class Cladistia; order Polypteriformes; family Polypteridae; genus Erpetoichthys; species Erpetoichthys calabaricus. Next base: position 24,664,007 of record NC_041401.2, read on the forward strand.
CTTCTCCACTTTAAGGCCTTCTGGGAGTCCACCCAACACAGCTATTAATGGGTTTGGAGTGACTGCGAAACTCAAAGATTTTTGTCCAAAATGTTGCTAATTTGGTGCATGCCCAGAACATGTGGCCCAGTGAGGCAGGAGCTCTGAAATATTAAGTGACAGATCCTTTCCCCAATGTATTCGGAGGTCTTTGATAGGAAGGGACTTTAAAATATTTGTATAAATTTCAGAGATGACATGTGAGTCTGCGAGACTGATCAGTATTTCTTCTGGAATAGAACAAGTTGGGCAGGTTCAGTTTAGCAAAGTTTCAAGTTTGAAAGTAATGAATTGTGTTGATGAGAAGCTGAATTTGAAGTGTAATTTTTAGTAGCATGGGAAGTCATTATCTATGTACAAGTCTCTAAGTGTTTTAATTCCGTACATTTTCCAGACATTAAATACTGTGTACAAGTTTGAGAAGGTGGAGAAAGGATTTTGTCATATAGAGGTAAGCCAAGCAAAATGACACCTTTTATTGGCTAATTAAAAAGATTACAATATGCAAGCTTTCGAGGCAACTCAGGCCCCTTCTTCAGGCAAGATGTAATACAGAAACTGGAGTTCCCTATGTTTATATACACACTCTAGGACAAGAAACAACATTGGTAAATATTTAAATGAGAAATTTTAAATGTAAAAAATTAATAGATTCATTCAGGCTAGGGTTAATTTAACAGGAGAGAAAAGAACAATGTATTGTCAAGATCTCTGGATAAGATAACTGTCCAACAAAGTCTTTTGAAGTTTGTAATGAGCTTTTCTAAACAATGTGGATCTGTAGACAGGTTGTCTGTCATTCTGAGAGATGTAAACAATCCTCATATCTGGCCATAAAACTCTTGTCTCTATTCAAGCCATGTTGTAATGTATTAAATTTTAGCATGAGTTTAACTTCCCATTCTTTTCTGTCTTGCTGTGTTTTGAAGTTGCCCATAAGCATTGTGACTTTAAAGTCCCTCTCACAGTGTCCATGGCTGTTGAAGTGGGCCGCTACAGGAACATCTGTGTTGCCATGTTTAATGTGGAACCTGTGTAAATTCATTCTCTGGCGGAGTGTTTGTCCAGTTTCTCCCACATAGAGTGCAGTGTCAGGACATTTCATGCAGAAAATTAGGTAGACTACATTAGATGATCTGCAGGAAAAGATGTCATTTTGTTTGGCTTTTCTCTACATTCATAATGGCTAACACAGTACAACACCCTAGTACGTCATATAGAGGTGTAACAGATAAAAGTTTCTCTGGCTTAAAGTGCTTCCTATATTGGTTCCATATTCTGAGAGAATGAAGGGCAATTGGATTATTAGTGTATTGATGGTAATTTGTATTAATTGGGACACAGAGCAGGGATTATTAAGAAGTACTGCAAGATTTTAATTCTATTGCAGACCAGGCTTGTGCATATTCATCAATTTATGTCGATGTCCAGGTTTTCATAACTTGTATATTTCCCACCCAGCAATAAAATTGAAAGTTGGGTAGTGCCATGCCCCCTTCTGCTTTAGGTTGTTGTAGAGTCGCCCTTCGGATGAGTAGATGTTTTGAATTCCAGTTTCTTAAAAAAATATATTTATATGGGGATGGTTTGAAATAGGAAAAGGAGCTTGGGAAGGATGGTCATCTTAACAATGTTGATTCTCCCTGCTAATATAAGATGGAGGGTAGACCATCTATTCACATCTTGTTTAATTTTTTGAAGTTAGACAGCAAAATTTGGTTGAAAAAGAGCTTTATATTTACTTGTGATATTTACGCCTAGTTATTTAAACTGATCTGTTAAAATGAATGGGAAAGTGTCCAGTCCGATTTTGTGTGCTAGAGAATTCACTGGAAAGAGTATACTTTTATTGAAATTGATTTTGAGCCCAGAAAATCTGCTAATGCTTTTAGGACTGCTGGCACAGGATGTTTTAGGTCAGATATATACAGTGCCACATCATCTGCATATATGATATTTTATGTTGAAATCCTTCTCTGAGAATCACCTTTATCTCTGATGAATTTCAAAAGTATGCAGCCAGTGGTTCAATGGTGATTGCAAAGAGCAATAGTGATAAGGGGCATCTTTGTCGAGCACCACATTCTAGTCTATAGTAGTCTGAAATAATGTTGTTAATACAAAACTGAGGCTTCTGGACTAGTATAAAGTAGTTTAATACTTGCACATATATTTGGGCCTCTCAGATTTGTGCAATTTGGTGAACAGGAAGTCCCATTCAACCATATGAAATGTTTTTTCTGCATCTAAAGATAACATCTCTTGGGTCTTAGACTTAATGGATGAATATATTATATTAATGATATTATTTTGTAAATTATTATGTCTTGACCACTATTTTCAGGTCCTTCTATCTTTACCAATTTGAAAGACATCTTTAGTGCCTCATTCCCTGTTTCTAGGGGTGTGGCTTCAAGGGTCATGACCTGCGAGTAATCGGTGCAGCGGGATAAAAGGTTGGCTGAGGGCTCCTTTTGTTATCTAATCTGTGGTTACAACCTGTTTGACCTCTTTGCCATTCCTGTCTATCATTAGGATTTGGTAGCTAAGTTTATTTTTTGTTTTGATTTCCTTGTTTCTTCTGCGGCAGGAGAGATGAACGCTAGGTGGTCAGCTGGCAATCTGCAATCTCTGAATTCTACAAGCCCTCAAAATCAGCCACCTTGTCAGTAGTAACTCCCTTATCTTCCATTGCAAGGACAGGCTGTAAATGGAGTGCTTTCTGGGTGATGCCAGCTATGATCTCTCTCTCATTCACCCTGTCCCCACTCTATTGCACAGATCCAGACCTGCACCACACTCCTCTCTCTCCACAGTCCAAATCCTGCCAGCTATGCTATTTGTCTTGTCCTAGGTTCACACACACACACACACACACACAAACACCAAACCTGCTCAGATCATTGATCACTGTGGTAACAGATGGTGGCCAGTGACCAGTTGTGAACCTGTGACCCCTAGATTCTAATAACCCTCAAAAATCACCTCCTTGTCAGTTAAAGAAGTAAGTCCCTTATCTTCTTGTACAAGTGGAGTGTTTCTTGGGTGATGTCATCTGGATTCTCTCTATCACCCAGCCTCTATTTTACTGTGCACCAACACTACACTCTATCACTTGTTCTGCTATGGGTTCACATACTCACCACAAACCTTCTTAGTCTGTAGATTTGTACTGTGGTGACCTGCAGGTGGTCAGCTGCAAAACTGAACCTTTGGATTCTAAGAGCCCTCCAAATCAGCGTCCTTGTCATCCTGAGCTAAAGGAGTAACACGCTGTAAGTGGAGCTGTTCTTGGGTGATGTCAGCTGGACTCTGTCTCTCTCTCTCACCCAGGCCGTACTCTATGTTCCATGTAACTGCTAAGACCGACGTCAGGGGTCAATTTCATGTGCCACAACACAAGACAAGGGCTATAAATGACCTTATAATTGCCCGAGATTGCGGATTCTCAAAAGAAAAATAAAATGTATGAGTATGTGACTGTGTTCATGCGTCCAAGCATAACGGTCTGCTTTTGGACTTTGATTTTGGCATTTGCTTGGAATTTACATGCTAGGTCTTGCTAACATAACAGTTTAGACTTTGCTTTACCCATGATTCCAGCTTTTCTTCTGATCCTGTCATATTTGCCTGTGTGGCGTGCCTTTCCTAGCAGCACAATAAATTCAGAATTTAATAATTGGTATACTGGGGTATGAAGCCATATTGGCATACTGGGATTCAGGCTGTTGGTGTTTTCAGATTCCTTTTTTCCTCCTTTGTGTCTACTACGATATAAGTGTGCACTCTAACAACGTATCTATGGAGACTCTCCATTGTTGTCTATCCTGTAGCAGTTGTTCAGCTTCCACTTTAGACAAATCCATTACTTTACAGTCTTCTTTGATGTTATCCAGCCAACGCTTCTTTGATAGATAGATAGATAGATAGATAGATAGATAGATAGATAGATAGATAGATAGATAGATAGATAGATAGATAGATAGATAGATAGATAGATAGATAGATAGATAGATAGATAGATAGATAGATACTTTATTAATCCCAATGGGAAATTCACACAATTCTTTGGTCTTCCTGTCGGTCTTTTGCTGTGAATATGACCACATTGCAGAGGAATTATGAGTAATTTTGTCTGTTTCCATATATACTACATCTCCAAAGTACATCAACCTTCTCTTCTGGATCTTAAATATTACAACAAACTGGATCTCAAGTGAACGCCTGATGTTTTCATTCTGTAAACAGTCTCTTCTTGATACACTTAGGATTCGTCTAAGTATTGCCATTTCAAAAATGCATGTCTTCTTGTTTTAGTGTCCAAGTTTCTGCATAGAGCAAAATGGAAATGACAAGAGTTTCATAAATTGAGATCTTTGTGTGCTGGCTAACACACTTCGAATTCCACATGTAGAGATGGTCATGCAAAATTCATGGCTTATTAGGAGTTAAAGCTTAATTTTCACTGTCAAATGTGTGAATATTATGTACCTCTCAAGAGGATCTACTTTAAGGGTGGCATTGTGGATTGATTAACCATCTTCATTTTCTGTCCTTCGCCTTGAAGACCACAATCTATAAGAAGACTCAAGACCTCACTGCGATTTCCACCTCTGGCACTACCTCTTGGCTGTTGATGAGATAAAAAAACAGCACGTCCACAACATGGCATCAGCTTATGACTGACTTTCAAGGATGGCCCATCTAACTGCTGAAGGATTATTGTGAGTTCAAGGGAAAGAATAAGAGAGGATAACAAGGATGAGAGGGTGATGAAGACAGGACTGTTGACCAATAAATGAGGGGGATTGGTGGGTCTTCAATTAAAAAAATACCCAATTCCATATAGGAGCATTTCCTCTGAGTGCACTGATTCAATTTTCCCAGAAGTTTTTACTTAAACATTTTTTTTTGGGTCAGAAAGAAGGAACGGACAGAATTCTACACCATGCTTATTACATCACTAATAACATCAGTACAAGAAAAGGCAATATAACATTAAAGGAACAATTTGAATTAAATCAGACACCGTAGTCAAGCATCACTACACAGCAAAAGGCGGCAGCTAAAATTAATTATTTTACCAAAGATAATCTTTCCAGCAAATCAACATGGTTTTAAAATTAATTTTCTTTTTCTCTCCTTTGCATACTTGCAGCGAATGTTATTGAGTTAGCTAATCTGTCTGCACTTACTGTACTTTTTGCCTCTAAAATAACACATACATCCAATTCCCCATACATTCAAAAATAAAGCAAAGTGTAACATTTGCTTTTCACCTGGTGGTAGCACAGTATCAAATTATGTGAATCCTGCAAAGTGTTAACATAATAAAAGCAGTTACAATAATGAAAGAATTCCCTCAGCTTGTCACATTGCACATTTAGAACATGTTATGTGAGCAGATTTTTTAAACTAACAACAATTTCTATTGCTCATTTTCAAGCAAAACATGTACTGCTTTAAAAAGTAAAGAAAAAATTACAAAGTATAAAAAGTCAAATAAAATATAAAAATGAAGAGATAAATAAAACAAGAAACAATATAAATAAATACCTTCATAGTACAGATTTAAGGGAGAGTACGCGCCCAGCTGGGGTGCCTATCTGCCCAGTAATGCAAGTCTAGGGCTTTGGGACCTTAAATTGGACAAAGTGTGAACATTTAACTGGTGGACGCAGTGCAATACATAAAGAACAATAATAATTGTAATAAATATGATGTCGTGAAAGCATAGCCTAGTGGTCAACTCTAAAACAGAAGGTCACGTTCACCTCCCAGCATTGATTTGCTGTGCCACGTTGAACAAATCGGATTCTTCCTGCATTAACAGTTTAAAACTATGCCTACAATTGTAAAGTTTTTATGGAAGACATTGACAGTTTTAGCTGCGTTTACAAATAATCACTTTGGATAAAAGTGTCTGCTAAACAAATAAATGTAAATGTAAAATAATGACAAAAGCACCTACTGCGAGAGCCATGTCTGTCTGTCTCTCCATTTGTCTCACTGCTTGGAGCAACTTGTCTCCCGGTAATCTTGTTGAAACGTTTGTCGAGACTGTTTAAAGTTTCATTGCAATATCTTGAATATAGCACTCTTCACACGTTTTTGAAATTTCAGAATCTCCCATTTATAACCAACTAGCCGTCCCCTGTGGCTTCACCCGCGTAGAAGTGAAACAGGACAATGAGGAGGGCCCTGCCCGGCTCCCTATGCCTGACATCATGCTTCCTCCTCCCCTCGGCCCGCAGCCTCTGTCTCAGATTAGCCTGAATATATCACTCCTGCTAGCAAACTAAGATACTTAGAGTGATGAGAGAAGTTGCAAAATCATCCAGAATATTCAAGCAAATTCTAGAAAAAAAGCCCGATCTAAATCCATTAAGTAGTTCTTTCGTTTGCTAGCGAAGCGGAGGTAAGATACGCCTCAAGGCTGGCACGTGAGTGAGGAGGGCCCCGCCCACTGCTTTTCTCTCAGATTTGCGCAAATAAATTGGTACCGCAAGCAAACTATGATACTTAGCGCAGTGAGAGAGCTCGCAAAATCATCCAGAATGTTTAAGCAAATTATGGAAAAAACACGATCTAAATGCATTAATTAGTTCTTTCGTTTGCTAGCGAAGTGGAGGTAAGATACGCCCCAAGGCTGGCACGTGAGTGAGGAGGGCCCTGCCCCGCCTCCCAACGGCCCACTGTGTGTTTCTTGGAATCGCATAAATAAATCAGTACTGCAAGCGAACTATGATACTTAGCACGATGAGAGGAGTCGCAAAGTCAACCGGAATGATCAAACAAATTATAGAAAAAAACTCAATCTGAATATGTTAAGTAGGTCTCTCATGAAAAGCGAACAGACAGACGTTGGATTTTATATAGAGAAATTTTGGGAACACTTAACTTAAAACAGAGAAACGTTCTGAGCACTGCCAATAATGTTTTCAGTTTTACCTTCAGAACGGTTACTTCAATTTGCACATATTTGAATTTTTTTTCATTTTGTTTATTTGTTCGACACCTGTTCCTGATGACAAAATGGTGAAACACCTGCAGTGGTGTGCTTTGATGCAAATACTTCAAGTACACCTGACACGCGATAGGGTGGGGTAAAAGGTAGGCGGGTTTGGATGACCGAGTGTTAGCATACTGTATAAGGACTGTATGGCCTAACATGCACTTATTCATTCAATTCACAAATAAATTAAATTATTTATTTATCATCGGACAAATCAAGTACTGTCCCAGAATGTAGCTCTCATTACATGCTAACCGTCCTCATCCCCCTCCACCCCTTTCCAGTCTCATCTTCGTGGCAGTGTAGAATCTTGCATGAGCCTCAGTCACAGCAACTCACTTCTCCTGCTCCATGAAATCAAATTGACCAAGGCATTGACATTACTAAAAATATTTAATAAAGTATCTATCTATCTATCTATCTATCTATCTATCTATCTATCTATCTATCTATCTATCTATCTATCTATCTATCTATCTATCTATCTATCTATCTATCTATCTATCTATCTATCTATCTAATAACAATAAAAAAGGCAACTTATCTTGTATAGAAATGCATGAAGGATGGCATGATGGCACTTTATGCCTCCAGTGTCTAAACGTATACTTGATATTTACACCACACTAAAACAACCTTATGCCTGCTTTATCTAAGGATTAGAATGCTTCATCTGACACTACTGATGTGTTTATTAAATTTATTTTTATTTACTTATGAATCGATAGATAGATAGATAGATAGATAGATAGATAGATAGATAGATAGATAGATAGATAGATAGATAGATAGATAGATAGATAGATAGATAGATAGATAGATAGATAGATACTTTATTAATCCCAAGGGGAAATTCACATACTCCACTGATTGGCTGACTGCATTGTCTGTAAACTTGTTTTTATGTTTTTGCTGCTGTATGCATCTGAATGTCCCCATGGGAATAATAAAGTTTATCTAATCTAAGCTAATTTATCAATAAAGTGCTTCAATGATTTGCTATCTGTCATATTCAGATGCATCTAACAATTTCAATTTGAGACTTTAGCGTAGATTTTAACTCTCGTTTGGGTGAAAAATTTTATATTTAAAAAATTTGAACTCTGATTAGCCAGAGAGCCCTCCACATCCACCAACATGTAACAACAACGCCGGAGTAAGTCGAGTTGGGATCTGCTCTCTATGAAAGCAAATTCTGCCACCTAAAATGGTATACACAGTAGATGTTATGTACCCTACTAATACATGGATTTCTATTTTTTTATTACTGTCATTTTTGAATAGGACTCAATGATATGAAAATATAAACTAAATTGTTATATGGTTGCGAAACATGGAAGCTATCCAGTGAACTGAGACAACGACTGGACTCTTTGGCATTGCGTCTCTCTGGAGAATCCTTGGGTACCGCTGGTTTGACTTTGTGTTGCTCATGGAGTCCCAAATGAGGCACATTACCTGCATTATGAGGGAGCATCAGTTACGACACCATGGCCATGTGACGCAATTCCCCAAGGGTGATCAGACTCTCAGGACCCTCATTGTTGAGGACCCGAGTGGCTAGACCAGGTCAAGAGGACACCCACATAACACTTTGCTACGGCACATGGATGGTCATTTCCGGAGGGTGGGACTGGACCGCGTGTCTGTCTGTCTTTGCCAACCAGGATCCCGAGCCGTTTCGTTGTGTGGTGGGTGCGGCAACACATTTTACCAGTGCATGCTCCTCAACCTGACCTGAGCCTGACCTGTGATACACTCTTTGATGAAGTGACTAGAAAATGGAAAAATGCTCCAACTTTGAAACCAGCTAACCGAGGTTCTGAACCCGCCTGAATGTTACGCCATGTGGACATTTCCTTAATTGCTTTAAATTGAGCACCGCTCACTTCTTTATCCATTTTAGAAGAGAGTCATTGAGATAATTGACAACATAGGCTAGTCCAGCCCACCTTAACACCAGCTAAGCTACGGTTTTCAGCTCCTTTTGTGGGATCCTCCACCCATGTCTAGGGTCTCCTGCAAGGTGCAAAAGAGACGTCCCATGTGTAGAGATTTGGAGTTTTTGTTTATATAGCTCTCATTTTTTAATAAGGTTTTACTGTTTTTTTTTCTTCTGTTAATGTTTTTTGTTTTATCGCGGCTGCTGTCATGTCGCTAGTAGCTATGACTCTCTTTTGCCAGTCATGTTGTCATATGACGTTACGCACTTTAAAAAGTTGCCAACTCGTCTACCTTTCATCCCTTATTCTTTCTCTCAACCTCCTTTTTTTAGTGTCAGTAGAAACTAAAGGACCAACTGTGAAGACTTTAGTGCTGGGACCTTTTTGATTTTTTTTTTCTTTGTCGAATATGATTTTGGTTTAAGGTTTTGGATTTTTGATGAAAGATTCTCTGTCTCCTTTTTGATATGTGGAACATTGCCTGTTTACACATTAAAGTTTCCGGTCACTTTCTCTCATTTTATGCCTTTTGGTAATGCCTACATATCAGGACACCATGAGTGGCCCTCAGGAGACATTAGGACTAGATGGCCAAAAATCCTCTAAATCAGCAGAAGTGGTGAGTTTATGTCGAGGTTCCTCTGGGTTTATAGAGTTGGTGAGCTCATTTCAAACTTGTAGCTTCTTCATGAAGCACCCACAAAATTCCAGTGCCATCTACGACAGTGAAAAGGCAACTCTGAGACGCTGACCACAAAATGATCTACCGTCCATCTTCCATCTAGCATCTGTGCTCTTATGCCTGTTTTTTAACCTTTTCTTTTTCTTTGCCGGGTTCAGATATGGCTTTTACTTTCAACCTCTGCCTCTAATGCCAGCATCCCGGGAGTCGTCTTTTCTCTGATGCAGATGACAATGATATTTGGTGAGTATTCAAGGGAAGAGGCCAACTGAGGACCTGAAAGGTGTTTGATTCTCACACTATAGGCTCTAATGTCTTTCTCATCTTACACAGTTACCCATCTTGGCCTTCTCCTTCTTCTTCTATCCTGGTTATTTTCCATTTGCCCTCTTCTCTCCAGACAGTAATAGACACCTTTGTATGAAATCTTTCATTTCTTGCCCATCTGTCACATGGAATGATCTTCATTTTGCAAAGCATCATTAGACTGGCATGCTTCTTGAGAGAGCCAATTCATTTTGACCATTTTTGAACCCAGAACTAATCTTTAGGAATTCCAGTACCTTGCGACCCAACAGATTTCAACAGTGCTAATGCAATTACAAAGGTTTCTCTAATAACCAGTTAGCATTAATGCCTGACTAATTAGGGATGAGCTAAGGGAGCTGACCATGAGGGCACTAAAGGAATGGCTGCTGAAAACAGGGCTTTGCCATCTGTTGTGGGGTATAAAATCTGTACATTTTGGATTATATTTCCATTCTATTTTGTTCAAGACAAGACAACAGATGAACTACATTCAGGACAAATCAAAGCATGTCTTTTTCCCAGTTATACCTCACTTTTAAAACAGTTCTTCCAACAAAGAAAGGAAGATATGCTAGCGGCTCAATTACTAAATTAATTCTACATAGTGACAGCCAGCCAATCAGAATATTTAACAGTCACATCTTGCAAAACCCCCCAGTAGAATTTTAGAATAAATATGACTCGTCTGAGGAGCGATATAGTGAGTAAGGAAGGAGGGAGGAAGAAGAAGGGATGAAGACGTCACTGGTTTTCAGAAAAGCATCATGAGCAACTATGAGTGCTAGTTCACAAGCCACCTGCGACATTCATCCTGGTCATCTGGAACATTTTCGTAAGCTTTTTCTAAAGACTGTATATATCCAGACTTTTCTATCATTCCTATTTTCTATTATTCTTTGTTCCAGTAGTATTATTATTATTCCTGTAATAAATTGCTTGCTGCTTTTAACTTTCTATGCTTTGTTTTCATATCTAGAGTGATTGAAGTAATAAGGTAGATTTCTTTGAGCACCTGGTGCAGCCGAAGGTTTGCCATACGCTCTGTGCTGTGAGGTTTATTAAGGCTGAGGGTGAGAGCTTCACCCAAAAGAAGGGAACAGAATGTAAAGTAAGGCATTCTTGGCTGATAAATGGCCTATAGTCAAGGATGCTGAGCCTTTCTATGTTTACATGTATTCTTGGAGACCAAAAGTACTATTTAGGTCTGAGATATCATTAAAACATTGTATGCTGTTCGTGCCGATAATAAGTTAGTCTCCTGAAGTGCTGAGAGAGTGACAGGCTGTGTTATTCCTAAAGCACTTGTGTGGTTTAAAGTGCCAGAGGTTAATCAGTGTGAGTGTGTCATTCATGGGGCACTGTTGTGGTTAGTGTCTGTGTGTATGCGTATAACTATGTATGTGTGTGTTCATCTTAAAGTGCAACAGTAGACCAACCCGATAATGAATCTGATAAGTAAACTTACCCCTAGGTAGAGGGTAAGTACAGGAAATACTATGATAATACACCATCATAGGTGAGTAATACATTTTTAAAAATTAGTCATTTGAAACAGTTATAACCTTAGGGAATATTAGCAATGCCTTGGCTTTACTTTTAAAACAATTGATTAGACAAGATATCAGTTTCTATCAAAACATAGACACTGGTAATGTTTGTGTGACGTTGTGGGGCATGGTCATCCGGTAAGGCAGCCATCTTCATTAAATTTGAGCTAGATGTTCAGCAACTATCAAAATGCAGTTTTAATATAGAAAACCTTTTCACTAGCAAAAGAAAAACAAAACAACTTTCAAGTAATCTTTCATTTCTTTCAGGTTTTAGTTTTGAGGTTCTGCCAGCTCAGTGATCTCGTCTCTGCTTCACCTTTCATTCTGATTGCCAGTCGTCTGCCTTTCCAGTGTTGCCTGCTTGCTACATTTAACAATTCTCTGAAGTAATCTCCGCACTCACTACCTTAAACGGATAAAGACCACTTTAGTCTTCCTTCAAGCGGGTAAACGGTAAGAGATCTTTTTTTGTGCAGATATTTATTTCCAAGGTTGAACTAGGCTCAGTTTCAGAGAATGCAAGCATGAATCAAGAAGGGAAATCAAAAATAAAAGGACATCTTTAGCAAAAGTGGAAAACCAGCTCTATAAAGTTGAGATTTGCCAGAATAGTAATGAAACTCTAGGCAGTGCAATGGAGGGGGTCAGAGTCCATAAGGATGGGGGGGCCCGCGGTGACTACAAGCCATGAAATGAACATGTTAATGGTGTTATCATTCCCACAGCTCCATTAAGCTTAATTTTGACTGTTAACCTTTTAAGTAGCTTATACACTTGACATATCTTATTGATGGTGGTCATTTTCTAATTGGATTTCATTTCATTTCTCATGAGGGGGTCCTAATTTATTTTTTGAATTAGTGCCCATCATATCCTAGTTACACCACTGTGCCAAGGCCAAAATCTAAGCTCTTAATGTAAGTTAGGCTGCCACCCATGATCACTCACACACACACACACACGTGCACACACACACATTCGTGTAACTGCCGACTGTGAGGAGAAACAGACAGATGTCACTACTTGTCTTGTTCTATTCACCATGTAACTCAGTTTAACACCAACTTTGCCATAGTAAGCACACGACCTTACTGAGGTTGCCACTACACTACATTTTTAGAATGTATTGGATCATAATCCTTTGATTAACACCAAGATTAAGGCTCTAGCCCAAGTAGTTTGTGAGTACTTACGTCACAGATGGACAGACTAGCAGAAAACACACAGAATATGATGACTGTCTAAGTGGATGGACCAGCATCATAGACAAACACAACAGGCTGTCACCGTTAGGCTGAGACGTGGCCAAGTATGCCAAAAGGTAGGCATGGGCTCACTCCACCGATACAGAGACATACAAAACTAGGCAGATGCTAGTGGGCTGTGCTCTAGAAGACTGGCACAAAATCAGGAGGGTCATTTCCTCAGTGCAAATTACTGTCCAAAACGCAAAAAAGATGAGCTGCAAGAGGACTGCGTCAGCTAATTCTAAGGTACTGGATTACTGCCATTCATATACATACAGATGGAGCCAGTGAACCTTGATGATTAGCACTGTACAAGCCTGATGACTTCCAAGGAGCGAACAAGAACTGCTGGTGGGGATAGATGGCCAGCTGGACATTGGCCAAAACACAGACAGACAACTCAATCCAGCAGTGAATGTTCCCAGAAAAAGCAATCTTTCTCTTTCTTTCTTTCTCTTTCTTTCTTTCTTTCTTTCTTTCTTTCTTTCTTTCTTTCTTTCTTTCTTTCTTTCTTTCTTTCTTTCTTTCTTTCTTTCTTTCTTTCTTTCTTTCTTTCTTTCTTTCTTAACTATAAACATGGTATCCATGATGTCACATGCTGATGCACACATGACACAATAGCCATACCCACTGCATAATAGAAAAGTATTATCTCTTTGCATTGCCTGAGATCATAAAGAAACACAAAGTAAGTTAGAATCTATATATATAAAATAAGGTCTGGCCATCTGTCTCACTTACTTGTGAACTACTGAAGCTAGGACTTTGATCTTAGTTTTAATCAATAGATTTTGACCTGATATGTTCTGAAAATTAAATATAAAATACAAGTAATGGCATCCTTGGTAAGGTATTTTGTTTACTACGGCAAAGTTAGTGCTAAACTCAGTTATATGTTCGAAAGAAACAGACAAGCACTGACATCTGCTGAGTGTCAAACAAACTGCAGTAGTCAGTTACGCACTGAAGAACACCATAATAAAAAGAAGAAGAAAAGGTCGAGCAGCAACATCTGCCAAGCATCGAGTGCGGGGCACAGAATGTAACAGTACCAAAGATAAAGAAATGCATGCCAAGATCATCAAATACTGTACGTGTTCAGAATCCATAAATCAAGTGTAAGTGTTGTGGTTATTGCTTATCGAACATCATACTGTTTTAAATGTAAGCAAAGGATGGCAAAGTGATCTGTGGTTGTGTGTTTACAATAAAGTAATTGCAAAGCCAAGTGATAACCGTGATAATGGCAGATTAAAAAAAGAACAGCAGAGACAGAAGGTGATAAAGTGATGAAGAAGGGGAAAAAATAAGAAGACAAAAAGCAGAACCACGTTGACAAGCAAGAAGTAATCCTGAATGTGGAACAATTGGGCAGCAGGCGAACCCAATGGCTCATAGACATGCAAGACAAAGTCCACGGAGACAGAAATGCAGGACGACAATTAAAATGGTAGTTACTCAAACCATAGGAGAGCATTACTTTTACATCCTCACATTAATGTTTCCTTGAAGACCACTATTTGCCAAAGTCACATCAGCAACGTTTTAAATGTTAGCTGTATGTTTTAATGTTGCAAAAAAAAAAAATAATAATTATTTAAAAAAAGATTTTTAAATGACAATCTTGTTCAAAAATCTACTAAAAAGTTATTTTTTTTCTTGTACAAAGATTTTGTTTGTCACGTGAGACAAAAAATAAAATCATGGTGTGCCTATAAGAGAGTTAATTGAATTCAATTAAAATGCCTAGATTTGTTAAAGTGAAATTTAATGTTGCGAACAAAAGAATTTGCTGTCAAAACAGAAAAAGTCTGACTCTAGATGAGCTACTGGAAGTGATATAATACATTAGGACTTCTAGAGGAATGCAAAGAAATAACTATTTGGAAAACATAATTAGCGTCAACAGCTCCTTATTTTTTAAATTAGCATTTTATCTGTGGACCGTGGGGGTCCATGTGTTTCACTAGTATTCAGAACAAAAGCAGAAACCTAACTTTAATATTTAAGGTCAATGGTACCGCAAGATGGAGAATTGGGTGCAGAGGTGACTCACAAAGTGCAGTGTGGATACACCAATTGGAGGAAGACGTCAGGAGTACGGTGTGACCAAAGAATCAAGGAGAGGGTTAAAGGGGAGAATTTTTTAAGACTGAAGTAAGACCGAGTCTAGCGGTGCCAGACTCAAACAAAGATTCACATCTGAGGACAAACCGTTAAACTTTTTGTAGTGAACAGCGCCTAAATTTGCCACCACAAAGGTTATACCCTGGGGCACCTTCCTAAAAAACTCGCTCCTAATTCCTCCAGTCTGTGCATTTTAAACTGTTGGGGTTTCAGGGAGAGAACAAAAGAAATGGAGTTAAAAATTTGACACTGAGAGAAAATATAAAGCTAAAATTGCTGTTATGTTGCAGCTGGAGCTCAAGGTAACTAAAGCTTAATGATTAATGTGTATGTTGTAATGAGTGCTGTGACAAAAAGCCACACGGAGACCACCACAGCTACTTGGCTGTCCACATTTGAGAAGTGCTTTTGTCTGCTATGAGGTCTGTCATTGTGACTATTACATCACTATAAGGCATAACAACAGCAAGTGGAGTATAGCTAAGCTTTGTGGTCTACGTGTATACAGTACCCTAACCCTAACCCTATGTGTTAAATAAAACACTGTGGCTATACTGTATATATTATTAAATATATTATTATATATTATTTTATTATATCTTCTCCTTATAAAATATGCTACCATGGCTGTCTGTCTGTCCAAGATTTTAAATCCCCTTTAGCTCGCAAACTGTTTGACCGATTGACCTGAAATTTGGTGCACATATACTACGTGACGTCTACTATCTGCTTTCACAGTGATGATTGACCTCCAAGGTTATTCCTCTTTTTCTTCTTATTCCTCCCATTTGTGTTGCCATCAGGGAAAAGTAGTGTTTCTTCCCAATGAAGAGAATTAAAATTTTTGTTGTTTGGTGAAAGTGAACTCCACATACGCGAGCAGCAGACATGTGAAGTTGTTGGCTCATAGCGCGGGCCAGGGGGTTGGCGAGCGAAGTGAGCAGGGGGCAATGCCCCTTAGTTAATAGTAATATTAATATTGTAATATTACCGCTAACGATGGCATTTCAACACTCTTCGGTTTCATTTATTGTCTCTCTCCGTTGATAAAGTGCGACGTCGCTAACTGAGTCGTGACTTGTACTGGAATTTGCGTCTCCTGTGGGTCTTTGTTATCCGCTCTCATAACGGCAGTCCTTTTCACCTCCTTTTGACGGGATGTGACACTTTACGTCTTCTTTCATAGCTGTTTCCATTTTATATGGGGTTGCTGTTTTTTTTGTTTTTTTTTTGACTAGATTTCTCCAACGCAGGTTTTGTTGTGATGGTTTACTTTAAATGCAAATTTTTGCAATTCGTATTCTTACAAAAGTAGCCACCAGTTCTTTCACACTTACATCAACTCCTATGCTATCGTCAAAACTGTGGACAACAGAAAGCACACATACACACAACACCTGTGAAATACATTGTTCATGTTGTGGCCACTAGGGGGCGCACCAGTACCCCAACCTCCCAGACACAATTGCACCACAACAGTCCCAGTTCAATTAAAGTGCTTTTAATTTAAAAAATACCTTCAGCACAGCTCCTTCTCTTCTTTTTCTACCGCTCCACTCTATCCTCCATAACTGACTCCAACATCCCCTGAATCAAGTGAGGGGCTCAGTTTTAACTACAGGCCCAGGAGTACTTACAGTTACAATCTACTGCCCCAGCTATGGAAGAATGGCAAAGAACCAATCGAGGGGGTATATGGTGCATCCCCATCCAGATGTTGGAACACCTGGACTTCTCACACCAACAGACAGGCTCACAGTGTTAATATGATCTCTGGATGGTCGATCAGCATCATCAAGGCAGAGAGTTTTTGCATTAATGCCACCCTACAAGTTCCCACCACCATCAAGGGAAAGGCCCAGGAGATGTTGAGTGCATCACCTACCTTGGCAGAATAACGGTGAGCAAGACAAGAGCGACAGACAAAGATGTCCTGTCCAGAAACCTAGAAGTCAGTATGGCCAAACAAGAATCTGCACAACCACCCTAAACAGAAAGGGTTCATTACCAATTTAGGCTGCTGTACAGAAGTGAGACGTGGATACGGACCTAGAAAGAGGATCCTACGCTGCAGACCTTTGTCAACCCCTTTTCTTCGCCAGATTGTATGCATCTGGTGGCCAGAAAGGCAGCAAACCAGGCAGCAGTATGTCACAAACGGAGGTGGAGGAGGTGGATCAGATACACCCTTCACATTATGAAGGCCTGCATTGCATGTCATGCCTTGGAATAGGAAATGAAAGAGTGCAAGGCCAGCCGTGTAGTGGAGAAGAACCCTATAGTCAAAGCTGAAGACCATCGGGATGTCCTGGGGCAGGCAAAACGGCCAGCACAAGTCAGACAATGAAAGACAGATAAATAGCTAAAGAGCAGTCACCATTCCTGCTTAGAGTTTCCACAAACATTGACTACCCAACCTGGAGAAGATAAAGGGCTAAGCTACTTGATGTCCCAAGATGATGTGTTGTCACTCATGCGCGGAGGAGGACTCGTCAACAGGCTCAGTCAAGGCATGTAGTAACCTGCCAGGATAAGAGGGAGTGTTATTGCCAACAGTGTCATCTCCTTCTTTCTTTAGTGAGGGCAACTGACAAACCAGCCGTTACAGAAGCCTGGGCATCCTGGAAGAAGGTGACATTTCTAGCTCAGGCAACCTACCGGATGGAGCTCCAACCTTGGCTGTCCAGCCTAACAGCCATTTTGCTTTTGTCTTGAATACCCTGCATCATGGGAAGCACGCCGAAGAGTGTTTTTAGTTTGTTTGTTTTCATTCAGTTGACAGACAAACGGGACAACCCAGTTGGTACCTCAGATTTTCTGAAGTAGTGGAGATGTCATTCCTGCACCTGGCTACGGGGTAAAAAAATGAAGGGGTCAGAATAATTTCAAAAGGCACTGTGGATACTGCAGGGGTCATACCATTGCACAAAGCCATTAGAGCAACAAGCCTAATGTTTGAAATCCAAATTACCGTTGGTCTTTCTAGTTGTATAATGAGAGTAATTCATTCATTCATTCATTCATTTACTTACAAAGCCGTGGGGAGCCCAAAACAAATGGCCACAAGGCAGCAATCGGTATGGCAGACACACTTCTTGTGTATCCTGCTCGAGTCAACGTGACCACAGGGAACTCCACACGGAAGGAATCCAAACGACAAATCGAGGATGCTGAAGCCTCAGTGCTCGCCAACACTACTACTGATAATCGTCTTAAGATCCACTGCAATTCTCTAACATTTAGTTTAAATCAAAACAGCTGATTTTCATCAAAATGAAGAGATTAAAAAAGGAATCTGCTATAAACCATCTGCCAAATGTTGCCCCCGACTGCATGCTTCTCCATTATTACACCACTAAAAGAACATTTTTTTTTTTTTTTACCATATGAAAAAAAAAACACTGCATCGTCTTTAATTGTGAGCTGCGGAAATGAAAACAGAAGCTTCTCAAGCTGGCATTAGGTGGTAATTATCCGACCGCTTAGGCACAATAACTCTGTCAAACCCCAGCGTTACCCTGCTATCAAATATTTCATTCTCATCTCCTGCGCCAATAATGCTGAAATGCCAATGCTCCACCTTCGACTTACATCAATGTCACCTTATGCGGCAGCAAAATTAAAGAAATGACACATTTGCCTATTTATTTATTTTCTGCTTCAGCCTGAGACATCGATCATGGCCTCGGATATTCTGTATGTTGTGCCAGAGCTGTGGGGGGCGCTGTATCCCGGGAGATGCCCGAAATATTAGCCCCTTAATAAGGGCTTATTATGAACTTGTAATGATGGCTAATGCCAGCTTATTTCTATCAGCGTTGGCTTTACTTTGATCACAGGGTTTTTAAATCCATGCACTTCATATGTCTACTTCTATAATGGATTTCAGGGGGGAAAATAAAAAAAAAAAAAGCCTTTGAAGTAAAACATGGAAACGGCTGCAATAAAATGACAGCAAACGCAGCGAGCGAGCGTCGTGCTCCGCGCTGTCAAAGTGTCTCCATGCAGTTGTTATTATTAGTTGCCTTTCTTTTTTAGGTTATGAGAAATCACACCACGCCGTTTGTGTCTTTTCGTTTGTCAGCTGCTTTTTATTTTTGCACCGCTCTGTCTTTTTGCCGGGTGACATCTTCTTATCAAAACAAGTACCTGCGCAGTAATTGAGGCTGCTAAGCTGCTTGTCTTTGTGGCATGCTGGGTGTGACAGCCTTGAGAATAAAGTGTGATGGGAAGGATCCTATTAAAGGTTACTTGGACTCTTCTATGAACTGAAAAACTGCAGGTGGGCAGGCAGAGGGGACATAGGGTAGACTCTGCAGGGGAATCATGACGGCCACTCCACCATGAACCTTAAGGGCCAAAAAGCCCACCTGTTTTAATTCCCATCCCGATGTTACAGTTGGAACCAACAGACTTGCAGCATTTCATGATATTGCCTGAAACAAAAGAGGAAAACAACTTTAAATCAAAAACAATTATCTCTATATATATAAAATACGCCTGTCTGCTTTACACGAGAGGACTACTTCACGGATTTAGATCGGGTTTCTTCTATAATTTGCTTGAACATTCAGTTGATTTTGCGACTTTCTCATCATGTTAAGAATCGTAGTTCGCTTGTGGTACCGATTTATTTGCGAGAATCCGAGAGACTCAGCGTCCTGAGGGGAGGGAGGTGGAACACTCTCACTCACGCTCCAGCCTTGAGGCGTGTACCTTACCTCCGCTTCGCTAGCGAACGAGAGAACTACTTAACAAATATAGATCTGTTTTTTTTCTATAATTTGCTTGAACATTCCGGTTGATTTTGCGATTTCTCTCATTGCGCTAAGTATCATAGTTCGCTGGCAGGAGCGATATATTCACGCTAATCAGAAACAAAGGTTGCGGGCCAAGGGGAGGAGGAAGTGTGACGTCAGGAGCGGGGAACTGGGCAGGGCCATCCTCACTGTCCCGTTTCACTAAAACACGGGCAGAGCTGCGGGGTACGGATAGTATTAAATATCCTTTTTAATAAAATCCCTTTGTGCATCCAGGTGTCCGTGTGTGTGTGTCTTCTGGTGAAGTGCTCATGCGCGGGATTTCTGGTGAAGTGCGCATGCGTGGGGCACGGTGCGATGCGTGATATTACTGTCAGAGAAAGTTAGAGGTGTTTTACGGAAATGCAAACCAGTATTACTACGAGAGGAAATTAAAGACACACAACACAGTGACGCATATTACAGCCACATACAAGCCAGTATTACTGTCAGTGGAGATTAAAGGCATATTACCGATGCGCACGCCTGTATTACCGCCAGAGAAAATTAAAGGTATATTACGGACGTACAAGCCAGCGGACGTACAAGACAGTATTACTGTCACAGAAAATTAAAGACACACAATACATGGTGGCAGCCCACGAAGAACGGTCAGCTCAGCAAGTAAACATCAACAAAAGAAAGGCTGAAAGAAAGAAAAATACGACCAACAAAAAGAATGAGGTCAAAGTCCCTTGCCATTTAATATAGACTGTTCCTACTAATGTTTATACAATACTGTTCTAGCGCCCGTTATTGTAACGGGCTAAATGACTAGTATATATATTATATATATATATATATATATTATATATATATATATATATATATATATATATATATATAAAGCGAACTATGATACTTAGCACGATGAGAAAGTCGCAAAATCAACCAGAATGTTCAAGCAAATAATAGAAAAAAATCAGATCTAAATCTGTTAAGTAGTTCTCTCATGAAAAGCGGACAGACATACAAACGGGTCTAAAAAACTATAAGAAGATAGGTGTCGGCCTTTAATAAATCCAGTTTGATCCTGTGATATTACCGAGGGCAGCACTTTCTCCATCCTTCTAGCTAGAATTTTTGAGAGTATCTTAACATCATTATTCAGGAGTGAAATTGGTCTGTATGATGCACATTGTAACAAGTCCTTATTTTATTTAGGAAAGACGGTGATTAATGCTTGACGAAATGTTTGAGGTAGTATTTGGTTGTCTCTAGCTTCTGTAAATGTTGCCAATAAGAGGGAAGCTAGCTGAGTGGAGAATTTCTTATAAAATTCTACGGGGTAACCATCAGGGCCTGCCGATTTCCCGCTTTGAAGTGACTTTATAGCATCTAGTAATTCTGTTAGCGTCAGAGATTTATCCAGTTCCTCAGCACTTAAAGCATCTATTTGTGGTGTCTGTAAGTATCCAGAAATACATTAGATTGTGTGTTGTCTTCTTTGAACTCAGTAGAATATAAGGATTTATAATAATCTCTAAATGCGTGCATTATATTTTTATGGTCAATGATTTCTTCTCCATTCGTGTTGTTGATTACTGTGATTGCATTACAAACTTCTTGTTTGTGAATTTGTTGAGCTAAAAGCTTATTAGCTTTCTCTCCGTGTTCATAGTAATGATGTCTTGACTTATAAATAAGTTATTCAGTTTCTTTAGTTGTTAAGATGTTGAGTTCTGTATGCAGGGCCTGCCTTTTCCTGTGAAGAGCTTCACTTGGACGCCTGGCTTGTTCTTCATCTATTCTAGTAATTTCGCTTCTTAGCTCTGACAGTTTCTTGGTTTCTAGTTTATTTCTGTTGGAAAGATATGAAATAATCTGTCCTCTTAAGAAGGCCTTTAGAGTTTCCTAGAGTGTTCCTGCAGAAACCTCTGTGGGCATGTTTGTCTCTAGGAAGAATGTTAATTTGTTTGGATATAAATTCTGTGCAGTTCTCGTCTGCTAATAGAAGAAGGTTAAGACGCCATCTACGAGGCGAGTGTGAGGGGCTTAATGATTTTAGCTCCAAGACTAGAGGGGCATTGTCAGAGATAACAATTGTGTCGTATTTGCACGATTTAATCGTAGGCAGGAAATTTTTATCTATAAAAAAATAATCAATTCTTCAGTAGCTATGATGCACTGGTGAGTAGAATGAATATGTTCTTGAGTTTGGGTTAAGAAACCTCCAGGGGTCTGATAAGTTGTGGTCAATTAAAAACTGTGTAATTGTCTTTGCAGTGTTAGATGTCGTCCCCCCGGATATCTTGGATATCTTCCAATCTCCGACGCTTGTTTAATGTTATATATTCACCAGCAAAATCAAACACCCCACAGATATTACTATCATTAGACTCAGAAAAAGCATTTGATATGATTGAATGGAACTACCTTTTCACTGCATTGGAGAAATTTGGGTTTGGCCCGAATATTTGTTCATGGATCAAACTACTGTATACCAATCCAGAAGCTTCAGTTTGTATTAACAACATTTGTTCAGACTACTTTAAGCTAGAATGTGGTACCAGACAAGGATGTCCCTTGTCACCACTGCTGTTTGCAATTGCCATTGAACCACTGGCAGTTCACTGTCGAAATTCTTATCAGATAAAGAGGATTGTCAGAGAAGGACTGGAACAGAAAATTTCTCTATATGCAGATGATATGGTTTTATATATATCAGACCCAGAAAACACAGTTCCTGCAGTTTTAACAGCACTCACAGAATTTCAAAAGATAGCTGGTCTTAGAATTAATCTGAATAAAAGTATACTCTTTCCAGTGAATTCACAAGCATATAATATTAGATTGGACACCCTACCTTTTACCATAGCAGATCAGTTTAAATACCTAGGGGTAAATATCACAAGTAAACATAAAGCTCTTTATCAACAAAATTTTGCCATCTGTATGGAAAAAATTAAGCAAGACTTGCATAGATGGTCAATCCTTCATCTCACTCTAGCCGGAAGAATTAACGTTGTTAAGATGAATATCTTTCCTAAACTTCTTTTTTTATTTCAAAACATTCCAATATATATCAATAAATCGTTTTTTAAGCAATTAGATTCAACAATAACCTCATTCATTTGGAACTCAAAACACCCACGTATCTGAAGAGCGACCCTACAAAGACCTCAGGCAGAAGGTGGCATGGCTTTGCCTAATTTTCAGTTTTTTTACTGGGCAGCAAACACACAAGCCATAAAAACCTGGACACAAAATAATGAACATACACAGGCTTTGTCCGCAATAGAAGTAAAATCCTGTAGTACTTCTTTATAATCCCTGCTCTGCGCTCCAATAAATGCAAGTTATCGCAACCCAATTGTGCTTTACTCACTCAGAATATGGAACCAACTTAGAAAGCATTTTAAGATGGAAAATCTTTAATCCGTGGCACCTCTGCAAGAGAACCACCTCTTTCAACCCTCGCAAACATATCCAGTTTTAATATCTGGAAAAGTTTTGGGATTAAAATGCTCAGAGATCTTTATATAGACAACATATTTGCATCTTTTGAACAATTACATTCAAAATTCAACCTCCCAGCTACACATTTCTTTCACTATCTTCAAATTAGAAATTTTGTTAAACAGAAATTGCCCAATTTTCCTCACCTCGTACCCTCCACCATGCTGGAAAAAATACTGCTCAACTTCGATGAATTAAACACCATTTCGGAATTATATAAAATCTTATTAGAGTCCCTACCTTTCAAAGACCCAAGACGACATTGGGAAGAAGATCTCTTAATCAATATATCAGAAAAGGAGTGGAAGGTAGCAAAGCAGAGAATTCACTCGAGTTCCATATGCGCAAAGCATAGAATTATTCAACTAAAAATTATATATCGAGCTCATCTGTCTCGCTTAAAACTGTCTAAAATGTTTCCAGGGCAAGATCCAACCTGCGAATGCTGCAACCAAGCTCCTGCCTCACTGGGTCACATGTTCTGGGCCTGCACCAAACTAACATCATTTTGGACCAAAATTTTTAAGTGCCTTTCAGACAGCCTTGGGGTCACAATCCCTCCTAACCCATTAACAGCTGTGTTCGGTGTTCTTCCAGACGGACTTGAAGTGGAGAAGGACAAGCAAACGGTGATTGCATTCACTACACTTTTGGCACGCAGACTTATTTTGTTAAATTGGAAGAATCCTAATTCTCCTCTGATAAGTCAGTGGGAAACCGATGTTTTATATTATTTGAAATTGGAAAAAATCAAATTATCAGTTAGAGGATCTGTACAGAATTTTTTTAAAACCTGGCAGGATCTAATCAATATTATTTTAGAATAAGCGAAATAACTATTACCGCATTTAATTCCCTTCTCCATTTTTTATTTACCTATATATATTTCTTCCTTTCTTTTGTTTATTGTTGCCTTATTAAAAAGCCTTAAGCAATTCTCCTTTGGCTAAGCTCTCCTTCTCAGGGGTGGGGTTTGATTTGTCTTCAATTTGTTTTTGTGATAAATTGATCTATTTGTATGGAATGATTACAATAAAATTAATAAATAAAATTAAAAAAAAAAAAAAAAACTAAGAAATTTTGTGCTTGGACCAGCGAGCACCTATGGGCCAAGGGTAACCTACCTTCCAAATTTCAAGTCTCAAGTCCTCATGGTTCGGGAGATTTCATGATGAGTGAGTCAGTGGTATTTGGCTTTTATATATTATATAAATATATAATAAATATATATAAATATAAATGGATACACTTGACTTGAGCATTCCTAGTTTCTCTCATTGTGCTAAGTATCATAGTTCGCTTGCAGGAGCGATATATTCGCACTAATCTGACACAGAGGCTGCGGGCCGAGGGGAGGGTCAAGAGTGACGCCAGGAGTGGGGAGTTGGTCTACCTCTGCGTTTTGGAGCGCACCTCGCCTCCGCTTAGCTAGCGATACCTTTGTGTTTATTGGTTTTTAGAGCTTGTCCTGTCTCACTACTACACAGGCGGATCCACAGGGGATGGCTAGTTAATGATAAAAAGAAGCTAGGGAGTGATAAATAGTGGCATCAAATCCATGAACAGAAACCTGATCAAAGCTGAGCTGCATAGATTCAAGTGACATTGTTCATCCAATCAACAAATACAGTGGACAAACACTGAATATTAGAACAGTGTATAAAATATATATAAAAAGGGTGATTAGATATAAAAAGGTGATTGGGCAAATTCAAACTATTACAGGCCAGTAAGCTTAATCTGCATCACAAGAAAATCAATGGAAGGAATTCTTAAGGGTAAGAGACTGAGCAACACCTGGCAAGGACAGGAGTTTAACTGAACAGTCAGCATGGGTTCAAAACAGGGAGGTCGTGTTTTACTAACATGCTGGAATTCTATGAAAAACCAACAAAAAGGTATGTAGCTTATGATGTTATTTATCTGGACATTCAGAAAGCATTTGATAAGGTGCCACATTAGAGGGTGGGCATCAGACTAATAGAAGTGGCAGTTCAGGGTGTACATAGGAGCAGAATTGGATCAGACACAGGAAGCAGATAGTGAAGGTGAGAGGAACCTCATCAGAACTGGCCAATGATAAGAGTGGTGACCAGCAGGGGTCAGTACTAGGGGTCTGCTATTTTTAACATATATAAATGATTTAGATAAGAATATAAGTAACAAGCTGGTTAGGTTTGCAGATCATACCAAGATAGGTGGATTGGCAAATAATTTGAAATCCGTTATATCATTACAGAAGGACTTGGACAGCACACAGGCTTGGGCAGATTTGTGGCAGATGAAATTTAATGTCAGTAAATGTAAAGAATTACACATAGGAAGTACAAAAGTTTGGTTTGAATACACAATGGAAAGTGTGAAAATTGAAAGTCCACCTTATGAGAAGGATTTAGGAATCACAGTTGACTTGACACTATCATCTGCTAGACAGTATTCAGAAGCCATTAAGAAGGCTAACAGAATGTCACGTTATATAGCGTCTTGATGTGTGGAGTACAAGTCACAGGAGGTTCTGCTCAAGCTTTATAACACACTGGTGAGGCCTCATCTGGAGTCCTGTGAGCAGTTTTGGTTCCAGGCTACAAAAAGAACATAGCAGCACAAAAAAAGGTCCAGAGAAGAGCGACGAGGCTGACAAAGCTCGCTAGTCCTGTCCACTTAATTCTTCTAATATAACATCAAGTCCAGTTTTGAAAGTTCCTAAAGTCTTACTGTCTACCACTCTACTTGGTCATGTTTTTAGTTCATTGTGCAAAGAAAAACCTCCAAATGTTTGTGTGGAAATTGACCCTTAACAAGTTTCCAGCTGTGAAAAAAAAAAAATCTCAGCCATGTCTGTCGTGTTAAACATTTACATCACATGAGGGACTTTTATGATCGCAGAGCTTAATGATCTTGAAAGGTCAATGCCGTTATTTAAAGGTAACCATATGTAGCTCTTCTTGTTAGAAAAAAATAAACATCTGAAATACAAGTATATGAACCCTGTGGTGCAGCAGCCCTGCCGTCAGCTTGTTGGTAAAGTATTCAATTGCTGCCTTGCGGATCTGACACTTGTGTGGTATGCATTGTTGCATATTGTAGAATGAATGCATCTGTAATGGCCAACAATCAGACATAAGCACTACATGTAAAATTCTTTGATAACATAATTAAGGAGGTGCATGCATTATTCTATATCATTGACTTGACAAAACCTGAAGAAAGAAAGAAAGAAAGAAAGAAAGAAAGAAAGAAAGAAAGAAAGAAAGAAAGAAAGAAAGAAAGAAAGAAAGAAAGAAAGAAAGAACGAAAGAAAGAAGTTAACGACTACTTTATACTTTAATCCACTCATGAGAAAATATTGAGCCTGGAAAGTACAAGAAAGAAAGAAAGAAAGAAAGAAAGAAAGAAAGAAAGAAAGAAAGAAAGAAAGAAAGAAAGAAAGAAAGAAAGAAAGAACTACTTTAATTCACTCATGAGAAAATATTGAGTCTGGAAAGTACAAAGCAATACTCTTCCATTAATCCCCTAATGGCTTTGATGGAAGCAATAGGAATTCACAAAAGACTCCATAGCAGAGCGGCATCATTATGTCGTCTTCAATCTCTTTGGTAGCTCACAGACCAGTAAATAGCATTACAATGGCCTGACGAGATGAATACTGACAGAACCAATATTTAAATGGGACGGGTGCTCCCAGAGCTCCAAGAATACAATGTCGTGTGGGATTTACAGGCAGGTACAGGAAGCACATCTCTGAACAATAGCAAGGGAGGTCAGTCGTTATCATTCAGGGAGACTCAGATCACCATTCTTTATGTTCATCCCTTTGCATATTTTTTTTTAATCGATAGCTCCTGCAGTAACTCACATTTGTAGCACGTCTAATTATTTCACCATGGCATTTGTCTCAGGGTCATGAGCGGAGCTTAGCAATTGGCAGAATGGAGCAAAGCAATCCGACGTCCAATATGAGTTATAGGCACACAGTGTTGGCTGTTTGTGAAGGTTAAACAGCCAAGAAGAGTGCAGAGAAGGTGAAGGATTAGCATTGCATGATTTCTGACCTGCTGAACTCAGTTCAGGGTTGCATGTAGTGTCTGCACCAGCAGCACTGGGCACCAAGGTGGAACTGTGCTCTGTTAACACAAGGCAGGTTGGGTACGTGGATTCATGCTGTTGGTGCCATATTTTGAGCCTACCATCCGTGTGCCTCAGCAGAAACCAATTTCAATTGTCCTGTTCTTGTGAGCCTCTGCCCACTGCAGCCTCAGCTTTATTGAACCCAATGTGGTCTTCTGCTGTTGTAGCCCATCTGCCTCAAGGCTCGACATGTTGTGCATTCTGAGATGCTTTCCTGCTCACCACAGCTAGACTGTTTCTGTTTGAACCAGGTTGGCCATTCTCCTCTGACATCTCTCATATCACTCAGTGGAGGATTTTTGCTTGTTGCACCATTCTGGCTAAACTCTAAACTGTGGCACATGAAAATGCAGGATCAGCAGTTATAGAAACACTCAAACCAGCTCCTCTGGCACCAGCAATCACAGCACAGTCAAAATCACTGAGGTGACATTTTTTCCCCCATTCTGGTGTTTGATGTGGAAGCTTGTGATGCGTATCTTTGTGCTTTTATACATAGTGCTGCTGCCACATGATTGGCTGATTAGATAGTTGCATGAGTAATCAGGCGTGCATGTGGGATAAAAATGGGATACTTGGAAGAAACCCCAACAAAAACCCAATGTAAATACAAGGAGCTAGTGATCATCTCACACCGATGATCACTTGCGATATGTTGTGATTAGGAGTCATGAATAAGGCAAAGTTAGTGTGAGGCCTTCTGAAAGATCCATAAAAGTAGGCCAGTACCTTCAATGACCAGCTCAGACGAGGCTCACCCAGTGCAGCTTACTCCAACTACTACTAGTAGGCTTTTGACCTGACTAGGCAAAAAACAGAAAGGCCGGTATTAAAAGTTTAAAAAATCAAAATGCGTCTCACAAAAGGGAGAGAAACATCAAACACTCAAGCTTATGAACAAAAGACAACAATAAATCTTTAAAATGAAGAATTTGTTAACAAAAATAGAAATGCATAGCAAAATGATGTAAAGAACAATAAAGGACTGCGGTGGGCTGGCGCACTGCCTGGGATTTGTTCCTGCCTTGCGCCCTGTGCTAGCTGGGATTGGCCCCGTGACCCTGTGTTAGGATAGAGCGGGTTGGATAATGACTGACTGACAATAAAGGACATTTCTAAAAGGGCAGTCTGAGGCAAATAAGTCTTAATACATAACCTGAAAAGAAATTCATAAGAACGAAACAAATGAATCACAAAAAAACAGAAAATTAAAAGAAAACAGCAATGCAGTGGGGCGGATTTGTGTGAATTGTATTCACGAATACTAGCTATATTGTCATGGTAGGATCCAAGGGTGACGTCACTCCCCTTTATACTCTATTATGCAGACGTTAAATTGTCCCCAAATCCCTGTTTTAGGTTACACTACCTTTTATATCAGTGACGTCAGGCAACAAGATTGAGCACCAGAACAGGCTGGAGGAACGTTACTCACTTATTCATGGATTATAGATAATATGTCTAAAATAATACAGTAAAATGAGTGTGACAAGAGTACCATTTCTGCCTAAGTAGCAGTTAATCGTGTGTCCGTATGCTCACTACCAGGTGGCTCTGTCTGTGGAGTGGCTTGGCCTTTGCTACTTCATGACCTTTGAAAAGATAGAACATGGCACAGAGTGTTTCTTTGTCCCCCTTGTCTCTTTATCTTAGTCCAGCTACCTTGATGTACTTCCTGGACCAATGAGATGAGGCGACTCCCTACTTCTTACCATCACTCGGTCCATCCCATCCTCAGCCACATTGCAGTATAATCACAGCCCACCTTTATTCCCCTGGGTTCGCTGACCAGTCACTTTCACATATTTTATCATTGCTGGTTTTAGCTTGTAGTAATTACAATTAGTTTCTGTAGTATTTTTTTCTATGTACAGTACGTGTTTTTATCATATTATTATTACAACGTACTGTTGACAGGAGTATTTGTGGGAGGTAGATGAAGAGTAAATGTCACTTCCTTAAACCCCAGCATTTGTAAAAGAAACAGCAAAGAATCTCCACTTGGAAAAATAAGTCACAGCATTACTTGACACCAAACGACTTGTGAATTTCTTCTATGAATATCACAAAATCTTAATTCAAGAAGAATCTGAAAGACATGTATAGACTGTAATGAATTATTATTATTATTATTTAAACAGCTTTCTTGAATGAATTAAAAAAAAAGAAAAGTCAACTTCCTATCCTGATGTTTCTGCAACATAAAAATATGCCAAACCAGAAACTAGAAATCTGAGCCTTGACTGATCCGTCTGCATCTACTGAACAGGAACTCCTGTAGCAAGAAATTAAACCTTGTGTGGTACATTATTTTTGTTCCTACTGTATGTTCATTTAAATTGTATATCAGGCAGTCATTTCTAAACTGCTTAGTCCTGAACAGGGTCACGGGGGTTGTGGAGACCATCCCTGCTAGCATAAGGCGCAAGGCAGGAACAAACCCCGGATATCACAGAGTGAACATACACAATACAACATAATACAATTTATTTTTGTATAGCCCAAAATCACACAAGAAATGCAGTAATGGGCATTAACAGGTCCTGCCTGTTGACAGCCCCCAGCCTTGACTCTCTAAGAAGACAAGGAAAAATAATGGAAGAAACTTTAGAAAAGGCAGTTCAAAGTGAGACCCCTTTCCAGGTAGGTTGGGCGTGCAGTGGGTGTCAAAAAGAAATGTTGGCAAATACAATACAATATGCAGAACACAAGATTCCTCAATACAATATAAAAATAAAAATATTACAAGTACGGAGCAGAATTCAACAGTAGATGATATCACCTAATATGATTTGGATTTGTTTAGAGTGCCCTGCCCAGGGTCTGTTTCCTGCCTTGCGCCCTGTGTTGGCTGGGATTGGCTCCAGCAGACCCCCGTGACCCTGTAGTTAGGATGTAGCGGGTTAGATAATGGATGGATGGATTTGTTTAGAGTCCTGGAGACCTCAGCTATCAAGCTGCCGTCCCCATTCAGCCATTCCACAGCTGACTCAGCGCTGGGCCAGCCAATCCAATGAAAGGACCCCTCTACCTGACGATTCCTGCAATCCTCCCTCAAAGATGACTTTACCTTAGGCAGGAAAAACAACTTGGCAGGTGGGCAGTGGCACCAAGTGCCACATTTGAGTACCGGCAAGAGAAACAGAATAGGTGAGAGTTAATAACAAATCCTAACTATCATGTTACTTATGTTTTTAGTGCTAAGGACTAACAACAAAGATGCAGTCTGTACATCTGCAGCTCTAGTCAGGGTGTGATAAACTGAAGCAGTGAGTCTTTGAAATCTGAGACCGAAGGGGCATCTCTTATAGTAGCAGGCAGACCACTCCACAGTTTAGGGGCCCTGTAACTACTGTAAAACCTCAACCTCCCACTGTTATTTTATTAATTCTCTCACACACACACGGGCCAATTTAGTTCACCTAACTAACATGTGTTTGGAATGTGGGAGGAAACCCACACAGACATGCAGAGGGGACCTGGGTAGTAAACCATACTGCAAGGCAGCTCTGCTACCACTGTGCCCCCCTATATTATACAAGTATGTTAACTTATATTCCTATTAAAACATTGTTATTTTAAATTTATCAATGAATTTTGAATATTTTTACATAACATTAAGGATTACAATACACTAGTTGGAGTCATTTTCATAA
The DNA here is from genome assembly GCF_900747795.2 of Erpetoichthys calabaricus. Lineage (NCBI taxonomy): Eukaryota > Metazoa > Chordata > Cladistia > Polypteriformes > Polypteridae > Erpetoichthys > Erpetoichthys calabaricus. The sequence goes on from NC_041401.2 coordinate 24,694,961, forward strand.
AAAAAAAAAAATGTTAAAAATTGCATGTGTAAAAAGCATAATGATATTTGCAGATTTCAGTTTTCATGGATGATGTTAACACAAATATGGAAGTAGGAAATCATCCAGTCAGGAGCAAATCAAATGACATTAAATGTTATGTGGTAAGACACTGAAAGAAGGCATATGCAGGGTGAGTCAAAATTATGTTAACATTTGAATGGCGGAAACAATTTATTCACAAAGCATACTTCATTTGAGCAAAATGATTTACAGGAACAACCTCTTCGCCATCTTATTCAACACACGTACCGTATGTGGCACATAAATTGTATACAAGTACAGTATACACATAGCAGTACCATTAGTGTCAACATAATTTTGACTCACCCTGTATTTAAAAATCCCCTCCTATAATATCCAAGTTTCATTTGCTCGAGTGCTTGTTTGAGCTGCCCTCTCCAATAAAGGGGCCGTGGTCTCTTGCTTTCATTGTACACTACAAGATTTCCTTGCTAGTCACTCTGCTAATAATGCAGTTTACGGTGGAGAAGATGAAGGCCATCATTAAGCCTCTGTACTCTGCCCTCCCCAGCATTTCGGCACTATAACCTGAGCCTCCTCAGTAATTTTCAACAGTTCTGTAAACCAAATATTTTGATTTAAAAAAGTAAAATGTTATTGTATGATGATAATATGATAAGCCACAATGTTATAACAACAGACTGACACTATAGAACAAGCTGTATCGTTCACCGTTTTGCAGTTTTCATTATTCTGTTAATTATAAGGCCCTAATACCAAAACAGAACCTTTGAGTGAAATGTTTCAAGACTATTTTCAGCACCAGATATGATGAACAAGAACACTTCTCATGAATTTCACCATCTTCTGAACTATTGTCCCATGTCTCCCCTTCCCCACAGGGCTCAAGGACCCAAACTTGGTACAGCATGACCCACTCTGGGGACAACATTAGGTAAGAAGTTCTCTAATGGGGGGATACAATCTGTCACACCATAACAGGGGGTTCTTAACCTACGGGCACAATGGACATTGGCCAGGGGCCGCAGAAGTGTAGGGGCCCACAATGTCTCTGATGCCTATGTATGTTTCTCTGTTGCTATTGTGGCAGGCAACCAGGACGTCCAGAAGATGGAAGGACCATGGGGGAGATGACATACTGGGGTCAAAACGAGAGGACGAACCCCCTGGAATACGTGGGACCACGGGCTTGGAGCTTAGAAGCTCAGCTAAGCTGGAGCTCGTGGTCACCGCCAGGGGGTACCTGGCCACTTGAGGAGTCCTGGATGGTAGCATTTCCGCCACATTCGAAAGTGCTGCTAGAAGAAGGTCGAAGGGCGCCTGGAATTCTTTTGGGTGACCATGCAGCACTTCCGCCACAACCGGGAGTGCAGCTGGAAGCTAATTGGAGAGCACCTGTAATACTTCTGGGTGGGATATAAAAGAGGCCGCCTCACTCCTTTCTGGGAGCTGGAGTAGGGAGGTGGAGGACAGAGCTTGTGAGGAGAGGATTGGAGGTAGCAGTAGAAGAAGAAGAAAAATAGTTAAAGGAGAGAAAGAAAGAAGGGACAGAGCTATTGTGGGGGAATTGTGCACTGTGGGTGGTGTGTAAATAAGAAGAAAAGAAATCGTGTGTGCTTTGGGACTTGTGAGTCTGTGGGTATCAGGGCTGTGTCGTACATGGCTGGGGGTCAGACCCGGCTGGGACGCCTGGAGGGACCAAGAGGTGGCATATTTGTCCTCCGGGCCACGAGGGGGCAACTGCCCTGGAGCAGATGAGGGCCATGGAAGGGGAGCAGGAAGGCTCAAGTCCGTGAAGGCCCGTATCCACCGCCAGGGGGCACCCCGAGCCTTATTTACTTATTTACTTCCGCCACACCCATGGAGGATGATCCTTCCAGGGTCACCCGGAGTGCTTCCGGGTGCTTTCCTGACGCTTCCGCCACACCAGGACGTGACGTCAGGTAGAGCACCTGGAGCTCATCTGGGTGAGGATAAATGGGGCCGCCTCCCTCCAATCAGGGAACTGGAGTCGGGAGCAGGACGAAGCTCTTGGGGAGAGAGGACAGGTGGCCCAGGGACGAGGAGAGAGAAGGCACAAGAGAAAGGTGACTGGAGCTAGAGGCACAGTGTGTTGTGCGGGACTGTGTTCTTGTGTTGGAGAACTGAGAAAATAAACATGCTTTGTATAAAGATGTGGTCTTCGACTGGTGGTGTCCGGGCAAATATCACAGCTGATAAGGTTCCACATTATTAAAACAGGGGTCCAGTGTTTAGGATGGACTCAGGATGTGAAATGTATGGTGAGGGGCATGAAGCATCAGACCAGCGTGGCAGGGGTGACCGTATTTGGACTTGGAACCTCTAAGGCATCCACCACAGGAAGGCCATAAACTACCTGAGCTCTTTTTTTGGTAAATGGCCTGGGAAAAGACAAACAAATTCTATTGGTCTTATATCTGTTTATGATTGCTATTGAACTGGATGCCATTCTGCACTACAAAGCCCCATTGGTTTGTGTTTTGCTGTACAATGATATCAAGTTGATCACCTTGCACTAACCTCTCCCTCACCACCTGGCCATGAAGAGAAGACCATGACAAAGACAACTCTAACTCAGCAGCCATACAGAGACAGGCATGTGACCTGTTTCAGTTCTCCATTCAAAGGCGATGTGGTAGCAAAGTGGAGTCGCCTATACACACAAGATGCACTGCTACCGAGGCTGGAGGGCTGTGGTTTGCCAATATTCACAAAAGTATTCTGCCTTCTTAATAGTTTGGGGCATTATTTTCATTAATACATAATTGAATGTGTAACTTAACTCCTGCCTGCTTTCATTACTCTGTCTATTTGCCTGAGGTTACAGAAAGTGCTAAATTACCTGATCACACAGTGCGAGGCGTAGGGGATTTTAGACATTTTTAAGTCTACACAGAGAATAAAAGGAGACAATTGGGTCACCATGGGATCTTACATGATAAATCAATACAATCCAATTTATTTATGAATAGCCCAAAATCACACAAGAAGTGCCACAATGGGCTTTGACAGCCCCCCCAGCCTTGACTCTCCAAGAAGACAAGGAAAAACTCCCAAAAAAACACTTGTAGGGAAAAAAAATGGAAGAAACCTTGGGAAAGGCAGTTCAAGGAGAGACCCCCTTGTCCAGGTAGGTTGGGCGTGCAGTGGGTATCAAAAAGAAGGAGGGTCAATACAACACAATACACAGAACAGAACACACGTAATTCTCAATACAATGTAATAGTGCAATAGAAATATTACAAGTACCGAGCAGAATTCAACAGTAGATGATATCACATAATATGATAATATGAGAATATGAACAACAGGGTTACGAATGTGATCAAAATTTGGAGCCCGTTATTCCAAGAACTCCAGCCAAGCCACTCACTCAAATTCTTAGATGAAACCAAGCCACGATAACAAATCTCAGACATGATAACTAGACTGAAGGACCCGGACATGAGGGGAGTTTCTACATTTGTCATTAACTGAGGGGCATCTAAGCGGGGGACTCCAGCTCTTCTACGGTGGCAGACTGAGAACGCACCAAGTTCTCCTCACTTGTCAGAAGGAGTAGACATTGTGCTGGTTCTTTCCCTGGCGTCACCGACACGCTCACCTTGCACTTGTGTTCCATCCATCCATCCATTTTCCAACCCGCTGAATCCGAACACAGGGTCACAGGGGTCTGCTGGAGCCAACCCCAGCCAACACAGGGCACAAGGCAGGAACCAATCCCGGGCAGGGTGGCAACCCACCGCAGGACACACACAAACACAAACACACCCACACACCAAGCACACACTAGGGCCAATTTAGAATCGCCAATCCACCTAACCTGGATGTCTTTGGACTGTGGGAGGAAACCGGAGCGCCCGGAGGAAACCCACCCAGACACGGGGAGAACATGCAAACTCCACGCAGGGAGGACACGGGAAGCGAACCACTCATGTTCCATGCATTCCTAATTTTTCCGGCTATTGGTTTTTACCCCTCCTTAAATCAAATGAAACAAGAAAATGCATGGTGTTCCTTTTGTTTTTTTTTTTGGTTTCCTTTGCTCTTATACATTAGGACAGCAGTATTCTGTGCAACGTAAAGCGCAGCTTACTATCGGCTTTATTCATATTTTCATTTCAAGATAATTATGTACAATGATGTCAACTTCTCTGACAAGTCCTGTGAAAAGATGATAGCAGGTTCTTGTTCAGGAGAACAACACTTCTCTATTCTTTTAGTCTAATTGGCTGCGCTTCTTTTCTTCTGTACCACTAACTATTTCTTTTGTGATTTCTATACAACTGTCTCATTATTAAATACTTCTGCTCCTACAGATTTCAGCACCCACGTGCCACGCTTTGGCTGCTGCCTTATTATTTAATAGGAAGAAACCACCACAGGAAAGAAACAGCAGAGAAGTGGGGGTAGAACGGTAGGAAACGCAGACAGTCGTCCTGTAAACTCACCACATTTCTTCCCCAGCCGGGGAGCCTTCTGGGTGCTCAGCATGTCCTCTATGCGTTCATACAGATTTCTTTTAGTGTCGCAGATTCCCAGCTATATTTTAAAGTCATACTGTTAAACTGATGGAAGAACGATGTAGCTGTGATTCTTAATGTTGTGATTTCAGTGGGGTTTGAACATGCAGGATGCAATTCTGCACGCATTTTTCACTTAATTTTTAAAGTCCATTCTATCCATTTTCCAACCCGCTGAATCCGAACACAGGGTCACAGGGGTCTGCTGGAGCACAAGGTAGGAACCAATCCCGGGCAGGGTGCCGACCCACCGCAGGACAATTTTTAAAGTCATTTTGCCTTTTCTTATTATTTTTATAACATTATTGCAGTGCTGTTTTGTACTTTGTCACCATCATTTTATGCATTTTTTATGGATGGTCATAGCCATACTGTTGTTCAGAATGTTCTCAAGGTGCCATCAGGGCCCATTCTGGCAGCACTGGGCACAAAGTTCTTTGGACGGGGTGACAATCCATCTCAAGGCCATGTGCTCAGATGTTGTCACAGTTTGCTCCTGTTACGCAATGGTCTCAATTCTTGTGTATTGTATTACTATTTTTTGTTTTTGTTAGTTTTGAATTATTCTCATCTTACGGTGGTTGGTGGCAGGATTGGCTCTCCAGCCACTGTGAAAAGCCTCACTCACACTGTTCTATTCCATTCGAACTTGTGTGGCACTGAAGTGTCACCCATCGCACAGCTGCACTCGGGTCCTAATTTGGGACCCTGAGGTGGTTCGTCATGCGGCAAGTGCTGCAACGTGCACTATCAGTGTCTCTCATTTTCTTAAGTTCTTCTCCTGGTTAGGGTTAAGTTGGCAGCAAGCCAAGCAGGTCAGCCAAGACTTTCTTGTCACCAACTACAGGTGTCCCCAAGCCAAATATAAGACATAGTCCCTTCCAGTGTGTCCTAGGTTTGATCAACATTATCAGTATCTGCTGGGGTTTTCAGGAATGTAATCCCCCACAGGTAATGAGGATTGACTGCATTTTATTTTAGATAACTAGGGGGCTTCACCCCCTGCTCACTTCGCTTGCCAACCCCCCGACCTACGCTATGCACCAGCCACTTCGTGTCTCTGCCGCTTGCGTATGTGGATTTCACTTTCACCAAACAACAAATCTTTTAATTCTCACAGCTATGCCTCTTCAATGGGAAGAAATACTACTTTTCCATGATGGCAACACAAATTAGACGATCTACAAGTCTCGACTTAAAGTTTAAATCCGAACAATATATTCAATCTGTTTTCGCTGTTCCGTTATTTCACCGTGTAAGTTATTTCCATTTGTTTGCGCTAATGCGATCTTTACTACCATTTTTTTGAGACTTTTGAATTTTAGTACTTCCATTATTTCTAATCTGCTCTGCACGTGTATAGCACCAACGTTTTTGAATTCTTTACGACGTTCTATCTACTCTTTGTCTTTTATTTATGGCCCCAGGTGTGGTTAAATCTCTTGGCAGAAAGTCTCGTCCCATGGGACATGAAAGTTTCGTCTCATCCCAGGATTTTTTTATATAATAGAGAGACAAATGAAGCCTGGTACCCTTATTACATGCGATGCTTGCATGGACGGGACCTCTTTTCACAACTTTCACAACTTTCTGCATCTGATGTAGTAGATAATCATTAGGGCAGGTACTCTCCATTTAAGAGTGATGTATTCAGAGCAGAAGGGAGTCCCCCCTTTGGAGTTTCAAGTACTGTGAAGCAATACCATTTACAAAATATTAAACCAGGAGGAGCCTTGCGGTGCACCCTGCACCCTGCCCAGGGTTTGTTCCTGCCTTGTGCCCTGTGTTGGCTGGAATTGGCTCCAGCAGACCCCCGTGACCCTGTGTTAGGATATAGCGGGTTGGACAATGACTGACTGACTGACTGACTAAACCAGGAGGAAAGGGGACATTGAATTTGAGTGGTACGCAACTGCTAAAAATGTGCCCTGCATGTGTGCCCCCTACGTGAATTTAAATTAAGTCCCATTAAATAAAAGAAAAGTCATTAATGGGATATGCCAAGCGTATACTGTAAGCTACATAAAAGATCAGTAGTCACAATTATGTTTTATGGACTTGTGAGAATGAGACCACAATTAACCTTTTCATTCTGGTATCAAGTAAGCAAACAAGTTCATAATAGAGCTTTGCGAAACAACAACCATCACTGGGGGCTCCACCAGCTTTGTGGGTCCCCCCCTGTGCAGCTGCCCCACCAACACTGCCTATAGTTGCCACTGTCCTGAAGCCATTACTGCTTTTTGGCCTCAAAAAGTTTTTCCTACCTTAGACTGAAGTGGAACTTTCTCATTTCCTGCTCCACCATGAGGCTAAAGCACCAGATTTCACCTGTTTGTTAGTACTCACGGTAGCCATGCCAGGCAAAAACAAATCTCTATCGATAAGTGGCATCATTTATGTAACTATGAGGCCGTCTATGGAGAGCTCCATTGTTGTCAATCTCCATCTTTAATTTGACTGCTGTCTGTTTTAAACATCCCGGTTTCTAGCTGTATTGTCTCAATCCAGACATTACTTTCAGGGTTCATTTTATAAAAAGAAGAAAGTTTTCCTGACCTAGCTTATTAAGAGTTTGCTCTTCTTCTTTTTTTAATCTCTTGGTAATTGAAGAGTGGAAATGTCACTGATGATAGCTGCTCCTCATTAGCATTCATTATCATTTACACCTGTTCCTGCTTTTTGTTAATTGCCACCATTTTTATAAATATACGCGCAGATTCATATTCTAGTACACCTAATATTATGGCAGAAGGCCCATTAGTGTCTGCGACTGCAGTGTGTTATACTGCAGGACGAGAGCAGGTGCCCTGGCAACACTGTCATTGTCAAAAGATCACAAACATGGGTTGTTTTTCCCCAATGTGGTGCCCAGCGGTTACCTACAGGGTGAAGTCTATCAGGACAACACAGGGAGTTTTATAAGCCATTCCTGGCCTCAGAAGAAATCTATAGGCTGGCCCTGGCTTGGAATAAAAAGACCCTTCTAGCCACCAAGTCAAGGAGGAGAAAGACGGACGGAAGGAGATAGGAGGTGATAGACTGAAATACAACAAGAAGAAAACTGGGCTAATGTGGGGCATGTAAACGAGTAATGGAAGGAAGAGAGGGGGAAGGAGATAGGAGACGATAAGCAGAGGGACAGCAAGGTGAAAAGTGGGCTAACATGGGGCAAGTGAACAACTAACAGAGGCGAAGCAAGAAGAAAAGTGATCAATCATGAGGAAAGAGTATGACGAGTGGGAGTAGCAGAGGTATGAGGAGATAGACTGAGGTACAACAAGAAGAAAAGTGGGCCAACGTGTGGCAAGTGAACAACTAATGAAAGGTAGGGAGGGGGAAGGAGATAGGAAATGATAACCAGAGGGACAGAAAGGTGAAAAGTGGGCTAACATGGGGCAAACGTACCACTAGCAGTAGGAGGAGAAGTGGAAGGAGACAGGAGGAAATAGATGGAGGTACAACAAGAAAAGTGGGCTTACATGGGGCAAGTGAACAACTATTGGAAGGAAGAGATGTGGAAGGAGACCAGAGACAATAAGCAGCAAGGTGAAAAGTGTGCTAACATGGGGCAAACATACCACTAGCAGTAGGAGGAGAAGTGGAAAAAGACGGGAGGCAATAGATGGAGGTACAACAAGAAAAGTGGGCTAACATAGGACAAGTGAACAACTAACAGAGGCAAAGGAAGAAGTGTGATCTATTATGAGGAAAGAGTATGACTAGTGGGAGTAGCAGAGGTAGGAGGAGATAGGAGGTGATAGACTGAAGTACAACAAGAAGAAAAGAGCGCTAACATGGGGCAAACATATGACTAGCTGTAGGACAAGAATTGGAAGAAGACAGGAGGCAATAGGTGGAGGTACAACAAGAAGAAAAGTGGCCTAATGTGGGGCAAGTGAACATCTAACAGAGGCAAAGGAAGAAGAAGTGTGATCTATCATGAGGAAAGAGCATGACTAGTGGGAGTAGCAGAGGTTGGAAAAGATAAGAGGTGATAGACTGAGGTACAACAAGAAGAAAAGTGGGCTAACACTGGGCAAAAGTATGACTTGCAGTAGGACGAGTAGCGGAAGGAGACCAGAGGCAATGGATGGAGGTACAACAAGAAGAAAAGTGGGATAACGAAGGGCAAGTGAACAACTAGCCTAGTGGAAGGAAGAGAGGTGGAAGGAAACTGAAGATGATAAAGCAGCAAGGTGAAAAGTGGACTAACATGGAGAAAACATACCACTAGCAGTAGGAGGAGAAGTGGAAGGAGACTGGAGGCAATAGATGGAGGTACAACAAGAAAAGTGGGCAAACGTGGGGCAAGTGAACATCTAACAGAGACAAAGCAAGATGAAAAATTAGATCTATCTCGGGGAAAGAGTATGACTAGTTGGAGTAGCAGAGGTAGGAGGAGATAGGAGGTGATAGACTGAGGTACAACAAGAAGAAAAGTGGGCTAACATGGAGCAAGTGAATGACTAAGAAAGACAAAGCAAGAAGAAGTGTGATCTACCATGGGGAAAGAGTATGACAAGTGGGATGAAGGAGATGAAAAGTGGGTTAACAATGGGCCAAAGTATGACTAGTGCTAGAAGGAGAAGTGGAGGGAGATCGGAGGAGACAGATTGAGGTACAACAACAAGAAAACTGGGCTACCATGGGACAAGTGAGTGATTAGTGGAAGGAAGAGAGGGAGAAGGAGCTAGCAATAAACAGAGGTACAGCTATGGTGAACATTGGGATAATATCGGGCAGAACTACCAGGAGGAGGAGAAGTACAAGGAGGTAAAAGATTGAGGTACATCAGGATGAAAAATGGAGGAAGAGTGCATCTAGTGGGATGAAGAGAGAGGGAAGGAGATCAGAAGATATAGACAAAAATACAGCAAAGTGAAAAGTGGGGTAACATGACAGACCTTGACCTTTAAGCTCATTATTTTCCTGTTATTTTTGTGGCCTTATCTGCACATACCATGTATTCTGATTATTTTTTTATTTTTTGTTATAATGAATCCCTACTTTTTAATATGTTTGGTGCATTCATTTTTCTTTGAGTTTGTGTTTGCTTTAAACGTTGAGCTGTGAATCAGGGCTAATGGTAAAACTGCACAGATAAAGGACAAGGCAGATCACAGAAGCCCTACAGAGCATCAAAGCTGAGATCCAGACCTGGAACGACATTTGCAGCGTCAGCTCAGTGAAGTAAAGCAGCCCCGAGACAGGAACATCTGCAGCACCACACAAGGAGGTTGACCTGCTAACTTACTATCGACAGATCACCGCGTTTAACATCTCTGGCACACTGTAGAACTTGCGTTTCAGAAACAGTTTCATCCCAAGAACTACAAACGCACTCAATCAGTCCATCAAGTGCTCCTTGTAGAACTGTTTGTACTTATAAGTACAATCACCTCACTGTAAACTTGCACTACAGTTATAATATTGCACAACCTGCGCTACTTTATAAAGCGTGTATGATGACGATATCATTTTTAAGATGAAATGCAGCAAAATATGTTGATTATATTATACAGATAAAACTTTAACTTCATTTAAATAATCTGCATTGTTAATAATTAAACATGTGAGGACACGGTGCCGCAGCGTATAGCTAGTTCAAGGATAGCTCCTGCCTTGCGCTGTATTCTTACTGGTGCTGACGCGACACTGGAAGGATAGATGAATACAGTAATGAAACATGTACTACGAAGATATTTCAATGTTCCTTAAAAGTTTTGAAGAATCGGCGTTCTAAGCTTACAAATGGCTTAACGTCTATTACAGAGCTGATTGTGTGGCGATTGGAGAAAGAAAAGTAAGGACAGGAATTGGAGGTTAGTACGTTTGAAAGAGACAGTACTTTTGTAAGAAATTATTTCATCGAAGGTCGCACATGGCACAGCAAGCCTCTTGCGTGAGATATGAACAAGCACTGCGCCACTGTGTTCCCATGTTTAATAACATGCTTTCATTCCTATCATCATGAAAATGATATCACGTATACATCTCAGTATTTTAATTATTCAGAGAGCTGTAATATCTCAAATGTAATGCATTCTGTGTCCTGTCGGAGAAAGAGAAAGAACGGAAGCACGTAGTGATTCACACACATAGAGCACATAGAAGATCAAACACAGAACAAAGCATTTAACGTGCTACTTGAGAAACTAGTAAAATAAATGATTTTAAGATGTTTATGATGTTCTACTTTAATGGCAAAATAAACTACGTGATTAAAGTGGAAATTTCGAGATTAAAATTGACATTTCGTGCTTTTTTCCCACTGTGTGCCTATGTTTTTTGTTTGTACCCTAATAAGCTTTCATATCAGATGGTGGGCTACGACTTGCCTTTTCACGGCAACTTTGATATATGATTTCTTTTTTATTTCGGGCACTGTGCGACTTTGTGAATTTGATCTTTCGAGTTTCTCAGACACTCTGTCACTCGATCAACTTTCTTTTGTTGATTATACCACTGTTTAAACCAACAAGTAGTACGTTTTTCCTTTGCCTCCACTTGGTATTCACTGAAATTCTTATATTTTCCCCTGTGCTTTTCCCATTGTCTTTTCACAGAAGGCTATGTGTATTGATTTGCATATTCAAAGAGGCGTAATTCTGGGAGGAGTTGGGGCGGGACAGAAGGCGCGTGCACGTGCGTTACTTTTCACGCTGATCAGGATTTATGTAGTGGAAGAACGTGAAAGTATGCGTGCGCACAGATTCCTGCATCTGGATTTTTCTGTGTGTACGTACAATCCCGCTTTTGTGCTTACGCCATGTTATAGTGTGAGTTGTCTGCCATTTCAAGCAGTTGGTACTGATCACTGAGGGACGGCTATAGAAGTTGCATCAGCCAGGGATGAGTCACTCATAGTATGAGATAGCATTCCATCATGCAAATGAGTAGCTTCAGAACCAGCGGCAGGTGCACTTATAAAAACAGGAAGCCTGCAATGTCGCAGACAATATTCCATCTAGTGTGGCAGCGGTAAGTGGTCCTTTTAAGGGTAGCAAGCCAACCAAAAGAGACATGTAAAGAGCACAAGAGGATCCATTCTGGCACTTGGAAGTTAACGAGTCAGAGACGAACTCTCTTAGCTGCTGAATGACAAGGGGGGCAAGCACATCCGCAAAAAGCAAAACAGCATGGGCTTACACAGCTAGTAAATATACAGTATATATTTTACACACACACACACACACACTGTATACTGTATATTACATTAGATTAACTTTATTAATCCCAATGGGAAATCCACATGCATATAGCAGCACAAACATAAAAACAAGGATACGGACTCACAGGGTAAATAATACAGCTAATCAATCAATATGTAAATAAATATCAATAAATACATGTACATTGTTGAGATACTTCAAAATGGTATTTCAAAATAAAACTTAACAAGTGCTCTAGGAGAAAGTTTTGAAATGCCTGCAGTGGGCAACAAAGACCCCCAGAGGCACTTCTTAGCACACCGTGGTAGAATGAACCTGTGTTTAAAAGTGCTCCAAGACAGCGCCTCCTGGAGGGAATTCTTCATGATGGCATCTAGTTATCTTTTTTACAACCACTTCAGGTGTGTCCAGAGTGTCTATATATATATATATATATATACATATATACTGTATATACACACACACACACACACACACATATACTAGGGGGTTCTCTCCTGCTCACTTTGCTCTCCAGCCACTTCACGTCTTTGCCGTTCATGTCATGCAGAGGGGGGATGAACACACCCCAAGGACACCCGGTCGCTCCCCCTCTTAAACGGTGATACAATGGGAAACAAATACAGTTTTTTTTTTACCTTCTCTTTGCTCAATCAGCTGCTGGCTTGGTGCTGCTGCCGTGCCACGTGATCTGTATCTTGCATGGCACTTCGAACATTTAAAAGCCTGTATAGCAGCTGTCCTACTCTTTGTCTTTTATTTCCGGCCCTGGGCGTGGTTAAATCTCTATTTTTTAGTTTATTATTTAAAAACTGAATAAGAATCTGAAAATCTAACAAGATCACATTAAAGTTTGATAAATTCTGAAAAGAATGATACCAAACATATATAGGTTTTAAAATAAGCCTGATTTAAAGTGTGACAAAAATGTGACATAAAAATGTCACTGTTGCACTTATAGGCTTAGGATTTTATACATAGAGTATATATGAGTCATATGAAAAAGTTTGGGAGCCCCTCTTAATTCTTTGGATTTTTGTTTCTCATTGGCTGAGCTTTCAAAGTAGTCCTTTTAATATATGACATGCCTTATGGAAACAGCAGTATTTCAGCAGTGACATTAAGTTTATTAGATTAACAGAAAATCTGCAATATGCATCATAACAAAATTAGACAGGTGCATAAATTTGGGCACCCCAAAAGAGATATGACATCAATACTTAGTGGAGCCTCCTTTTGTAAATGTAACAGCCTCTAGACGCTGTCCTCCTATAGCCTTTGATGAGTGTCTGGATTCTGGATGGAGGTATTTTTGACCATTCTTCATACAAAGTCTCTCCAGTTCAGTTAAATTTGATGGCTGCTGAGCATAGACAACCTGCTTCAAATCATCCCATAGATTTCCGATGATATTCATGTCAGGGGACGGTGAATGCCATTCCAGAACATTGTACTTCTCCCTCTTCATAAATGCCTTTATAGATTTCGAACTATATTTTGTGTTGTTGGAATATCCAACCCCTGCGTAACTTCAACTTTGTGACTGATGCCTGAACATTATCCTGAAGAATTTGTTGATATTGGGTTGAATTCATCCAACCTTCAACTTTAACAAGGGCCCCAGTCCCTGAACTAGCCACACAGCCCCCCTGGTAGATGGAGGTGCTGACTTTGGACTTGATATAACACAGTGGACCAACACCAGCAGATGACATGGCTCCCCAAATCATGACTGACTGTGGAAACTTCACACTGGACCTCAAGTGACTTGGATTCTATGCTTCTCCACTCTTCCTCCAGACTCTGGGACTTTGATCTCCAAATTAAAATGCAAAATTGATTCATCTGAAAGAAGGACTTTGGACCACTGAGCAACAGTCCAGTCTGTTCTCTTCTTAGCCCAGGTAAGACACTTCTGATGTTGTCTAAGGTTCAGGAGTGGCTTGACACAAGGAATGCTGTGACAGTTGTAGCCCACGTCCAGGATACTTTGGCTTCACATTGCTTCACAATCCTCTCAAGGCTGTGGATATCCCTGCTGCTTGAGCACCTTTTTCTGCTGTCACGTTTTTTCTTTCCACTCAACTTTTCATTCTTATGCTTGGACACGGCAGTATTCTGTGAACAGCCAGCTTCTTTAGCAATGACCTTTTGTGGCTTAGCCTCCTTGTGGAGGGAGGGTGTCAATGACTGTCTTCTGGACAACTGTCAAGTCAGCAGTCTGATTGTGTGGCCTACTGAACCAGACTGAGAGACCATTTCAAGGCTCAGGACCCCTTTGCAGGTGTTTTGGGTTAATTAGCTGAGTGGAGTGGGACACAAGGAGTCTACAATATTACTTTTCATAATACTTTTTCATAATATTCTAATTTTCTAAGATACTGAATTTTGGGTTTTCGTTAGCTATAAGGCATAATCAGCCAAATGATAAGAAATAAATGCTTGAAATACAGTATATCACTCTGTGTGTAATGAATCTATATAATATAGGAGTTTCACTTTTTGAATTGAATTACTGAAATAAATTAACTTTTCGATGATATTCTAATTTATTGAGATACACCTGTATATACCCCAGTGCACCCCAAACCCAAGATACAGTAATACGGCACACGTTGATGTGTTAAAATAGAGCATTTTTATTCACACAAGGCACTTCTTCTCAATCAGCCACAATAATAATACACAATAATAAAAATTCTTCCTCCTCTCTACCTTCACTAAGTGTTGCCCGTTGCCTCCCAACTTTGACTCATTAATGTGAGGCAGTGGGCTCCCTTTTATGCCTGAAATGTTTCCGGTGTTACGCTGTGTCCTCAAGGAAGCACTTCCGGGTCATAGAAAAAGAAGGGTGGTCCTCCAGGAAACAGCGCCCTCTATCGATTCCCATGATCCCTGAACGTGCTGCACTTCCAAACGCCATGTCCCAAGAACCCCTGCGGGTGTCCGGACTGGGTTCCTGTGTGAGGACCACTGCCAGTTGGCATATTGGGGGCTGGAATCACTCCCAATCCTCGGCTTTTCTCAGTCCGTCTGCTATAATACACTGGCTGGGTGCAAATTTATTTCCTTGTCCCTCCGGCCAATTTTCTTGAGTCATAGCACTGGCATCCCATCCGGGTAATGAGATATCCTCTGTTCCAGCCAGGATGCCCGTCGTCCGCCTCTTACAATAAATTTATTCCTCAGGTGTTTTTGTAGCGCAGGGTAACTCAATTACATTCTGAAGGGGCACTGTGGCTGAGGGATTTCGCTTTAACAATTTCTTAATTTTTACCTGTTCATTTGCTACAAAAGCAATTTGTTTTATGGGCTTAGGTTTACTTTATGTCTTTGTTAGGATTCAGAGCTGTTAATTGCTCTTTTAAGTTTTAAGCAGCTGTATTTTGTTTTGAACAGTTCTTAACCAGCCATCAGTTAATAAGGAGGTGGAAATGACAAAAGAGCCACCGGCTCTCCAGCTAACGTGCTTCTGTTTAAGTCAGCATCATAAAGTGTCTGTGTTAATAAAATGCTTTGAAGTAAATAAGAGAGAAGGGAAGGATCAAGAGGTACAAATCTGTTCTGGACCACAAAACATGTGGATAATGTTCACAGAAAAAAAAATCTACAATGTGATAAAGAATTGTCTTGGAAAAAAATGAAAGAACCATCCAGCCATAGAATTAAACACCAAGTTTCATTAACTGCTAGGCCTGGCTTCTAATTATGAAACTGGTTGGAATAAAGAACCAGCAGTCACTGCCATCCAGTACTGTAACTGATGAGCCCTAGTGGAGCAAGGTATGGCTCATTCACAATTAAGTGCCTCCCTCCATCACTCGTAACAGTGCCTCTAGTGGAGATCTCCTGGGACTTCACCAAACGTCACAACCTCTCTTTCACTTCGGTATCCTTTGAGTTATTATCAGAACGCCTTTAACAAATGAGGCTTACAGCTCATTAGCGCATCACTGGCACTTGGCACTGGCCATGGCTCTACAGTTACCAACGTGGCTTACTCCCTGCCAGGCCCAAGATGAGCCTTGTGCCATGATAGGCTTTGAGTCCGTAATGAATAAGTTCTGGTTCAGTGAATGAGTGGATGGGCATTTTCATTTGCCGCTCCTCGTAGCCAGGATTGTTACTTGATCAATAGTTCTTAAAGCTGTCATTTAAACAACGTAAATCACACATTTTCAACCCAAGAAATTCAAGTAATAAAAGACAACTACAATGGATGGATTCAAAAATCTATGCCATGGTCTTGTGTCCAGGCCTGATGACCATCCAAAATCCATATAAACACTTTGTCAAGTGTGCCGGATCATGGGGGTCCAAAGCCCGTCTTAGCAGGGCACACTCAAGCACCCACCCACACAAGACGTACGTATTTAGAATCACCAGACTTGCACGTTTTTGAGGATGTGGTTTGAAATCCAGAATACCAGGATGAATGCCCACAAAAACTCACACCCTGAACAATGGATCTGTGATATGGAAGTGCAAACTTGTGATGATGAGACGGACTCCATATTCCTTTTGCCAGTAGTTTAAAAATTAAGACTTTTGAATTTTTTGGAGCATCGCAGTTATTTTTGTATACTTGGCTGATGCCTTTACACTTGGTGGCTTAAAGTATTGGCATACGGTCTGTGGCAGTTTGCCCACCCGGTTGGCAGTGCATTACATAATGAAGGTGGGCCCCGTCTAGTTAAGGGAAACAGGAGAGGCATCTGCTGCCTGACTATAATCAGGACACATTGGTTATCTAAAAGTTGGATGTTTTGTAAAATTTCCAAAGGAGAATACAAAAAGAAATAATTAAAAATATTAATAAAGAGAGAGAAAAGAAGGAAGGAGTGGGAATGCATTAATTAAGAAAAAATAAACTTTTGGATCCACAAATTCAAAATCCTTAATGCTGAATTGAAAACCAGGGGAAATCACAAAAGGCAATCAAGGGACACAGTTGCATAAAGAAAAGAAACAGAATAGGAAAATGACACAGGAGGCTCATCTGGGACTCTCAAGTGACAGCAGACGTCATGCATGCGGCCCCTAACTGACAGCGGCGTTTCTGCACAGCCCCATCAGATGTTGTGCAAAATAAGAAATAAGCTTCCCTCCGTAATTGAACTTATTATTGAAATGTTTAGAACGATCCTCACCTTTGTCTTCTTAAGTATTTTTTTTTCCAGCCTTCCATCACATGCTCAATGCAATTTCTTACCTAGAAAAATATTGCTTTTGTATTATGTGAAATTGTCTTCATGCAGGGCGCTGCAAGAACTGGGGAGCAGAGGAGGCTGAAATGATTTAATCAGGAAATCACAGAGACACAGGAATGGTGACTTCATGTGCTGTGGCTGGTACTGTATGTCACACTAGTCACCTTTGTGGAACAAGGAGTGCGCTTACATGCACACATATAACCAGATTTAGTGGAATAACCCACTTAAGGCGAAAACCTGGTCTCATAAAAATACGCGTTTACACGGGCAGGTAATCTTCTGGAGCTCTCCTTTGTCGAAACGGTTCGATCTCATTAAACTGAGCAAATAAAAAGAGTTAAACCTCAGCCAACGTGCGTCCACAGATGAGCCTGATGCCGGTGATAATTTTGTGTATAAGTATGTTTAGTCAAATTGACTCTTTATTTATAACTAGTTGTCTCCCGCTGCTCCACCCATGTAGAAGTGAAACAGGACAAAACTTTAGAAATCGATTAAAAAAAATAAAATATAAAATGTCATTCTTGCCACGCGGAAGGTGAGTACGCTCCAACGTCAAACGTTGGCACTGTATCTGATTGTGTTCAGCTCTGATGGGAGAGCGTCCCCCGTGTGGGGGAAAAAGCATGTGGCGGTGATATCTCTGCCAATGAGCAGCTACCCTCTAAAACACACGTAGCTCTCTCGTTACTCTTTAACGATCTCTAGATGTTAATGATATCCCTAGCTAAGTGGAGGCAAGGTACGCTGAAACACATGGCGAGAGGTAGACCAACTTGAGCGGAGGCTGGCGTGTGAGTGAGGAGGCCCCACCCAGCTCCCTACTCCTGATGCCCTGCATCCCCCTCAACTCGGCCCGCAGCCTCTCTCACGGATTCGTGCAAATAAATCGGAACCGTAACCAAACTACGATACTTAGTGTGATGAGAGAAGTCGCAAAATCAACCAGAACGTTCAAGCAAGTTATAGAAAAAAAGCCCGATCTAAATCCGCTAAGTAGTTCTCTTGTTCGCTAGCTAAGCGGAGGTAAGGTACGCTGAAACACGTGGCAATAGTTAGAGCGACTTGAACGGAGGCTGGTGTATGAGTGTGGAGGGCCCTGCCCGGCTCCCTATTCCTGAGGTCCTGTCTCCCCCTCTACTCAGACTGCAGCCTCTCTCTCGGATTAGCGCAAATAAATCGGTACCGCAATCAAACTACAATACTTAGTGCAATAAGAGAAGTCGCAAAATCAACCGGAACGTTCAAGCAAGTTATAGAAAAAAAATGATCTAAATCCGTTAAGTAGTTCTCTTGTTCGCTAGCTAAGCGGATGTAAGGTACGCTCCAACACGTGGCAATAGTTAGAGCGACTTGAACGGAGGCTGGTGCATGAGTGTGGAGGGCCCTTCCCGGCTCCCTATTCCTGAGGTCCTGTCTCCCCCTCTACTCAGCCTGTAGCCTCTCTCTCAGATTCGTGCAAATAAATCGTTACCGCAACCAAACTACGATACTTAGTGCGATGAGAAAAGTCGCAAAATCAACCAGAACATTCAAGCAAATTATAGAAATAAAACTATCTAAATCCATTAAGTAGTTCTCTCGTGAAAATCAGACAGATAGAGCTTGTGTTACTGAGCTTAGCACCGTATGCTCAGCTCATTAACATTAGTGATTTCTGAAATATTGTGACCAATTATTTCAGTCCAGAAGAAGGAAGAATGCAAATCACCCAAACATCTGGAAATTTATCTTGGACACTTCTATCTGTGGCTGCTGAATGCAAATACATGAACAGGCGTTAAAAAAGACCTGCACAAAGTACAAAATCCTTAATAGTACCCCGATTAAGGGTTTACATGGTCACATACTGGAGTCACTCACGTACCTCAGTTAACCAGGCTAGTTAGAAGCCAATAATCCAGTGTCTCGAGCCAGAATAAGGGTTTACATGGCATGTTAGAAATCAGGTTTCTGTCAATAATTGGGTTATTGAGGCACATGTAAACACGCCTAATGGTGATACAGCGACCTGGGAGCCGACCACAAAGCCGTCGTGGTCATGCCATTCATATTATAAGAATAGACATCAGTGTTGACCAATAGCAAACAATATAAAAAAATCTATGAAAATCTCCGGCTACTCGTGGCACAATAATCCACATGTCAAGTATTTTTACTAAAATATTGTTAAATATGCTCTCTTGACCAAAAACGGAATTAGCTCAGATGCAAACAAACATTTAAATTGTAGACCTGCCAAAAATTGTTACATGTATATTCATAGTGGGGTGCCATCTGGGAAATTACATTAGCCTAGTGTGTATGGGGGGGTGAGTGTGTGTGCCCTTCATTAGGCTGGCAACCCATGCTTAATATTTGTACCTCCCAGTGGCGTAGCTAGCTTACTGAAGACCCCTGTGTAGTGACCTAAGGTGGGCCCCTCCTGTCTAGTATAATTGTTAGTAATTTATTCGCAACTGGATCCTAGGGGCGGGCTGGACAGTGGCATCCAGGACCGCGTCACTATCAGATCACGCGCTGGTGACAAACAAACTTTTTAAATTGCTTCATTATGGCTGCTGTAAGTTAGCAAAAATAAAATAAATTGTGAGAATGAGATGTAGGAGGTGTGGGAAATAGTAGTAGTAGTAGTATTAGTACATAAATATATGTAAAATGTGGACCTGCTTACATTTCCAAGACAACGCTGTGAAGGGAGTGTTATAATAAGTCTGTTATAATATTAAGTTCAATGTCACTGTCTCTGTGCAGACATTGTAAACTCGGTTTTGCTTTTCTTTGTACATGCATAGCTGAGCCAGATTTAGTACAAAGGGGCTCAGCATTTAGAATTGCCAAGCCAAGCATAGGACTAGATAGCCAAAGACAGCTGCAGGAATGTATAGTCAGCCTAAAGACAGAATAGTATACATCTGTCCTCTATCAGCACAAAATCTTCTTTCCTTGTTTGGAGAATAAGACAACTGTAAGTAGGCATTGTGCTATTCCTGTATTTTTGGAGGTGGGGTTGAGTCCTTTCCTGTCCTTGTTTGGAGACCAGAGAGAGAGCCTGCATGTGGAGAAACCAGTATATAAGGCTTGAACTGCTGCCAAGACACTTTGAAGCCTGTGGACGGACGAACCACTTATTCGTCCCGAAAAGCTTTTCAGCACAGCAACTGAAAATGGCAGACTGTATACAGTAATCCCTCCTTGATTGCGGGGGTTGTGTTCCAGAACCCCCCGCGAAAGGTGAAAATCCGCGAAGTAGAAACCATATGTTTATATGGTTATTTTTATATTGTCATGCTTGGGTCACAGATTTGCACAGAAACACAGGAGGTTGTAGAGAGACAGGAACGTTATTCAAACACTGCAAACAAACATTTGTCTCTTTTTCAAAAGTTTAAACCGTGCTCCATGACAAGACGGAGATGACAGTTCCGTCTCACAATTAAAAGAATGCAAACATATCTTCCTCTTCAAAGGAGTGCGCATCAGGAGCAGAGAATGTCAGAGAGATAGAGAAAAGCAAACAAATCAATAGGGCTGTTTGGCTTTTAAGTATGCGAAGCACCGCGGCACAAAGCAGTTGCAAGGAAGGCAGCAGCTCACACCCCCTCCGTCAGGAGCAGAGAATATCAGAGAGAGAGAGAGAGAGATAAAAACAAACAATCAAAAATCAATACGTGCCCTTCGAGCTTTTAAGTATGCGAAGCACCGTGTAGCATGTCACTTCACGAAGCAGCTGCACAGAAGGGAGCAACGTGAAGGTAATCTTTCAGCATTTTTAGACGAGCGTCCGTATCGTCTAGGTGTGCGAACAGCCCCCCTGCTCACACCTCCTCCGTCAGGAGCAGAGAATGTCAGAGCGAGAGAGAGAGAGAAAAGTAACAATCAAAATTCAATACGTGCTGTTTGATCTTTTAAGTATGCGAAGCACCGTGCGGGAAGCATATCGCTTGATAAAGCAGCCATATGTAAGCCCAGCAAAGAAGAGAGCAATGTGAAGGTAATCTTTCAGCGTTTTTTGAGGAGCGGCCGTATCCTCTAGGGGTGAGAAGAGCCCCCGTGCTCACAATATATTTGAGGAGTTTTATTTAATACGTAATACGCGCTCTGGTTGGGTAGCTTCTCAGCCATCTGCCAATATCGTCCCTTGTATGAAATCAACTGGGCAAACCAACTGAGGAAGCATGTACCAGAAATTAAAAGACCCATTGTCCGCAGAAATCCGTAAACCAGCAAAAAATCAGCAATATATATTTAAATATGCTTACATATAAAATCCGCGATAGAGTGAAGCCGCGAAAGTCGAAGCACGATACAGCGAGGGATTACTGTACATCAAGTTCCCACCTTGATACTTGTCATGCTATGGCTTCCTCCGTCTGTAATGCAACGTAAAACCGTCAGTAAAGAAAGCTAAGATTATTTTTCTTATGTGATTTGTACCGTTGTAATCACTATGGGAGGGATATCGCCTTTTATATCATATCTCTATATTTTTCGGTTACTTAAAACGCCGCAATTTCAAAAGAACATATTTCCAAAGAGCTAGTGCCTCTTAAGGAAACAGGGAGATTATTAAAATGTGACGTAAGCTAAAAAGTAGAAACTGTTCTGTGCTATAAAATGAAGCCATTTCAATTTATAACAAATTAAAACGACAACACTGGCTGACAGGATACAACTACACAATCGACCTGCTTTACACAAGTTCTAAGACAATGGACATCAAACAGCGTTCACACTCACAAATCCTCACAGTAGTGACACTAATACAGAGTAAGCCATACTAAGGTACACAATAAAACGGATTACAGATATGTTAAACTGTTAAAGTTTACAAAAATGGAAGTGACTGACAAGTCACAAATCATATTACTTAAAATATCACTTCTTCTTCTTCTTCTTCTTTTGGCTGCTCCCGTTAAGGGTTGCCACAGCGGGTACCTTAAAAATACTCGCTTGCATGCCTTCTGTTGTGCAAAAGTCTCAACAATATTTGACACGTCAAGTTGTCTGGCACACTCGTTTTCGATTGAGAGTACAGACAAGCCACTAAGTCTGTCTTGCAACATGGCACTTCTGAGGTTGGAGAACGATCGTTCACATGCAACAACAGTCACTGGTATGGTCAGCAGTAGCACGTAAGAGGTGCAAACATCACTGGAAGTAGACGACATTACACGGTGATCTATCAGAAACAGTTCAGCTACTTCGAAAACAGTTGACTTGGTTGACAGGATGGATTTAACACATGCATGAAATGACAACAATTGAGTGGAAAACGGCGGTGAAATGTCAGTGCTATAGCGTTCAACGAGAAGATCGGCAGCAACATACAATTCGTCATCAGCCATCAAGGTCAGAGTTGAAGGAATCAAGACATTCAACATTGAAGCCATTGCATCAAGACTGTGAAACCCCTGTTTTAGTTAAGTTATTAAAAATAAAAAATAGAAAAAATCTATATGGCCCCGAGTGGGCCTCCCAAGCGTGTAGGCCCTTGTGCTTTGCACAATCTGCACAATCCATTGCTACGCCAGTGGTCCCTCCCTTACCTCAGATGTTTCCAGGACTGCCCTTGAAACCCTGACAGGCTTGACGATGACGACTGGATTGGTAATTTTTTCTACCATGAAGATGCTGCGTTATTTGTATGACTCAAAAGGTTAAAATAATATTTGAATAATTAAAAATTCAAGCAGCAGCAGCACCTCAACAAGATTTGCATGCTTTCTGAAGGCAACGCTAAGCATTAATACAGTCGTCTACTGTTGAATTCTGCTCTGTCCTTGTAATATTTCGGTTGCACTATAATATTGTATTGAGATTTAGTTGTGTTCTGTTCTGTGTATTGTGTTGTATTGACACCCACTGCCGTTCCCAAAATTTCTTCCAATGTCAAAAGGCAGGGCTGGTTAAAGCCCATTGCGGCACTCCTTGTATGATTTTGGGGTATACAAAAAATAAATTGTAATGTATTAAAATTCAAAGACTCTCTTTTGGCAACATAGTATAGGAAACACGGCACATTGAGTGCAGACATGCATTACCTTGAGCGTGCATCCACAGCGGCCCTATTTAATGAACTACTCTACGTTAATCACACTTTAGACTGTGGTAATTAACACATTAACACTCTGCGGAGGAACGCCATGCAATGAGTCAGTCCTTTGACACCTTGAAGAACAGGGACTGCTTAAAAGAAGCCAAGAAACAGAATTGTGCCTCAGTAAAAAGACCCCCATCAAGTCATTTTCCCCCCACCAGTTTAAGGCCATGGAGGCCCAATGCCCAATGTCTGACCAGGGGATAGCGAGGTGTACTGACTTATTCTCTCAATCCTCTGCAGACCATTCATAGGAAATTCCACATGGTTCCAACGCTTGTGACGACATCACTTCCTGCCCAGATGATGTCACTTCCAGTTCTGGCACCTGCGATGACATCATGTCCGGTTCTGGCATCTGTGATGACATCACTTCCCACCCAGATGACGTCACTTCCGGTCCAGACCATTAAAGCCGCTATCTTTACCACATGTCTTCAGTTCTGTTTTGATCATTGAACCAGACACAACTCCTTGATATTTAACCCTTTTGCAGCCAGAACATAACACATGGGTGGCTGCCCCAAACCTTTTTTTATGTCTCCAGTCCATTTGTGTGACAGCTTTTAATAGCAGCAGTGGGCAGAACACAGAATGGCCATGTAGGGAGAGCAGTCCACCAAAGGGTACATTTCACATACCCCCACACTCCCAACAGAGCCACTTTATGGTGGCCAATTGACCTAGCATGCATTTGTGGGATTTGGTAGAGCATGTGAACTCCATACAGACAGTGGTCTGCAGCCAACAATTTATCCAACTATTCAGAGTCCTAAGGACCGAAGAACATGAGAAATATGACAAACAAGAGCAGACCATTCAGTCCATTATGCGTGTTTGTTAGGTAATAGCTAAGCTGTCCTAATATCTCATCCAGAGGTTTCTTAAAGATTCTCAAGGCTTTTACCTCCACTACATGTCTTGATAGTTTGAGGTTCCCACAACTCTTTGCATAAAGAAGAGCTTCCTGACTTCAGTCCTGAATGCAGTTCCACTGATGTCCTTCCGTATGTGATTCACTCTTAAGCTGAAAGGAGTGGGAGCCTTTTCAAGACATCAACAGTCACAAGTAGGAACTTATCCTGAAATGCATGGCCAGTCTCACTCATGCCCACAACTCCACTGGGCTACTAGAGATACTAATCCACATTTATTTTTGGTATGGTAGAACAAAATTGTGTATGGGGAGAAAAACAAAATGGACGTGGCAAGCACCTTGGTGTCGTGAGACAAATAAAAAGACGCAAAAGGTCAAGTTAGAATTTATAAAATTGTCACATATGGGTTTGAGGCTTGGACCCTAACAGCCAGAATGTCAGGACGTTTTTTTCCTTGTGGTTATTGCTTTGCAATCTCACCCACCATAACCTATCATCTATGGGGGAAGAGCAAAAGCTTTCAATTCGTCAAAACTTTCGATCTCCGGTGTTTGACGGATCTCAACGTTTTAGGGTCCCTGATAACAAAAGCATTTATATCTCGATGATGGATGTGTCTGTCTGTCTGTCTGTGTGTGTGTCACCGCTTCTTGAGGATGGCCTAGAGCTAAAACAGCTGGATGTAAAAAAAAAAAAACAAACTCGAAACTTAAGCCTGTTTTGAGATGACGATGTGCCGAATTGTGCAGAAGAAAGAGGCACTCTAGCGGAACTCTCAAATGCCGTAACTCTTTTTTTTTATTATTTTATTGATTTTATTGTAGTCATTCCATACAAATAGATACATTTTTACAAAAAAAATAGGATTGAAAACAAAATCAGCCCCCACCCCTGAGAAAGAGAGCATGGTCAATGGACTAAAACTTAAAAATAGTAAAAATAAATAAATTGAAGAGTTTAATAGGCAGATACAGATAAATGGAGAAGAAAAAGAAATGGGGAGAGAATCTACTTCCTCAGTGCTTTAAGAGCTTATTCTAAACTGTTATTGATTAGCTCCTGCCAGGTTTTGAAAAAGTTCCGCACAGATCCTCTAAGTGAGAATTTGATTTTTTCCAATTTCAAATTATACAGTGCATCCGGAAAGTATTCACAACGCATCACTTTTTCCACATTTTGTTATGTTACAGCCTTATTCCAAAATGGATTAAATTCTTTTTTTTTTCCTCAGAATTCTACACACAACACCCCATAATGACAACGTGAAAAAAGTTTACTTGAGGTTTTTGCAAATTTATTAAAAATAAAAAAATTGAGAAAGCACATGTACATAAGTATTCACAGCCTTTGCCATGAAGCTCAAAATTGAGCTCAGGTGCATCCTGTATCCCCTGATCATCCTTGAGATGTTTTTGCACCTTAATTGGAGTCCACCTGTGGTAAATTCAGTTGATTGGACATGATTTGGAAAGGCACACACCTGTCTATATAAGGTCCCACAGTTGACAGTTCATGTTAGAGCACAAACCAAGCATGAAGT
Source organism: Erpetoichthys calabaricus (assembly GCF_900747795.2). NCBI lineage: Eukaryota > Metazoa > Chordata > Cladistia > Polypteriformes > Polypteridae > Erpetoichthys > Erpetoichthys calabaricus. The sequence goes on from NC_041401.2 coordinate 24,720,435, forward strand.
CAAAGGAATTGTCTGTAGACCTCTGAGACAGGATTGTCTTGAGGCACATATATGGGGAAGGTTACAGAAAAATTTCTGCTGCTTTGAAGGTCCCAATGAGCACAGTGGCCTCCATCATCCATAAGTGGAAGAAGTTTGAAACCACCAGGACTCTTCCTAGAGCTGGCCGGCCATCTAAACTGAGCGATCGGGGGAGAAGGACCTTAGTCAGGGAGGTGACCAAGAACCCGATGGTCACTCTGTCAGAGCTCCAGAGGTCCTCTGTGTAGAGAGGAGAACCTTCCAGAAGGACAACCATATCTGCAGCAATCCAGCAATCAGGCCTGTATGGTAGAGTGGCAAGGCACATGGCAGCCCGCCTGGAGTTTGCCAAAAGGCACCTGAAGGACTCTCAGACCATGAGAAAGAAAATTCTCTGGTCTGATGAGACAAAGATTGAACTCTTTGGTGTGAATGCCAGGCATCACGTTTGGGGAAAACCTGGCACCATCCCTACAGTGAAGCATAGTGGTGGCAGCATCATGCTGTGGGGATGTTTTTCAGCGGCAGGGACTGGGAGACTAGTCAGGATAAAGGGAAAGATGACTGCAGCAATGTACAGAGACATCCTGGATGTAAACCTGCTCCAGAGCACTCTTGACCTCAGACTGGGGCGACGGTTCATCTTTCAGCAGGACAACGACCCTAAGCACAAAGCCAAGATATCAAAGGAGTGGCTTCAGGACAACTCTGTGAATGTCCTTGAGTGGCCCAGCCAGAGCCCAGACTTGAATCCGATTGAACATCTCTGGAGAGATCTTAAAATGGCTGTGCACCGACGCTTCCCATCCAACCTGATGGAGCTTGAGAGGTGCTGCAAAGAGGAATGGGCGAAACTGTCCAAGGATAGGTGTGCCAAGCTTGTGGCATCATATTCAACAAGACTTGAGGCTGTAATTGCTGCCAAAGGTGCATCGACAAAGTATTGAGCAAAGGCTGTGAATACTTATGTACATGGGATTCCTCAGTTTTTTTTATTTTTAATTAATTTGCAAAACCCTAAATTGTCCTAAATTGTCCCTAGTGTGTACTTGGTGTGTGGGTGTGTGTGTGCTCTGCGGTGGGCTGGCGCCCTGCCTAGGGTTTGTTTCCTGTTTGTGCCCTCTGTTGGCTGGGATTGGCTCCAGCAGACCCCTGTGACCCTGTAGTTAGGATATAGCAGGTTGGATAATGGATGGATGGATATACCATCAGTTACCCACTGACTTAAAAGAGGAGAGTTATGATTCTTCCAGTTGAACAAGATAAATCTACGTGCCAATAGTGTAGTGAAGGCAATCACAGTTTGTTTGTCCTTCTCCACTTTAAGCCCATCTGGAAGAACACCAAACACAGCTGTTATTGGATTAGGAGGGATTGTGACACCAAGGCTGTCTGAGAGGCACTTAAAAATATTTGTCCAGAATGATGTTAATTTGGTGCAGACCCAAAACATGTGACCCAGTGAGGCTGGAACTTGATTGAAGCGTTTACAGGTTGGATCTTGCCCTGGAAACATTTTGGACAATTTCAAGCGAGACAGATGTGCTCGATATATAATTTTGAGCTGAATAATTGTATGCTTTGCACATATGGAGCTTGAATGAATTCTCTGCATTGCTACCTTCCACTCCTTTTCTGATATGTTGAGTGAGAGGTCCTTTTCCAACTGTCCTCTTGGATCTTTGAAAGGGAGGGACTGTAAAATATTTTTATATGTTGCAGAAATGCTGTCTGAGTCCTCGAGACTGAGCAATATTTTTTCCGGCATAGAGGAAGGTGGGAGATGGGGAAAAATCGGACAGGTTCTGTTTGACAAAGTTTCTAATTTGAAGGTAGGGAAAGAAATGTGTTGCTGGAAAATTAAATGTGGAATGTAATTGTTCATAGGATGCAAAGACGTTGTCAATGTACAGATCTCTAAGTGATTTAATCCCAAATGTTTTCCAGATATTAAAAACTGCATATGTTTGCGAGGGTTGAAAAAGGTGGTTCTCATGCAGAGGTGCCACAGATAAAATCTTCTCCATCTTAAAATGCTTCCTACATTGGCTCCATATTCTGAGTGAGTGAAGCACAATTTGGTTATTAGTGTATTGCCGATAACTTGCATTTATTGGGGCACAAAGCAGGGAATATAAAGAAGTACTGCAGGATTTTATTTCTATTGCTGACCAAGCCTGTGTATGTTCATCTATTTGTGTCCAGATTTTTATAGCTTGTATGTTTGCTGCAAATACCATAATTCTGCAATTAATTATTAAGTCTTCTTCTCAGTTGCTATCATAATGACCTGTTTTATGATCAGAAAGATCAGCATCAGACCGGGAAATAATTACTGAAATGTTATAGAATAGTTTGGGTAACTTGGTTCCTAGGACACAAGGCCTACTAACCCTCACTGACCGTTTTATTAATTGTTTTCAAAGGTTTGATATTTTTTTTATTTTGAAATGGCTTTTTTTTTAAAAAAAAAAAAAACTTCTGGTTGCTGTCATTTTGAGTCACAGTAGCCATTTCATGTCTGCAGTTGCCAGAAAGAGCTGTCCCGAGCATTACGTGAATTACAGAGATGGGAAAATGATACCGAAGCGTTGACGCTTGTGTCAGTCAATCTGAAGCATAGGGAGTCGAATCACTGTGTTGGAGCTTGTGTCAAAACGCTGCTGTCACGTGACCCGTGATGTTCGAAGCTTCGAATGTCATCAGTCCTTCATAGCACGATTTATTGGTTTGACAGCGTTTCATCGGTTTGACAGCTTTGGTGCTAAATTAACAGGTAGCCTATATAAAATGCATCATTCTCATTCAACAATGTTGGGTTGTGAGGAGAGAGAGATTTGGAGAGCTTTGTTGGCAGATGGCAACTAACAGTGGAAAATGTTGTTCAAAAGTTAAATAGTATAAATGGACAAGGACCTTAGCAGAATAAAATGAACACTGGCTTTTCTAACCTTTTACTGGTGACATGAGACTGAAACAGTGAGTGCTGATTTACTTGCGCTTTTGAGAGCTTGCCTTGACCTCAGTGTCGCTGTTCATACTGGGGCTGAGGCTTTAAAGCTTCAAATCTTTTACAGCACAAATCGAAAGAAAGCCTCCAAAACTTCACAAGGCTTCATTTTCCCATCACTAGTGAATTACATCATCAGAATGACAGAACCATTCCAAACTATTTCCAGGGTAAGATCCAACCTGTGAACACTGCAATCGAGCTCCAGCCACATTGGGCCACATGTTCTGGGTGTGCACCAAATTAACAACAGTTTGGACCAAAATCTTTAAATGCCTTTCAGACAGCCTTGGTGTCACAATCCCTCCTAATCCACTAACAGCTGTGTTTGGTGGGCTCCCAGATGTGCTTAAAGTGGAGAAGGACAAACAAACTGTAATTGCCTTTACTTCACTATTAGTATGTTGGAAGAATCCTAACCCACCTGTTTTAAGTCAGTGGGTAACTGACTCCAACACGTCGCTCACGAGACTACCGGTAGCTCGCCATCCCTTTCCAAGTAGCTCGCCAAGGTGTTAATGAACCCTACATAAATTTGAAAACTTGATTAGTCAAATTAGGGGTGGGAGATCTTTCCAAGAAATCACATCACGATCCACAATCTGAATTGCAATCTAGCATTTCAATGTGGCATACACTTAAGAGAATATCCGGATCTCAAAGTCATCAAGACCTAAGTAACACTTTATTGTAAATATAAAACAACGTTGAATTTAATTATTCTCTCATTCGCTAGCTAAGCAGAGTCAAGGACCATGCCCTGAAACTGGCGAGTGAATGACGAAGGCCCCTATGATTCGACCCGCTGTGTGTCTCTTCGATTCTCACAAATAAATCGGTACCGCAAGCGAACTGTGATACATAGCGAAATGAGAGAAGTTGCAAAATCATCCAGAATGTTCCAGCAAATTATAGAAAAAAAACCCGATCTAAATCCGTTAAGTAGTTCTCTCGTGAAAAGCAGACAGACATTGGATTTTCTATATTATATATTAGTAAACCTTCAAAATAATGTGCAGTTAAAGTCTCAACAGCATTCTCAGCATTGCTGGAGCTTAGTAGAGCCCGATAACTATAAGAATCTTCACCAAGCAGCTCTGAAAATGTCAGCTTTGTTTGGGTCTCCATACCTCTGTGAGTCTGACATGAATGTCATGAAATCAAAGTTCAGAACACGACTGACAGACGAACACTGAAATGACTCCATCAGAGTGAACCTCAGTGGCTCCACTCCACCAGACACCTCAGTGCCAATCATCTGACGAACTAAAAAACACGTCACACCTGTGAGTAAAGTGACACAGTGACATGGAACAAAATGACAAATGAATAAGGAATATCTGTGTGTTTGGAATTGCATTGTTTTGTTTTGACAGCATTCATGTTTGAATTCAATAGTGTGAGATACACTAGAAAATGCATACAGACATACAAAGTGCACTTGCAGGTGAACTAAATTTTTTTTGTGATGTTTTAATGGAAAATGTGAGTTGTGGACACCAACATTTTCTAAATGTTCAGGCAAAATGAGCTTATTCAGTTTGTTTGGGTTGAAATAAGCTATCAGAATAAGCATCAGGGGGCGGCACAGTGGCGCAGTGGGTAGCGCTGCTGCCTCGCAGTTGGGAGATCTGGGGACCTGGGTTCGCTTCCCGGGTCATCCCTGTGTGGAGTTTCCATGTTCTCCCCGTGTCTGCGTGGGTTTCCTCTGTGCACTCCGGTTTCCTCCCACAGTCCAAAGACATGCAGGTTAGGCGGATTGGCGATTCTAAATTGTGCTGGGTGTGTTTGTGTGTGTCCTGCAGTGGGTTGGCACCCTGCCCAGGATTGGTTCCTGCCTTGTGCCCTGTGTTGGCTGGGTTTGGCTCCAGCAGACCCCCGTGACCCTGTGTTCAGATTCAGTGGGTTGCAAAAAGGATGGATGGAATAAACGTCAGAAAACACGAGCAGCTCTCGGACATTTTAATTTTGTAAAAGTAGCTCTCAGGGGAAAAAGTTTGGAGACCCCTGCTTTATACTATTTGAAATTGGAAAAAAATCTAATTCTCACTTAAAGGATTTGTTCAGAAATTTTTTAAAACCCAGTAGGACCTAATCAATAACATTTTAGAATAAACATTTATTTTGGGTGAAGAGACTCTTTTCTCTCTTTACTACTCTCAATAATTTTACTCTGACAGTTGGCCTTCCTCTCTTTCTCATGGGTGGAGGTTGATTTGAATTTAGTTTTGTTAAGTTTGACTCGATTGTATGGAATGTTACATGCTATTAATAAATTCAATAAATGATAAAAAAAAGAATAAGACAGAACCATAATAATCCTATTCGGACAAATTCTGACAAAACCCTTTGTGTGTTTATTTTCGTATTTACTTTTAAAGACGCCTCAGTTTCTGATTTTTTTGCTTTAGTATTTAGGTTACAATTTGGGTTCAGTGCTCTCTTTCTCTATTAGTCTTAGTTATGATCCCTTGCTTGTTCAAACAGCTCCTCGCCTGCTCATCCCGTTTATTTTGGTTGCATTTCAACCTTAGCATAGAGGAATACCTGCTACAGAGATGGGATGGAAGTAGCGTGTGGAGAATAAGCAACAATGAGGAACTGGAGCGAGTGAACGGAGAACCAGGTAGAAAGGCAAAGAGGAAGATTAAAATGGGAACAACACGTGCCAAGAATGCCAGAAGAAAGGGCAGTGAAGGTTTTTCAGCATTGACCAGGGGAGAAGCCGATGTAGAGGACAGTCAAACAAAGGAATTGCTTCACCATCTGTAGGAGAAAACTAGGAAGAATGTGGAGTTGGAGCTGGCGAGTGAAAAGCAAAAACAACAAAGACGTTTGGAGATGTGAAGGCCCGACACGGACAATGATGATGAGAAAGGTCAGGCCCAAGTCTTCTATCTGGTCATACCACTTATATTATGGGAATACCACAATACTATAGGTACCCTGGAATTTGAGATCCATCCATCCATTATCCTAACTACAGGGTCACGGGGGTCTGCTGGAGCCAACACAGGGCGCAAGGCAGGAAACAAACCCAGGGCAGGTTGCTAGTCCACCGCAGGGCACACACACACACACACCCACACACCAAGCACACAATAGGGACAATTTAGGATCGCCAATGCACCTAACCTGCATGTCTTTGGACTGTAGGAGGAAACCCACACAGACACGGGGAGAACATGCAAACTCCACGCAGGGAGGACCGGGTAAGCGAACCCGGGTCTCCTAACTGCGAGGCAGCTGCGCTACCCACTGCACCACTGTGCCACCCGGAATTTGAGATAGCATGTAGAATATCTTCAGATGTACAGTATCTTCCATCCATCCATTATCCAATCCGCTATATCCTAACTACAGGGTCACGGAGGTCTGCTGGGCCAATCCCAGCTAACACAGGGCGCAAGGCAGGAACCAATCCTGGGCAGGGTGCCAATCCACTGCAGGACACACACAAACACACCCACACACCAAGCACACACTAGGGCCAATTTAGAATTGCCAATCCACCTAACCTGCATGTCTTTGGACTGGGAGAGGAAACCGGAGTACCCAGAGAAAACCCACGCAGACACGGGGAGAACATGAAAACTCCACGCAGGGAGGACCGGGTAAGCAAACTCGGGTCTCCTAACTGCGAGGCAGCAGCGCTACCCACTGCACCACCTGGAATTTGAGATAGCATGTACAATATCTTCAGATGTACAGTATCTTATCTTCTCTTAATTGGAAATGTACAAATGTTTTGAAAGTTGTCCCTTCAACTTGCAGGATTTTTTTTAAATGAAGGAAATAAAAAATAATATCTGGACAGTATTAAAAAGTGCCCTTTCCCCAACACTTGCTTGCAGAACCCTTGACAACGACGACAGTCTCCAAACGTTTCTTATGTCACACTGATGCGTGCATATGGACCAAAGCTGCTTCAATGCCCATTGTTCTTCTTCAGAAGATATTGCACACGATATACAGTACCAACAATTCAAGAGTGCCGCTAACACTGACACAACTGTATGCATGCAGTATGTGAGTGTGTGTGGGCGGTTATACGCTCCATGCACACTGTGTGGGTGGGTGTACACTGTATGTGTTCAAGCACTGTGGTGTAGAGGCTCAGGCGTTGGACTTTAAACCCAGCAGCTGCAGGTTCTCTCCCTGCCTTTCATTCATTATGCAACCCTGAGCAAGCCATTTAGTCTGCTTGTGCTCCAATTATATAAAATTATACATGTAAACAACAGTAATGAATACTGATTTTATAAGTCGCATTAGAAAGGCAGAACTGAAAAAAACGAAAGACAGGTGGACTACTAAACTTTCAGCTTCATCAAAGTGCTCTTTTCAAAAGGTAAACCCGATGTCAACACAGTAGCAAGGATCAAATTCTTAATTCTTTACATTTATATCGCGCTTTTCTCACTACTCAAAGCGCTCAGCAATTGCAGGTTAAGGGCCTTGCTCAAGGGCCCAACACAGCAGAGTTCCTTTTGGCATTTACGGGATTCGAACCGGCAACCTTCCGATTGTCAGTGCAGATCCTTAGCCTCAGAGCCACCACTTAGGGCATGCCTTGTTGTTCACTTTCTGTTTTGAGGCAAAATGATTTGACTTTTATAGACAAGAACCATGAGTCAACCGTCTCTTTTTATAAGGTGCAGACAGTTAAGTCAGACACAGACATGGAGTCACAATCTATCTGTGCTAAAGCCCAAAGTGACTGATGTCAAAGCAGGCAAAAAATTAGCGGACGGTGTAGTCGGCAGGATTACTTTAGGGGCCTTCAGTGAGTGAGACTGAAATGCTTCTTCCCATCAAACCTTATCTTATGGCCATATAGTCTTAGGAAGAAGACGCACAGTAAAACATGGCTAACAATTATTAAATAACTCAAAGAGGAAATAAAATCAGAAACAAAATAAAAGACTTTAAAGAACAAGTACAATGCAACACAGTTACTCCATAAATGCTTAGTACCCCCTCAAAAAAATTGAAATACACCTTAATTCTTTTATTTCTACATACTTACAGTTCGTGAAGGTTTACAGACCGCATTTTGACACTTTGTGGCCACCACTGTGAAGCGCGACCTCTGACCTTACAAATCAGAATTTAAAATTAGCGCAAAGCATTAGAGGGGAGAGGTTCTCATCAACAACATTTCACAAACACTGCGGCCTTACGTATTCAAGTAATTATTCACAGGAAGGAGGATATGCTCATTAGTGATAACGAGGGGACACGCTAAGGTAGGTGGACCGCTCAGTGTACTCACCGGGAGATACTGCGAGCATTGAGAGACGGGTGAAGCCATGCGTTTTCTCAACCAACACTGAACACGCCGCTTGGGTGAGGCAACACTTTATGCCTGGAACTGTTGGCTTTTATGTTGTGTGCTGAAAACTCTTGGATACCATCTGCTTAATTTGCTGGCATTAATTAATTCAGTTTCCATAGACCAGAGAGAACTACTCAAATACATTTAAATGGTAGAAGAGGTTATGACACATGTAAAGGTGTAAATTGTATATACAGTATTCAAATATATTTAATGATGTGCATGAGTGGGGCCTACAATAGGCTGGCACCCTGCAGGAATAGACTTCAGCACCCAACCATCCTGAATTAGATTAAGTGGATTTAAGAATGACATACATATACACACACACGCACAGTTTCACATATTTTTTGTATATTTATATATAAACACGGGCGGCACGGTGGTACAGTGGGTAGCGCTGCTGCCTCGCACTTGGGAGACCTGGGGACCTGGGTTCGCTTCCCGGGTCCTCCCTGCGTGGAGTTTGCATGTTCTCCCCGTTTCTGCGTGGGTTTCCTCCCACAGTCCAAAGACATGCAGGTTAGGTGGATTGGCGATTTTAAATTGGCCCTAATGTGTGCTTGGTGTGTGGGTGTGTTTGTGTGTGTCCTGCGGTGGGTTGGCACCCTGCCCGGGATTGGTTCCTGCCTTGTGCCATGTGTTGGCTGGGATTGGCTCCAGCAGACCCCTGTGACCCTGTGTTAGGATATAGCGGGTTGGATAATGGATGGATGGATATATAAACACAGTACATACAGTGTGTGTGTACATAAAGATATAGGAGGGAAAATCAAAAAGCAAATGCAACTTTAAAATTAGTCAGTCAGTCATTATCCAACCCGCTATATCCTAACACAGGGTCACGGGGATCTGCTGGAGCCAATCCCAGCCAGCACAGGGCACAAGGCAGGAACAAATCCCAGGCAGGGTGCCAGCTCACTGCAGGGCGCGCACACACACACACACACACATCCACACACCAAGCACACACTAGGGATAATTTAGGATCGCCAATGCACCTAACCTGCATGTCTTTGGACAGCATGAGGAAACCGGAGCACCTGGAGGAAACCCACGCAGACACGGGGAGAACATGCAAACTCCACGCAGGGAGGAACCGGGGAAGGGAACCCAGGTCTCCTTACTACAAGACAGCAGCACTACCACTGCGCCACCATGCCGCCACAGTGGATAGTGGCTGAGGTAATGTAACACGTTTGCAATGGTTTATGGGTAGTTTGTCAGTCTAGTTCACGGGTGGGCAAAGTCAGTCCTGGAGGGCTGCAGTGGTTGCAGGTTTTTGTTCCAGCCCAGTTACTTAATTAAAAACCAATCCTTGTCAATTATTTAATTTCATGGCTTGTTAGTGCTTTAACTCTGCCATGTCAGGACATTCTCATATCCTACATTTTTTTTTTCCTTTTTAAGGATATCATCCAAATGATTTGAAGCCTACAATGGATGAGTAATTCTCAGTTCTTCACTTTTTTCTCTTCACTTTCCTTCCAAATATTTAATTAAACCAATTAGTGCAATATAAATACACACACAGGTGTAAATGGAAACAAGCTAAATGGATAAATGCTGGTTTCTTTTGTCGTTTGCATGTTATTGCTAATAAGGACCAATTAAAAAATGAGAATACAGCTGTTTAAGACTAAAATAAGCAATAAGGGCTCAAAATCTTAACAACTGAGACAACAAAAGTGAAGCAGAAGTGTTACTTGAGCAATAAGAGCTTCTTATTAAGCAATTGGATTGGAACAACAACTTGCAGCCACTGTGGCCCTCCAGGACTGAATCTGCCCACCTCTGGGACTCCAGTTGAAGCCAAGGTGAAATGAACAAGGATGCTCTGATGTAGGATTGCACCATTTTTGAACAAAATATATGCAGTTTACCAGGGCTGGTTTAACTATTATGCAAAATAAGCACATTCTTAGGGCATCAAGGGAAGGATGGGGTGGGGGGTGGGAGGGGGTCTGGGTATGGGGGGGACCAGAGACTGTATGGTGCAAAACTGCAAACAGTGCAACTGAACCAGGTTCCACAAAAGGGGCTCCCATATTCCTCAAATCCTGAAGTTTTGCTTCATTTTGAAAAATAAAACTTTACAGTTTATTATTGTTTATATTTTGAATTATATATATATATATATATATATATATATATATATATATATATATATATATCCATCCATCCATCCATTTTCCAACCCGCTGAATCCGAACACAGGGTCACGGGGGTCTGCTGGAGCCAATCCCAGCCAACACAGGGCACAAGGCAGGAACCAATCCTGGGCAGGGTGCCAACCCACCGCAGGACACACACAAACACACCCACACACCAAGCACACACTAGGGCCAATTCAGAATCGCCAATCCACCTAACCTGCATGTCTTTGGACTGTGGGAGGAAACCGGAGCGCCCGGAGGAAACCCACGCAGACACGGGGAGAACATGCAAACTCCACGCAGGGAGGACCCGGGAAGTGAACCCGGGTCCCCAGGTCTCCCAACTGCGAGGCAGCAGCGCTACCCACTGCGCCACCGTGCCGCCCATATATATATATATATATATATATATATATATATATATATAGGGGGCACCAAAATCTTAAGTGCTTAGGGTCTCTATAGGTCTGGCATAGATAGATGGCTCTATATAATATACTAGCCATTCCCTGCGGCTCCACTCATGTAGTAATGAAACAGGACAAACTTCAAAAATAAAAATCAATAAACAAAAAGGTATCTCTAGCTAAGCGGAGGCAAGTTACACTCCAAAACGCAGCGGTAGACCGACTCCCCACTCCTGGCATCAGAGGCCCACATCCTCTGTCTCAGATTAGCACAAGTATATCGCTCCTGCAAGCAAATTATGATTCTTAGCGCAATGACAGAAGTCGCAAAATCAACTGGAATGTTCAAGCAAATTCTAGAAAAAAACCTGATCTAAATCCGCTAAGTAGTTCTCTCATTTGCTGGCTAAAAGATTATAAGATACGCCCCCGAGGCTGGAGAGTGAGTGAGGAGGGCCCCCTCCCTCTCCCCTCGGCCCGTTGCGTGTCTCTCGGATTCATGCAAATAAGTTGGTACTTCAAGTGATTTATGATACAACGGAATTTTCAAGCAAATTATAGAAAATAACACGATCTAAATCCATTCTTTTGTGGACAGACATACAGACGATGGTTTTTATACATTTAGATAGATAGATAGATAGATAGATAGATAGATAGATAGATAGATAGATAGATAGATAGATAGATAGATAGATAGATAGATAGATAGATAGATAGATAGATAGATAGATAGAACTTTTCATGCTAGAAATTGAGATTATCAAGCTACCACTAAATTGACTTGAAAATATAGCCAAGTCATGACTAGTGTTGCTAATGGCCATTACTGAGTGAAGTGACTGATTTTTAATTCACATACTGTATGACTGCAAAGCCCCATTTTCTGTAGCCATTCCTTCAGTGTCCTAATAGTCAACTTAATAGTCCTTCGCTTCTCCTTAATTACTCATTTTAAATGCTAATTGGATATTAGAGACACCTTTGTAAATCAAACAGCACTGCTGAAACCTGCTATTCTGCTCTGTTCAGTTTGGTTCATTATAATGACATTCTTAAAGTTCAGTTCTGGGTTCAAAAAAAAAAAAAACCAGGCTAAACATAGCAGCTTTCTCAGGATACATGGCAGCCTTTTGTTGTTTTGCAGAATGAAGGTTATTCCATGTGACAGATTGCCAAGAACCGAGTTGTCTGTTACTGTCTTGAGAGCAGAGGGCAGACTGATCTGACCAGGATAGAAAAAGAAGGGGAAAGGCTGAGACGGCAAACAGCATAAGAGGAGAAGGCCATCTAAGTGTGTAGTCTGAGAAACAAACTCCTTCCAGTAGGTTCGTTCAACTCCGGTCCAGGAGGCCTACAGTGGCTGCAGGTTTTCATTCTAACCATCTTCTTAATTAGTGACCAGTCTTTGCTGCTACTTAACCTCTTCCCCTTTGATTTTAATGAAGCCATCCTCTGAATTCTTTCTTTTTTTCCTCTAACAGCACCTGAGCAGTAATGAGATGTGAAGTGACCCAGTAGGATGACCAGTTAAGTCAGGGCCTCAAACTGCAACCAGTTTCACTCAAATGTGGCACTTGGTGCCATGGCCCACCTGCCAAGTTGTTTTGCCTGCCTAAGGAAAAGTCATCCCAGATGGAGGATTGCAGGAATTGTGGGAGAGAGGGGTCCTTTCATCAGATTGGCTGGCCCAGCACTGTTTCAGCCGTGGAATGGCCAAATGGGGGAGGCAGCTTGAAGGATGAGGTCTCCAGGACTCTATACAAATCCAAATCTTATTATGGGATATATCATCTACTGTTAAATTCTGCTCTGTACTTCTAAAATTTATATTCTTTATTTCTTACTATATTGAGAAATTGTTCTGTTCTGTGAACTGCATTGTATTGTATTGACCCCCTTCTTTTGACACCCACTGCACGCCCAACCTACCTGGAAAGGGGTCTCTCTTTGAACTGCCTTTCCCAAGGTTTCTTCCATTTTTTCCCTACTAGGTTTTTTTGGGAGTTTTTCCTGGTCTTCTTAGAGAGTCAAGGCTGGGGGGCTGTCAAGAGGCAGGGCCTGTTAAAGCCCATTGCGGCACTTCATGTGTGATTTTGGGCTATACAAAAATAAACTGTATTGTATTGTAATGGGAAGACAATTCTTAACGTTAATTAAAGCCGTCATTTAATTCCATGGCTTGTTGGTGCTCTCATTTGGCCACAGCAGACATTTCCAGAATGCTTGATTTTCTTTTTTCTAAGAACATCATCAAAATGTTTTGTGGACCTGAGCACACCTCCATTACTGAGACCTTCACCTTTCTTTATTTTCAGATTTTGCATTACGGTTACAGGTTAGCTGGTCATGTGTCGGCTCGTTTTGTATCTCATTATGGTTTGGTTGTTGATTAAGTAAAAAAAATAATTAAAGGGATCTGAGTCTTAAATAGCAAGTCAATTAAAAAGATGGCAAAAGAAGTTAATTAGCAGCAAAAACAGGTGACTAATTCAGAAAAAGGATTAGGATGAAAACCTGCAACCAGAGTAGAGCCCCAGGACCCGAGTTGGGGACCCTTACTATAAAGGTTCTCAGTTGGCTTCTTCCTTAAACAAACACCAAATCTTAGTGTTGTCTGCAAAAGAGAAAAAGACAACTCCAGAAGGTTGACCATAAGTCACTTTTCTATCCAATGTCTGTGTTCTTTTGCCTATTTTAATCTTTTCTTTTTATTTGACAGTTTTAGAGCCAGAATTGAACTTAGGAATCAGGTTTCAGTGGGACTGAAGCAATTACAAAGGTTTCTCCAATAACCAATTAGCATTTTAAATGGAGGCTAATGGAGGTGACCACAAGGACACAGGAGGGACGGCTCCTGAAAATGGGGCTTTGCAGCCATAGGTGAATGATGAATTGGAAATCAGTCATTTTAAGCAGTAATACCCATTAAGGACACTGGTAATGTCTTGGCTGTATTATTAAATAAATTTAATGGTATCCTGATAAAAAAGGTATCAATTTCTATCAAAAATATGAACATTTCTGGGTGGTTGGTGCTCATGGGGTCCTGGGCTGTCAAATATTCAGCTGACTCACGTTACGTCAGACAGCTTTGCTGCACCCCTTCTGGACAATTCAGGTAATTAGGAGACTCGGTGGTACTGTACCCACAACCTAATTAGGTAGTTTGAGTGCCAAGGATGCCAGGCGGTCATCCCAACTGGATGACAGCATGACCTCTGGACAAGATGGAAGGTGTTAGGGGATGTACAAGCAGAAGCCGGAGGGCAGGAGCAGTTCCATTCCCCCATATGTTAGATGGCAGTGGCCCACTGGAGTAGTCCCAGGAAGGGCACCCGCTGGGGTTAATGGGAACTGGAGTATGGAAGTGTAGCTCAGTTGGGGTACCTAGGAGTTGCAGGAGGGGGGCTGTTAGGGGAAGACAGTCCAGGATCTCAAACAGCCCCCCAAGTCATGCTGGTTCACTGGGACCTGTTCTGGGTCTGGTATAAAAGGAGCCCGCTGACTTACTTAGGGGAGTCAGGAGGCAGAAGGCTCCTTTTATTCAATTCAATTTATTTTTGTATAGCCCCCCCCCCCCCCAAAAAATATCACACAAGGAGTGCCAAGTGCCGCAATGAGCTTTAACAGGCCTTGCCTTTTGAGAGCCCCCCAGCCTTGACTCCCTAAGAAGACAAGGAAAAGCTCCCAAAAAAACCCTGTAGGGGAAAAAATGGAAGACATTTTGGGAAAGGCAGTTGAAATAGAGACCCCTTTCTAGGTAGGTTGGGTTTGCAGGGGGTGTCAAAAATAAATAAATAAATAAATAAAAAAGGGAGTCAATACCAAAATATACAGAACAGAACACAAGTAATCCTCAATACAATATAACAGTACAATAGAAATATTACAAGTACAGAGCAGAATTCAACAGTAGATGATATCGCATTATGTAATAATATTTTATACTGGACCCAGACCTGCTTCCAGTGACCCAGCCTGACTTGTGGGGAGCACTTTTGAGTTCTTTGAGAACCAGGGTGGTAATCCTCCAACAGCGCCCTCTTGTGGCACCTTGGGACCCCAACTGGGTTGCACTTCTGGTTTCCAGTTCCCAAGAACCCCTGCAGGTGTTCCAGCAGATCACTGCCACCTATAACACATGTGGGATGGAACTGCTGCTGCCCCGTGGCTTCTGCTTGACCATCCCCTGATACCTTCCATCTTGTCCAGCGGTCTTGCCGTCGTCCAGCCGGAATTCCAGTCGGTCCTCCGTGTAACTTGGAGTAGATAGGATAACCTCATGGCTTATTTAAATGTGTTTTATTGGAATTTGTCTATTTCCAGTCACTATCTACTGTATGAAACAAATGTATAAAGTGATTTTGTAACAAATAGTTAAACCTTTTTTGTCAAGGATCAAGTTAAGCTATTAATCTGATTCAAAGGAAACAGTTTTTCCGCTTACACATCTGGTTACATATTTCTCCACGAGCATTCAGTAGCGTTTATGCTTCATTAAATTCCAATTAGAAGGAAAAAAAAACCAGAGAAACCGTTTTAAATTACTAAGAAAAATAGGTGTTTTGTCAGATGTTTGTTCCCGTAGGCCAATCAGGTAACACAAACAGAGCCTGCAGCAGGACGAAGTTCAGCTACGATTCTATCATCATGGTGAGAAATTCAAATACGAATAGATATTATCTGCAAAATTACAACCAAAGAATCAGAATAAATTAATTCCATTCAAAGTTAACAGATGGTGAAAAGTTACCCAAAGACAAAACTGGATCAAAGCCAAAGGCCTGATCGGAGTATACTAAAATAAATAAATAAAAATGCTGAGATGGGGGTGTAAGAAAATGCAGTAATTAACGCCAGCAGAGAAAGCCCAGCCAGGTCGTGTTATGTTACTCCGTTAATGACTGTAAAGTTGAATTACATCCAAGAAATTCTCTTCTCTCTTTGGGGTTTGGCACATACATGGAAATGTGGCGATTTCAAAATGCACAACTCGACCCTAGGGAATCCCAGAGACGGCAGCACGACACAATAAATGACCTCGGAGGGGTCTCCTGTGCCTGCCAATGTGGGTGCCTAGCTATTTGTCCTTTTACCCCATGAGCTTGGCATTTGGCACCAGTTATTCCATTCTTTATTAAATATTACAAACACAAAGGATTCAGACCTTTCACTTTCTGCACCTTTTTCCTGTGTTGAACTTTAAATTCGAAATGGATACACTTCTCAGTTTTGCTCAATAATCTACAGTCAATAATGCACAATGAGAAAATGAAAACAGAATGTGTTGCAGATTTTTTTTTAAAATCAAAAACTGAAATTTTTCATCCAAAGAAGTATTTTTAGGCCAGTTTTATACTTCATGCGACGCATGCTCCAGCGGACGCTACTGCTACGCAAGTGTTGTACTGTTCATACATGCACACGTACTTTATATAAATCTGGAAGATTCCATCAGGTGACAGTGCGAAATATCATCACGGTAAGAACAGCTTCAGCTTCGCTGTGTTGTGAATTGCCTGAAACATCCATTAAATTCCGAGGACACCTTGCTGCAATATCTCTGAAAAGGATGTTTAATGATTACATCCATCAATCCAGGAATGCGCCCATTCCAACTAGCACTGGGTGCCAGGAAGAAACAATCCCTGGACGGGGCATCAGCTCATCGCAAGCACAAGCACACACATGCACACACACGCACACACACACACTGGTGTTGTTTTAGCATCACCAAATCCCCAAGCCTTCATGTTATCTATCTACCTATCATCTATCTATCTTTGGAAGGAAACCGGAGCTCACTGTGGAAACCCACCAGAAAAACATGCAAACTCCAGGCAGGGAACACCAGGGATGTGACTCCCTGCGAGACAGCAGCCCTACCGCTCCGCCACCGTGTCACCCCAACATGTGTAATTATTAACAGTATTCATTATTTAAATGAAATTAACGCCTTATCTGTAAAATGTAACATACATACTTTAATGCATTTCATCATGAAACTGAGATCATGTATAAAATCTAAGGATTCTAAATGTGCAGAGAGCTGGAATATCATAAATGTAATGTGCTGTCAGTTCAGGAGGAAGCCCCAGCAGCTCCTAGCGATCAACAACTGGGTCGGTTTTAAGGTGACGTTTACAACGGTCTACTTTAATGATAAAGTAAACTATGAGGTTAAAGTGGACTTTTCGAGATTAAAGCCAAAATATCCACTTTAGATAGATAGATAGATAGATAGATAGATAGATAGATAGATAGATAGATAGATAGATAGATAGATAGATAGATAGATAGATAGATAGATAGATAGATACTTTATTAATCCCTTTAATCACAAAATAGACCTTTTCACGGTGTCCTTAATTTTTTTGTCAGTGGCTCAATGACACAATTGTGTCATGAAGGTGCAAAAACAAAGAGATGGCACAGAAGATGGTATGTGAGACTTTTAAAATGTATCGTGTCATTACTTTGGGGAATATGCGATGCTTGAATATAAAAGCACCACAAATGCATTTGTATGTCAGCATTTTGCTTCACCAAATCGAACCATTCATCAAACTTCGATCCTCAAAGGGGCTTGCTGTCACATATAGATAGTAAGCAGAGACTCTGACATCACATTCCAATTTTTATCACACTGCGCCCCCCCAACTATTTTCTGGTACTGCACCTCGCGCGTGCATCACGTTAATTCTGAGGACGCGTCAAATGAACACTGGGAACGCGTGGCAGCCATGATGCACGCGTTCTGAGTGTAAAGTAGAAATGAGACCTTACCCTTAATCCAGTACTTTGGTGAAACCCCTTGGGCAGCAGTTACAGCTCCAAGTCTTCTTGTGTTAGTCTCTACAAGTTTGGCACCCCTGGATTTGGGCAGTTTTTCCCATACTCTCTGTCAGATTCTCTCAAGCTCCATTAGATTGGATGGGAAGTGTCTGTAAACCACCATCTCCATGTCTCTCCACAGATGTTCTATGGAGGATAAGTCTGGGCCACTCAGAGACTTGTGCCAAAGCCACTCTAGTGTTGTCTTGGCTGTATGTTTAGTGTCATTATCATGCTGGAAGGTGAACTGTCCCTCCAGTCTGAGGTCATGTGTACTCTGGAGCAGGTACTCCTCAAGGACCCCTCTGTATTTAGCTGCATTCATCTTTCCCTCAATTCCGACCAGTTTCCCTGTCCCTGCCACTGAGAAGCTCCCACATAGCACAATGCTGGCACCACCGTGCTTCACTGTGGGGTTGGTGTTAGGCAGCTTAAGAGCTCTGCCTGGTCTTTTTCTGGCACAGTGCTTGGAGTTCTGCAAACACAGTTAATTTTCATATCATCAGACCAGGAGATCCTTTTCCTCATGTTCTCAAGGTCCATGGGTTCTGGTGGTTTGAAACTTCTTGCAGTTCACAACTATTTAGGCCACTTTTACAGATGATTTTTTTATGTCCTTGTCCTTAGAAGAGTCCCTTGGACTTCATGGCTTGATTTTTCTCCTGACATGCAGTTTAAATTGTGAAGCCTTCCAAACTCAGGTAGACGTGTGCCTTTCTAAACGATTGCCAATCAATTCAATTTGCCACAGGTGGACTCCAATCAAGTTCTTGACACATCTCAAGGAGAATTAAAGCAAAGAAGGACCACCTGAGCACACTTTGGAGTGCCACAGCATTAAGTCTGAATACTTAAAAGAATGACACATTTCAGTTTTTGATTTTTAATAAATTTTGCAAACCTTCCTGAAAGCCTGTCTCCACTTTGTCATTATGGGTTATTGAGTGTAGATTGAACGATGGCAACTTTATCCATTTAAAATGAAGTCTACAACACAGAAAGTGTGAATACCTTCTAATTCCACTGTCTGTAGACCTTCACGATCAAATTGGCACTGATCAAGGCAACCATTTCTAAAGCTCTGAGTGTTCTCAGGAGCACAGTGGCCTCAATAATTGTGAAATGGAAGAACTTTGGAGCCACCAGGACTCTTCTTAGAGTTAATCATCTGCCCAAACTGAGTAACTGGGCAAGAAGGGCCATGGGCAGGAAGGTGACCAAGAACCCAATGGTGACTCTAGTAGGCCTTAAGAAATGTTCTGCAGAGATGGAAGAATGGCCATATCAGCAGCACCAGGTCATTTAGGTGTTTATGGTAAAATGGTTCTCCTTAGAGTTTGCCAAATGGCATTTAAAGAACCCTGACAGCATGTGGAAAAAAGATTCTCTGGTCTGATGAGAGAGACACTTTGGGCAAAACTCCACACCCCATGTCTGGTTAAGACCAGGCACTGCTCATCACTTGCCTATGATGAAGCCCAGTGGTGGCAGCATCATGTTAAGGGGGTGCTTCTCAATGACAAGGACATGAATGCAGACAAAAACAGAGAGGACCTTGACAAAAACCTGCATGCCACTTCAGACTGAGGCTGCACTTCACCTTTCAGCATGACAAGAACCTGAAACATACAGCCAAGACAGCACTGGAGTGGCTTCGGGACACGTCTCCAACTGTCCTTGAGTGGTCTGGCCAATGCCCAGACTTGAACTCCGTAGACCAGCGGTGGAGAGACCTGAAGATGGCAGTTTACCGATGCAGAGCTCAAAAGGATCTGCCAGGATGAATGGGAATGGTAAACTGCACAAAGCTTGTAGAGACTCAAAGAAGAAGATTCAGAGCTGTAATTTCTAAAAAGTAGTGAAATAAGGGTCCAAATATCTATTATGAATAAGAGATTTCAGTTTATGATTTTTAATAAATTTGCAAATCTTTCTAAACCATTTTTTCACTTTGTCAGCATTGGTTATTTAGTGAAGATTGATGAACAAAAACTGAAATTTTATCCATTTAAATTTAAATCTACAGCACAATAAAGTGTTCAGAAATTGACTCTGAATACTTCACGAATCCACTGTAAATGACAACCAGTGATCTGTGTTTAAAACTTGCAGAAAAATTTTTATGCCTACATAAGCAGGCAGCTTTCAGATCACTTTTACATAACACTAGTGGTGTAAGTCTGTGCTGTAAAAAGCCCGAGCTCCTAGAAACCATGGATTCTGGCACTTCAATCAATCAATCGCATTGCTTGTGCATTAGCGGCTAAGCGAGGTTCTCTTTCCTGAGAGGATTCGTTTTGCCAACGTGCTCGCATTGCTTGCGCATTAGCGGCTAAGCGACTTTGTCTTTCTTCGGAGGTTTAATTTTGCCGACCTGCTCGCCTCACTTGTGTATTAGCGGCAGGAGGAAAAGTAAAAGTCTTTCTCCTGAGGTTTCGTTTTGCTGACGTGCTCACCTCGCTTGTGTTTTTAGCGGCTAAGTGAGTTTTCTGTTTCCTTGTAGGCGAAGCCCTTACCCTGACTCCACCTTTCTCTTCCGGGCTGGACAGACAGACAGACACACACACTTCCACGCATAGACGTTTATATATATAACATTGGTTTGCACTCCTGCTTCGCTGAATTAGTTGACCATGTGGAGTTTTTCTGTTCTCCCCATGTCTGCTTTTGCTTTTCTTCCCACATCCTCAGAGACTCTAAATTGGCTGCAGCGTAAATGAGAGTGTGAGTGGGCCTTGCAATAGACTGGCACCCAGCCCTGGGCTGTTTGCTGCCTTGCACTCGGTGCTGCCAGGGTAGGCTCTGCCCTCCCGTGATCCTAAGTTACATTTAGCAGGCCTGAGACTGACTGACTGACTGAATGATTTGCTTTCAATATATTATAATACGGGGCGGCACGGTTGCGCAGTGGGTAGCGCTGCTGCCTCGCAGTTGGGTGATCTGGGGACCTGGGTTCGCTTCCTGGGTCCTCCCTGCATGGAGTTTGCATGTTCTCCCCGTGTCTGTGTGGGTTTCCTCCGGGCGCTCCGGTTTCCTCCCACAGTCCAAAGACATGCAGGTTAGGTGGATTGGCGATTCTAAATTGGCCCTAGTGTGTGCTTGGTGTGTGGGTGTGTTTGTGTGTGTCCTGCGGTGGGTTGGCACCCTGCCCGGGATTGGTTCCTGCCTTGTGCCCTGTGTTGGCTGGGATTGGCTCCAGCAGACCCCTGTGACCCTGTGTTCGGATTCAGCGGGTTGGAAAATGGATGGATGGATATTATAATACGTATAATGGAGCTTTGTGTGACAAACAGTTGTGGCAAAGTCAATCAGAGGTGGGTAGTAACGAGTTACATTTACTTTGTTACATTTACTTGAGTAACTTTTTAAAAAATTGTACTTCTAAGAGTAGTTCTACTGCACCATACTTTTTACTTTTACTTGAGTACATTTGTGAAGAAGATACGCTACTCTTACTCCGCTACATTGGGCAACACTCGATTCGTTACTTTTTCCCATTAGATACACTATATTTTTTGCCAGAGAGAAGCCGCCAGTGGACCTACTGCATGACTGTTTCACCAATCAGACGTAGCAACAATAATCACAAGACTCCATTTTACCAATCAGACGTAGCAACAATAATCCTATGGCTCCGTTTCACAAATCAGACGTAGCCATGCAGTCACATGACCACACACAAACTGTGACAGCATAGCGGCACAAACTCCTCACAGTCAGCGGACAGGGAAAGAAAGAATACAAGTGGAACCACGGTTTGCGAGCATAATTCGGTCCGGAAATGTGCTCACAATCCAAAGCACTCGTATATCAAAACAAATTTCCCCATAAGAAATAATGAAAACTCAGATGATTCGTTCTACAACCCAAAACTATTCATATAAAAATCATTAATACAAAATAGAAAGTGTGATGGATGGCCAGCAGCTCATCGCGGCTGACACATCCAGGATGCTCGCATCTTCCCTGCAGCCTAGAGGTGCCCCGGATTCCTGCAGGTCATCATGGAAGATGGAGTTTGGCTTCACCACCCTGCTGGGTACCGTGGGAGCCACCGTGTGATGCTACAGGGAGACAAGGGGATTTTTGTTTCCCGTATAGCCCGGAAATACTCCCAAGTCACGGGTACGGAAGAACAGAAGTACTTCAGGGCTGAAGAAAAATACAAGTCTCCATCTGACCTGGAAGTGCTAATGAATCACATGGACAGAAGGATAGGAGCACTTCCGGGTCACGGACTATATAAGGGACTATGCGAGACCCAGCAAGCGAGCCGGAGTTGGAAGGGAGTGTGACAGAGCTGCTGGGAGGAGAGATGGATATTTATTGTATTTGTGATTATTGATTTATTGTTTATTGGTGTGATTGTGGTGCACTTTGGCACAATATCAAAGAAAGAAGAAATTAAGATATTTCTTGGTGCTTTTACTTGGTGTCTTGGACGTTTGTCTGTGGGGTTTGAGGAGCAACAGCGCGCTGTAGTGTCACAAAAGTAAAAATACATAAAACAAATTGACCTGTTCTTTACCTTTGAAAAGAATCATGGCTGGTGTGAGAGAGTTTCTAAACTCTTGTGGGATTTCACACAACGGGACAACACGCGGAAGAGTGTCCCGAAGCAACAGCAGGCACCCAGCACTGTAGCAGTTCGCCGTAAAAGCGAATCCGAAAAGATCGCGGACATGCTATAAGCAACAAGGGACAATATAAATGCGCAGGGCACAGTACTACTTGGCCACGACCCTGCCTGACTGCTGTGTCTGTGTATAGGAGAGTGGCAGATCCCGCTACAATAAATAACCGCGCTGTTGCTGTTTCAAGCCGAATAAAGCTGGTGTCGCTAAAGTATTGAGACTCAGCTTCATGTTTTGGGGTGCAAGACCGGGACTCACACGTCACAGCACACACATGTGGTCACAATGCTGTAGTAAACAGTATACGCTCGTACGGATGTTGACTATAAGAGTGAGGCATGCCGACTGATGATTGCCCACAATCCCGCAGCGAGAGAGAGAGAAGAACCATCAGCTCAGTTGTGATCACGTGACGCTCGGCAGACAAAGCGTATATGAACTAATCATATTGCAAGACCTCACTTGTCTATCAAGTCAGAATTTATTAAAAATTTTAGCTCGTCTTGATAAACACCCGCAAACCAAGTTACTCGCAATCCAAGGTTCCACTTGTACATGAAAAATGAGAGCCAACTCCTGCTGAAGCTTAGCCATCACTTCACTGAGTGAACAACAAGCAGGTTTTAACCAAACATGCACTGACACAGACAGTCAAGGTAAAGTGAGACTTCTTGGATGTGCACAAGATGCCTTGTTCTAATGTGATTTTCTATCAGCTGTGCTATTTGGAGAGCCAGTGAATATGCAGTATTATACGGTCAGTGTACAGTCAGGTTATCTCGTCACTGTAAGTAGTTTGCACTGTTCAAACATACATGTCACTTACTGTAGGTATCGGCTTTAAAAGCTTTGTTGTGAAAAACTGAGATTTGAAGCTTTGTGTTATTTGTGTATCTTTATTTTGTAAAGATGTTATTTATTATTATTCATTTTTTATTTTAGTATTTGGAAATAGCAGAATTTACACATTATTTTATATTTTTGTCTGTCTTATTACAACATTTCTAAAAAATAAATAATTTATTATGATCAAACAGTTACTCAGTACTTGAGTAGTCTTTCACCAAGTACTTTTTTACTCTTACTTGAGTAATTTTTGGATGACTACTTTTTACTTCTACTTGAGTCATATTATTTTGAAAGTAACGCCAGCGGCGTAGCTCGAGTTCGCGCCACTCGGGGTGGGGCGGGGCTTCAATTTGCCGCCCTCCAACGTATCTGAATATGTTAACCTATTTAAATAGAAAATTAAAATGACGTATGGAGAAAAATTAAGATACATTTTGCATATATTTATTTATATATAGAGAAACAGCAATGTTTTTTCACATATAATTATTTATAAGCATCAACTAGACAAGAACATAGTACAGACGCACTGATAAGCCGTGTTCTGATTATTAGTTTAATATAATTACGCTGCGAAAACCAGAACCAGTGTAGTGTACAAGCGATAGGTGGGGATGAGCAAGAACGCATTTGGATTGATAACGAAACGAAATTATACATTGTGAATTAGTTGTTTATCTTCGTAGAAATTATTATCGGTGTAATGTTTGTTTATTTTTGTTATTGTCTCATAAATATCAACTTCCGTGTCTGATGCCATCACAGGAGGACCGTCTGAAAATCATTTTTGAAGTATTTGTGGATGAAAATCAGAGAATTTTACTTTTTTCATACATGAGTGATATTTTTCCAAACCCTGCTGCTTACACGTGAAGTGTTCTGAGCCTTTTGGCCAATAATGCCACCTCCAAAAATGTGCCACCCGGGGTGGACCGCCCCCTCCGCCCGCCCCTAGCTATGCCACTGAGTAACGCTACTCTTACTTGAGTACAATTTTTGGCTACTCTACCCACCTCTGGTCAATATGCTTGAGGTGCTGGGATTGGCATGGGCCTGCCACTTTTAGAATATCCCCTTCTGGCATAAATAATAAGCCTGAAAAATTCTTGTTTCTGAATGTTAATAGCATTTTAATGAATCTTTATCTCTTTAAGCTAAAGGGATAAAACTGCATCATTTTTTAAATAGCTCAGCAAATTAAATAAATGAAACATTTCATTAAAACAGTGACGAGCTCTTTATTATGACATGTTGTCTTCAGTTTATTTAATATTTTGCCCTGGGGACATTTTTTTTTTACCAGGTGGCAAAGAAGTATTGCCTTCCTCAATTGGCACCTTTCCTATGCTTGGTGAATCTGGGGGGGGGTCGTGTCTTGTTTTGTTTTCTTTGATCGTGCCAGTTAATCAACTCAAGAGCTGTAATGAGACTGTTGATCATGATGTTGGGAGACGTGCCACAATGACCACTGACTAATCACTGGGTGCCTGTTAGATGCCAGATCTCTAAATTTGCCTTTGATGTCTTCAGAATTTACAAGAGCTGAAACATAAGGCAGGAAATCAAAGCAAAAATACAGAGACTTGGCTTGGTCACAAGTAGCAGAAAAACATGTTATGATATTTATCCTCTTTTATTTAGCAATCTAACCTTAACCCTTTACTTAATCCAATTCAATTTTAGAGCATCAACACTGAATGGGACGTCAGGTCCCACCATTTTAAAATGCATAGAGTGACTCCCCTGAAATATTCACAGCTAATGTTTTTAATTTTTTATTGATGTTAAAGCTATAATAATAATAATTATAATTATAATTATTATTACGGGGGACGTTCAAAATGTTTCTACACTTTTTGTAACTCTGTTTATTAAGAATTTCAAAAACAAATGACATCACTTTTCTACATAGTCACCTTCCTTTGCGATGCAATTTTTAGAGTCACATGACACTCTCAGACACGACCAATCACTACTCCTCCTGCCTTCACCGTTTCCAACGAAAATATAAAAGTGCGAAAACTTTTTGAACATCCCTTGTATTATTATTATTATTATTATTATTACTAGGGGGCTTCACTCACCAAAAAGCCTGCGCTACGCGCCAGCCACTTCACATCTCTGCCGCTTGCGTATGTGGATTTCACGTTCACCAAACAACAAATCTTTTGATTCTCGTGGATAGGCCTCTTCATTGGGAAGAAACACCACTTTTCCCTGATGGCAACACAAATTAGCCGATCTACAAGTCTCTGACTTAAACGTTAAAGCCTTACAATATCTACATACTTCTGTCATATCACCTATGTCCATATATTCAATCTCTTTTCACTCTTACCTTTTCGTCAATATCGCATTGAATTTTGATTCCTTGTTTGAAATTACATTGTGACAACACAATGTATAACTGCCCGTGAGTGAATATCGTTTCCTTCTCTCTACAAGAACTGTGTCTGACAATAGCATTCACACAAATGAGAAATGATTTAACCGTGTGCGTGGTTGTAAATGTTTTAGATGTGGGCAGGACTTTTCCAAATCTCTTTGCAAAAAGTCTTGTCTCGCGGGGCTTGAAATTTTCTCTCACGGGATTTCATTTTCACCCAACAACAAATCTTTTAATTCTTGCGGATGCGCCTCTTCATTGGGAAGAAACACTACTTTTCCCTGATGGCAACACAAATTAGACGATCTACAAGTCTCCATTTAAAGTTTAAATCCAAACAATACATTCAATCTTTTTTCGCTGTTCCGTTATTTCACGGAGTAATAATTTCCATTTGTTTGTGCAAATGCGATCTTTACTATAATTTTTTTGAGACTTTCGAATTTTTGTACTTCCATCATCTCTAATCTGCTCTGCATGTGTATATCACGCCAACATTTTTGAATTCTTCACGACGTTCTTCTTTGTCATCTACTCTTTGTCTTTTATTTCCAGCCCCAGGCATGGTTAAATCTCTTGGCACAAAGTCTCGTCTCACAGGATATGAAAGTATCTCTCTGAAAAAGTTGCGTCTCGTCTCTCTTACCAAGATTTTTTTTTATAATAAAGAGATTATTATTAGTAGTAGTTTTTCTATTTTCTGCTTGCTTGTAGTGTGACTCTAACAGGTTCTTCAGATCTTACTGTCTGATGGGTGAAGACTTTACAAAATATGAGGTGTCACAAGAATAGACAGAAGAGATTAAAAATGTTTGGGGCTGCCACCCGTAAATTGTGCCCTGGCTGCAAAATGGGTTTGTTTGAGTTGAGTTCAGTGTTCAAGTCCAAAAAAGAACTGATTTAAGGCTGTAAAGATGGTGGCATTAAAGGCCGAGACCGGAAGTGACGTCACTGGGACCAGAACCGAAAGTGATGTCATTTGGACCAGAAGTGACATCATCAATGGTGCCGGAACCGGAAGTGACGTCATCAATGGAGCCGGAAAGGGGGGGAAGTCACATCATCAATGGTGCCAGAAGCGGAAGTGATGTCATCAATGGTGCCGGAAGGGATTCCCCGTGGATAGTCTGTAGAGGATTGAGAAAGAAAGTCAGTGCAGCTCATCACCCCCTGGTCTGGCGTGGAACTCACTGTTATTCAGGGACTTTAGCTGCCTCCCAATTGTACGTGTGTGACAGAGGACACTTCCAAGGAGAGGGCAATCTGCTGCACCTGGGAAGGACTTGCTTTAAATCAAAGTTCTTCATGATATTCTTGGAGACCCCGTCGAGCAGTTCCAAGCACTCCAATTATGACCGGAATCACACAAGCTTTTAGTGTTCTACATGCGAAAAGTTTTAGCCATGAGGTCTTTGTGTTTGCTGAGCTGATCTACCTCTTTGACTGAGACGTTTGCATCATCTGGAATGGCTAAATCGAGAAGTAAGCATTGCCTCTTGCTGATTGGCTCCAGTGGCATGACTGGTGATCACAGACTGTGGTGTTCTCTTTCATAACAGCCTTATCAGACTGGTGATCATACCGTTGATCAGGCACTGGGAAGCCATTGACCAGTGCTATTAGCTGGCTAACTGTTTGGGCCATTGAGTTTATTCAACATCAATATGACAGATGTGCTCTTCTCATCCTATACTTGCTATCAATATCCATCTTGAGAACATTCTTCTGATGATGGCTTGTGTTAAGTGCCTGATCTTGAGCTGCCATGAGGAGACTCTCCGTATCACCCTTCAGTCAAGAGGCTTGCAACTATCCAAAGGTCAGTTTATTCTTGACATATTTGCTCGATATCTGTAGAGTGGTTTAGATGAGAGATCGCTGATTTTCTCGTTGATTAGCTTTCATCCTCCCTCTTGATGGCCTTGAGACTGTAGTATGAGACAATCATCAGGCTCACTTTCTGATTTTGACATTTTTGTACTTCCCCTTCTGATTTTCATATCTCATTAACTTGATGTATTTGCTAAGGCCGACAACTGCACTATTGTGTGTGCACCCTTCTGCTCAGTAGCTCCATGGCCACCACTTTTTATGGGTACATATATTCAGTTTAAGTCAACTTTTGGGTGCTGGAGACCAAGTAGCGTCCTGGTCTTCCTGTCCATCTCCATCTCTGGTCGATGATCCTGAAGCTCTACTGTGGCACTGGCACAGCTAACCTCTTGATTTTGCTTGTGTTTTGTTCTTTCAGTTGAGCTCAGTGACGAGGATGAGTCTGATTTGGTGGTCATATTCATTTCACATTCGTTCATTCATCATTCCATGCTGAATACCATCTCTCTGTGATCTTCTCCTAGATTCACTATATCGCCAAAAGTATTGGGACCCTCCCTCCAAATCTTTGAACTCAGGTGTTTCAATCACTTCCATGGCCACAGGTGTATAACATCAAGCATCTAGGCAAGCAGAAAGCTTCTACAAACATTTGTGAAAGAATGTGTCGATCTCAGGAGCTTGGTGAATTCAAGCCTGGTATGGTGATAGGTCGCCACCTGTGCAATTAGTCCATTAGTGAAATTTCATCGCTACTAAATATTCCACGGTCAACTGTATTATAACAAAGTGGAAGCAATTGGGAACAAGAGCAACTCAGTCACAAAGTGATAGGTCACGTAAAATCACAGAGCGGAGTCAGTGCATGCCGAGGTACACAGTGTGCGGAAGTTGCCAACTTTCTGCATAGTCAATAGCTACAGACCTCCAAAAGCTCAAGAACAGTGCAGCGTAGAGAGAGAGAGCTTCATGGGATGGGTTTCCATGGCCGAGCAGCTGCATCCAAGCCTGACATCACCAAGTGCAATGCAAAGCGTCGGATGCAGTGGTGTTAAGCCCACCACCACTGAGATGTGTCCTCTGGAGTGACGAATCATGCAATCTGATGAACGAGTCTGCCAGTAGAACGGTACTCGCCTGACTGCATTGTGCCAGGTGTAAAGTTTAGTGAAGGGAGGATTATGGTGTGGGGTTGTTTTTCAGAGGTTGGGCTTGGCCCCTTAGTTCCAGTGAAAGGAACTCTTAATGCTTCAGCATTCAAAGCCATTTTGGAAAATGTCATGCTCCCAACTTTGGGGATGGCTCTTTCCTGTTCCAACATGACTGCACATACACCAGTTCACAAAGCAAGCTCTATAAAGAAATGGATGAGCGAGTCTGGTGTGGAGGAACTTGACTGGCCTGCACAAAGAGAGCTCTGACCTCAACCCAATAAAATACTTTTGGAATAAATTAAAGCAGAGACTGCAAGTGAGCCAGGCCTTCTCGTCCCTAACCTCACAAATGCTCTCCTGGTCAAAGATTCCCATCAACACACTCCTATACCTTGTGGAAAGTCTTCTCAGAGGAGTTGAAGCTGTTATAGCTGCAAAGGGTGGGTTGACTCCATATTAAAGCCTATGTATTAAGAATGGGATGTCATTAAAGTTCATGTGAGTGTAAAGGCAGGCGTCCCAATACTTTTGGCAATAGAGTATACTTGTAAACCTCATCCTGATCAAGATTTGGAATTGTGGTGTCGTTGTTTAGCCTTGACACATCCTCTGGTTGCTCTTGTTTACCTGCTAAGGACCTGCACATTTGTTTAAAGGACCATTTCAAGGTGACCTCGTAGGAGTGAGTGTGTGCAGAAGTGGGCCTTCTGATGGACTGGCGTTCATTTCTGCCTTGTGAATGAGAGGCCGTGGCCCTGGTAATTACACACTTACTGGTTCTTTAATGGTATTTTATGGTTCTTTTCTGGGTAGTGTGGTTCCTCGAGGAATTTGTTCTTCACCAAGCACCATTTCATTCTGGGAAGGGTTCTCTGCATATGAAGCTGGTTCTTTGTGATTTGAAAAACTTCCAGATACAGTATGTAGTGTGAAAGCCCAGGGCCCATACAGCCGCCCTATTCCCGACACAGACAGGCAGGACACGACTTTGCCACACAACACACGGTTTATTTACAATAATCCAGCACACACAGTAAAGAACAGAGCACAGTCCCTTCTTTGACGCCAGTCCTTCCAGCTCCACTCTTCCTCAGGCTTTGTCCTCTTCCTCCCAACTCTGGCCTTTGAGTGGTGGTGACTGGCTCCTTTTATAGGGCACCCGGAAGGACTCCAGGTGCCCAACAAGCTTCTTCTGGCAGCACTTCCAGGTGTGGCGGAAGTGCTGCCAAATAGGGCCCTGAAAATGTCCAGGTGCCCCCTGGCGGTGGCCATGGGCCCCAGCAGGGTTGAGCTCCCATGCTCATGACCCGTGGCCCTGCTGAAAACCAAGGGGGCTGCCTTCTGTCAGTCCGGGGTGGGAAACTGTCCTGAACATACTGCTGGCAGCACCTCCTGGTGTGGCAGAAGTACTGCCAAACAGGGCCCAGTAAATGTCTAGGTGCCCCCTGGCAGTGCCCACGGGCCCCAGCAGGGTTGAGCTTCCATGCTGTAAGCCAAAGGGGCTGCCCTCTATTGGTCCGGGGGAGAAAATGTCCTGAAAAAGCTCTCTCCCCCATTCCTTACCTAATCAGGGTGTCCCAGCTGGGCAAGGGCCCTGGCTATCCACCCCAGTAGTAGAAAAAAAACAAAAACTAAAATCTTTAAAGTATGGCAGGCTACTTAGCAGGACACAATCAGATTAAGAAAAGCTGACCATAGCCGTGTGTGATTGTATGCAGCAAATCAGGAGCCATTGGTATTTCATAAATCTGTTACCGTCTCATCAGGATTATTTAATGTATGAAGCCTGTGATGGATCTAATATAAATGAGAAGTTCTTTCTCAAGCCATTCATAAGGAAGGGTCTTTGGAAATCAAAAATGGTTCCCCTATGGCATCGCTCTGAAGAACCACTCAGGCACCTTGACTTTTAAGAGCGTATGAGCAGCACAAAGTTCGTCTGATAACGAATGAATGAACGAATGGTAATTTTATAGTCGGGTAACGAAGGAAGTACACCCATCTTACCCATCGGTGGGCATGTCAAGATTTGATCTTCAACCAAGCATCACAAAAAACAATGAACATTTGATTTTGTAATAATTGATTAAAAAAAAAATAAATATAAGTAACAAGCTGGTTAAGTTTGCAGATGATACCAAGATAGGTGGATTAGCAGATAATTTAGAATCCGTTAAATCATTACAGAAGAACTTGGACAGCATACAGGCTTGGGCAGACTTGTGTCAGATGAAATTTAATGTCAGTAAATGTAAAGAATTACACATAGGAAGTAAAAATGTGAGGTTTGAATACACAATGGGTGGTTGGAAAATCGAGAATACAGCTTATGAGAAGGATTTAAGAGTCATAGTGGACTCTAAGCTATCGACTTCCCAAAAGTGTTCAGAAGCCATTAAGAAGGCTAACAGAATGTCAGGTTATATAGCGCCTTGATGTGTGGAGTACAAGTCACAGGAGGTTCTGCTCAAGCTTTATAACACACTGGTGAGGCCTCATCTGGAGTCCTGGGTGTAGTTTTGATCTCCAGGCTACAAAAATGACATAGCAGCACTAGAAAAGGTCCAGAGATGAGCGATTAGGCTGATTGAGGGCTACGGGGGGCGAGTTATGAGGAAAGATTTAAAGAGCTGAGTCTTTCAGTTTAATCAGAAGAAGATCAAGAGGAGACCTGACTGAAGTGTTTAAAATTATGAAGGGAATTAGTCCAGTGGATCGAGACGGTGACTTTAAAATGAGTTCATCAAGAACACGGGGATACAGTTGGAAACTTGTTAAGGGGAAATTTCACACAAACATTAGGAAGTTTTTTCTTTACACAAAGAACGATAGAGACTTGGAATAAGTGACCAAGTAGTGTGGTAGACAAGAGGACTTTAGGGACTTTCAGAACTCGACTTGATGTTTTTTTAGAAGAAATAAGTGGATAGGTCTGGGGAACTTCGTTGGGCTGAATGGCCTGTTCTCGTCTAGTGTGTTCTAATGTTCTAATAAATAAATAAATGATATGTCATTTCCGCCTACAGATAAAGGAAGTTCACCCTTGGCTCTCTAACAGGTGTGATCATCCCCTTAAGTCAACATTTCCTATACCAGTCTGGCAGTCTCTGGCATCAACTGGGTAAAAGTCTTTCCCAGTCCTCCACGCAGAATGAAAGGCCACCAACTTCCCCAGCATGTCAGGCTATTGATTGATGGCGTTTTTCTCAACTGGTAACACGTTTAGCTCCTCTAAGCTTACAGCACACAATGGGGCACACATCTGGCCAGGGTGCTGAGAAGTGGACAGTCTCTGTGCTGTGACACTCCAAAAACAAAAGGTATGATTTATACCTCTGGTGCAGTATATGCTGTCAAATAGAAATCGGTGTCCTGAAGCAACCAGAGATGAATGGCGCTGCAAAAAGAAGGAAACAAATCAAATAGACACAGGAAGAAACAAGAGATGAACAATACAGGGGGCTCAGTCATACAATGCAGTCTATAAGTCTGAAAATGACACCAGAAAAACGAAAGATGGCAGGCTGGCTTAATTGTCTCCCACTGAGGAAGGGGGCATATAAAGGCAATCCAAGATTTGGCGGAGAACGCAGACGTAACGGCAGTGCCACAGATGAAAGCCTATTTGAATGCATTTTGCAGTTGTGCGCTTTTGTTAACACATTTGTATAGTTTATGGTGTGAAATACATATGACAGTGTGTGGCTGGGAGGTAGTAAAACATTTTAGAAGGTGCTAAAAAAAGATAACCCGCCAGGGAACAGCGCTCATTTGTATGTACATTTTCTAGCAGAAGGCTGAATGTTGGAGGGATACAAGATGTCTTCTCTAGGGATGAGATCTTAAAAGTAAGCAGAGTGTACCCAAGGTGTTAACAAACTGCTTCAACCTGCATTTAGCCCAGTTACCTCCTCTACTGAAGTCTGTGAAAAATTCCTCCACTTTTTTCGTAGTAACATTAAAGATCTGAATAATTCAACTAACATAAATCCATCATCCATTTATTTCTTTCCCCGTCTTCCGACTCTATTCTGCTCCAGTTCTAAATTTTCACCATCACCTCTGCTTTGTAAGATGAGGCTGACTACCTGTGTACTGGACCCCATGCCCACCAAACTTCTTAAATCCGGCCTTCATGCCATAATCACGACTGTTATGACTTTAATAAATACATTCATTGACACCGGCTTTGTGCCAAACACTTTTAAAATGTCTTCTGTAACCCCACTGTTAAAAAAATCCGGTCTTGATGCTGACAATCTTAACAATTTTCAGCCCAACTCTCACTTACCTTTTCTGTCAATAGTTCCTGAGTGTGATGTATCCTCACAACTCACTGATTACTTAACTTCTAATAATTTGATGGAACCCTTCTAGTTGGGTTTCAGAGTACAGCGCAGATGTGAAACTGCTCTGCTTCGGGTAGCTAATGATTTTCTTATGGCGGCAGACTCTGTACAAACCAGCATATTAATTCTGTTAGCCACCAGTGCAGTGTTTGACACTCTCAGACATGACGTTCTGCTGTCCAGAATGGAGAACATGCTGAGTGTCTCTGGCACTGCCCTCCAGTGGTTTGAGTCCTGTCTGATTGACAGGCAAAAGTCTGGTAGTCTTGGCAACAGCAGATTCAGCTCAGCGCCAGTCACACAAGGAGATCCTCAGGGCTGTGTCCTCGGCCCTCTGCTCATCTGTATCTATTTCATTCCCTTTGTTCAAGTTATTCATAGCTATGGACTGGGTTATCATTTTTATGCAGATGACACTCAACTCTATTTCAGTGTTAAAAGTGAAAGTTCATCAGAGCTTTCTCAGCTCACAACTTGCCTCAGTGAAATTAAAACCTGGATGGAGCAGAACTGTTTAAAATTAAACTGCAACAAAACTGAACTCCTGCAGATTGGCACTAAAGCACAACCTAAGAAAGTGAGCTCCTTCTCAGTCACTCTTGACGGTGATCTCATCAGACCTTCTTCTACTGCAAGGAATCTTGGTGTCATCTTTGATTCTTCCCTTTCTTATTCCGCCCACATAAACCACATTAAGAAACTTTCTTACTTTCACCTCCGTAACATATCCCGTGTTCGCTCATTCCTCTCCTTTTCTAACGCTGAGAAACTTGTCCATACTTTTATCACATCCTGAATCAATTAATGTTATCTCTTTATTGGCAGGTGCCTCTTCTAATCTTCTATCACAGCTCCAGTTAATTCAAAACTCTGCTGCAAGAGGCCTTACACGGTCCTGCAACAGCGAGCACATCACACCCATCCTGCTTCGCCTTCACTGGCTCCCTGTGTCTTACAGGATTTGTATATAAAGTTTTATTAATAACCTACAAAGCTTTAAATGGCCTCTCACTGGGCTACATCAGTGACCTTCTCCATCGCTCTGCTCCTGTTCGGCCACTAAGGTCCTCTGATCCTGGCAATCTTGTTGTTCCCCACACTAACCTGCACTCTGTGGGTGACAGCAGGGCCTTCAGCTGTGTAGTGCCCAGACTTTGGAGTGACCTCCGAAAATTAAAGAGATCAGCGGACTCCATTCATTCTTTTAAAAAACAACTTCAAACTCATCTGTTCAGGAAGGCATCTAACTTAACCTGACATTCTGACCCTTGTTTTGGTTTACTTCTCTGTCCAGATCCTTAAGAATAAATGGTGCATGTGTGTTATATCTCAGATTATTTGATTTGTTCAGGCATTTCTTTTAGTATTGAATTTAATCCTCTATTTATGTGTTTAGTGTTCTGTGCAGAATATGCTTATATCTAATGTTACATATATCCTGCTATTTAAATAAGTGCCTTGAGCATGAGAAAGGTGCTATATAAATAAAATGTATTATTATTATTATTATTCTTCTTATTATTATTATTATAAGCAGCAAGGAGTACAAAAGCCCATCATAGTTTAGCAGGAGACAAGAAAGAAAGAAAGAAGGTGAGAAAATTCAGGAATGATGGAGGGAAGGAGATGCCTGGTTCCTGCCTTGTGACCAGTGCTGTCAGGATAGGCTCCAAATCATCAGTGACCCTCAGTGAGACTAAGAAGACCTGAGAGCATCTTGTTATGTTATGTTTATATATTTTCTGTCACAGTCGACAAGGTAGAAATATTTTTAAGAGAAAGGATCATGAGATGGCAGAAACAAAAATGGTACTCAAAGAACAAAGCAAAGAGTTAAAGCAAACAAAGCCATAAACACTAGATAAATTATAGAGGAACACGTGTTTTCAAATTCAAAGAGTTTTATCCTGGAAAATCATCGAGACAAAAACATAATTGGTAGACGGAACCTGAAGTAGATGAAATGCTGCAAAATAATTATTCTATTTTAAGTTGAAAACAACCAGAGAACATTTGCTAGAATTAAATTATCCAGAATCTTGGACAATGAGAAAGAATCACTTCTATCTATCTATCTATCTATCTATCTATCTATCTATCTATCTATCTATCTATCTATCTATCTATCTATCTATCTATCTATCTATCTATCTATCTATCTATCTATCTATCTATCTATCTATCTATCTATCTATCTATCTATCTATCTATATAAAACCAACGTCTGTATGTCTGTCCGCTTTTCACAAAAGAATGCATTTAGATCGGGTTTTTTTCTATAATTTGCTAGAAAATTCCATTTGCCTTTGCGACTTCTCTCATTTGCTAAGTATCATAGATCACTTGCAGTACCGACTTATTTGCATGAATCCGAGAGATACGCACCGGGCCGAGGGGAGAGGGAGGGGGCCTTCCTCACTCACTCTCCAGCCTCGGGGGCGTATCTTATATCCACTTAGCTAGCAAATGAGAGAACTACTTAACGGATTTAGATCAGGTTTTTTTCTAGAATTTTATTGAACATTCCAGTTGATTTTGCGACTTCTGTCATTGCGATAAGAATCATAGTTCGCTTGCAGGAGTGATATACTCGTGCCAATCCAAGACAGAGGCTGCGGGCCTCTGATGCCAGGAGTGGGGAGTTGGTCTACCTCTGCGTTTTGGAGTGTAACTTGCCTCCGCTTAGCTAGAGATACCTTTTCGTTTATTGATTTTTTTTTTAAAGTTTGTCCTGTTTCATTACTACATGAGTGGAGCCACAGGGAACGGCTAGTATATTATATAGAGCCTGCTATCTATCTATCTATCTATCTATCTATCTATCTATCTATCTATCTATCTATCTATCTATCTATCTATCTATCTATCTATCTATCTATCTATCTATCTATCTATCTATCTATCTATCTATCTATCTATCTATCTATCTATCTATCTATCTATCTATCTATCTATCTATCTATCTATCTATCTATCTAATACAATGCTTTTCTTGTTAATCTATCTAAATTTTTAATCTTGCCTACTACACTATCTATCTATTTATCAAAATGTAATAAAAAATCATTTCAAAACAAATATAACAGTATGTAAGGCTTTACTGTATGTACATTTTGATGTAACCTAAGTATTTGACAGCTATAGAAAAAGTAAGCATGAGTGAATTAAGGCAGGCCAGCAGAAGTTTCTGGAATTTTCTAAGAGGTTAAGGGTTATGCGCAGCTGTCAGCTGTCATCTGTAGGCAGCAGAGGAAGAGGAGTGAGCAAATGTTAGCTGAACTAGCAATGAACTTCTTGTAAAGTGTGTCTGTCTTTCACTGTTTCATCTGGGAATAATATCAGGCGGCAGGAAGACCCAGGATGGGTAACCATGATGTTATGGTGATTGAAATATAATAAGAAATTAAAATATGCAGAAGAGAAATGAACTGAGTTAAGGACTACAGAGATTTGCCGTGTTCTTTTGCTGTTGTTTTACTTTGCTGTATATTTGTAATATCTAACAGAGTGAGAATTGAATGATAGAATTGACAATTGAATGTCATATTCAGCATATTCAAAATAAGCCAATTTTTAACAATGTGAACACTGGTAGAACTTCTGTTAAATGCTCTGGCCATCTGTGATGGGGAGGAGGACAACTGACCAGAGCAGGTGGGAGGCTGTGCGGACATGTCAGAGGTGTTATTTTAGCTTGTATGAGCTCCAATATCTAAGACAGAAACACTTTACATTTAATGAGCCTGTCAACTCAGGAAGAAAGCCTGGTCCTGAAGCGGGTTTTAGAAGGCAGTTTACGACCTAATTACCTGTTGTCACAGATGGCCTAATCTGGTCAGGACGCCTCTTCACTGAAAGGACCAGGGGAGCAAGCGTTAGTTGTTCATAAATGGATAGCGATCTCACTTAACATGAGTGGAAATGCAAAAGCGTTTACTCTCCACATACAACAATCAAGACAGCAGAAAAGACAAAATCATCATTTTAGGAGATGGCGGCAGTCAGGGAGGCTGCAGAAAGGTGGCCAGCACTGACATCTATGCAGTTTGACACATTGGCTGCTGGACCATTTATTAGCAGGACACTGCACTTTAGGTCAATGCATTTATGATAAATGAGGAATTGTAAATAAGTTATAAGTTATAATACTATATACAATACTATATACACAATTATAAAGTAATTGTGGCAGCACGGTAGCGCAGTGGTAGCCTCGCAGTTAGGAGACCTGTGTTCGCTTCCCGGGTCCTCCCTGTGTGGAGTTTGCATGTTCTCCCCGTGTCTGTGTGGGTTTCCTCTGGGCGCTCCGGTTTCCTCCCACAGTCCAAAGACATGCAGGTTAGGTGCATTGGCGATCCTAATTGTGCTGTGTGGGTGTGTGTGTCTTGCAGTGAGCTGGTACCCTGCTTGGGGTCTGTTCCTGCCTTGCGCCCAGTGTTGGCTGGGATTGGCTCCAGCAGACCCCCATGACCCTGTGTTAGGAAATAGCTGGTTGGATAATGACTGACTGATCCTGTAATGTTTTTTATCGACCATATTGAATGTGTCGTACGTATAGAACGTACTGAATGAAAGTTTGCCACAGAGAAATAATGTAACCTTTAAGTATAGAAAGCAACTGAAGTTTAACAAAAAAAGGCTACGTTTGCAGAAAAAACATTTTTTTTCCTTTTTTGCCTTTTATCCCGCATGTATAATAACTGTTTCCTCTATTTTTCTGTGAACTGTTTTGCTTTGAATTTTCTGTGGCCTGCAGAGGGCGCTCCAGCCGCCCAAACCCAACGCCTTCCCCCGTTTCCCACAAGTACAGCACAATTCACAGAGCATGGCAAATACTAAATCTTTTTCTTCTCTTTTTTTCACCTCCACTCCTCCTGGTAAGCTTCGTCTTCTCCCACCCAACTCTGGCTTCCTGAGTAGTAGCTGCTGGCTCCTTTTAGGGCTCGTTTATATTTCATGCTCAGAACGCATACACTCACGCATCATGGCTGCCACATGTTCCCAGCGTTCATTTAACGCATCCTCTGTGCAGGTCCTCAGAAATTAACAAGACGCGTGTGCGAGTTGCAATACCAGAAAAAAGTCGGCCGGCAATGTAATAAAAATCGGAATGTGACGTCAGAGTCTCTTGTTACTATCTACATGTGACAGAAAGCTGCTTTGAGGATCGCGCACGCTTCGATGTTTAATGAATGGTTCGATATGGTGAAGCAAAATGCCAACATACAGATGTATTCGTAGTGCTTTTATATTCAAGCGTCACATATTCCGCAGAGTAATGACATGATATGTTTTAAAAGTCTCACATGCCGTCTTCTGTGCCACCTATTTTTTTTTTTTTCACCTTTACAACAGCATCACAATGTCCGGTGGCGTATTTGAGCCACTGACAAAAAAATTAAGGACATGGTGAAAAGGTCTATTTTGTGATTAAAGTGGATATTTTGGCTTTAATCTCGAAATGTCCACTTTAACCTCGTAGTTTACTTTATCATTAAAGTAGACCGTCGTAAACGTCACCTTAAAACCGACCCAGCTGTTGATCGCTAGGACCTGCTGGGGCTTCCTCCTGAACTGACAGCACATTACATTTATGATATTCCAGCTCTCTGCACATTTAGAATCCTTAGATTTTATACATGATCTCAGTTTCATAATGAAATGCATTAAAGTATGTATGTTACATTTTACAGATAACGCGTTAACTTCATTTAAATAATGAATACTGTTAATAATTACACATGTTGGAGTGACACGGTGGCAGAGCGGTAGCGCTGCTGTCTCGCAGTGAGTCACGTCCCTGGTGTTCCCTGCCTGGAGTTTGCATGTTTTCCTGGTGGGTTTCCACAGTGGGCTCTGGGTTTGGTGATGCTAAAATGACGCTAATGTATGTGAGTGCTTGTGTTCACCTTGCGATGAGCTGATGCCCCATCCAGGGTAAGTTTCTATCTCACACCCGATGCTGGCTGGAATGGGCACACCGCTGGATTGATGGATGCAATCATTAAACATCTTGTTCAGAGATATTGTAGCAAGGTGTCCTCGGAATTTAATGGATGTTTCATGCTATTCACAACACAGCGAAGCCAAACCTGTTCTCACTGTGATGATTTCTCACACTGCCACCTGGTGGAATCTTCCAGATTTACATAAAGTACGTGTGCAAGTATGAACAGGACAACACTTGTGTAGCAATAGCGTCCACTGGAGCACGCGTGGCATGAAGTATAAACCTGGCCTAATAAGGCACCCGGGGGTGCTCATTAACTGGGTGTGGCAGAAGTGCTGCAAACAAGCGCTCAGAAGCAACTGCAGCACCCCCTGGTGGCATCCACGGAACCCAACTGGGCTGCATCAAACTCCAGCTCTCTGTGGGAGTCCGAGGTGCCACTGCAATCTGGGGAGGGGCTGCCACCTAGCACTCCGGAGGAGGTAATGCTCTGAATACACCCCCCCGCCCTCGGTCCTCCCAGCATGGAGGGGTACGCCACATTTCACTAAACCTTTTTTAAACAAACGAAAGAGGTTGTTCGTCGAGGACGTCCTTCTGAAGAAGTCGCTACAGCAGAACGTCTGAACGGTCGCTCACATTTCATCTATCCACTGGATGAACAGAAGCTCAAAGATTGTGTTGTATGTACTGATAGAAAGAGGGGACGTCGCAAACGTTCTCGTTTCGCCTGCAGTACATGTACGATGCAACCTGGATTGTGTCCGGGATTGTGTTTTGAACGGTATCATACTATGGAAAAATACAAAAACTAAGTTTATATTTCTCAATTGACATTATAAAGATTATCTGAACACGTGTATAACTGAAAAAGTACATGTGTATTGTGTTGTTGCATAATAAGTGTAATAAAGTGTTGTTTTTAAATAACGGCGTTTTTTCAATAATTAATTACGACTAATGTAGCGTGACGTTGAAAATTAAATACGACTGCAAAGGGTTAATAGCAGGTCGAGGACGCAGCTACAATTTTTATATGTTAATAGAGTTGATTTAATTCTATGCTTATATGGAGCACTTTTTGACGGATTGATTGACATCGTGCTGCTCTGCCTGGCCCCACCTGTTGTTGACTACAGTGATGGTGACATTAAATTCTACTTAAGTGTATCCCTTACTTCTGTGCCAATGTGGACAAGGGGGTGGGATTTCTCCTTTCAGGAAGGTTGTAATATTTAAAGATCACATGTCCCAGAGAGAGTGTGTGCCCCCTGCTGGTGCCAAAAATGTGAGCATTTTCCAGGCTTGAGCTGGACTAATACGGGTAAGGAATTGAAAGGTGACA
This sequence comes from Erpetoichthys calabaricus, assembly GCF_900747795.2. Classification (NCBI taxonomy): domain Eukaryota; kingdom Metazoa; phylum Chordata; class Cladistia; order Polypteriformes; family Polypteridae; genus Erpetoichthys; species Erpetoichthys calabaricus. The sequence goes on from NC_041401.2 coordinate 24,760,704, forward strand.
CTGCCATTAACTTTGGTCCTTCCTGTCTCCTCAGACTGGAGGAAGAAAAAAAATCCGGGAGGACAACTGACGTCACTTCCCTGCTGGGTGATATCCAGTCTCTTCTGCACGTCCCGGCATATAAGCGCCAATTCCACAGGAAGACAGCATTAGGATATAGACCTGCCTTTGAGGAATCTGAAGCTTTGAGCCACTAGAATTTGTTTTTTCCAGTTTGAATAAGGTGAACTGTCCAAGCGATTGTGGCACAGAGTGCTTGAAACCACTTTTCTTTTTTTAAGCCACCATTATTAAGCAGGGGGTCCCTCAGGACCCCAGCCCTCAGTTCTTCAGTTGTTCATCCTTGCTACTCTGGATTCCTAACACACACACACACATACAAGTCTTAGCCTTAGGAGGCCTGAGAGATAAAGCCACTTTGATACAGAGAGAACATGACACCTCCACACAGGCGGTGAGACCAGGTCTGGATTTTGGAGGCCGCTGAGCTAACCGCTGTGCCACCCCCACACATAAACACATTCTTGAATGATTTAGGCAAACACATGACAAGTGTCCCTCAAGATGCACAGGTTAGGCTATTTGTTAATTTCAAACTCTTCCTGTGTGAGTGTGGATGTGTATGTAGGTGGGCCCTGTGATGCCCTGCTGTTTCCTACCTTGAATCCAGGGCTGTCCGGATAGGCTTCAGCCTCACAATAACCCTAAAGTGAATTAACTACATTTGAAAATGTTATGCAATGTTGTGAAGCACCAAGCCAATTTAAGTTTTACCAAATGAACGTGAAGCTGAAGCCTACCATTACGTGCCTGCAGAGTATACCGAAACGTTGAAGGGACAGTCCTGAAGGCAAATGTGACCTTTAAATGGAAGGAGTTTGAAGTGAAGGAAACACAATTTTAAAAACAGCAGACCCTCTAATAAGCATTTGAGTACCACTGCAGGCGGACGTGCAATGACAGCATGGAAACAACAGAGGAATCGCCCATTATGGTTAACAGTTTTGATTTCAATCAATCAACAATGTTATATTTTAGTAGGATGGAACATTTCCAGAGTGTAACTTCTACCAACCTTCTGAGCCCTACTTTTGATAACAAAGGCTGAGTGAGTCTAAAACAACAAAAGTGGTTTAAAAAATAATCAGCCACATTATTATAATGAATGAATTTTATTCACAGACAGCCAGAATTCATGGAAAGGATGACACTAATGAGCAGGCATCTGGTTCCGAGCAGGAGAGGTTCAGCCTCATGTAGTACAACACGTTCCTGTTCTACAACATTAAAAGGAACGGAAAACAAAGGCATTTAGCAATGGCAGGTAAAGAGATAAATGAGCACGGAAATTTACATTTGTGAGATCACAGCTGCACTGCATTTCGGAAATTGTTAAAATCACTGAAGCCAATCTGTGGGCCCTCACTAAGGAAATATCTTTGTAGTTCAAGTTCACATTCCCTGCCAAGTGTACGTAGCACACTGACGTTCCTAATTGCACGATCCTCACAGACTAGTGGACAACTAAATACAAATGAAAACCACACCATACACTAACTAGAGCAGCAGGCGACAGAAACAAGCGCACAACACATCACGTCTGCTCGTGCCACTTCAGTGGCCTTATGACTTTCACATGAAGTGGTGTAATGCAAGTGGGCATGAGAGTGGGCCAGGAGAAAAGATGGGGGTCAAAAAACGATCAATACGGGGAGATCGAAAGGAATGAGCGTCAAAGCCAAAACGAGACAAAATAATTCGTGGTCCAAACACAAGAGCAATGGAGTCAACGGCAAAGATCGTTTAGATAGATAGATAGATAGATAGATAGATAGATAGATAGATAGATAGATAGATAGATAGATAGATAGATAGATAGATAGATAGATAGATAGATAGATAGATAGATAGATAGATAGATAGATAGATAGATACTTTATTAATCCCAAGGGGCTATTCACACATTTAGCAAAAAGGTATTATGAGATAATGGGGTGTATGTGGTATAGTCTCTTAATAAGGTAACCCCTTTATATATATGGAATACTTAATTTGGATAAATGTTGTAAAGAACCTATAAAGTGAGCTCTTATATCATCGCAATTCATGTGTGGATATAAATAAATGCTAAATTATATGAAAGAAGTCTAACAGCTTAAATCAATTGCAGTCAGGCTGAGAAATTCTAAATGGTGAATTAAGAGTTTAACATTAATTTACAAAATGTCCAAATGACTACTGCAATGGCTAATTATCCAAATTGGGACAAATAGAGTTTCTATCTATCTATCTATCTATCTATCTATCTATCTATCTATCTATCTATCTATCTATCTATCTATCTATCTATCTATCTATCTATCTATCTATCTATCTATCTATCTATCTATCTATTATATAGTGCCTTTCATATCTATCTATCTATCTATCTATCTATGTAGTTGCAATTTAGTGCCAGCTAAAGCCTCGTGTGGTGGCACAGTGGTTAGCAGTGCAGTGGCCCAGCTCTAGAGCACAGGGTTCGAGTCCTTATTCCAGTCTGTGTCTGTATATTTCCATCTGCTTCAATTACTTGTTGCCTGGCCACTCCACATCCCAAACCAGGCATGTTCGGTTACCCATCAGCTCTGACCTGTCCCCGTATGAATGTGTGTGACTGTGCCTCTCCATGGACTGGTGACCTATTCGAGTTTTGCTGTGACTGGCACTGACTCCCTGCCACTACATATTAGATTCAGAGATAGATAAAACCTTGTGCCCTGGACAGATGGCTAACAATTGATCATTCCTCTTTATTGATAAGATGATTAACTTCCTGCTGGTGACCTTCAGCCATCTAAGTAGGCAAAAAAGAAATGTCAGTCATTCAGTAGTGGCCGGGCAGTGGGTTTCCATCGCAGATGTGACTTGTGCCTGTCTGCTCTTTTGGGGGCTTGCTGTTGGTATCTCAGGAGTTATGCAGAGCTGCTGAACGCACATATTTGTCACATTAGTGATTGCTTTGTTTCCACTGTCCAAAGTGCAGCAAAGCATAAAGTTAATTTACCTGAAGATGAAATTGGACTTTAAGATCCTGCTTTCCTGAGCACAACATTTTCCAGACAGGAAGATAATTGAAAACAGTTTACGAGTCCTAATCCACTTAATTATCGTGACGTGGACGTCACCAGTGGGCAGACAGAAAGCACATTACATTCTAAAAGATCCTTTTTATCTGGTTGTATTCTGTGGAGCTCGTCAACTGACATTTCTTTTGTCATAAGACAAATTTCTGTAAATGTGCATAGTTGTTCTCGTTTCCAGATAGTTGGTCATATTTTATGACTGCAGGTAGCCTGCAGTGGCTAAATAAACATTTCAGCACACTGCTCATTATGAAAGGCGCAATCAAGCCATTCACTTGCTGCTTTGTCCTTAAAGGCTCTGGAGGAAGTGGCACTTTGCCTGTTGGTGTTGGTTGTAAGACAGCAGGCAACTCTAAGTGAGATCCCAGGCTAGGGCAGGGCTCGCCATATTCACGTCCATCAGGTAAGCTGGCTTATGTTTTCTGTTCAATAAAATGAAATTCTGGATTTTAATGTATTCTTACTTATCATAGAGCTGGAGATTAGCAACATAGTGCAGGGTGACTGGACAAGCCAGACAGAATCCCACTGCACTGCACTCCACGCACATAACAATAGCAGGCCTGCTACTAACGCTCTCACGGGCTGACGTCTGTCCTGAGCATTTCAGGATTTCAGATCACCATCTGGTAAAAGGTACCTCCAAAAATTCTATATGCCCACATGGAATTAGGAGTTGAAGTATAAATTTGTGATTTTGCAAGTATAAAGTTATTTCTTCAAAATCATGCTATGTTTTAATTTGCAACATGAAATGATATTCTACAGTGAAGCGTTTCTTACAAATTTTAAAGAAGGCCTAGCCTGTTCTCGCAGTTTACAACTGGGCTGAAGGTACCTGAGGTCCAAACATGATTAGTGCTTATTTGCTCTGGTCAACATTGAGTCCTGGGCAGGATTGGCCGAGTGGTGGCTCTGAGGCTAGAGATCGCCACTGGCAATCGGAAGGTTGCCGGTTCAAATCCTGGAAATGCCAAAAGAGACTCTGCTCTGTTGGGCCCTTGAGCAAGGCCCTTAACCTGCAATTGCTGAGCGCTTTGAAAAAGTGCTATATAAATGCAAAGAATTATTATTAACTGACCTGGCAACCCTGTGCTTTACAGTCCAGTGCCACACTATACTTTTATCTATATATCGTTACCTTGTAGGTAACCACCCATACAATCAGATTGTGAATCAGACTACGAATGCCGTGAATGTAATTACCCCAATCTACATGCTGTCAAATAAACGAACCACACGCCGTGGCGTAACGTTAGGGGCTTCGCCTCTAGCGCTGACGTCCGAGGTTCGATTCCCGAGAGGGAGTGCAGTGAGTGTGTACGCCTGATGAGCCCAGAATGAGGGCGAAACACGTGTCGCGTACTCTTTGCATTATTTGACAGTAAACTATTTCAACCATTCTATGATCTGCTTCTCACAACTGAGGGCATCGTGGCGGATGTTAGCAGACTTGCTGGCCAACCACAAGCGTTACCTGGTAGGTAACCACCCATACAATCAGATTGTGATTCAGACTACGAATGCCGTGAATATATATATATATTCATCCATCCAACGAGCTAATCCAACGAATTTGGTGTTACAAGTAATCAGCATTGAGCAATGACAGGCATTCAAATCAGCACAATTACAACGGGACCCACATTTTTGCACAGCCAGTTTTTCACGTTTGATTTAATTTCATACAACTAAATACTGCTTCACTAAAAATCTTTGTTCGGAAAACACCGCAGTACTCGGATGTTCCTAGGAAATGAAAGACGTACCACTGTTATCTTTTTTGTTGAAAGTAAAGTCAATTATTATGCAGGCTGAGAGGGGTTCCCAAACGTTTTCATACGACTGTATATATATATATATATATATATATATATATATATATATATATATATACATACAGTATGTATATATATATATGTATATATATATATATATATATATATATATATATATATATATATATATATATATATATATATATATATATACCGTCTTTTTCCGAAAATAAGACACTGTCTTACTTTCTTTTTTGGTCCAAAATACGCACTAGGGTTTATTTTCGGGGGAGGACAAAAATAAAAGTATATTTATATATTTTTATTTAATATTTATTTATTTTACACAGAATACAGAAATTAAAATTTATTCAATTACAGTCATGTCATCTTCTTCTGGAACATCGTCATAAATCAAGATTTACACCCCTGGAGTCTTCCACAATTCCCTTTTTGTACTCGACGGAATAGCTATTTCGTTTTGTACTCATTTTAACTGCGGTTAAAAATTATTCACTTTATAAAAAATAAAATTACGTATGAGGAAATAATCAGACTTACAAGACTGAAATGAACAAACATTGTATCTGCACTGTCGCTCAATGTAGACTGCTGCCTTAACGAACAATTATTTATAGTGTGCGCCAACGACGCGTTCCGTTGCATTCCGCATATGCATGCCCCCTCCACCCCCTCCCCACCTCATTCGACCATACTCTGCGATACGCGCGACGCAGTACAACACAGCAGAGCAGAGCGGACACAATATTTATGTATTCATGCTGCCTTATGTTGTATTTTTAAGATAAATTCCAAGAATTAATTTGAAACGAACTGTAGAGGTAAACAATGAATTTCTCGGAATATTTTATTTCAAACATTTCTCTGAAATACGAGTATTAGGGAAGCTAAACATACTTAATAAATCAACAGCATTTTTTAACGAATTCTTTTTTTCACATTATTTTAACTAGGGCTTATTTTCGGGGGAGGGCTTATATTACAAAAAGTTCCGAAAATCCCGATAGGGCTTATTTTCGGGGGATGTCTTATTTTCGGAAAAAGACGGTATATATATATATATATATAGTGTTAAATAATTGAGCCTTGACGCTAAAAGAACTGTTTGGGGCAGTCTCCCGTATTGCGGGTATACTGCGGGTTGCATAATGGATGGATGGGTGGATATATATATAGATCAAATCCAACATCTGTCTGTCTGTCCGCTTTTAATGAGAGAACTACTTCACGGATTTAGATCGGGTTTTTTTTCTATAATTTGGTTGAACATTCCGGTTGATTTTGTGACTTCTCTCATCACACTAAGTATCCTAATTCGCTTGCAGGAGCGATATATTCCCGTTAATCAGAGAGAATGACTACGGATCGAGAGGAGGGGGAAGCGTGATGTCAGGAGTGTGGAGCTGAACAGGGCCCTCCTCACTCACAAGCCAGTCCCTGTTCGAGATGCTGTACCTCTGCAATTTGGAGTGTACTTTGCTTCCGCTTAGCTAGCAATACCTGTTTGTTTATTGATTTTTAAAGTTTGTCCTGTTTGTCCTTGCAGTACTGATTTTTTTGCGTAAATCAGAGAGAGATGCTACAGGTCCGAAAGGAGGTGGGTGGGTCCAGCCTCCATTCGAGTCGCTCTACCTCTCACCATGTGCTGGAGTGCACCTTACCTCCGCTTAGCTAGCGATACCTGTTTGTTCAGCAGATATTATCATCTACAGATTGTTAAGGAGTAACGTTTGACTTTTTTTGAAAGAGCGATCAGAGCTCCGTGTGTGTTAGAGGGTAGCTGCTGATTGGTAGAGACATCATGGCCACGTGGGGGACACTCTCCCATCAAAGCTGAACACGAACAGATACAGTGCCAACATTTGACATTGGAGCATAACTACTGTACCTTCCACTTGGCCAGAATTACAATTTTTTTTTTACTACTGATTTTTAAAGTTTGTCCTGTTTCACTACTACATGGGCAGAGCTGCGGGGCACAGCTAGTAGTTAAATAATACAATACAATACAATTTATTTTTGTATTGTCCAAAATCACACAAGAAGTGCCACAATGGTCTTTAACAGGCCCTGCCTTTTGACAGCCCCGTCAGCTTTGACTCTCTAAGAAGATAAGGAAACCCCCCCCCCCCCCCCCCCCAAAAAATGGAAGAAACCTTGGGAAAGGCAGTTCAAAGAGAGACCCCTGTCCAGGTAGGTTGGGCATGCAGTGGGTGTCAAAAAAAAAGGGGGGTCAATACAACACAATACACAAAAGAGAACACAAGTAATCCTCAGTACAATACAATAGTGAAATAGAAATATTACAAGGACAGAGCAAAGTGCCATGTCACATATAGATATGGCCTGTGTCATGTTACGGCCAGCATTTTCCCCCTGGCTGGGGCTCAAAGTCGTGTCTTTGGTCTATTTTGTCTAGTTTTATTTCAGCTGTTTGTATTATTGTTTATTTATTGTGTATGTTTTTCTGTTTGAATATAGGAAAAGGGGAAGGGCCTTAATTGTGTCCCATGTGCTTTGTGGGTGGTCCCATAAGGGGTGGGGCCTCCAGCCTATTTAATGGAGGGCCTCCCATAGTTCCTTGAAGCTCATTGAGTGTTTTCTTGTGTTTTTGTGCTTTTGTTTTTGCTGTTTTTGGTTTTTCTGAATATTTGAACCTTTGCTCTATTTTCAACCTCGCCTCTTTGTGTTTATTGATAATTTTTAAACCTCTGCCCTGTTTAACTAACACGAGTTTTGGCTGTTGTGTTGGGACTTTGCTCACTGTGGGATCACCTTGCCTATTCAGACAAATCCTTGTGCATTTCTGAGCCTTTTCGGAAATAAATCTTTATATTTGATAAAGATTTGTCTTGGCCCTTTGGGTTTGTAGTCGGGGTGTTTGGTGGTGTTTAATCCCCCAGCAGTGAAAGTATTTTGGTACCTGTGCTTTCACGACAGCCTAATTGTTATTAACTCTGAGGCATAGCAGTGCCGTGGTTAGCACTGTGATGTCTACGCTTCAGTTCCCCGTGTCTGTAGTTTGCTTATGCTCCCCATGTTGCTCTCTATAAGTATGTGGCGACAGAGCCCTTTCTCCTCTTATTGATAGTGGAGACCCTTACAGAGCTGGAGGGAGCCACCAGATCAGAACTGAGACAGATACTCGACCTCGGACAGGGTGCACTCTGGTGGGGTGTGTCATGAGCCTGTATGTGGGGGTGTTGTATTTTTAAAGGGAAGCTATTCACCTTGCCTTCTTCAAGGGGGTACATACAGGGAGGATCACTCGAAGGAGGTCCCGAATATTCTGTAATAACTCTCGCTAGGAGGAAGGAATCTGAATGTAACAACGTGTAATGTGCTCCTTGGTATATGGAGCTTCAAACAAACCGGATGCCCCTGCGTCAGACCGATGAGGCAGGCGCCGGACAGCCATTACGATGTTGAACCTCTGTTTGCATCTTCTGGGTGCGTACCGCCCGTACCCCTTCACTCAGCCACTCGACTTCTCATCAGGATGGTTCTGTACAGTATTGAGCAGCGTGTCTTCATGGTGCGAACCTAATGAGTCACCAATTCATTTAAGTGATGTCAGAATGAACTGGATGATCGTGAGTTAACAGAAGGTCACTTCCAGCAGGATGGAGCAAGGAGAATATATACGAGGTGCGATCCAAAAGTTCCCGGAATGCATTTATTCTGCAGCCAGAAGGGTTTGGTTATATCAGTCGCCGCTAGATAGCAGTTCAAGTTGTCCTTGAGAGCTGTTATCATGCGTTATAACGTCAGTGCAGTTGTTTTTCAAGTCGCAGTTCTCGTTTAAAATTCGGTTGTGTCTGTGAAGGGTTGTTCGTGAAAATAAGTGATTTCAAAGACCAAAGAGTGTGTGTTAAATTCTGTTTTAAACTGGGAAAAACAGCAAAAGAAAGCAATGAAATGTTGCAATAAGCATTCTACAGGGATGTTCTAAGGCGTTTGAGAATCGAATTCGCCGAACACTTCCTTAGATGTGGGCTGACAAGTCATTTCTTTTGCATCACGACAATGCACCAGCTCACACATCTCTGATTGTGCATGAATTTTTGGCTTCTACAAAGTTTACTGCCATTCCCCACTCTCCGTACTCCCCTGATTTAGCGCCGTCTGATTTTTTTTTATTTCCTAACATGAAGATGAGGCTCAAGGGACGCAGATTTGAGATGGTGGTGGAGATCCAAGCGGTAACAACCGACGTCTTGAACACACTGACAAAAAACGACTTCCAGAGGTGCTTCGTAAGGTTGAAATCTCGCTGGGATTGGTGTATCAACTCAGCGGGTGACTATTTTGAAGGAACTGTTCACCATTAATTGTTATTTGGTGTGTGTGCTTTTAAATAAATGCATTCTGGGAACTTTTGGATCGCACCTCATATATACTAGCCTTTCCCTGCTGCACCACCCGTGTAGTAGCAAAACAGGACAAACTTTAAAAATCAATAAACAAACAAGTATCTCTAGCTAAGCAGAGGCAAGTTACGCTCCAAAACACAGAGGTAGACTGACTCCCTACTCCTGATGTCACGTTTCTCCTTCCACTCGGCCCGCAGCCTCTGTCTCAGATTAGTGCGAATATATCGCTCCTGCAAGAAAACTATGATTCTTAGTGCAATGAGACAATTCTCAAAATCAAATTTCAAGCAAATTCTAGAAAACACCCAATGTAAATCCGTTAAGTAGTTCTCTCGTTCACTAGCTAAGTGGATGTAAGATACACACCCCGAGGCTGGAACGTGAGTGAGGAGGGCCCCCTCCCCTCGGCCCGCTGCGTTTCTCTCGGGTTCATGCAAATAAATCTGTACCACAAGTGAACTATGATTCTTAGCGCGATGAGAGAAGTCGCAAAATCAAACGTAATGTTGAAGCAAATTATAGATAAAAAAATTATTTAAATCCGTTAAGTAGTTCTCTTGTGAAAAGCGGACAGACAGACAGACAGACAGACAGACAGACAGACAGACAGACAGACAGGATTTTATATATATGGTTTATTATATATACACAACCCCAAATCAGAAAAACTTGGGATGGTATGGAAAATGCAAATAATAAAACAACACAAAGATTCTTAAATTTACTCTAACTCTTATTTCATTGCAGACAATATGAATCCAAAATATTTCCAGTTTTCTCTGGTCAACCTCATTTCAATTGTTATTATAGATCCATTTGTTTTTTTTTTTTTTTTTTGTATAAATCTTTCCTATATTACATAATCAGGCTGCCCTGCCCTTCTGCTGTCCATGTGGAGTTTTCACTTCTTGTCCTGCGTCCAGCATGAGTGACTAAGGCCTACAACAGCGTGGCAGCCTACTGAGAGTTATTTCCTGTCTTGCATCCACAACCTGAGGATAGTTTGCTATTCCCTGAAGCCCTTAAGGACATAGGAGGCTTCAGAGGTTAACTGAAGGCTGCATAGTGAGATCAGAGAGACCTGGTGGCACAGTGGTTAACACTGCTGGTTCACAGCTCCAGAGTCCTGGATTCAAATCCCAGGTCAGCCAACTTGTACTGTATGTGGAAGCTGTATGGGTTTACCTCCCCATCAACTCCATATTACTAGTTATGTCAATTGGTGACTAAACTGGCTGTCTGATGGACTAGCACCACATCTAGGGTTGGTTCTCTCCTTTCACACAATGTGTGATCCTAACCAGAAAAAGCAAATTAAAAATAATGGGTGGATTTGTATCATCTCATCCATCCCTTCAGTACTCCATCTCCATCCAGCTTGGTTCATTGTTATTAACACCTGCCAAGTCAATACATAGCCCTAGGATGGTGATTGATGACCAGCTGTCCTTCAAGGACCATGTTTCTGTGGTCTCTCATCCTTGCAGATGTACTTTCTACAATATCCACAAGATACAGATGGTATCTGACAGAATATGCAGTCCAGCATCTGGTCCAGGTCTATTTTCAGTCACTTATAGTATGTAATGGCCTAGTGTCAAGTGGTGGCACTGCTACAATAATTTACTGATCTATCATTGACCCTCTTTATCCACTTCAGGGTTTTGGGGGCAGAAACCAGTGAAGTCCATGACAAAGTACACTGCCAGTGGAAAGAGACCAATTGACCAATGCTTTGAGATTAGAGGGAAAAACCAGAGTGAAAACCCTGAGAGAATGTGTGAGAGACTCTGGACCTGTGAGCCAAAAGTGCTAACCACTGTGCCACCCTACTACAATAAACTGTACATGAAAATGTAAAGCTCACTCAAAGATCGACATTCTACGGGCGTTTCTTTTACTGTTGTGCTTCATACCAGCCTAAAATAGCCCCTCATTTTTAAAACTTTAATGTCTCAATTACTGCACATTTTCCAGCTTGTGCATATTTCATATGGCCTCATCTTCTTTTTCTTTTATCATTCTCTGTCAACACAAGACAAGGCGTGTGTGTGACTGCAATTAATATTCCTTTAACACTTAAAAATACCATCCTCTGTTACAATGTTCATTTAAATTGCTCCGCCGAAGGTTTCTTCGACCCTAATTATGAGTGTCTTTAATGTGGTATAATCATCAAAGCCATAAGTGCTGCCAACTGAAGCTTCTAACGATGCTTGGAGACGCTCAAAGGTTAGACAGCTCCAGCGAGCGAGAGGCTACGTGAACCCACCGCACAATTTCAACACCTGTCAGCCTTCCTTACCAAGTGCTGATGTAATCAGAAATGTCATACTTCTCTGAATAAGTAACTTAACATAACAGTCTCCAACTGCTATAACCTAATTTACTGTTGAATCATCAGATGTCTGGGCCAAACCTGGCAGGTCTGGGTTCAAGGAGGAAAACAGCCTCCTGGTGACGAGATAAGGTGACTTTGCATTTCTCCAGCAGCAGAATTCATCTATGCAAGTCTAGCATTTGTCAATAACAAATATACCTTGGTTACACAACTGTGTCCAATGCAACTCATTTACTTCACTTTAAACCTCAAGCTTTACCTTGTCCTTCTCATCATGCTCTCACCATTGATACTCTCCCAACTCTGAACTCAATTCACCTCCACAACAAAGAGCTCCATCGAGATGAAAAGAGAAGGGTCTAGCGGCTCTGAAATTCAGAAGCTCTGCTGAGCAGCCAATCGAATTGTATATTTATGTCACATGACTTACACAACAGACACTCAGAGAAGAGTCTGACTGACTGCAGCACAACACAACAGGGTCACTACCTGAGACACGCCTACTACAAGACACGCCCATTCGATCGTCGCCATTACTCCTGTATCAGATAGCCTTCCCTCAGCCCTCACTTTAACCATTGTGTAAGGATGTTTGACAAGAATAAAGCACGAGGTACACCTTGAAATAACAACAACAACAACATGGGCGTTAATGACTGGGCATGTCGCGTAACGCCACTGGCGGATAATGCAAAGGCCGCTAACTGTCATCAGATATGTGTCATTTGATTGGCTCCTCCATGGAGAGGAGATTTGGAGACCTGCAGCTAGACTCCATAGGGCGCAAAAAAGGGACGGTGATGCCTGAGCTCCTCCCAGCAGTCCAGCAGTATCTTGGCTGGGTCACCTGTTCAAACTACAATTCCCAGGCAACACTGCGGCAATCGAAACCGGGGCTGATGAAAAAGCTGCTGCTACCAAGCACTTGTTCATGCTTAGTGCACAGTGCTGTCAGGACTGGCTCCAATCATTTGTGACCTTGCATTGGATTACGTGCGCTTAAGAATTTTATGTTATGTTATGTTATGTTATGTTATGTTATGTTATGTTATGTTATGTTATGTTATGTTATGTTATGTTATGAAGACCCAAACATGCAACAGACAGAGGAATGGACTAAGCACCCTGTGCAAAGCTGGCAGTGGCTGCCCCATCTTAAGACCACTGGTTTCATCTTCAGACAGGTTCTCTATCACCTTCCTTGGCTTCCCCTCAACACTGCTCTGGTCTTCTGCATTAACACACATACATGCCATCAGCTCCACCTCACCCCACTCACCTATTGTCAGAGGCAACCCATCTCCTTCACTTTCCCCAGGCTCCGTAAGACCACCCAAGGCCAGGATTCAAACCCAAGTCTCACCAGAAGCTACACACCCAGCAGCTGGAAGATGCATCCAAAGTTCTTCTTCAACTGTTGTAACTGTGTCAGCACCCATTCCACACTCTCAAAAGGCACTTTTATGACTGGTGTCTCCCAATAATTATTGTCATGGATGGCCAGGGTATTTGCCTGGCTGGGACGCCTCTTTGCTGGGAGGACAGGGGGAGCAAGCCTGGTCAGGACAATACCTCTGCCAGAACGCTAAATGGCAGCCCCCCTGGATGCCTCGGACTCCCGCAGGGCTTCATGGGAGTTGGAGTTGGATACAGCTCTGTTGGGTTCTGGGGGCGCCACCAGGGTGTACTGCAGCTGCTCCTCAGCCTGTATGGGCGGTTCTTTCACCACACCCGGAAGTAATGCCAGAAATAGGTCAGCAAGCACCTGGAGCACTTCCAGGAACGTATAAAAGGAGCCAGCAGACACTAGTTGGGGAGCCAGAGTCGGGAGGAAGGAGACAAAGCTTGACCGGAGAAGTGGAGGAGAATAAGTGTGCCTCCTGCGTCTGTCTGTGTTATGTTGAGTGGCTGGCCTGCCCCCCTACTGGTGTCACATTATATATATGAACGTGTCCAGGGTTTGGGCGTGTACAACTGCCCTAACTTGACACAGACAGGCAGGATACCATGTTCACCACACAGCACATGTTTTATTCCTCTGTGGGTAAGTGTTTTCTATTTCTCCCCACTTCTCAGAACAGTACATAAAGAGCCAGTCCCTTCACCTTCAGTCCTTATTACAGGCTTCGTCCTTCTTCCTCCCGTCTCTGGCTGTTGAGTAGTGGCAACTGGCCCCTTTTATAGGACACCCAAGAGGACTCTAGGTGTCCAGCGACCTTCTGCTGGCAGCACTTCCTGGTGTGGCAGAAGTGTTGCCAAACAGGGCCCAGTAAATGCCCAGGTGCCCCATGACAGTGCCCACAGGCCCCAGCAGGGTTGAGCTTCCATGCTGTAAGCCAAAGGGGGCTGTCCTCTATTGGTCCGGGGGAGAAAATTTTCTGAAAAGCTCTCTGCCTCGGTCCTTCCATTGTCGGGGAGTCCCAGCCGGGTAAGGGCCCCACACTGTATATATGTATATACAGTGGAACCTTGGAATACGTCTGCTTTGGAATAAGTCCAACTTGGTATACGTCCTGTATGGACGCAAAAAATTTTGCTTGGTATACGACCTTTGTTTGGAATATGACTTGCATGCTAGAACACCACGCGCTACCCTTGTTTACCTCTCTCGAGACAAAACCACAACGGCCCACGAGCATCAGTACGGCAGCTGCTAGCATTCAGTGAACAACCCGCGCTATAATTCTCTGTGAATTTTCACGTGATTTTGTGTTTTTTCGCGTAAATTTGAATTGGTTGTTGAAAAGTATGAAGGTGGCATGCGTATCTAATGACATGGCTGCTGCATACCATATGCCAAGAACGACGGTATCTACGATTGTGAAAAACAAAGACGTTATTAGAAAGTAAAGTGAGGTAAAATTTTCATTTATTTCATCTAATTGCTTTTGTATTTATGTATTTTAGAATTAAGCAATGTTTAAATTATTTTATACAACCCCATCGATGTATAATATGCCAATAATAATAGGATTTTTTTCATAGGAACGGATTAATCATTTTCCCTTTATTTCTTATGGGAAAAATACGTCCTGTTTGGTATAAGTCAAAGGATCTGGAACGGATTAAGGATGTATACTGAGGTACAACTGTATATTATATATATATATATATATATATATATATATATATATATATATATATATATATATATATATATATATATATATATATATATATATATATTTGCAGCTGGAGATCCACAAAGGGAGAAAAAATGAATCACGTATGTGATTCATTTTTTCTCCCCTTGTGGATCTCCAGCTGCAAATATGCAAACCGTATCACAGACCTTCTCTTCCATATATATATATATATATATATTGTTGGATATGGCCGGCCTGTCATCCCAGCCAACACCCCCAGGCCGCCAGATGGAGCTCTCCCTGCGGCATGGAAGTGCCCTGAATACCAGCAGGGAATCATGGATGATGGAGTTTTCCTTTACAGCCCTGCTGGATACCACAGGGGCCAACAGATGACGCTGCAGGGAGGCCCAGAAAGTTGTTTGTGCCCTATAACCCGGAAGTACTTGTAGGCAAGGCAACAAAGGAAATGACGTACTTCCGGGATTAAGAAAAGGACTTTTTATCTGACCCGGAAGGGATCACATGGACTGTAGGGTTGGAACCACTTCCGGGTCAGGAAATATAAAAGGATGATGGGAAATCCCAGACGCTGAGCTGGGTGGAAGGGTGGCAACGCGTCTGGGAGAGTGGAGGATTGATTATTGTAGTGATTATTGATTTATTTGAGTATTGTGGAGTGGAGGGTGCTTTGTGCACATTTATTATTATATTAAATAACATTTTAGACTTTTATCTGGTGTCTGACGTGTGGTCTGAGGGTTCAAGGGGTCATGGGGACCCTAAATGTGTCACAATATATATCGTATTATCTAGAGTGCCCTGTAGAAGCTCCCTATACACACATGTGTGACAAAACTTGCTATTCTATCTGAGCTGTTAATTTAGTGGGGGATAAAGCTAAATTTAAGTCCTCTACCACAAAAATAGTCTCACCTAATTCTTGTTTGCTATGACTATGATCAGAGCCCTTAACATTATCCCAAACTCGTATTTATCAGAGGATTGTGCGCTTTGACCTGTTCTGAGACTTTCTTCGATAAAGAAGACAGAAGTTTCAAAGTAAGGTGGTTATTCTCTCTTTGCTCCTGCTTCTTCATTTTTTCATTTATTGATTTTTTAATTGGATTATTAGTCTAATGGTAGATAGTGTGGTAAACAGTGTTCTGAGATTTTTCAGAGACAGAAGTTCCGAGGTAAGGCTGTTATACTCACTAATCACCGAGCTGGAGAGTGGTGAAGTGTTGCATGTTGATCAGCAAGCACTGTGCGTGTGTGCGTGTGCGTGTGCGTGTGTGTGCGTGTGTGTGTGTGTGTGACAGTAATGACCCTGTAAACCTATCATCCCCACACCATGATGCACTCCCTCTCAACAAAGTGAATGATCACAGCAGTGTAATCAAATGAATAACAGATAAGTATTAAACATTGTGAAATCAAATTGATCTTCAAAACAAATAAACAAAGAGTCGTGACCGGCAGCCCACACACAACATATGCAACCCACACAAGAAGCACAGTGATTTTGAAATGCATGAACCCAGTTCAGTGAGACTGGCAGGGAAATGGGGGCTTATTCAAAACATGTGTCCACACCCACAGTTCTCCAAGAAGTAAAGAGGGTCTTTAGTCCAACTACCGCACCCACCACTGCAATAGATGTGTCCATTATTTTTCTCCCTGTATAAGTGATTGGCGGCTGCTGGGCACAGTGGCACGGTAGTGCAGTGGTAGTGCTGCTGCCTCGCAGTAAGGAGACCCAGGTTCACTTCCCGATCCTCCCTAAATGGAGTTTGCATGTTCTCCGCGTGTCTGCGTGGGTTTCCTCCGGGTGCTCCAGTTTCCTCCCACAGTCCAAAGACATGCAGGTTAGGTGGAATGGTGGTTCTAAATTGGCCCTAGTGTGTGCTTGGTGTGTGGCTGTGTGTGTGTCCTGCGGTGGGTTGGTTCCTGCCTTGCGCCCTGTGCTGGCTGGGATTGGCTCCAGCAGACCCCTGTGTTTGGATTCAGTGGGTTGGAAAATGGATGGATGGATGAATGGGCAAAGTGGCCACAAGGCAGGAAGCAATCCTGAATCGTACCCAAGTCCACTACAGGGCACAGTCCCTAACACAGCACTGAGGTTAATTTAAAGGATTTAGTTAAATAAATGTACGTCTTTAGGACTGGGAATGACATTTTGATACGTGCAACATTCCCAGGAGTTACAACCAGGACTCTGCAGCTGTGAGGCATCGACCATATCTACTGTGCTGCCCTATACTGTGTTAAATTGTTATTAGTTATTACTGTAATTACTTGAATCGTCATTATTAATATTCTTAACCTTCTTAATTGGAGGGGTGGGGGGGGGCTTATCCTGGCAATATTTGGGCTCAAAGCAGAAAACACTTCTGAACCCACTTAACCACACCAGACAAGGCCAATTTGGAATTGTAAATGCCAACCAACCTAACGTGGGAGAAAAACCAGTGAGCAATCCACACAAATAGGAGAAGGACCTGCAGATGCCACACAGATAATATCAGGGAGGCAGACTTGGGACCCAGGAATCTCCACAGTTTAAATAAAAGACAACTTTGGCAGGATGCAGGAGCCACCATTTCCGATTCTAATTAGATGAAAATGAACCGCGAAGGGTCAGCAGAAGATGGCACTTGAGCTAAATGGCTCACGCAACATGGGGCACTCTCAGTCCAGTCTGTCTCCAGGTGGGCCAGGTTAAAAGTCTGGAGAGTGACAAAAGCTCAGCGGGGCGGCGAGGAGCTCTAAATGCTCATGCAGTGACTTTTTTTTATCTGGAGAGACAGCACAAAATGGTGACGGTGATATTTCCAAATGAATGAAGATATCTGTGTGAAACTTTATAGAATATACAATGGTGAAGTCATTAGGATTAGGGAACCAGCTTCAAATCCTAGCTTGGTCCTCGCTTGTGCAGATTTGGGCCATCTCTCAGTGTCTGGGTATTTTTCTTTCATCGCATAACTCAATGACCTCCATGTTAGGTTAATTGGTAGTGCAAAATTAGGCTGGTACACTTCGGTGGCCTTGCTTGGACCAGGACAAGCTGGGATCTAATGTTGGCCCTGATTTGGATAAGTGGGTTAAAAAAAATCGATGGATGAAGACAGCATTGTCTGTCCAGTCCTCACTATTGACAAAGAACAAGTCACTAAACGTGCAACTACTCACTCGAGAAAAAAAAAAAAAAATTATAGGGCAACAGCAAAAGGCTTTTTTTCCACAAAGTAAGGCGTTATATAAACTATAAAAATGGTCAATATCCACAGGACACACAATCCAACATCCAAACATGTGGCCAATGAGGATACCATGCCAATCTTTGGGTTGGGGGAGCAAAGTACATGGTGGTAACCCACTGAGATAAGGTGACAACACACATATGCATGGGAGGCACTTAAAGGGTCTGACTGAGGGTAATTCGACGCCAGACCAAGGGGTGGCAGAGTGTACTGACCCTTTCTCTCTTTCCACTGCAGACCGATTACAGGAAATTCCACCTGGTTCTGAGGACACCACTTCCATTTCCGCCCCCTGATGATGTCACTTCCGGTTTCACTCCTAATGACATCACTTCCTGTCCTCTCCTTTAAAGCTACCATCTTTGCCTCATCAAGACAGTTCTGTTCTGGACTCAAATCTGTATTCAATTGCACACAATATATGGGTGGCTGTCCCAACTCTTTTTGTGGCTCACTTGTCTCTTCTTTGACAATGTATATACTATTTTTTTCTATCCTAGGTTTATCACAGCTGAGGTCACATGGGTCTTGCGGGCTCTACAAGCAGCGGTGGGCAAGAAATCACTGAATAGCACGCCATGCCATATAAGGTTAGTCATTCAATCATTTCCAGAACCTGCTTTTTCTGTTTATGTTCTGACCCCATCACACACACACACACACACACACACGCACACACACACACACACACACACACACACACACACACATATATATATATATATATATATATATATATATATATACAGTTTCTACAAAAACTATTCATTCCTGGGAATTTTTCACACTTTGCATTTTTTTAATATATGGAGCAAAGCAGGTGTTTCAGTTTTTTCCAGAGGATATCAGATCAACGTCAGCCTCAAAGTAGATACCAACCAAGAGAGACACATTGACATGCATCAGACCAGTCCAGAAGAGCAAATTAACCTGAATGGTATGGATCCAAGGAGAAGAACCCAAATACATTAAAAAAGTTTACCACACATATCTTTGGAATTTGGAGGAGCAGAGGGCATGGTGGTAACCCACTGATTTAAGGTGACAACGTGTATACTCTACCTAGGAAATGGCCAGGCCACAGACGGCACATGATGCTTTCTCACTGAGGACACCCTTTAATGTTATGAACAGATTTTTCAATTTTTTAAGAAGATATGGCATCGACATCAGGCACAGAGTTTCTACCAACCAGGAAGGACACACTGACATGCATCAAATCATTCCAAAGGATCCAGTTAGCCTAAGTTGCGTAGAACCAAATGGAAGTACCCACACACATAAAGAAAAGACAGACAAACACCACACTGGCCATGACTGGCTGGCAACTGACCCCAAGTCTTCATAGCTGTGAGTCAGAAGTGCATCACTGCATCATTCCTACAGCCATTCACTGTTGGCGTTAATCTGCATTCATACCTGTCCTTAGTCACCGAAAGTCAACTCCAGCTGCAACACAAGGACCAACCACAGATGAAATGATGATCCATGGCAGGTTATACTCAGTGACTACAGTATACTCAAATTGGCTGTATATGGTTGAAGGTGGAAGGAAACTGGACTGACCAGGAGAACCAGCAAATGCCAAGCAGTCAGTACATGACATGTAACTTCAAGTCAGGTCTCAGGTGGTGGGAGGCAGAGTATCTAACCACTGAGTCATCTATACAGAAATCCACTCTGTTTAGTTAACTAGTCTTCTTGAACAGACCAGAGCCACCAAGCCATGCAACCTACTCCTATGGACGTTGTGCATGACCATCACTAAACACACTTACAAGCTGTCATGCGTGTGTGTCGAAGGATCTCTTCACAGACTCGATCACGGTATGTAATAACCCACTGGGACGAGAGGGGGCGCTGTTGCTAACATTCTCTTCTCCTTCTCTCCCCACTGCACTGAGAGACCACCCAGTGAGGGTGCTTAGCCCCGCCCCTTCCAGTTCCCCTGCTATAATAAGGATCCTGTCTGACTGACCCTAAATTTGTGGATAAAGGTGAACCTGATTGATTACAATGAGCCTGAGGGTGAGAAGCAGAAAATACAAAGAGGTGTTACTTTTGTTGGTCATTTTTGATTCATTAAACAGGACGACCCAATTGGCGTCACAGCTTCTTATTTTTTCATGACCTGACATTCCTGCACCCAGCCACAATGTGTAAAGCCACTCGTGTCGACCTTACAGCACTTATCATATGTTTACAGCCCATCAGAAGTTTTAGAGTCGTAGTGGACTCGTCACAGCCTGAATAAAAACAGTGGACAGCAGCCATTAAGAAGACTAACAGAACATTAGGTTATGAATCATGTGTGGACTACAAGTCAAGGTAGGTTATGCTTGAGCTGTATAATGCACTATTAAGATCTCACCTGGAGTAATCTGTGCATGTTTGGTCTCCATATTGCAAAAAGGAGAAGCACAAAAGGAAAAGTGACAAGGCCAATTCTAGAACTGACAGATGTGAGCAATGAGGAGATTGGAGGTTTTATCGAATGAAGATTAAGAGGTGACATGATTAGAACAGTACAACATTCTAAACAAGAACAGAACATTCAGCCCAGCAAAGCTCACCAGTCCTATCCACTTCTTCTTCTTCTTTCGGCTGCTCCCATTAGGGGATGCCACAGAAGATCATCTTCTTCCATATCTTTCTGTCCTCTGCATTTTGTTCTGTTACACCCATCACCTGCATGTCTTCTCTCACCACATCCATAAACCTTCTCTTAGGCCTTCCTCTTCTCCTCTTACCTGGCAGCTCCATCCCCCATTCTCCCAATATATCCAGCATCTCTCCTCTGCACATGTCCAAACCAACGCCATCTCGCCTCTCTGACTTTGTCTCTCAACCGTCCAACCTGAGCTCGCCCTCTAATGTCCTCATTTCTAATCCTGTCCATCCTCGTCACACCAAATCTTAGCATCTTTAACTCTGCCACCTCCAGCTCTGTCTCCTGTTTTCTGGTCAGTGCCACCATCTCCAACCCATATAACATAGCTGTTCTCAGTACCGTCCTGTAGACCAGTCCTATCTACTTAATTCTTCTAAAATAACAACAAGTGGTGTTTTGAAAGTCCCTAAAGTCCTACTGTCCACCACTCTACTTGGACACTTATTCCATGTGTCTGTGTAAAGAAAAACTTCCTAATGTTTGTGCAAAATGTACCCTTAACAAGTTTCCAACTGTGTCCCCTTGTTCTTGATGAATTCCTTTAAAAGTCAGCGTCTCAATCCACTGCACTAATTCCCTTCATTATATTAAACACTTCAGTCAGGTCACCTCTTAATCTTCTTTTGTTTAAACTGTAAAGGCTCCGCTCTTTTAATCTTTCCTCAAAACTCATCCCCTATAGCCCTGAAATCAGCCTAGTCTCTCTTCTCTGGACCTTTTTCTTGTGCTGCTATGTCCTTTTTGTAGCCTGGAGACCCGAACTGCACACAGGACTCCAGATGAGGCCTCACCAGTGTGTTATAAAGGTTGAGCAGAACCTCCTGTGACTTGTACTCCACACATCAAGGCGCTATATAACCTGACATTCTGTTAGCCTTCTTAATGGCTTCTGAACACGGTCTGGCAGTTGATAGTGTCGAGTCTACTATGACCCCTAAATCCTTCTTATAAGGTGTACTCTTGATTTTCAGACCGCTCATTGCATATCCACACCTCACATTTTACTTCCCACATGTAATAGTTTGAGGTGTATAAATTTATGAAAGGAATCAGAACAATGGATCAGAACATTGAATAACACGTGGACACAGTTGGAAATTTAAGGGCAGATTTCACACAAAGGTTTTTCCCACACAGAAAACCATAGACTCATAAAATAAATGGTGAAGTAGTTTGGTGGAGAGGAGGACTTGCAGATCTCAACTTCATGTTATTTAGGACAAGCTAATTGAATAGGATGGACGAGCTTTTTGTGCTCAGTGGCCAGTTCTTTTAATTCAAATGCTCTACCCAATGTGCCACAATCTGGGGTTAACCAATGACAGAACAAACAAAGCTGTGCAACATTACATATTTGGACACACAGATTGATTTGGAACCTGCTAAAAAATATAAAGTAATAGAAGGATTCATATAACATGAATTGATTACTCCCAAGTGGAAGGGAAACTGCAAAGCAGTATGGAGTAACTGATGTAAATGATAGAAGCCTTCAGGGTGCTGGGCAGTCAGGTCAGAATACAACCCTCTGTGTCCACAGGGAGGCAGAAATCAAATTAGTGGAGACTTTTGATTAGAAGGCAGAATCTGAGCAACAAACCTCAGCAGCCACTGAGACCCCCCACTGAGACCCTGAAAGCACATCAATCAACTGTCAATTCATTCTAATCAACATACAATGGAAATGGAAAACCCTGCAATGCTATATTGGAGTTAGCTGGATTTAAAAAAATACATGAATTAATGACTGATTGAATATATCAATTTTCTTGTGAATGGACAGTACAATGGCAGAGTGCTTACTGGTGTTGTTCCACAGATCCAGAGATGAAAGCTTAGCATGTGTGGCAATTTCATATTCTTCCTTTGCCTGTGTAGGTATTCTGCAGCTACTCCATTTTCAACCATAATTTTGAATGCATGCATGTTAGGCTCATTGACAACATGGTGTGTGTGTGTGTGCGTGTGTATGGGTGTGTGTGTACTGTTTATGCTCTGTAATCAACCAGCATCCCACCTTCAAATGGTCTCTGCCTCACACCTGATGCTGCTATATTTGCCTGCAAATCCTTTTTATCCTATAATGGAAAACAAATTGATGGATTTGGGCGGCATGGTGGCGCAGTCGGTAGCGCTCCTGCTTTGCAGGGCTCACTTTCCGGGTCCTCCCTGCGTGGAGTTTGCATGTTCTTCTCGTGTCTGCGTGGGTTTCCTCTGGGTGCTCCGGTTTCCTCCCACAATCCAAAGACATGCAGGTTAGGTGCATTGGTGATCCTAAATTGTCCCTAGTGTGTGCTGGGTATGTGTGTGTGTGTGTGCCCTGCGATGGGCTGGCAGCCCTGCCCGGGGTTTGTTTCCTGCCTTGCGCACTGTGTTGGCTGGGATTGGCTCCAGCAGACCTCCGTGACCCTGTAGTTAGGATATAGTGGGTTGGATAATGGATGGATGGATGGATGGATTTATGGATGGCTGGGTACTCCATTTGTTCATGTAAACAGCTGGGAAAGACTTGAACGTGACTTATTAACCACACATTTTTACTGTATGTATGCAGCCCTTCAGAGACAGACATATCACTTCAAAAGCTTTACATTTGATCTCAGCTATGAAAATCTAGAGGTGTGATTATCACAACATCAATTATCTTCCATACAATAATTAGCCAAGCATTCAGGAACTCATTTTCTATTCCAGGTTTATCACAGCTGAGGTCACACGGGTCTTGGAGGCTCTAAAAGCAGCGGTGGGCAAGAAATCACTGAACAGCACGCCAGGCCATGTAAACTTAGTCGTTCAATCATTTCCAGAACCTGCTTTTCCTGTTTATGTTCTGACCTCATGACACACACACACAAACACACACACACACATATACATATACATATACATATACATATACATATACATATACATATACATATACATATACATATACATATACATATACATATATGCATGCACTGCATCCACTAAACTGTATCATCTTCATACAGAGGAGCAGCTTCAGCGACAGACTGCTGTCACTTTCCTGCTCTACTGACAGACTGAGGAGATCGTTCCTCCCCCACACTATGCGACTCTTCAATACCACCCAGGGGGGTAAACGTTAACATTATACAAAGTTTTTGACTGTTATACCTGCATTGTTATCACTCTTTAATTTAATATTTTCTTTATCAGTATGCTGTTGCTGGAGTATGTGAATTTCCCCTTGGGATTAATAAACTATCTATCTATCTATCTATCTATACATATATATCCATCCATCCATCCATTTACCAACCCGCTGAATCCGAACACAGGGTCACGGGGGTCTGCTGGAGCCAATCCCAGCCAACACAGGGCGCAAGGCAGGAACCAATCCTGGGCAGGGCACCAACCCACCACAGGACACACACACACACACACACACACACACACACACATACCAAGCACACACTAGGGACAATTTAGAATATAGATATACATATATGTCAAACCTCGGATTCAGGAGGAACAGTGTGGTTTTCGTCCTGGTCGCAGAACAGTTGACCAGCTCTACACCCTTAGCAGGGTCCTAGAGGGTGCATGGGAGTTCACCCAACCAGTCTACATGTGTTTTGTGGACTTGGAAAAGGTGTTCGACCGTGTCCCTCGAGGAATCCTGTGGGGGGTGCTCCGAGAGTATGGGGTACTGGACCCCCTGATAAGGGCTGTTTGGTCCCAGCACAATTGATGTCAGAGCTTGGTCCGCATTGCTGGCAGTAAGTCAAACCTGTTTCCAGTGAGAGTTGGACTCCGCCAGGGCTGCCCTTTGTCACCGATTCTATTCATAACTTTTATGGACAGAATTTCTAGGCGCAGCCAGGGTGTTGAGGGGGTCCGATTTGGTGGACTCAGGATTGGGTCACTGCTTTTTGCAGATTATGTTGTCCTGTTTGCTTCATCAGGCCGTGATCTTCAGCTCTCTCTGGATCGGTTCGCAGCTGAGTGTGAAGTGGCTGGGATGGGAATCAGCACCTCCAAATCCAAGACCATGGTCCTCAGCCGGGAAAGGGTGGAGTGCCCTCTCAGGGTTGGTAGTGAGATCCTGCCCCAAGTGGAGGAGTTCAAGTATCTCGGGGTCTTGTTCACGAGTGAGGGAAGAATGGAGCGTGAGATCGACAGGCGGATCGGTGCGGCGTCCGCAGTAATGCGGGCTCTGCATCGGTCTGTCGTGGTGAAAAAGGAGCTGAGCCGCAAGGCGAAGCTCTCAATTTACCAGTCGATCTATGTTCCTACCCTCACCTATGGTCATGAGCTATGGGTAGTGACCGAAAGAACGATATCACGAATACAAGCGGCTGAAATGAGTGTCCTCCGCAGGGTGTCTGGGCTCTCCCTTAAAGATAGGGTGAGAAGCTCAGTCATCCGGGAGGGGCTCAGAGTAGAGCCGCTGCTCCTCCGCATCGAGAGGAGTCAGATGAGGTGGCTCGGGCATCTGATCAGGATGCCTCCTGGACGCCTCCCTGGTGAAGTGTTCCGGGCACGTCCAACCGGGAGAAGGCCCCGGGGAAGACCCAGGACACGCTGGAGGGACTATGTCTCGTGGCTGGCCTGGGGATGCCTCGGGATTTTCCCGGAAGAGCTAGAAGAAGTGGCCGGGGAGAGGGAAGTCTGGGCATCTCTGCTCAAGCTGCTGCCCCCGCGACCCGATCTGGGATAAGCGGAAGAGGATGGATGGATATATATATATATATATATATATATATATATATATATATATATATATATATATATATATATATATATATATATATACATATATACAAGTGGAAATTTTCACACTTTTGCATTTTTTTAATATATACAGCAAAGCAGGTGTTTCAGTTTTTTCCAGAGGATATCAGATCAACGCTTTGATGTCCAACTTTCAGCATTCTGTATATTGCCTAGGTATTCTATACAATGCCAGCATTTCATACATTGCCGGTAACATATATATATATATATATATATATATATATATATATATATATATATATATATATATATATACGTATATAGAGTGGATTTCTACAGTACATATGTCTGCTATTTTTTTCCATTGATCAGTTCTGTTCTGGACTCAAGTCTATAAAGGCCAAATGCTTAAACTCAACTTTAACTAAACACAACAGTCTCTAACATTTTGAATTTGTTCTAGTGTGTTTTGTTACAATATCTTCTATGCATGGAAGTGTCTGTCTGTCTGGCCTGGAAGTGTGACACTACAGCATGAAGCTGAAAGAGCCAGCAAGGTGGCCCCAAGTTAACCAGTCAGAAGAGGAAAGAAGTGCAAGGCTACAACATGAAGCTGATAGAAAGCAATTCTGTCACCAAAGCGAAACCGCCAAGAAAACAGAGAAACTTGCTTTGCTGCTGATAGACAATGGATAGACCACCGAGAAAAGAGAAGCTCACTTAGCCGCTGATGTACAACCGCTGCGATTGATTGATTGATTGATTGATTGATTGATTGATTGATTGATTGAAGTGCCACAATCCATGGTTTCTTGGAGCCCAGGCTTGGTGTCAAATCCCAGTCCAGACTCTTTTCTCATGTAGCTCCTGACTGGTAGAATGAGCTGCCCACCTCCATTTGAAACTCTGACTCTCTCAATTTCTTCAAGAAGTGTTTGAAGACCCTCTTATTTGGTGAAAATCTGTCTAACTGGCTGTTTGGTTTTCTAAATCTGGGACTTGTTAACTCTGAGCTCTCCGCCTGTGATGATCAATTTTGTACCCTTGTCCCCAAACAGTCCTTCAGACTGATGTTACTCAATTACGTTGACCCCTCTTTTGTAAGACTCTTTGGATAAAAGCATCGGCTAAGCAAATTAATGTAAATGTTGTATAAACGAATTATCAACAATGGTTTTCTTAACTACATAGATTTCCCACCCACTCTGTCACAAACTACTTACCTAAGGCTCCCAGATTTGATAC
This sequence comes from Erpetoichthys calabaricus, assembly GCF_900747795.2. NCBI lineage: Eukaryota > Metazoa > Chordata > Cladistia > Polypteriformes > Polypteridae > Erpetoichthys > Erpetoichthys calabaricus. The sequence goes on from NC_041401.2 coordinate 24,787,311, forward strand.
CCCTGTCTCTGGACACCGAATGGCACATGGATGGGTTGCTGTCTTAGCCAACTGCAGATGTGACTCCAAGGCACACAAAGTAAAGAATATTCCAGAAGTAACCAAGCCACACCTGAACTAAACCATGGTCTCTCTCTCTCTCTCTACCCCAATACTGTGCCTGCCCCCCAGGCTCTCAGCTGAGCTTAGCTGGCGTGACTCTTTTTGTCCCGACACTCTGCCCCCCGCGGTCTGTGCACAGGCTATTCTTTTAAACTGCTGCCCACTTTTGTGCCTTTCTAAATATAGAGGCACCTGCCTGCTGTTGCCATCAGTCATGCCCGCTTCCATTAGACGCCTGTCACACGAACGACCAGATCCCTCTTGACTGACAGAGCAGTATGGCATGTCACTCTGGGCACTCACATCGGTCGGATCACATAACCGTGCCGGAAATTACGGCAGCACAGAAATGCAAAACACGACATCTCAAGGAAGTCCAGTGGTCTGCAACCCTCCACCTAATACGATGGCGTTAAATTGAATTAATCATCGGAATGCTGAATTTCTATTCTGGTGGGGGAGATTTTGGGGGTGTGCTTGTGGGGGGTTGAGGGGGGGCATTGTAAATTGATGAGTGATGAGTGTAAATTTAAATGGATGAATGATGAGTGTAAAATTATCATTCAGGAGCCACCAGACTGTAAATTCAATTCTTTGGGTCTTGACATTCATTACTGGTAAGTAAATTAATTAGTATTCTCTAAAAAATAAAATATGAAATGCCTCTGTGACTGCACATCCGCCCAAATGCAGACCAAAGGCTTTTCTCAAACTCAATTACTGTTTTTGATATATACATACATTTACTATTTACCTTAGGGCAGCATTTCAGCTCGGAGGGAGCACTCAGCCATTAATCTGTCTAAGTTTATAATATAACTTTCTCAAATTGGAAGGCATGTAAACCTAAACAAGCACTGAAGTAGCAAAAAAAAATGTCCTTGGTCCCCGATGAGGAAGAAAAATGAATGTAAGCCTCGTGACATTAGGCATGTGCAGTCATCCTGCGTCATGGCGTCTTTGTTTTCAAAGAATGACATTCAGTGGCAGGCGATTTCAGTCACACGGTGAGGCCAAAAAGCACAAGGTTACAAGTTCACTGTCATGCCACTCACTGACTCTTGGTGTGACCGTCACCAGCCTGGCCGCCCAGACAATGTGCGATTACTGATAATGTGATCCATTACAATTTCAGGCACATGTTTGATGTTTTCTGTTTTGACTTTTCTTCTGTTTGTTTGCATGAACATGGAAAAGGCGCGATATAAATAAAATATATTATTATTATTATTATGTGAAATGTTCTTAGAATTCAAAAAGCAGGAGTGGTCTCCCCTAGACCTCCTCGTATACTCAGATGTGGGGATGGAATAAACTGCAAGACAAAGACTCTATTTTTATATTATGTACATTAAAGAACCATCTATCCATCCATTATCCAACCCGCTATATCCTAACACAGGGTCACAGGGGTCTGCTGGAGCCCATCAACAACAAATCAAATCAAATTAATAATATATTGAACAATTATTGTAAAAGTAAAGTTGAATAAATCCAGTTAGCGGAAATACAGTAGCTCAAAAGTTGTTAGAAATCTATGTTTTGTACTTAATGCTTGTATGAAAAATTTGGTTGATCTAAGTGAAAGAGTACTCAAGCTATACACACACACACATCCACGCACGCACATGCATACACACACACACACATACACATATAATTCCAAAAATGGTATTTTTTGACTCAGGGAGGTCTAAAACGTCGAGATTCATCAAAATCTTGAAATTGAATTTTTGGATGATTATAATACTTTCCCTATGAGAAAGTAAATCTGACTCAGGGAAGTCTAAAACATCGAGATTCATTAAAATCTCAAGGTTGAATTTTTGGATGATTACAGTATTTTCCCTACACTTCGCATATGAGAAAGTAAAAAAGGAGCCCAGGATAAAGAAGACCCGAGTCCTTCATTTTCTAGACTGGCTTATTTCAATGCTGGTTCACAGGGCCAGGCCATCATAGGGCATTTACACACACACGCACACACGTGCCCATAAGTCACTCATACGGAGCAAGGCAGACACACAATTCAAGCTAACGTGCACGCATATGGGAGATATGGGAGGACACCGGAGTGGCGGAAAAAAGAAAACAAAAGTGTGGGAGTGTAGAAAAATGCAAACTCAACACAGAAAGTGGAAACTCTGAAGGAGTCAGGAGGGTTAGAGTTACCCACTCTGTCATTATATCTGAACAACACTACTACTATGGCTACTTACTAGGGTTAGGGCTAAGGCTACGGCTACTGCTAAGAATTTCACTGTAGTATGTGCACATGACATTACCACTACTCCTTATAATAGTAATAATAATAATAACTAGGAAACATGTGGACCTTCTGTCCTCAAATAATGGTGGATCATCTAGAGCAAGCTAAACTTTTCCATTTTGGCAAGACAGTGATGCGTTTTCACCACAAAAAACACAAAGCTTCACAGTGATCACGTTGGTGATGTAACTTTCACAAAGAAGTGCTTGTGTGTTGGAATGCATTTCCCCTTGTTCTTGTTGTTTGGTGATCAATAAATACTGTATAATACATTCTAAAATAGGAAATTGAATGATTCACTAGCATGTATCGGGTGCCATCACATGTTGCTGCTCTTCTTTTTAAATTTCCTAATATGGAGTTGTTAGTCATGTTTGATAATCAATATATTTAATTATGAGTTCTGAGCAAGTATGTACTGTGTCCCAGGTGATTAAACGTTATCAGGTCATAAGCTTTCAATGAAAACCAAGATCACTGTTCCAGCCCTAGTAGTTACACGTGAATCCCCAGTCACATGCGCTTCTCCATCTTTCTTATTCTCATATTCTGTATCCCGCACTTGATGCTGAACAGATAGCATTATGTTCCTTCTTTTTCTTCTTCACAATATGGTCATCCTTATTGTGTCACTGGCTTCTGTGATTTGCTTGACCCTCAGCAGACGTAGCTGCTGTTCTTTCTCTTTCTGCTGTGTCACTTTGTTCGTCTATCACTTTACCATAAGAAACCCATGAGCACAGGTCGATTTGGTGAGGTTGCCACTATATCAATACCAGTATGTATCAGATAATACACAATCAGGTTCCAGCCACAGTAGTTTTGAGTAATCAAGTGACAGATGGATAGATCTTAGCTTCTATATATGTTTGTATGTATAGATAGACAGATGGCTAGATAAATAGAAAAAAGGCACTTATAGATAGATAGATAGATAGATAGATGGATAGATAGATAGATAGATAGATAGATAGATAGATAGATAGATAGATAGATAGATAGATAGATAGATAGATAGATAGATAGATAGATAGATAGATAGATAGATAGATAGATAGATAGATAGATAGTCATCATAATAATAAAAATCTCTTCTTATTAGCATAATTAGTCTCAACATTGTCTTTAAATGCTGAGTCAATGCCATGACCTTCGGGTGTTTTTTGACCCCATTCCTACACCCTCTTTAAGGTGCCCTAGAAATCAGATTATTCACCCTAAACCTACTGTATACTGAGTGACCATTTTAGCCTACAGTAGTGATGATCGTGACTTTCAGAACAGATAAAATTTGAAATGCTTTTATGAGTTCTGAACAAACAAACTACCCCCTAAATGAATTAAAAAATCCGTTAAAGGCAACGAAGGGTCAGAATTGACTCAAAAGGCAGGGCAAGGTAAAGATTAATTAGAAGATGTATAAATTAAGGGAGTTTATTTTAACTGTTCATTTTTTTTTTATTTTGAAGCATAGGAAGTATCACAAAGTTTCATCCTGAACACATGATATGTAGTGTACTTTTACTGATTTCAAACACTGAACTGGATCAAATTTGACCTGAAGATGTTATAACATTTAAAACTCTCTTCAGCCATCTAGTTCTCAGAGCCACTTAATCTAAACTGTAGTTAAGGACACTGATAATAAATGTAATATACTTCATGTTATTAATGTTATTTTTAATAGTATATTCAGCCATCAACTTTCATTGCCTCTTTATCCACTTCAAGATCAAGATGACCGATATTCACCCTGCAGTGCAGCAGCACCATGTCCAGAGACTGTTTGTGCCTTGTGTCCTCTGTTTGGTGAAATGGGCTCCAACTGGAAATAAAAGGGGTTTGGATGGATGAAATCTCTATATATAATCTTCATTTGGATCTTGATCTTTGTTTGTCCGCGAATGAATTAGAAGAAGAAGCACTAGAGGGCAGTAGAGAGACAGCTAAAACATAGGCATTGCATTAAGAATCTCCTCCAGGCTTATACTACTGAAGACTGTAGTACTCCAGTCACACCTCAAAACACAGACATTCAAACTAAACAAATTGTTGTGCTTTAAATTAACTAATCTTTATATATAATCTTCATTTGGATCTTGATCCTTGTTTGTCCGCGAATTCCACGCATGCGTAGACCACCTTCCAGTTTAGTACATTGTTGTTACTCACGGATGTCAACAATGTGCCGGAATAACAAAAGGGGTGGTGGACAGTGTTACGCTGGTTAGCTCCTGAGGCCTGGTTAGAGAATGAGATTGCCGAAGATAAAAGGTACGTGCCTACGTAACATATGCATGAAAGAAAGACAGTGGGTAAAATGAATGACAACGTAACAGCACGTTCCAGAAATTATTATTGTTACGTTGTAGCCGGCGAGTGCCGCACGTCTCACAGTTGTACCCTGGCTTGCTCACATGTCAGTGAAGTGATCCCTATTTATGCTTTAAAGAGCCTGGATACCTATGTGTCCCCCTTTTATAACCATTGCTCCGTGTATATTGTCTTACTCTTTGGATTGCCACAAAGCAACCTGTGAGATTGGAGAAAGGTTGAGAAGAGATTGTGAGAGGAAACGACAGCGTCGTGAAAACGAGACAGACTGTGAACGGAGAGAAGCAGAAATGCTCCTCCACCACCACATAATTACTATTCGGACAGTGATTCCGAGTAGGCCGTTCCTATCATTTCAATGTCCAAGGGTTTTGTTTTGTAATTTTGTTTCCCTTATAAAAAATCATAATGCTGTGCGACGAAGGGCCCAGTTCACGACTGGCAGCCGCGTTTAAACAGGGAGCCCTTCACAGACAACTTTAACACGCGCAACGTAGTTGGGCGCACATGGCTAGTAATAATAATACGTAATAATATAGTTCTTCATATTACTGCTATTAATAATAAAATCTATTCAGTCATTCTTTTTCAAAACCGCTTAATCCAAATCAGTTTCAAGGACACTGATACTAATACTAATAGCCATACTAGTACTATTGCTAACACTAACACATATTACAGTTCCTACACATGGTATGGTAGCACGATGGTTAGCACTGCTGCCTCACCACTCCAGTGTCCCTGGTGCAAATCTTCTATGCCCAGTGAATGTCTGTGTGGAGTGGAGTTTGCCTGCCGTCCCTTTGCCCGTGTGGCCAGAATCATGGCCCTGTGTGCCATCATCTTCTGCCCTCTCCTGGGTGGTTTCTGCCTTGCATGTGTTTCTGTCTCAACAGGCTCAGGCCTTCTACATACCATTGTAACCCTGTATAGTTTCAGTGGTTTGTGGGATGTTTATGTTGTTACGGTTATTTTTATTATTTATACTTACTTACATATATCGATTCATCCATTTTCTACATCAACTTATTTAAAGTGAGGTAGGAAGTGGGAAGCTGGAGCCAGTCCCAGTAAACATTAGGTACAAGGCAGGAACAATCCCTGGACAGGGTGCCAGTGAATACGTTTATCATTGCCAGTCCACCTAACATGCATGTCTTTGTACTGTCAGAGGAAACCAATATGGTCACAGGGAGAGCATGGAAACTCCAGGCAGGGAGAAGCCCAGTCTCCTTGTTGCAAGGCAGACGGCATCACCATGCCACCCTAATCCTACCTAATTATTCACATATGAATTTTCAAACCTATACCACCTACACTTCAGAAGGAGTCAGCCACCTGAAGCTGAGAGTTTTCAGGCTCGGCCAGTACTTGGATGGGAGACCATCTAGGAAAAGCTTGGGTTGCTGCTGGAAGAGGTACTTTTGAGGCCAGTAGGGTCGCTCACCCTGTAGTCTGAAAGTGCAGTGACGGGAATGCTGTGCTGTAAAAATGACACCGTTCTTCAGATGAGACATAAAACGGAGGTCCTGATTCTCTGGGGTCATTAAAGATCCATGGGCCTCCTTTATAAAGAGTAAGGTGTATCCCATTGTCCAGGATAAACTGACCCACCACGGCCTGGTCATGCTGCCCCCCTAATCATTCCCTGTCTCTGATTGGCTAACTATTTCTTGCCACTTCATCACCTAACAGCTCATGTGTGGCACAAAATGGCTGCCATCGCATCACCCAGGTGGAGGCTGCACATCGGTGGTGGATGAAGTGGACCCCCTCCACCCCCCTACTCACTATGTTTAAAAGCTCTTTGAGTAGTGAGATGAGCACTACATAAATGTAAGGAATTGTTATTATTATTATTATTAATACTTACTACAAACTGGGATCAAAGCTGGCAACAGACAGTAGTCAAGGCTAATTATAAAGTTGCATCCTTACTAGAAAATTCTAAGAACTCCATGACGAGATGTTCACTTATCTGTTTGAATGAGATGCTCATAACAGTAATTAGGTTCACATTTTGAAAACAACTGGATAAAGTTACACAAACTGTCGCTTGACGGCTGCCGGTCCTGCCAGTCTATCCAGTCAGCAGACACACATGGAGGGCCTGGGATGTTCACTATGAAGAAAGCACTTCCCAGTTTTCCTGCCTTCATGACTTCGGACAGAAACACTTAATATGATGATGATGATGATGATGATGATGAGCTGCTTTCCACACCTTGTACTTCTGTTTTTCTGGCTGTCATTTTCCTTTCCAGTGCTCAAGTCTCACATGATAAATAGGTTTTGAGGACAATGCTCAGTTTTCCTTTCGTTTCCAATTTGTGGGGGGTCCGATTGCTCGAGTCGGGTTTTGTTTCCAATTCGGCAGTTGGATGACCAGTTCATCACCAGTTGGTTGGGATGGACTGCCTGATTCTTCTTTTGTTTCCAGTTTGGGTAAATGAATGGACTGCTGAAGTCACCTTTCATCACTGGTTTGGATGGGGCATGAAATGCTCAAGTCTTCTTGCACTGTAAATTTTAAAACATGTGCACGATGAAACAGCTCGGGATCCTGGTTAGCAACTGCCCAAGGCTGACACACGGTCCAGTCCCTCCCCCCAGAAATGACCCTCTATCTGCCACAGCCAGGTGTTGCGTGGGCATCCCCTTGGTCTGGTCCAGCCACTCGGGTCCTCAACAATGAGGGTCTTGCAGCCAGATCACCCTCAGGGAATCGCACCACATGGCCATAGTGCCGTAACTGACGCTCGCTCATAATACAGGTAACGTGCCTCATTCAGGACTCCATGAGCAACACGAAGTCAAACCAGCGGTACCCAAGGATTCTCTGAAGAAACACAGTACTGAAGGAGTCTTCGTCTCAGGTCACTGGATAGGCGTCCATGTCTCACAAGCAGGCAGCACCAGGACTCTAAAGACTTAAACCTTTGTCTTTCTGCATAGATATCGGGAGCATCACATACCCCTTTCCAGCGACCTCATGACCCCCAATGCTCTCCCAATCCATCTACTGACTTCATAGGGAGAGTCACCAGAGACGTGAATGTCACTGCCGAAGTAAGTAAACCTCTCGATGAGGTCGACACTCTCTCCACAGACAGACACTGCTGATGGCTGTGCCCAAGAGCTCATTTAAGGCCTCGGGTTTTATCTGGGACATTTGCTATCCCAGACACTCAGACAACACGCTGTACCAGTGTATGCACCCCAACCTGACCTAACCTGACTATAAAGAGTTACACGAAGGCCATACTGACAGACGCAAGCCCACCTGGAAATGACCAGACATCACAAATCGAGACATAAACTGAAAAACTGCTTGAAGCCAACGGGAGACCTGAACGAAGAAGAGAAACCAAATTCTGTGTTACAGGAGGCCTGCAACAGAAAACTTGGCTTTCAGATTTACCCAAAACCAATGAGCTGCAGGCCAATCCATATTCAAGAGATTTATTTTTAGTCCTATAATTCAAAACAAAGCTGCACCCCACAAACTGATTTCTAAATGATTATCTTGCAGGCAGCCATTAGTCTGTGTCATTCCAAAAGTCTGCTTTTTTATTTTTTATTTTAATTGAGAGCCTGCCAAGAAGCTATTTGCAGGGGGCTTGACATGAGATGAACTCAAATCAGTTCAGAGAAAACTCGCCTGTTCCAGTCACTACCTCACGAGAAAAATAATTGTCAATCCACTTGAAATTAATTCTGCACTTTGTATTCGTGTTCAAAACAAACCTGAAACTGGCAACACTTGAGCTGCATTCAACAATGAAGAGCTGGATGATACAATTTATAGACCTGCCGGAGAAGGATGGCAGAAAGAAAGAAAGAAAGAAAGAAAGAAAGAAAGAAAGAAAGAAAGAAAGAAAGAAAGAAAGAAAGAAAGAAAGAAAGAAAGAAAGAAAGAAAGAAAGAAAGAAAGAAAGAAAGAAAGAAAGAAAGAAAGAAAATGAGAATAATAAAGTCGCTATACTACTCTTTGAACTTACGTTCGTCCTCTTACAAGGCAAAATAAGCACTAGCAGTCCAGCTTAGAGTACAATAAAATTATAAAACGGAGGAGAAGGACTGTTAGATTGAGCCAGAAGCATAGAATATTTGTAAAATGGTTTAAATATTTACTGCTAATTTTAGTGATTTAAAAAGGAGACTGTGTACCAACAGAACCACAAAATATAGAATATCATCTACAAGAGCATAAAGAAGAAGCCTCGTCCACCAATGAATGAGGGCAGAAAACATAATAGCCAGAATTCATAAAGGGGCTTTCAGCTTTCACTCGACTCAGGCGGTAAAAAACTGAGCAGAAGTCGTCCATTTGTGTTTGTAAAACTGAGTGCCGGTTTGTTAACCCGGCGGAATTATTGTGTGATGAAAGGCATTATTAAGAAGAGTCACTGTTTATTATCAAACACATCACTTCTGTGCAATAGTACACAAAAAGATGAAATATAACCAGTAAAATAAAGTAAACAAAGAGCCATCCTGAGCAAATATTCAAAGGAATTCAACTTCACACAGGTATCTTCTCTCTGCCTTCGTTGTTGCCAGAAAGACAAAAAATAAACTTTTCTCACAATTGAGGAATGAAAATATAATCATATTGTACCAGAGATATGGGTGCAGATACAATATAAAAAATAGATAGAAAAGGCACTATATAATAGATATATAGCCAGAGAGACAGACAGATGAAGGTATAATATAATAGATAGATAGATAGATAGATAGATAGATAGATAGATAGATAGATAGATAGATAGATAGATAGATAGATAGATAGATAGATAGATAGATAGATAGAAAAGGCACTATATAATAGATATATAGACAGATGAAGGTGTAATATAATAGATAGATAGATAGATAGATAGATAGATAGATAGATAGATAGATAGATAGATAGATAGATAGATAGAAAAGGCACTATATAATAGATATATAGACAGATGAAGGTGTAATATAATAGATAGATAGATAGATAGATAGATAGATAGATAGATAGATAGATAGATAGATAGATAGATAGATAGATAGATAGAAAAGGCACTATATAATAGATATATAGACAGATGAAGGTGTAGATAGATAGATAGATAGATAGATAGATAGATAGATAGATAGATAGATAGATAGATAGATAGATAGATAGATAGATAGATAGATAGATAGAATGAACGAGCTCAGTAAGTATTCAGACCCCTTCATATTCTGACCCCTTCACTTTCTGTACACTGTATTTTGTTGTTCATTTTAAATAGATAATTCTGCCATTTGTGCCCATCAGTCTTCATTCAGTATAACCCATAATGACAAAGTGAAAACAGGTTTTCAGAAAGGTTTACAAATTTACTAAAAATGTAAAACTGAAATCTCTCATTCATATCAGTATTCAGACCCTAAATTCAGTACTTTATAGAAGCCCCTTTAGCAGCAATGATAAATTTGAATCTTCTTGTGTAAGTCTCTACAAGCTTTGCACACTTGGATTTGGGCAGCTTCTTTCATTCTTCCTGGCTGACCCTCTCAAGCTCTGTGATATTGAATGGGAAGTGTCTGTAAACTGGCACAGATGTTCTATGGGGTCTAAGTCTGGGCTTTGGCTGGGCCACTAAAGGACACTCTGAAAATTATCCCAAAGCCTTTACAATGTTGTCTTGGCTGTATGCTTCGGGTTATGGTTGTGCTGAAAGATGAAAGGTCACCTCAGTCTGAGTTCCTGAGTACTCTGGAGCAGGTTTTCTTCAAGTACCCCTCTGCATTGGCCTGCATTCATCCTCCCCTCAATTCTGACCAGTCTTTCTGTACAAGCTCCCCCATCCCATAGTGTGATACTGCCACCACCATGCTTCACTGTAGGGATGGTGTTGGGCGGGTAATAAGCAATGCCTGATCCTCATAGGACACAGTGTGTAGAGTTCAGCCCAAGGAGTTACATTTTTGTTTCATCAGACCAGAGAACCTTCTTCCTTGTGCTCTCAGAGTTATTTAAATGCCATCATATGCTTTTTACTCAATGAGGGGCTTCTGTCTAGCCACTCTGCCATAAATGCCTGATTGATGGAGTTCTGCTGAGATGGTCTTCTTTCCAGCAGATTCTCCCACCATAGGCGATGAGCAGTGCCTGGTCTTCACTAGACATAGTGCTTTGAGTTCAGCCTAGGGTGTTCAGTTTTTGTCTAATCAGACCAGACTTCGTTAAATGAAACTCCAAGTGAGCTGTCCTATGTCTTTTATACAACAGTGTCTTTAGTCTCGCCACTCTACTATAAACACCTGATTGATGAAGTGCTGCTGAAATGGCTGTCCTTCCAACAGAGTCTCCCATCTTAGCAAAAAACTTCGGAAGCTCTATTAAAGTGACCGTTGGATTCTTGGTCACCTCCCCAATTGTTCAGTTTGGCTGGACAACCAAATCAAAGAAGAGTCCTGGTGGTTCAAAACTTCTATCATTTCCCAATTATCGAGGCTGCTATGTTCCTAGGAACACTCAAAGGTTTAGAAATGTTTTAACCCCCTTGCACTTGTCTATGCCTCACCACAGTTTGATTGTGGATATCTACAGAGATGGCTCGGTTTTTGTTCTGAAATGCAGTGTGAACATGTGAGACATTCTACACACAGATGAGGGCCTTTCTAAATGATGTCCAGTCAAATCAGTTTGCCATAGGTGGCCTCAAATCAGGTTCTCAACACTTATCAAGGAGAATGAAAGCAAATAGAATGCACCTCATGACAAACTGGAGTAACACAGCAAAGGTTATGAATGCTTAAATAAATGAGAGATACCAGTTTTTGATTTTTTTTAAATTTGTAAACCTTTCTGAAAACATGTTTTCACTTTGTCATTATGGACTGTTGAGTATAGATAGATAGATAGATAGATAGATAGATAGATAGATAGATAGATAGATAGATAGATAGATAGATAGATAGATAGATAGATAGATAGATAGATAGATAGATAGGAAAGGCACTATATAATAGATAGATAGATAGATAGATAGATAGATAGATAGATAGATAGATAGATAGATAGATAGATAGATAGATAGATAGATAGATAGATAGATAGATAGATAGAAAAGGCACTATATAATAGATATATAGACAGATGAAGGTGTAATATAATAGATAGATAGATAGATAGATAGATAGATAGATAGATAGATAGATAGATAGATAGATAGATAGATAGATAGATAGATAGATAGATAGATAGATAGATAGATAGATGAGTGAAGCATGCGTGAGTATTCACTGCTCTGCCATCTGCACATAGCTGTGCCCATCTTGTGTTCAGTGCTGATCAGCAATTCTCCATTAAAAAAGGGGGGGGCAAAAACCTACACACATTATTATTCATTTATTTCGCTATTCCCATTGTTTCCAAATGCTGGAATCTGGAGCACAAATCAAGACTTTCCGTCCAGCCATATATACTGTACGCTGAAAATCGATGTCAACCTTTTCTTTAAGTCCATCTCCTGTTCATGTCATTCTAATCTTTTCCTGCTATCTAAAATCTGGGGGAAATAACGCCAGCGGTCTCGAGCAACCAGAGCCGATTCCAGTAGCAACAAAGGCAAGGTAAAAAAAAAAAGTTATCCCTGGACGGGACGCCGGTCAACGGCTTTTCAGACTTACATATGCGTCCCGAGAGAGCACCCAAAACTTGCGTGGGGACACAACTGTACTCCAATGTGGGACCCCATCTGTTTATCAAACCAGCGTCCAAACGCTAGGAGAACCAAACACAAACAATGAGCCAGCGCGGATTAAAACAAATAACGATGTAAAGATTATTTTTCCTTCTTCACGTTAAGTAAAGAAATACTTACTGTATTTTTCCGAGAGGAAACGAGGCTGGTATTTTCACTCTTTTTTTAAACCGACTCACTCTTAATTCAGTGTCGCGCATCTACAGCAGCAGCAGCATCGGATAAAAGGCGGGAGCCAAACGTGGACTGGATGGCAGCCTCGTACTGTAAACACTGAGACGATGTGCGGTTTTTTTTTTTTTGGGGGGGGGGGGGCTTCTGAACTTTGCGTATCGACCAAGCCAGGTGGCATGTGGGAGGACACCGCAGGAAATGCTTGCGGGCTCGGGGAGAGGAAGCAAACCGCAAGAAGTGTCGGACTGGTGTTTGAACTAATAACTCATGTGACGGGAGGTATATTTGGAATATAATAATGTGTGCTTATGATAAAGCAGGCACTTATGATAAGCACAAGTTGTGCTGCATTAGACATTGACTCATATCATGTATCTACACCTGCAAAACCTGATAGATAGATAGATAGATAGATAGATAGATAGATAGATAGATAGATAGATAGATAGATAGATAGATAGATAGATAGATAGATAGATAGATAGATAGATAGATAGATATTTTGCAGATCTAGAGATTACTGCTGTAAGGACCTACGCTCTGACCCATCTTAATTAAAATGTAGCACGCAGTACTGTTTGAAATTAAAATGAGAGCTTTACTAACTGAAATGATTCGGAAACGCGCTCTATAAACAAAGGCGGACTTTTAGCGATAGAATCTAAGCGCATCGGTAAACTGTACATATAATAAGTGCTGAACTCTTATTTATTTTTGCCTAAGCGTTACGATATTTTTTAAACCATTGACTCAAATTTCTACTGTAAGAAATAAAGAGTTGCATGTGCTCACTCTGGCGTGCACAAAATTGAATCAATAATTAATACGCCACTATGATTTATGAGTTGTTTTATGTATATAATTTTCGCCTTTCGCCTTTTCCATATTCTACACCACAATGTGTGTGAATATATATATATATATATATATATATATATATATATATATATATATATATATATATATATATATATATATATATACACATATATATACAGTATGCTTATTTTTAGAATATTATAGGTACAAAGACTGCGACAGAGAGGCTTTATGAAGTTATTTTGCAAATTCATATTTAACTAAAACTCGGAGCTACTCTACCTTTTATTGCTCTCTAATTTGTGCTCATGAGTTTATATTTGCAGGCTGTCTTGTTGTATAAGTCAGAAAGTCCACCAACCTTTGGCTCTTTTCTCCGAACCAAGCCGCCTGAACATAAAACGACAAGCCCGAGCCCTAGAAAAGACACCATCGCTGTTCGTAATGTGGCACACTCTTGTTTGGTAATGCTGATGTGGTGTCTTCTCAGCTGTGTGTTTCAAGTTATCTCAGTATTAAATGTCAAGCTAAGTGCCTGCTTTCTCTAACGCTCATGTGTTGTGTCCTCCGCCGCCCGTTGTGAGGCGTGTGTGGGTGTTTTGGGGGCTACCATTAGGCTCGACCTACCCTCACGTTCCGAATGAACCAGCGTCGTGCAGCACCTACAGTGATTGTATGTGCTGGAATGCGCAACATGCTGCTGTCACTTTTGGGATTCTTCTGGTTGCTGCTCGTTGAAGAACTGATAATAGTGATGTGTACTGTTCCTATCCAGATTTAGGCATATATACTATACTTCGAATTCAGGACAGTCTGGTATGTACTGTATATGCACATACAGTACACACCCCCATACACTTAGTCGACCTTTTTTGAGAATGCCTTGCAGAATGTTCCAGACAAACAGAAATACAAAATAATATGTAAATACAAGCAAGAAGCAATTCACCTATACATTTTTTCTTCCTTCTGTTATCTATATAGGCATACAGAATTCCCAAACTCACTCGAATAGCAACGCGATGTATTGCTCTCGCACTATGTGGATGTTCTTAGGGTAGTTCCGTTTCCTCTTAAATACCTTAAGCATGGGGGCAGAATTGAGAGAGACTGCATGTGGAAGGAGTCTGTCCTGCAATGGACCTCATCTGGGCTGGTTTTCTGTCTGGTGTTCTATATGCTACATTGTAAAACAATAACTATTATTATTATTATTATTATTATTATTATTATATCGTCGCTGCAGTTATCACTGCATGCCGTCGCTACCTCTGCCCTGCCGAGTGGAGCCCGCAGCTTCCCCCATGTGTGTTTTCTCCTAGCTGTCCCGATTCCTCCCACATCTCTCAGACTTAGACATTACTTTAAAGAGGCCTTGCATGAATGAGAGGGGCTTTGTGAGGACTCTGCCCTTAAATGGACTGGCTGTATAATAATAATAATAATAATAATAATAATAATAATGATGATAATAATAATAATAATATATAATTATTATTCTAATAATAGATACTAATAATAATAGAGTCGCGATTCGTTGTGCCGATGATTATATTTTTCAACAATTTTCATTATTAACTGTTATTTATAGTAATATACGGAATGATACGGATACATGCAAACATCATAATCTATTTAAATAAGCAAATTCCAAATAGCAAACAAGTCTTTCAGGCAAACAAAGGTGACCCTGTATTTAAAGTGTTGAAATTCGGACAAAAACAATTCAAGTCATTCCTAACCTTATGCGGCGGCCCCTGTTTGAGAGGACTGAAGACCACTCACTTCAGTCTATCAATCGGAGTCTCGGGTTTTATGATAGCGGAACTCCTTCATTACAAGACATAAACTGCGCACCCCTTGGCCACGTCTTGTACAGGACTGTAAAAGCACGCACTGTTTGGCATGGATTCGGTTTTCAAACTGTAGATCAAATAAAAATAAGCCACTTCAGTTTTGAATCTGAACGCTGCACAAACAGAAAGAAAGAAAGAAAGAAAGAAAGAAAGAAAGAAAGAAAGAAAGAAAGAAAGAAAGAAAGAAAGCTCATTCCTTTAGAGTTGCTTAGGGGCGGCAGACAACTAAAGAGAAAGGTTGCTTTTTCCCATGGTGTCATGCGGCTTTTGTTTCAGAGATGATGTTGCACAAAGTTTGCCGACAGTAACGCCGAATGTTACCCACCATGTTCACTGACCTCCACTACTTATTGGTAAAGAAGACAAAAAAAGCGCAGGGTAGCACGCAACCATCAGCAACCGATCCCAGGATAGAATACCATTCGAGTCCTATTAAGCCTTTCCCTCATAGTCCACGACCCTACTGGAGGACACATGTGGGAGGAAATGTTTCTACAGGATACTACCCCACAAATATCAATGGCTGATGCACACATTGTTCCACGGACTGGTAGACCAACGGACCATTAACTAGAATAAAGCATCCCGCGAACGTCTTGAAATGGTTAACGTGAAGGTTATAAGAATGCATAAATTGTAAATCTCAGCCAAATGTCAACATAACATGCAGTCACCACTAGCGGGGAGTTGAAGGGTCTCAAAGTGAAATGCGACGTTCAAGGCAAATATTTGTACATACCGATTACATTGTCTCCATCCCGCAGAGACGAGTGGTACTGATGCTACGAGCATCCCCAGATCAGAATCTCAAGGCTAGAGACCGTCTATCTGCTAAGAAACATGATAGCACCATATAGGCTAGGAGTGAAGAGTGACAAGCACGACAACCAATCAGTGATAAGGCGCCGTATTTTTCCGCCAATCAAGGTGTAAGAATGCGGAGGACCCGACACAAGCCAGATGGGCAGCAAGGTTGAGTGCGCCGCTGCGCTGCCCTGGTAGCAAGAGAAGGGGAATTTTGATAAATCTGTGTGCGGTTTGCACTCTCCGAGGTGGCCGGTATATATTTTTTATAACAGAAGGCAAAGTCTGGACGACGCGGCCAAGAACAGCTTAAAGGGAAGGAGTACAAGAAGCTGATGCTTTACTTTTAATCTCGTGTCTGTTTGATAGTGATGAGCGTGGAAAAAAAGAATGGGGTCTGCTATGTGATTTATAGTGCTGCATCCCAGTCAGAGAAGACCCACCCCCTGCTGTCTTACATCCATGACACCTTAAAGCAGGACATCTGTGGATAAAAACAGGGAGAACTTTGAAAGGAAGACGCAGTTGCTGCACTTAAGCGACACACGGGCGCCTGATGAGCGCAATGAAATCGGGGGATTTACCAATTCTTTGGTTTCAGGTAATTGGTAAAGTGATTAGCGCCAAATCAACGATTTAAATTAAGCCCATAAAACTCGAGCTGCTCCTTAAACTACAATCAACGCTCAGATCCCACTTCGGAAAAGGCAGTTTATAACCGGCGCTAAAATCTGCTGTGAAACTTTAGGAGGAAAGGGGCGGATTCGGAATACAGTACGTAACGTTCCGTATGAAGCCGAATTTGAGACCACGGGGCTGAGTGGTAATGGGGAACCAATTTAAATTTTGGTTTTAAACCAGTTTTAAATATAACTACATGCTAATAATAATAATAATAATAATAATAATAATAATAATAATAATAAATTACACATGTAGATTGTCAGTTACAGGCAAACAGATACTAGGCTTTAGGGTTGCGTCTTCCGCCAACAGTTAATAATAAACACTGCGCTTCCGCGACTCGCTATTCTTCTAACCAGCTTTTTAAATCTGCCTTTATTTTATAAAATTAAATGTTCACAGCGCATATTTCAAAATTTTAAAATGAAATGCAAGATCAATAAACTGATGATACATTACCAGGAAACCAGATAGTGTTACTTGTCATTTATTAGGGTAATCCGAAAAAAACAAAAAAAAACTGTTCAAAGGTATTGTGCAGATTGAGGATTGTGTGTCTTTATTGATCTTTTTCGGGATGACTGACAGATCGTCTATAGAGGGTGCTAAAGTGCAGCTTACCTAAAACATGAAAATAACATGTACTGTATAAAGTACAGTATTGGCGAAATTCAGGTAACATCCGTGTGACGGAATAGAGTTCTGCAATAACCAGTTTGGCTTTTTTTCCTGGATAAATGTTTAATTGTGACCGATTCTGCTGTCAGTTAAAGTGAGTATGAAACCTCAGACAATCTTGTGGTAACTTTAACCACTAGTCATTAGAAAACCTCTAATTTTTAATCCTCCACACACAGGGACGTTAAGTGCTTCAAAACTGAAACTGAAAAGGCTTCATTTTCCAGTTTTCCTATGACTGGTATTTTAATTTTTTTGGTGTGCCCACAGAATGGAAGCTGTTCTGTGATGAGCTGTCTCCCTGTCTGGACTTACATTTTTGAAAATGCTGGTTGTTTAAAACACTGTATTGGATTGTGTGGTTCATCATAGAGCCATTGCTTGACAATGAACCTTTTTATTGTAGGGTGGAGCATACAGTATATGTATATGAAACTGGATCTCTGGGCTGTGAAAAGGTGGACAACACAGAAAGCTTTAAAGTGTAGTAGGCAGGATACTATCAGATCAAGGCAGCCTGAACTAAGCCTGTGTGTTTGTATGTAGCAAGAGTCTAAAAAAATCAAGAACCCCCCTGGTATTTCACATACCTCTTATCCTTTATCCATGGATATTTTTGCAACCTGTTGTAAATCTAAATAAATAAAATTTTGTTTTTTTGTAGTACTTTCATGGAGATGGGTCTTTTCAGAACTAGAAAATGTGTTCTCTATGGCATCACTCAGAAGTTATCTATTAGATAGATAGATAGATAGATAGATAGATAGATAGATAGATAGATAGATAGATAGATAGATAGATAGATAGATAGATAGATAGATAATGTGAAAGGCACTATATATCTATGTATCAGGTTTTGCAGGTGTAGATACATGATATGAGTCAATGTCTAATGCAGCACAATTTGTGCTTATCATAAGTGCCTGCTTTATCATAAGCGTAAATTATTATGTTCCATCTTTTTTTATCTATCTATCTATCTATCTATCTATCTATCTATCTATCTATCTATCTATCTATCTATCTATCTATCTATCTATCTATCTATCTATCTATCTATCTATCTATCTATCTATCTATCTAACTCAGGTCTGTCCCACACAGTAACTTCAATCTAAAATTGAGAACTCCTTTAAAGTTACCAGTCTATGGAGAGATTGACACACAGACATGGAGAGAACATGTTAACTTTGCACAGACTCACATTTAAGCTCAGTCTCTCCTAGCTGTGTGGCATGAACAGACAGCACCCTGCCCACTACAAAAAGAGAAACTGAATTCCTATGAAAAGGAGCGCCTGTCAATGTGCTAGCAGAATACAGATGCGAGCACTAAATCCCATCTTAACCTTGTACTCTTGCAGCTCTAGAGTGTTCACTTTATCAGTCCATCTTTTCAGCCTGGCCCCATTTGTAGACGGACGCTCCGGATTTACCTAATATCGCCTCACGGGGGCTTTTCTTTCTGTGTGAGGGCCATCGATTTCATCTTGCGTTTCTTGGCACTCGCAGGAGATTCTGCATGCTTCCTGGTTCAAATCCCACTTCAGATGCTGCCTGCGTAACCCTGAGCAAGTTGCCTAATCTCTTTGAGCTCTGCGTTTTGCTGCGACATGAAAACTGATGTTCTGTTGACATTCTTTCTTGCACCAGGGAGAATGGAAATGAAAAGAAAAATAACAACATTAGGCATTGCTGACGTATATGCATTTTACATAATATGTTAAAAAATTCTTAGGGGTATGTATGAAATCTTAAGAGAGTTTGATTTTAAAATGATGTTTGTTCCTCTAGTGGAAACATTCAGTCGTGGATTTTCTGAGCCAGTTTTTGCCTTCCTATCCTAAGAGCTCAGGGTACAAGGCAGGGACCAGCTCTGCAGGGGATGTCAGTCCATCACAAGACACGCACATAATGCTAACCCATAACAGACCACCAATTCACTTGGGACAAAACACACGTGCAGACCCAGGCCTATCATAAGCGTTGGTGGTTGGTGAACTATTTACCTCCAGATGTTTGAAAATACACTGAAGTCCTCATCCATTTTAACAGTTTAAGAAACATAAGGGCCTGTTAGAAACCCTAAAGTGGTGAGACGAGTCTGGGCTGCTGACCAGGCAAGCTGTGTTGGAGCTCCTGTTAAATGAGTGGCCCCTGTTACTTAATATCATTTTGATATTACGTAGCATTCTAAAATTCTTGCGGGTACATGCAGACAGAGGCCGTTTATCTTTTCTCATCCTCTTAGATCCGAGTGCTGCATTTGATACCATTGATCACAATATTCTTAGAAATCACCTTAGTCAATGGGTGGGCCTCTCTGGCAGGGTCTTAAATTGGTTTGAGTCTTACCTGGCAGGTAGAAAAGTCCACAAAGCCTCTATCCTGGGTCCACTGCTCTTTTCGATTTACATGCTTCCGTTAGGTCAGATTATCTCAGGGCATAACGTGAGCTACCACAGCTATGTCGATGACATACAACTGTATTTATCGATGGCGCCTGATAACTCTGACTATCTTGTCTCACCGACACAAGGTCTTACTTGTGTTTCTGAATGGATGAGTAGTAATTTTCTCAAACTAAATAAGGAGAAACAAAAACTTTAGTGATTAGCAAAAATGTATATAGTGAGGGTGTTAGAAATAAACTTGATGCATTAGGATTAAAAGTCAAGACAGAGGTAAAGAATTTAGGGGTAATTATTGACTCTGACCTAAATTTTAAATCACATATTAATCATATTACTAGGACAGCATTTTTTCACTTAAGAAATATAGCAAACGTTAGACCTCTTACAACTCTGCAAGATGCTGAGGAAATTGTTTTGTTTTCAGTCGGCTAGATTACTGTAACACACTCCTTTCAGGACCACCTAAGAAAGATATCAGTCGATTACAAGGAGTACAGAATGCAGCTGCTAGAATCTTAACTAGGAAAAGAAAATCCAAGCACATCTCTGCACTTTTGATATCACTACACTGGTTACCTGTGTCATTTAGAATTGACTTTAAAATCCTGCTTATGGTTTACAAAGCCTTAAATAATCTCGCTCCATCCTATATTTCAGAATGCCTGCCCCCTTACACTCCAAATTGTAACCTTAGATCTTCAAATGAGTTTCTGCTTGTAATTCAAAGAGCTAAACTTGAAAGAAGTGGTGAGGCGGCCTACTGCTGTTATGCACCTAAAATCAGGAATAGCTTGCCATTCGGAATTTGGTGGAGCACTTAAAAAACACTGCTGAAAACGCATTACTTTAACATGGCTTTCTCACAGCTTCATTTTAGTTTAATCCTGATACTCTGTTTATTCAATTAATTATCATTATCATTAATGGTGGCTCTGTAATCCGTACTAACCCTTACTTTCTCTGCTGTTCTTTTTCCGGTTTTCTGTGGTGCTGATCTTCGCCACCACCACCCGATCAAATCTACATTGATGGATTGAAGGCCAGCTATCCACATAACCATCATCATCTAATACAATGAGGACTGATTGAGGTCATTGATGTTAGGTAGAATGCCTAGAGGGGGCTGGGTGGTCTCATGGCCTTGGAACCCCTGCAGATTTTATTTTTTTTCTCCAGCCGTATGGAATTTTTTTTTTTATGTCCTCCCTGGACATTGGACCTTACTTTTATTCTATGTTAATTAGTTTTGCCTAATTTTATTTTCTTATATATTTTATGTTTTTTTCTCTTTCTTCATCCTGTAAAGCTCTTTGAGCTACATCATTTGTATGAAAATGTGCTATAGAAAGAAATGTTGTTGTTGTCATTATGGGTTATTGGGTGTAGATTGATAGGCAAAAATGGGAATTTTTATCTATTTAAAATTAAATCTACAACACAATAAATTGTGCAGAAAGTGAAAGGGTCTCGATACTTCCTGAATCCACTGTATGTTTTGTAAGTGTAAGAAGATTTAAAGCAACCAGGGCCACAGATTGCAGTGTCACCCTGATCACAAGTTGTTTTTCACCTCTGTGGTCTTCCTCTGTTGGAAGTCATCGATTCATCCAAGGCTGCAGAGACAAACTTGAGTTTCAGACAAGAAACTTGCCATCATTGGTATTGTAGCGGAGACTCTTGTTTGTTGTGGTTGATGTGGTGCCTTCACAACCACTTCTCTCAAAAACGTTCTACCAACATTATAAGCTGAGCTTACTGCCCTTCCAAATGAGGTGTGTGTTTAGGTGTTTTTAGACCAGCATTAACTCCATAGGAAAATCTTACTGCTTAAAGGTTGATCTTTGATGGCTCATGATGCTTAAAAGAGATTCTCCTTTATGTTACAAGAACAAGAAAATATGAACACATCACTCCAGTTCTTAAATCCTTGCACTGGCTCCTGGTTAAGTTTAGGGCAGATTTCAAAATCCTCCTTTTAACATTGACAAAGATGAGACAATAGAGTCGCACAAAGGTTTGGGGCAGGCACCCATATAATTTTTCCTGGCTGTGAAAGAGTTACATTGGGAGTACATTGTGTACAGATACGAGTCCAAAACAGAACAGACTTAAGGAGGCAAAGATGGCAGTTTTAAGGGAGAACAGAGGAAGTGAGGTCATCAGGACCAGAACTGAAGGTGAGGTTGTTGGGCATGGAACCGGAAGTGATGTCATTGGACTCAGGCAGAATTTTCTGCAATCGGTCTGTAGTGGAAAGAGAGAAAGGGTCAGTACACTACCACTCCCTGGTCTGGCGTGGAATTACCCTCATTCAGGCCCTTTAGCTGCCTCCCATGCACACGTGTGTGACAATATGTAAAGCCTTAAATGGCTTTATGTCTGGCCTACTTATCTGAACTTATCACGACTTACAAACCAGAATGTAGATTAAGATCTCAAGATGCCAGTCTGCTTACGATTCCAAGGATTAATAAAATAACAGTGGGAGGTCAAGCTTTTAGTTACGGGGCCCTTAAACTGTGGAGTGGTCTGCCTGCTACCATAAGAGATGCCCCTTCAGTCTCAGCTTTCAAATCTCAGCTGAAAACTCACAACTTCAGTTTAGCACACCCTGACTAGAGCTGCTGATTAACTGTACAGACTGCATCTCTGTTGTTAGTCATTAGTAGTCTTTTTTTTTTTTACTCTGTATGTAGAGCGTCCTTGGGTTTGTGAAAGACGCTCTATAAATGCAACTTATTATTATTATTAGTAGTAGTAGTAGTAGTAGTAGTACTAAAACATAAGTAATATGACAGTTATAATTTGTTACTAACCATCACCTATTCTGTTTCTCTTGCTCAAATGTGGCACTTGGTGCCACTGCCCACCTGCCAAGTTGTTTTGCCTGCCTAAGCTAAAGTCACCTCTGATGGAGGATTGTAGGAATCGTTGGGTAGAGGGGTCCTTTCATCATATTGGCTGGCCAGCACTGACTCAGCTGTGGAATGGCCAACAGGCAGAGGAAGCTTGATGGCCGAGGTCTCCAGGACTCTGAACAAATCCAAACCCTATTACGTGATATCATCTACTGTTGGATTCTGCTCTGTACTTTTAATATTTCTATTGCACTTTTATATTGTATTGAGGATTATTTGCGTTCTGTTCTGTGTATTGTGTTGTATTTAACCCCCTTTTTTTTTGACACCCACTACACTCCCAGCCTACCTGGAAAGGATTCTCTCCTTGAACTGCCTTTCCCAAGGTTTCTTACATTTTTTGGGGGGGCGTTTTTCCTTGTCTTCTTAGTGAGTCAAGGCTGGGGGGCTGTCAAAAGGCAGGGCCTGTTAAAGCCCATTGCGGTACTTCTTGTGTTTTTTGGCTATACAAAAATACATAGTATTTTATTGTATTGTTTCATTTAACAATCAGCTTTGTCACAGATGTTTCTCCTAAAATTCCTTAGGAGAAATAGCTTTAGACCAAAAGGAGATATGAGATATAATAGAAGTAAAAGTAATCAAAACTGACAATTCGTTTTGCAAAGCTTGGTATATTTTGCAAGATGTCTTTCTAGTCTTGTTTTATTTGTTTCAAGACTTCATATTTTTTTATGTGTTATTGACTGATGTCTTTATCTAAGGCAGCAGTTCTCAAACTGTGGGGCGCGAAGTAACAAGAAAGGGGGCGCGAATGTTGCCATATGTGGTGTAATTTTGCTATTTCTAGGGAAATTTTAAACTTGTAGCAGTGTATCGGCAGCAAAAAATATAGGAATACATTTTATTAGGATTTCAAAAAAACGTTAGGGGGGCGCGATTAAAACTGTTATGAAAACTCGGGTCGCAAATACTTAAAGGTTGAGAAACGCTGATCTAAGGTGACATACAACATCTGACATACAAATTGGTTTCATTTCTTTTGTTTTTCCATTTGGAGCCCATGCAGATGAAGTCACTTGCTTATGGTCACGTGGTGTCAGCAGTGGGATCTGAAACCACAACGTCACGGTTTGAAGTCCAAAGTCTTGACCACTATGTGTGCCTTTTCTTCTAGAATGAGTATAATCTAATTGGAGCACAGCAATATAAGTTAGAGCAACTAATAATATTATTCAGAAGCAAGGATTCAAGTTTTGTAATCATAATTATGCTTTTTTATTACCACTGTCACAGACGACTGGGGTCATTACCTGGCCGGGATGCCTGGAGGGACCATAAAGGGACAGTAATAGCTTCCGGATCACGAGGGGCAGCCGCCCTGGATGAAAAGAGGACTACGGGAAAGGGACAAAGAGGTTCTGACCTGTTGGGAACTGTGGCCACTGCCAAGGGGCGCCTTAAGCCTCATGGGACCTGGGGAACTGTCACTTCTGCCACACCAGGCTAGATGGCGGATGAACCTGCAGGGACACCCGGAGTGCTTCCGGGGCAAAGGGCAGCACTTCCGCCACACCAGGAAGTGTTGCTGGAAGATCATAATCAGTCACCTGTAGCACATCCGGGTGGGAATAAAAAGAGCCGCCTCCTAACAGTCGGAGAGCTAGAGTTGGGAGCGGGAGCAGGACGAAGCTCCCAGGAGGAGATTGGCGGCTAAAAGACTGAGAAAGAAGGTTTAATTGGGGAGATTTACTTGCTGTGTGCATTGTGTGGTGTTTGAGACTTTATTCTTGTGATTAATAAACGTGTGATTTTGATAAAGATGTGGTTTCCGACTGGTGGTGTCCAGGCAAATCTCACACCACATATAATACATACATTTCACCAGATATTACTAAGTACACAATGTAAATACTTTCAAATTGCAAAACAGCAAAAAAATGTTAAGACACTACTTGTAAGATCCAAACCCATTGTGGGACTTTGTTGAGATCTCTGCTGAAACTCAAGAGGAAACCCTCATGAGAACACCGGGGGATTTTTTTCTCAGATGACAAAAGAAAACGTCTCCATTTCATTTCTTTCTAATCTCGTTGTTGTCTAGGAGAAACCGAAAAAGATATCGAAAAGATTTCGTTTTTGATTTTTCATTTCCTATGGGTAAGCTCAAGATAAAATCCTTAACTTCTTCTAATAAGGTAGCGGCACCTCCGGGGTGAGCACATTTATATGAACGTAACCCTCCGCAGTTCAGAGAGCAAACAGACGCATTGGGACGGAGCTGGCAAATCAGCAGATTCCCGTCCATTCTTTTTGAATGCAGCTGCATTCCTACTGGATATGAATGAAGAAAATCAATTGGACTTCTTCACGTGTGGCATGGGCTAAGACTTCTAAATATCTTAAATTATTTTCGCCTTGACTCATTACATGCTGTTTGAATTTTCAATTTGCATTATCTTTTCTAGCTACACTGTACATGATTCATGATGCTTATTTGCATATTTCTGGGAGAGCGTTACTTAATTTCAGTGAGCGCTGCAATTTATGAAATGTTTCAAATGAGCAGAACTATGGTGTAGATTTTATTTAATTCTTGGAGCTAATCAAGATAAAGCCTCCATGTGGAAGCTCTGTCAGCAGTACAGCAGAGACGATATAATTTTTTTCCCCTAGCCAAATTAACAACAGTTTATCCTTGGTGATTAAATGGAAACTTGACTGTCACATGAAAGAAAGAAAGAAAGAAAGAAAGAAAGAAAGAAAGAAAGAAAGAAAGAAAGAAAGAAAGAAAGAAAGAAAGAAAGAAAGAGGAAACCTGACTGTCACAAGAAAGAAAGAAAGAAAGAAAGAAAGAAAGAAAGAAAGAAAGAAGAAACCTGACTGTCACAAGAAAGAAAGAAAGAAAGAAAGAAAGAAAGAAAGAAAGAAAGAAAGAAAGAAAGAAAGAAAGAAAGAAAGAAAGAAAGAAAGAAAGAAAGAAAGTTTTGAATTGCACTTTATTAATCAACTAGCTGTGTGACCCGGAGACTCCCTAGCAGTTTTACTAAATTTGTGAACTTGGAGAGGCGTCAGCTCACTCTTAAGAATGACCCAGGGCAGAGGATGTTGTGGTAGAAATTTAACATCTTATTAAAGAAAGAAGCATCCCCTAACAGGACAAATCAGTAATCAGGCAGGAGAAGAGCTGTTCATTGTATTGTGATCTGTGAGTCTCTGTCTTGCACCCCAAAACACAAGGCTGAGTCTCAGTACTGTAGCAAAACCAACTTTATTCAGCTTGAAACAGCAACAGCAGGGTTATTTACTGTAGCAGGATCTACCACTAAGCCTATACACAGACACAGCAGTCAGGCAGGGTTGGGGCCAAGTAATCCTGCTCCCTGCATTCATAATGTTCCTTGCATCACCCATCGAGGGCGAGCGCTTACAGCGCAACCGCGATCAACTCGGATCTGCTTTAGCTGCGACCCGCTTCCACGTTGGGAGCCTGAGGTTGCTTCCGGCAACTGATCAACTGTCTTCCACAGGCGCGACAATCGCTCTTTGGGACGCCCTTCGATGTGATCCTGTTGGGGGGAGTCCCAAATGAGTTTAGAAACCTTACAGTGTCTTTTAATTACTCCTCAGCAAAATGCCTTGGAGGGAGCATTCTACAAAAGCAGTCTGTTACAGAATAGTCAGAATGGTCAGAGAAACAAAGAATAGAGGGTCATTTTATAAACTGTTGAATTTACATAAAGTGTCGATCAATACATACATTTTACTCTGATTGGTTCATTCTTTTAAACCCAAATGATTTATATAAAATAAAAGTCTGTTAGATTATATTCTCGTTCTTCTTATACCTTGGAGTTGCGTCATCACCCCTGAAATTTCTGTGCATATAACAGTTGTCCATTCTCATTTATAAGACATCTGCTTATTTCTTAGTCATCTCTTAGTCATCCTTCAGTACATTTTGTAAATTACATCAACCTTTCTTCTGGTACATTTTTTATTAACTTGACCATCTCAGTATTTTTCCTAAACCAGTTCTTATATTTCATTGTACATTTTGTTGTTCACTTGACCTTTATCTGGATTCTTGGTGTGCCTGAACAGATTTCTGACATTTATTAATTCTTTATGCTACTTCTTTAAGATGAATGCCATGTTACCCTAAAATTATTCTTCCACAACATGGACCCACCTATGCTTGCTGCCCTACTGGCTTTCGTAAGAAGACACTGGCGATACCATATCATAGCCGTATCCCGAGCATATGAGACATATGAGTTCTACTAACACTAGAATCCCTGAAGCCTACAAAAAAATTTGTAATCCATGGCCACCTCTTTTGTTTTGTAAATGTGTTGATCAGCACAAGCAGCAAGCAGCCTGCTATTTCATCACCCCCCCCCCCCCCCATCCCTCCCCCCACCAAAACCCCCCTAACCTTGACGGAACTCAACTCAGGCAAAAAGCTCTCTCAGCTCAAGCCAAGGCTCTTTACAGTCATATGAAAAAGTCTGGGAACCTCTCTTAATTCTTTGGATTTTTGTTTATCATTGGTTGAGCTTTCAAAGTAGCAACTTCCTTTTAATATATGACATGCCTTATGGAAACAGTAGTATTTCAGCAGTGACATTAAGTTTATTGGATTAACAGAAAATATGCAATATGCATCATAAGAAAATTAGACAGGTACATAAATTTGGGCTCCCCAACAGAGATATGACATCAATACTTAGTGGAGCCTCCTTTTGCAAATATAACATCCTCTAGACACTGTCCTCCTATAGCCTTTGATGAGTGTCTGGATTCTGGACGGAAGTATTTTTGACCATTCTTTATACAACATCTCTCCAGCTCGGTTAAATTTGATGGCTGCTGAGCATGGACAGCCTGCTTGAAATCATCCCATAGATTTTCTATGATATTCAAGTCAGGGGACTGTGACGGCCATTCCAGAACATTGTACTTCTCCCTCTGCATGAATGCCTTTGTAGATTGTGAACTGTGTTTTGGGTCATTGTCTTGTTGGAATATCCAACCCCTGCGTAACTTCAATTTTGTGACTGATGCTTGAACATTATCCTGAAGAATTTGTCAATATTGGTTGAATTCATCCGACCCTCGATTTTAACAAGGGCCCCAGTCCCTGAACTAGACACACAGCCCCACAGCATGATGGAACCTCCACCAAATTTGACAGTAGGTAGCAGGTGTTTTTCTTGGAATGCGGTGTTCTTCTTCCGCCATGCAAAGCGCTTTTTGTTATGACCAAATAACTCAATGTTTGTCTCATCAGTCCAAAGCACTTTGTTCCAAAATGAATCTGGCTTGTCTAAATGAGCATTTGCATACAACAAGCGACTCTGTTTGTGGCGTGAGTGCAGAAAGGGCTTCTTTCTCATCACCCTGCCAAACAGATGTTCTTTGTGCAAATTGTGCTGAATTGTAGAACGATGTACAGATACCCCATCTGCAGTAAGATGTTCCTGCAGGTCTTTGGAGGTGATCTGAGGGTTGTCTGTAACCATTCTTACAATCCTGCACATATGCCGCTCCTGTATTTTTCTTGGTCTGCCAGACCTGCTGGGTTTAACATCAACTGTGCCTGTGGCCTTCCATTTCCCGATTCCATTTCTTACAGTTGAAACTGACAGTTTAAACCTCTGAGATAGCTTTTTGTAGCCTTCCCCTAAACCACGAGACTGAACAATCTTTGTTTTCAGATCTTTGGAGAGTTGCTTTGAGGATCCCATGCTTTCAATCTTGAGGACAAGTCAAAGGGAAGCACAACTTGTAATTGACCACCTTAAATACCTTTATAGCTCATGATTGGACACACCTGTCTAGGAAGTTCAAACCTTAACGAGCTAATCCAACCAATTTGGTGTTGCAAGTAATCAGCATTGAGCAGTGACAGGCATTCAAATCAGCAAAATTACAAGGGGACCCACATTTTTGCCCAGCCAGTTTTTCACATCTGATTTAATTTCATACAACTAAATACTACTTCACTAAAAATCTTTGTTCGGAAAACACCCCAGTACTCAGATGTTCCTAGGGAATGAAAGACATACCACTGTTATCTTTTTTGTTGAAAGTAAATTATTATGCAGGCTGAGAGGGGTTCCCAAACTTTTTTATGTGACTGTATCTGCATGTGAGGTGCCTGGAGTTGTGTAGGGTAAATAATACAGTATATGGTTATTTGGAATACATGCATTTTATGTGTGCTGTGTGTCTACAAAGATCTGGGTAAGTGTAGGATGAAAGGAAATGCAAGAAATGCTTAACACATACCTAAATGTTATGTTATGTTGTGAATTTCCCCTTGGGATTAATAAAGTATCTATCTATCTATCTATCTAAAGCAGAAACTTTTTCCATGTTATACTAATAATGATGTGAAGTGTATAATGTGTAAAGATTTTAGTCCAAATATCAAATAAACACGTGCGCTTTTGTTCAAGAGTATAACAAAAGAAAAAAAAAGCATTTGATTTACTTGTTGGTCACAATCTGTTGGTCTTTACCTTTGTAAACCTAAATCTGCAGCCTGACAGCAACAGCTGGAATTTAGAGAAAAAGAGGAATGCATCTGTCTGACAGAATTGAGTTGGCTTTCTTTCTTTCTTGTTCCATAGGGTAGTAAGTTTGACATGTATGATGGGTAAATTAATGGAAACAATTATTTTGGGAAGCATTGAGCATCACATATCAAGAACACGAATATCAACATGGATTCCGGTTGTGTTTCACTAATATGTTGGAATTCTGTGAGGAAGCAACAAATGTAGACAATCAGAGAGGTGAAAATAATTTTATTTATCTGGATTTTCAGAAGGTATTTAATGAGGTGCCACATGAGAAGTGAGTAATCAAACTAAAAGATGTGGGAGTTCAAGGCACATGAGTGCACAATTGTCTCAAACACTGAAAGCAAGTTGTTATGTTGTGAAGAACCTTTTCAGAATTTCAGGATGCTAAAAGTGATGAATTGCAGGGCTCAGTGCTGCTCAGACTGCTGCTATTCTTAATATACTATAGAGGGTGGCAAACATGGGCTGGCAACCCAGCCAGGATAGTTCAAGTTTCCTTACCCAGCCAAACCAATACAAGGATAGGAATGAAGGAAGGACATTCTCTGTTTCAAGCAAGAGATAGGCAGAAGGTGCAGCTCAGAATCTGATATCCCGGGAAGGGCCTGGCCTGCCCAGGCTGGGATGCCATTATGCCAGCAGGACAGCAGGAGATAAAATATATGAACTGTTTGCTCCCCCGAGATGCAAAATGGCAGCATCCTGGGTCTATGTCATCCATATTGACACCTGAAGGGC
Source organism: Erpetoichthys calabaricus (assembly GCF_900747795.2). Classification (NCBI taxonomy): domain Eukaryota; kingdom Metazoa; phylum Chordata; class Cladistia; order Polypteriformes; family Polypteridae; genus Erpetoichthys; species Erpetoichthys calabaricus. Next base: position 24,817,366 of record NC_041401.2, read on the forward strand.
ATGCTGGGATTTGTAGTCCAGCATAGTGGCATTGTTGGTGCTGCAGGTATCTGTGAACCTTAGTTTGTGGGACTTCCACAAATGATCCATGCCCTAGCACTAGAAGTCATTCCACCACTCCTCAGGGAGTCAGAATCAGAAAGGCAGAGGACAGCACTTGCTTGGAAGAAGAGGAGTAGGGCAGAGAAGGAGGAAGATGTTTATTCTTATCGTTATGGTGGCCTGTGTGGGAAGATTCAAGAAATGCCTGGAAAGTTACTGGAAAGAATAAAAATTATTGTATTTGAACGAGTGACTGATGCTGACGGTTTGGGGTGCTGCTATGCCCCCTGGAGGTCACAATACAAATATAATCTGGATTCAAACATAAGCATCTGCAGATGATACCACACTGGGTGGAATGGTACCAGTAGAAGTAAAAAAAGTAAAATGTAATAAAACTTAATAAAAGGTAAATAAAAAAAATTAAATTTCATTAACACCTCGTCAAAAACAATATTATGAATGACTTTGTCCTCTAAATTACATTCTATAAATGTTGCTTTTTTGCATTTTTGTTCGCATATTGCTCGGGATATTTTTCCCTTTTTCATTTATTGGACCATTCTCATTGTTCTTTATTTTTATTATATGCAGCTCTTTTTTGTTCATTTTCTTTTTTTTGACATTCATTATCAGCCCCTGCCGCTCTTTTTCTATCGCAATCTAAAGTTTGATGTTCTTGAATTGATAATTTGCTTTTCTACCTTGTCATTATAAACAACTGCATTGAAGGGTGAGTTAGCACTTAGAGTATCATGTTGTGGGATGGAGAGAGGATGTGCACAGTAGGAGTAACGACTGGGTGAGCGGCATCAAGACTGAATATCACAGACATGACGGAAAACTTTTTAAATATAGATATAAATGACTGCATATAGGAAGTAAAAAGGGCAAATGTGGATACACGGCGGAAAGCCACTGCTTCGACTCGGGACATGCCATTTCCCGTCCCAGTCCCAAGCACGACATCATTTCTCCCAGACTTCCTATAAAGCCTCAGTCCCTTCCTCTGGAATTCAGTTCTGTTTTGGACTGGCTTGTAACTACTACTGGTTTTCAACTATTACTTTTTTGCAGCCAGGATACAGATTATACGGGTGGCTGCCCCAAACCTTTGCCATGTCTCAGGTCTCTTCTTGTCACAGTGGTCATCCTGTTCATACATCATATTGCAGCATACAGTGGCACAGAATAACAGGACCGCAGTGCAACATACCCATAAACACAGGACAAGACAGGTAAAGAACTACACTATACTATAATCGATAAATAAATAAATTAAAAATAAATAATAGGTAAGTGAATAAATAGTAATAATCTAAAATAGCAGTAAATACATAATTAATAAGAATAGAACTAATAACAGAACACAGCAGTAGTCAGCAATGTAAGAAATGTACTGCATATAAATTCGCCACAAGGGGCAGATCTGAATGCAGGGGGTGCAGCACAGAGTTCAGAGTCCAGACAGAAGTTGTCGTTGAAGGATAGAAGTTGTCGTTGTACCTGGCAGATCTGGTTTGGATGCTATGGTACCTTTTGCCAGATGGAAGTGGGACAATGAGACTGTGGGAGTGTTCACTTGCAGATACAACACTTTACTAAGATGTCTTCAATGGAGGGCAGAGAGGACCCAGCGATCTTTTTGGCAGTGGGCACTTGACATACTGCACTTCCCAAACCAGACACGGATGCAGATGGTTATATCGCTCTCAATGGTGCCCCTGTAGAATGTGATGAGAATGGGTGGAGGTGGCCTTCCATTCTTCAGTCTCCAAAGAAAGTGGTGACTCTGCTGCACCTTCTTTGCTATGGAGGTGTTGCTAATTGACCAAGTAAGTTCAGCTTGCAGGTGCGCGTCAAAATATTTGGTGCTTATGACCAGTTCCACCCCTCGATCTGCAGTGAGGTGTGGTCAGCATGGGCCATCCTGAAGTCAACGATCATCTCTTTCATCTTGTCCACGCTAAGAGACAGATTGTTGCACTTGCACCGGTCTGCCAATCGTCATATCTACATTTTGTAAGCTGACTTATCTCAATTGTGGATGAGACCCCCCACCATTGTGTCACCCACAAAAATAACGATGGTGTTAGTGCTGTATGTAGCCATACAATCAGGAGTGAGCAGAGTGAACAAAGTGGGCTGAGCGCACAGGCCTAGGGGTGGGGGGCACCAATGCTCTGCGTGATGTGATGGCACTGGAGATAGCGCTTCTGGGGTCTCTCTGTCAGGAAGTCCAGGATCCAGTTGCACATGGAAGTGTGGTAGCCTAGCAGACCCAACTTCTGTATGAGCCTCTGAGGGATGGTGGTGTTAGAAACCTACTAAGGGAATTTTTTGTGCAAATGTTAGCTTTCTTAATGGATTCTGTACAAGTTCTGGATGTAGATAATGACAAGTCCACTATGACTCCTAGGTCCTTCCCATAAGGGGCACTTTCAAGGTTCAAATATCCCCTTGTGTATTCTCATACTTTCATGACAGCAGTGTACCCATCAATGACTAGGCTTCATGAGCAGGAGTAGGAAAATCCTGAAGTAGTTCAGCAACAGGAGTGGCAATTCTGATTAAGGGAACAGACATCTGTCATACATGTGCACCTGAGGACCACCTTCCTGGCTCTGCTGAGGTAAGCGTTATATTCTCCAGGACGAGAGGGGGCGCTGTCACTAACCGTCTCCCCTTTTCCACCCGCAGCTCCAGCAAGCCATTGAGTGAAGGCAGCAATCCAGACTGGCCCTGTCCCCTCTGGATGGTGTCTGATTTTCAAACCAGGAATCCACCCGGGAGCAAGCTTTTTCAAGTTCCCTAAGCCACCCTAATGTGGCAAAACTTTTGTTTGTTCTGCTAACATGTTGTCTTTATTGTTGGTGCCATCTTGCATGATACTTGTTTGCTGGGCTTATTGACCTGGAACACCCAGAATGTGCCCAAACAATCTGGAGCAGACTGTGCACACACCACAGTCACCAGATCTCAAACTGGTTGAGATGGAATGAAGCAGGCAGTGTGATATAGCAGGTAAGGCTTTGAACCTTAAACCACATAGGATTCTGGTGCAGATCATCCTTGTGGTTCTAAGGAATTTCTAAAGTAATAAAATATGGCGTATTTTAAGGACCACCGAGATAGACAGACTGAGGTACACACCAAATGAGGCATTTATTTAACATTGAAAGATCTCACTCTGAAGAGTAGCACCTTCCCACTGTTATGGTCTTGAGAAACACCTCATAAAATAGCAGACACCGACTGGCACCTAGTCATGCCCATTTTTGCGCTGTTCCTTATGTTGCGTTATTCCTCCTGATCATCTTCCATGGTCGTAGATGTGACGGTGAGGGTCAGCTCTACATTCCCTGCTGCTTGCAGGAGCCTCTTGCTCCCACAACCATCAGTAATGTAATCAGGATGAGCTGGGCAAATGAGGACATACACAGCAAGGGGAAGGTATAAGAGTGCCACAGTGCTTTTATTATTAAAAAAAAACAGTGTCCACAGGTGCAATACTCAAAAGTTCAATAAATAAATAATAAAATGAAATCCATTTGTTTACAAAATCCATCCTTAAAATGAGAAATGAAAAACAGGACCAACCCAGCCATCAAGTTCTTAGTGTACAATCAGACAAGCCTGGCACAGCTCTTTCCCCGTTTACCCAGCTCACCCATTGCTTGCTCAGCCACCGGAGACATTAACAGCCATGGTCTTCATCACCCAACCCCCATCTTGGCTGCCTCACATGACTCTGGCCAGACATTCCAGCACTGGTCACCCTCCTGTCATCCTTCACACTCCTGCAGTTGTACCTCCCTCCCTGGGGAGGACTCTGCCATACTCGCACCAACTCTACACAAGGTGAACCAGTCCCTGGAATGCCACTCCATCGCTCCTTTAAGGGGCCCATGATCATTCTGCCTCTCCCCCACTAGCTGTCTGGCCCAACTCATCTGACCACCCAATGCTGCTGTCTTCATTTTTTTTCTTCTCCCTCTCTCTACGTTGCCAGCTCCTTTTAAATTGATGCCCCAAAAGGGCCCAAGAGTGCACGCGCTACTCCCTCCAAGGAACTAATGAGGCACGTGGCTTCTCAATTCGGCAGGCAACATCCACCTGAAGTTCCTGGAGCAAAGCGCGTTCACACACACTCACCTTTGCCCGATTGGAGCCAGCACTTTGCAGGACGCGATTATTTAAAATCAGCATGTCGCCATGGACCACTCGTTACAGTGCACTGTCTCTCATTGAAGACCACTATCTTCTGCCAAGGTTTCTATTTCCCCAGTTCTCCAAGAGACTCCATCTACCTTCTTGAACCTTCCTGGGTTTGTAAGATTTAAGGTGAATAATCTTGGGGTTTATGGAATGCAGTTCAGCGTACCTGTGTAGCGGGGTTCTGTCAATCATGCATTTGGCTCCGCCCATCTTTAGGGTAATCTGCTGACTACTACAGCATTTAAGTGACTGTACTATCAGCCGTTCTTGGCAGGCACCTTGGATTAAGACAGTAAGCTGTCAGACAGCTGCTGGAACAGACATCTGTCCCGCATGTGCACCTGAGGACCACCTTCCTGGCTCCGCTGAGGTAAGCATTATAATCTCCAAGATGAGAGGGGTTGCTCACACTGACCATCTCTCCTTTTCCACCTGCAGCTCCAAAAAGCCACTGAGTGGGGTCAGCTATCCAGACTGGCGCTGTCCCCTCTGGATGGTGTCTGATTTTGGAGCAAGCTCCTTCAAGTTCGCCAAGTCCCTCTAATGCGGGACACCTTTTGTTTGTTGGGCTAACACATTGTCTTTAGCACTGGTGCCATCATGCATGATATTTGCTTGCTGAGTTTATTGAACCGTGACACCTGGAATGTGCCCCAACAATCTGAAGCAGCTTGTGCGTTTTTGTCCAGCGGTCACACACCACTGTCACCAGATCTCAAACTAGTTGGGCGCCTGTGGTTTTGATGGAATGAAGCAGGTAGTGTGGTGTAGTAGCTAAGGCTTTGAACCTTAAACCACAAGGATTCTGGTGCAGATCCTCCCTGTGGCTCGAAGGAATTTCTAAATATTTCTAAATAATTACCTTCTTCTACATCTACATCTTGGGGTGGAGTGGTGGCGCTGAGGTTAGGGATCTGCACTGGTAATCGGAAGGTTTCTGGTTCGAATCCCATAAATGCCAAAAGAGACTCTGCTCTGTTCGGCCCTTTAGCTAGGTCCTTAACCTGCAATTGCTCCGTCCTAGGCATGACATTAATCTGAGTCCAGCTCTGCATGTAGGCCCTCGAATCTGCAGGGAAAAACCTTGGGGTTAGTGGCAGAATTGGCACCCCAGCCACGACACTCTTCCACTCCATCTGAACTAGTGTGGTGCTGAGGTATCACCCGTTGTATCAGCGCCTGATCCTAACCTCTACATCTACCTTCTTGAACATTTATGGGTTTGTAAGATTTATGGTGAATAAGCTTGGGGTTTATGGAATGCAACTCAGCGTACCTGTGTGGCAGGGTTCTGTCAATCATGCATCTGGCTCCGCCCATCTTTAGGCTAATCTGCTGACTGCTACAGCATGTAAGTGATTGTACTACCAGCCAGTCCTGGCAGTCACCAGGCTGTCAGACAGCTGCTGGACACTTTATAGGGGACTTGCTGTGACACTCATTCATCACTATGTTCAGCACTGAATTTACATATCTGAAGACAATGTCTCTGATGAGTAGGTGAACTTTTTGTTGAAGCAGATTAGGCAGCATGGGCATCCTCAGCCCCAAAGAAGACACACTGAGTCTCAGGACAGGCAGCGGAATCAAGAGTTCTTATGTGATGCACATACAGACTCAATTTAGATGAACTGAGCGACCAGCCATAGGCATCTGTTACATTTATTACAATTCTTATCATACAAGCCATTACTCATCCTCATCTGACTCCAATCACTTAACTGCTCTAATCTTGCCTCTAATTAATTCTACCAATATTTCTTACACGAGTGGGTGTCAAAGCCCTCTCTGTCCATCATATCTGTTTGACAAGGCCTATCCTTACTCCCTACTAGCCTGCGCTTACTACTATTATTTACAGCCAAAGAGTTCACATTCCCTCTCTAAGCGAGGGGCCCATCCTTTCCCAGCTCTCCTGCACGTCTAACCTTTGGCTTAACTGTTTTAAGGCGGATGTTGACTTTTGTCAACAGGAGAGGTTGAGGGCGATAGTTAACAGTAAATGGTGACCAGTCCCTCCGTTACGTGTTAGTTTGACTCTTTGTGCTAGAAGGAAAGTTAGCTTTTCCCTGTGCTTGCATGAGTAGCAAAGAGCAAACAACAGCAAAAATGGCTTCAACATCTAGCGAGAGATTGAAGCGAAAGCACAAAACAAAATACTCCGTGGATGACGTTTTGCATATTATCTCTGAATTGCAATCCGACTTGTCGGACTCTGATTTTGATGATAGTGACCTGGAGATTGAGATTGAAAACAAAAGTGAGGTGCCGGCATCAGCTGATCGCGTGCAGCTGACGCATCACCTGGGAGGACCGCCACTTACAATAACAAGACGTACAAACCAGATTGCATTGCACTGCAGCCATGACCTCTGCTGCCACCCCTGCCTCGTGAAGACAGCCTGGCAGCCAACCTGCCATGCATTCCTGCCAGCCATCATGCCACCTGTGTGCGGCTCAAGCAACAAGAGACAGCTCAAAGCAACAGATGTTTTATGCTAATTTTTGTGTGAAAATATTGCATTGTGTGCTTTTAAGAAAACCAAGTTTTTTGGAAAGAATATTCAGCCGTGGATTAAATAAAAAGGCTGCAGTTATCAGCAGGGAGATGTGAATACCGTGGCGAAGCAAGGAAGGGAATGAAGAGACCAGAGCGATGGATGGCCTTATATAGGCAGGCAGCCAACTACGTGGGAGGACGTGGGGATGGGGGACCCAACGCCGCCTCACACGGTGACCGAGCTGCAGGCTAAGGACATATATATGTACATAAGTAGGATTCAGTTAGCGTTGGGAACCCGCGTACCAAATTTCTTGAAGATGGACCCATAAGTAACAAAGACCGTTGGAAAGTTCAACATGGCGGCCGACAGTGGTGTCATACCACCGAAATAAGTAAGTACATCGGTATCGGTTAGCGCAGGGAAGCCGCCTACCAAATTTTGTGAAGATGGGGCCATAAATAAGAAACTTTAACAAGGCGGATGTTGTCGACCGTTATGACTGTTACGCGTAGAATTTTGGCCAACAGTGGCATCATACCACTGAAATAAGTATGTACATCGGTTTCAGTTAGCACAGGGAAGCCGCCTACCAAATTTCGTGAAGATGGGGCCATAAATAAGAAAGTTTAACATGGCGGACATTGTCAACCGTTATGACCGTTACGCGTAGAATTTCGAAATGAAACCAGCTTAACTTTTGTAAGTAAGCTGTAAGGAATGAGCCTGCCAAATTTCAGCCTTCCACCTACACGGGAAGTTGGAGAATTAGTGATGAGTGAGTCAGTCAGTGAGGGCTTTGCCTTTTATTAGTATATATATATATATATATATATATATATATATATATATATATATATATATATATATATATATATATATATACAGTGGAACCTCTAGATACGAGTTTAATTCGTTCCAGCACTGAGCTTGTATAGCGAATTTCTCGTATCTAGAACAAACTTCCCCATTGAAAATAATGGGAATCCAGTTAATCCGTTCCGCACCCCAAATATATTAACATAAAAATCAATTTTCCTAACAAATAACACTGATAAATTATATATACTGTAGTCTACCTTTAATAAATAACACTGGTAAATAATATAACTGATTATTAAAAGAATCAAAACAGGTGTCTAAAGTGCAGTAGAGCATTCAATAAATCTTTAAATAAATAATCCTTAAAACAGTTGTGAATTGGAGGTTTAAAATACACAAGAATAACAATCCTTTAACACGAGGTTAAAACGTCAAAAGGATGCAGTCTTTAAAAAACAGATGACAATCCCTGGTGCTTCTTCTCTGTTAGCGTCTCACCTGCGGGCTCTGCAACAGGCGAGACACTCTTAATGCAGCTGACCTTCTCTACACCGTCCTGCTTCTGCTGTTTGGCTCGCCTGTTCAGCTCACTGTTCAGCTACACGCGAGCCTGCACTCGCTCGCTCTCCCGCACCGACTTCCTGCCTGCCGCAACCTCCGTTCTCTCTCCTCTCTTTTCTTTTACTTCTTCTCCCCCTTAACCGGCTCGCGCTTCTCTATATATGCGGGGAGGACATGGCAGCTGCAGCCCATCAGCCACAGGAACAATCATGGATGTGGGCAGTTTCCCACCTGTGCACTTAAGTGAGAAACGCAGACACCGCAGATCGCGGCTCGCAACTGCTACCACGCCCCCTCGCTAAGCCGCGAGCTATACCCACAGCCTGGCTCGTGGCTCGTTAAGCGAGCCAATGCTCGCATTTAGATCTGAATTTTTCGCTCATACTTTCCTCGTATTTTGAATTTCTCGTATACAGAGGTGATCGTATCTCGAGGTTCCACTGTATATATATATATATAAAATTTGTCTGTCTGTCCATCAGCTTTTCATGAGAGAACTACTTAACAGATTTAGATCAGGTGTTCTTCTAGAATTTGCTGGAACATTCCGGTTGATTTTGCGACTTCTCTCATTGTGCTAAGTATCATAGTTCGCTTGCGGTACAGATTTATTTGTGCGAATCTGAGAGACATGCAGCGGGCCGAGGGGAGGGTGGCGGGGCCCTCCTCACTCATGTGCCAGCCTCGGGTCCTGTATCTTACCTCTGCTTAGCTAGAGAACGAGAGGACTACTTAACAGATTTAGATTGGGTGTTTTTCTAGAATTTGCTTGAACATTCCGGTTGATTTTGTGACTTCTCTCTAAGTATCATAGTTCAGTTGCAGTTGCAATACCTTCACTAATCTGAGACAGAGGCTGTGGACCGAGGGGAAGTGGAAGCATGACGTCAGGAGTGGGGAACCGGGCCCGGGCCCTCCTCACTGCCCTGTTTCACTACTACGTGGGCAGAGCCGTGGGAGATGGCTAGTCAGAAATATGTAGTGTGACAAATAGAAGCACTGTCAACCCCTTGAACCCTCAGACCAGACGTCAGACACCAGATAAAAGTCCAAATATAATATTTATTAGGACAATAATGTGCACAAAGCACCCTCCACTCCACTATACTCATAAATAAACAAATCAATAACAATCCTCCACACTTCTAGACACGTTGCCACCCTTCCACCCAGCTCAGCTCTACGCTCTGGTAGAGTCCTTTCTATAGTCCTTGACCCGGAAGTGTTTCACCTCCCTCTGTCCATGTGACCGTGAACACTTCCGGGTCAGATAAAAGCTCCTTTTCTTCAACCCGGAAGTGTGTCATTCGCTCTGTTGCCGTGACTAAGACGCACTTCCGGGTTATAGGTGAAACAAAAGTCCCTGGGCCTTCCTGCAGCGTCCCCTGGAGGTTCCCAAGGTATTCAGCAGGGCTGTGATGAAAAACTCCACTGACCATGATGCCCTGTTGGAACTTGGGGCACCTCTATGCTGCAGGCAGGGCTCCACCTGGCGGCTTGGGGGTATTGGCCGGGATGAACGGCCGGCCATATTCCACAGTAGATATAAGTCTTTTAAATCCTAACTCTTACATCTTAATGCTTAGTAAAATATAGAGTCTACTTTTGTCATGTGTTTATAATTCATTTCTAATACGTAGAGGTTACCAATTTTAAGAATACATTTTTCTATAACCTCAATGGAAAATCTGGTTGAACAGAGTAACAAGAGGGTAAAACAGTGAAGATGAAGGTTTATAAGAGGGATCTGCAGGAAAATATTGGACCAACAGTCACAGCGTGAAAAGGTGAGCGACATTAACAACAAACCACACATAGGAAGGCTGATGGTAGAGAAGAGCATCAGGACTACTGCTGGATGTTTAAAACAGTTAGCGTCACCACAAACCTCACGGGAGTCCTCCTGTGGGCATCTGCTGCTCGCCACTCTAATTCATCAGGCTGCTCTCTTACAAGCCACCCCCTCGTCTTCACTTCCCACAGATCTCCCCCATTTTAGTCACTTCTGTGGCACCGAGTGCGCATCTGCTCGCTCCGACCTCTGCACGGTCCTTCAGCTGGAAAGTGCATCATCCGTAATGTCTCTGCGTTTCTGGGCAGGGCTGTTAAATTTATTAGCTGATTATGTTGTAAAATAAAACAACACACCCTGGTGTGAATGCGGCTTTATGAGCGGCCAGCTACCGCATCAATCGCTCTGGTGGGGGTGCTAATATGTTAGACTGTGGACGGCCTGTCCAGACATCACACTGGCTTAGTTAAATTACCAATGGCCATCTGGAAACAGAGGAGTTGTTAAAAAGTCTCATAAACTTTATATAAATGTTATCTGCCATCCGTCAGTGAACAGCAAGTAAACCTGGGTCTTCTCCTTCTATCAGATTAATTATGGATGACGTTTATAGCCAAGGCTCTTCTCTCCGTTTTACGTATCGATAGGAGAACTGCAAGTGGCAGCCCGTCTCAGACACTTCTGCACGACAGAAGTTCATGAATAGTGGGAGGGCAGAGACTGGGAAAACGTACACATTCACTGCTAATCTTTACTTTATATAGCGATGTGCCGTGTATGTTTGTGCAGATTAGTGAACACTCACAGATAAAGTGACTTTAGGTGCTGAAGCCAATCACACACGCATATTACACACACTGAGACCTTATTGCAATCAAGAATAGCTATTATTTTATATAGCAACTTTTTTATAATAAAGATCATCCACAGATAATAAAATACAATTATGTTCATACTAGCTGTGCTACCAGTCCAAGAAGGGTTCAAATCTAAATAATCAACATGGATCTCAGAGTTAATGTTTGCATTACACCATGCTAATTGGTATGGGATTCGTAAAAGAAGTGTTAATGTTTGTGATGCGCCATCTGTTGGAATGAAAAAAGCAATGGATTTCATAATAAAAATGTTTGTGATGCATCATCTGTTAGAATGACAAATGTAATCCACACGACTCTGTTACATGACATTTGGTACAGGACTTTAATAAGCAGTGTTAATGTCTGTGATGCACCATCTGCTGGAATGACAAATGCAATCCACATGTCTCTGTTATATACCATTTGGCATGCGATACGTAAGATCAATGTTAATAACATCTGATGGAATGACAAATACAATGCATTTTATTGCTAAAAGTGTTTGTGATGCGCCATCTGTTAGAATGTCAAATGCAATCCACATGTCTCTGTTATATGCGATTTTGCATAGGATGTTTAAAAGCAGTGTTAATGCTTGTGATGTGCCATCTGTTGGAATGACAAACACAATCCACAAGTCTCTATTAGATGCCATTTTGTATAGGATTCCTTAAAGCAGTGTTAATATTTGTGATGAACCATTTGTTGGAATGGCAAATGCAATCCACATGTCTGTGTTATATAGCAATTTGTATGGGATTTGAAAAATCAGTGTTCATGTATGTGATATGCCATCTGTTGGAATGACAAATACAATACATTTTATTACTATTAAATGTTTGTGATGCCCCAATGGCAAATGCAATACACTTCTCTAAGTTATACCATTTGGTATGGGATTCGCAAAAGCGGTGTTAATCTTTGTAAGGCACCATCTGTTGGAATGAAAAATGCAATGCATTTTCTTACAAAAAATGCTTGTGATGTACCTTCTTTTAGAATGACTGAGAACCAAACAACTGGATAGACACACAGACAGACACACAGGCACTTACCCTTTTATTAAGGTCCCTAAACTGAAGAAATGGATTAAGACAAGTTAAGTTACTCACTCAGGGTCACACAAGGAGTCAGTAGTAAGGTTTGAATCAGCAGCTTTGTGGTTTATACTCCAACATTTGCCTTTTCCCAGATGTGAAGTTCGGTGATGAGGCGCAAGGAAAAGGGAAAAAATAAATAATAAATAAATAAATAAAGCAGCAGACATGCGAAATGCGATCTTGACAGGAGATGATGCACGGTCCTCTCTCAGCCCTTAATGGCACTGCCCACATCTCTAATTTTTTAACAGTGGTTTGTAGTGGCCACTCGGTAAGGGCCTCTGTGTTCTTAGAAACCTGGCAATCAGAAAATGGAGCGGAGGCGGAATGTCAATGAAATAAAACTAAAATATAAATGAACAGTAAAAGGCACGCTTGCCTTGTTTTTTTTTTTTATTCTGTGCCAGTGTGCTTGGTTTGCTTCTTTTCACTTTTATTTATTTTTTTTAATATTAACTCTTGCCTGCAGATGCCCAGTTTCTACATTTAAACCCAAACCTGGAATTTCAAATGCTTAGCCATTAAACATAATTGACCTCATTAGACACCCAAGCCTTTTCATTGTAATTTTACAAACATTTAAATTAATGAGAGGTAACAAAGGGTTTACCTCTGCACTGTTAATCTCTTTAATGCACCATCTGTTGGAATGACTAATGCAAAGCATTTTCTAACAAAAAAATGTTTGTGATGCACCATCTTTTGGAATGACCGAGACCCAACAACAAGATGACACACAGACAGACACACAGGCACTTATTCTTTAATTAATGTTCATAAACTGAAGAGATAGATTGAGACAAGTTAAGTTACTCACTCAGGGTCACACAAGGAGTCAGTAGTAAGGCTTGAATCAGCAGCTTTATGGTTTACACTCCCAACATTTGCCTTTTCCCAGATGTGAAGGTTGGTGCTGAGGTGCAAGGAAAATTAAAAAAAAAATTTAAAAAAATATATTAAATTAAATATTAAATACTGGACATTCAAATGCTTAGCTATGAAACATCATTGGCCTTATTAGACACCAAAGCCTTTTCATTGTAATTTTACTAACATTAAATTAATGTGAGGTAGCACAATGTTTAGCTCTTCTGTCACACAGTTTCAGAATCCAGGGTTCAAATCACAGCCCAGTCGCCATTGGTGCACAGTTTGCATGTTCTTTTCATGTCTGTGTGGGCATTCTGGGTAGCCAGCCACATCCCAAAAGTCCATTAGAACAGCTCTTATGAAAGTAATTGTATTATTTTTTTATCTGCAAAGTGTCTTGGGATGTTCTTTATTATATAAAATGCACCATATAAAATAAAAGCACTGTTTGGCTGCAATGAGGTGCTAACTTTGCATCAAGTGAAGGTTTCTCTGCCTAACTAATGTTTATTATTATAGTTAGGAGCTCCAAACTGGCACGGTGTGGGGAGGTGTGCCCTTCTGCTTCAGAGTTCTGCCAGGGTAGCCTCCCCAAAATGTCCCTGAACTGGATTAATCTGGTTTGGCATTGGATAGACAGAATTCATAATCATATATTTGATTACTATGAATTTCTACCTGCCTGTGCCCTCTTTGTATTTCATGGCAGATCAATGCCCAATTTGGCTATTTATGCGTTTCATATTATATGAATAATGTAACAGCCTTCATAATGTCTTACCTTTGTATAGCTGCCAAAACAACACTTTAGTGGCAGAAGAACATCAGACCTTCTTCATGCCCATAGTTGTCTGCTGGCGTTGTGACAAACGATAACTGGATAAATAGGAGTTTGGTGGGCACAGAGCCGTGTCTAAAAGAGCCTTTTCAGCAGACGTCACCCATGCTGCCCCTCTGGAGGGCTACACAGCGCACCTTTGGTGGACTTTGGATGTTTTGACCTCTACACCACATTTATTTACTTGTTGTGATTGTTCCAACAGCAAGCTGTCACAAAAACATCAGCACAGATTTCAAGTTCCGTTTCTTGTCATGTGTGCATACAGTCAGGTCCATATGTATTTGGTCAGTAACACAATTTTCAGAATTTTGGCTCTATACATCATCACAATGGTGATAGTAGACTTTCAGTTTTAATTTAAAGGGTTTCACAGAAATATTGTATGCGCTGCTTAGGAACGACAGCCATTTTCATATGTAGCGGTGCTACATGATTAACATCGTCTTAAATGTCGCATCTTTCATAGCGTCGTCCTTTTTCACATGGTCTGTGTGTCTGTGTAACTATTGTCCCCTGGAAACAAAGGGGGAAGTATAATGCTGTGGAACCGTGGTCCCTCGTGATAGTTTGTCCTGTCAATCCCATCATTTGCTATTTAAACAGGAGGACGAAAAGAAGGACAAAAACACTGATACTTCATCGCAGTGCTAAGAGAGCAACGGTCGATTCACCAACACCTTCCCCTGCTTGCCGCTTTCAACGCCAACTTGACAGCTTCACCGTCACAACGCAAAAACCCCGAGGTTCCCTGTTACTCCAAGACATTGAGTATAAGAACAGTGAGACTGTATTTTGTCATTTGGGAGAGGAGCAAGCCATAATTTTCATCCGTGTATAATTGCCGTGGGACACTTATCCAGCTGAACAAGGTTCACAATCACTACTCATCCTCCATTTAATCTGTTGGACTTTTATGTGCGTCTCATGTTTCTGTGTGTCTTATTTGTTTCATGTTCAGTGTTGGGTCAAGGGAGGGATCGTGCTGTATATTTGTTTTTTTTTTTTGCTTGTCCTTTTTATTATTATATACTTTTGGGGTTGGGTGTGATGTGGGAGCTTTGGAGTGAGTGAATTATATATTGTTCTGTTGTTTTGTTTCTTATCATTATTAATATATATACACATTATTATTTTACAAACTGTTTGCTTTATGATTATTTAACCGTTGTAATAACACACACCACCTACACCTGAACACCAGCAAAATCAAGGAGCTGGTAGTAGATTTTAGGAGGCCCAGGCCCCTCATGGACCCCGTGATCATCAGAGGTGACTGTGTGCAGAGGGTGCAGACCTATAAATACCTGGGAGTGCAGCTGGATGATAAATTGGACTGGACTGCCAATACTGATGCTCTGTGCAAGAGAGGACAGAGCCGACTATACTTCCTTAGAAGGCTGGCGTCTTTCAACATCTGCAATAAGATGCTGCAGATGTTCTATCAGACGGTTGTGGCGAGCGCCCTCTTCTACACAGTGGTGTGCTGGGGAGGCAGCATTAAGAAGAAGGACGCCTCACGCCTGGACAAACTGGTGAAGAAGGCAGGCTCTATTGCAGACACGGAGCTGGACAGTTTGACATCCATGGCAGAGCGACGGGCGCTGAGCAGGCTCCTGTCAATCATGGAGAATCAACTGCATCCACTAAACAGGATCATCTCCAGACAGAGGAGCAGCTTCAGCCACAGACTGCTGTCACTGTCCTGCTCCACTGACAAACTGAGAAGATCGTTCCTCTCCTACACTATGCAACTCTTCAATTCCACCTGGGGGGGTAAACATTAACATTATTCAGTTATTGACTATCTGTATACCTGCATTGTTATCAATCTTTAATTTAATATTGTTTTTTTGTATCAGTATGCTGCTGCTGGAGTATGTGAATTTCCCCTTGGGATTAATAAAGTATCTATCTATCTATCTATCTATCTATCTATCTATCTATCTATCTATCTATCTATCTATCTATCTATCTATCTATCTATCTATCTATCTATCTATCTATCTATCTATCTATCTATCTATCTATCTATCTATCTATCTATCTATCTATCTATCTATCTATCTATCTATCTATCTATCTAATAATTAAAGAAAACTCGTGACAACTTCATAAAGGTTTGGTGAGTAGCCCCGTATAATGTTCAGCCCAAGGACACAATAGTATGCACAGGATTAAAACAAAAACTGTTTGACAAAAAACAGAGGTTGATACGGGACTATTTATACAAAAGTCAAGTCAAGTCAAGTCAAGTTGGGGAGCATGCACTGGTGCCGCACCCACTACACAACAAAACAACTCAGGATCCCAGTTGGCAACCCCCAGCCAGACACGTGGTCCAGTCCCACCTTCCTGAAATGACCCTCTATCTGCCACAGCCAGGTGTTACGTGGGCGACCCCTTGGCCTGGTCCAGCCACTTAGGTCCCCAACAATGAGGATCTTACAAGCTGGGAAACGCACCACTTGGCCCTCATGCCGTAACTGGCGCTCCCTCCCAATGCAGGTAATGTGTCTCATTTGGGACTTCATGAGCAATCACTCATTCGACACAAAGTCAAACCAACGGTACCCAAGGATTTTCCAGAGAGACACAGTACCAAAGGAGTCTAGTGTTTGTCTCAGGTCACTGGGTAGCATCCATGTCTCCCAACCATATGGCAAGACAGGAAGCACCAGGACTCTAAAGACTTGGAACTTCGTTCTTTTGCATAGATATCGGGAGCGCCACACACTCCTTTCTAGTGACCACCCCATGTTCTCCCAATCCGTCTACTGACTTCATAGGAAGAGACACCAGAGACATGAATGTCACTGCCGAGGTAAGTAAACCTCTCAATGAGGTCGACACTCTCTCTGCAGACAGACACACTGCTGATGGCTGTGCCCAAGAGGTCATTAAAGGCCTGGATGTTGGTTTTTATCAGGACACTCGGACGCCCAGACACTCAGACTCCTCACTCAGTCTCTCGAGCGCCCCGATCAGAGCCTCCATTGACTCCGCAAAGATCACAGCATCGTCAGCAAAGTCATGGTTAGTGAATCTTTCTTCACTAACAGATGCCCCACAGATGTATACAAAAAGAAAATCAGGAAATTAAATCAAAATATGGGGATGGAAGTGACGTCATTGGCTCGATGACGGAAAAGACGTCATCATGTTGACGCCGGAAGTGACGTCATTGAGTCAGCTTCGGACACGGGAAGTGGCAAGTCATTATTTTTTTTCATTGGTTCTGTTGGTAGAGAGAGAGATATGTTAGTGCCATGATTCACCCCTTCGACCCTTGTGGTTTCACTCACCTTAGGGCCTGTCTCCTAAACACACGTGCGTTACACCGTCGCTTTGGGAAGTTTATTTGGAAGAAGTACGGCTTGTCGGGTCTAACGTTCCTCAGCTTGCCAGGCCATGGGTCTTGGTGATGTAGCTGCCGTTACACATGCATGGTCCCCCCATTGTCAGGGGCTCAAAAGTATTTGGACATTTGACTGACAAGGCTGTTCCATAGTCAGGTGGGAGCAGGTCCCTTCTTATTAACTATTGAGCAGGTAAACGGTCAGGAGTTGATCCCAAGTGTGGAATTTGCATTTGGAAACTGACACTGAGAAATCTCAATATGAAATCCAAACAGCTGTCCATGCAAAGAAAAACAGGCCATCTTTAGACTGAGAAAACAAAATAAACCCTTCAGAGAGATAGCAGAAACACGAGGACTGGTCAAATCAACCATTTGGTACATTCTTAAAAAGAAGCAACACACTGGTGAAGTCAACAACTCCAGAAGGTCTGGAAGACTACAGAAAACAACTGTGCTGGATGATTGCAGAATTCTGTCCTTGGTGCAAGAAGAACCAATTCACAACATTTAACCAAACCAACAACATTCTCCTGGAGGTAGACCTATCATTACCAAAGTCTACAATCAACAGAAGACTTCATGAGAGTAAAGACAGAGGGTTTACCACAAGGTGCAAACTACTGGTAAACTTCAAGCATAGGAAGGACAGATTAGACTTTGCCACAAAACATATTTTAAAAGCCTGTCCAGTTCTGGGACAATTTTTCTTAGGACAAAGGAAACTAAGGTCAATATGTACAAGAATGACAGAAAGAGAAGAGAAGAAACGGTTCATGATCCGATGAATGTGTTAATAGCATGGACATGCGTGACTGCTAATGGATGTTGGTCACTGGTGTTTATTGATAACATGACTGCTGGCTGAAGTAGCAGGATAGATTCTGAAGTGTGCAGGGTGCTGTTGAAAGATGCTGAGAAATTAGATCACGCTTTTGTTTTCAGTCGACTAGATTACTGTAACACACTCCTCTCAGGACCACCCAAAAAAGACATCAATCGATTGCTACGAGTGCAGAATGCAGCTGCTGGAATCTTAACAAGAAAAGAAAATCCAAGCACATTTCTCCAGTTTTGATGTCACTACACTGGTTAACTGTGTCATTCAGAATTGACTTTAAAATACTGCTTATGGTTTACAAAGCCTTAAATAATCTCACTCCATCTTATATATTGGAATGTCTGACATCTTATATTGCAAATTGTAACCTTAGATCTTCAAATGAATGTCTGCTTAGAATTCCAAGAGCTAAACTTAAAAGAAGTGGTGAGGTGGCCTTCTGCTGTTATGCACCTAAAATCTGGAATAGTTTACCAATAAAAATTCACAGGGCTAATATAGTGGAGCACTTTAAAAAACTGCTGAAAACTCATTACTTTAACATGGCTTTCTCATAACTTCATTTTAACCATAATCCTGATGCTCTGCATATTCAATTAATTATCATTATTATTCATGGTGGCTCCAAAATCCATACTAACCCCTTGTGGGAGATGGCCGGCTGTTCATCCCGGCCAATACCCCCAGGCCGCTAGATGGAGCCCTCCCTGTAGCATGGAAGTGCCCCGAAGACCAGCAGGGAATTATGGACAATGGAGTTTTTATTCCCAACCCTGCTGGACACCGTGGGGCCCACCAGAGGACGCTGCAGGGAGGCTCAAGGACTTTTACGTGCCCTATAACCCGGAAGCACGTCATGATCATATGACCAGAAGGAACGACGTGTTTCCGGGTTGAAGAGAAGGACTTTTTATCTGACTCAGAGGTGATAAGAAATCACATGGACTGTAGGATGGGAAACACTTCCGGGTCAGGGAATATAACAGGACTGTGGGAAAGCCCAGATGCTGAGCTGAGCTGGGAGGTAGGGTGGCGAAGTGTCTGGGAGTGGAGGATTGGTGATTATTGACTATTGTAGTGTACTTATACTGTATGTGTAGTGTGGAGTGCAGGGTGCTTTGTGCAACAACAACAACAACAACATTTATTTATATAGCACATTTTCATACAAAAAGTAGCTCAAAGTGCTTTACATAATGAAGAGAAGAAAAATAAAAGACAAAATAAGAAATTAAAATAAGACAACATTAATTAACATAGAAAGGAGTAAGGTCCGATGGCCAGGGTGGACAGAAAAAACAAAAAAAAACTCCAGAAGGTTGGAGAAAAAAATAAAATCTGTAGGGGTTCCAGGCCACGAGACCACCCAGTCCCCTTTGGGCATTCTACCTAACATAAATGAAATAGTCCTCTTTGTAGTTCGGGCTTTTCACGGAGTCACTTGATGCTGATGGTCATACAGACTTCTGGCTTTTAATCCATCCATCATTGTTGGAACATCATGGTGCTTTGGGTAGATGGTGGTGGCGCACGCCACCACCAACAGGACACCGGAAAAGGAAATAGAAGAGAGAGTAGGGGTTAGTACAGATTTTGAATGAATAGTTATTATAATGAATTAGATATACAGAGTATCAGGATTAAATTACAGTAAAGTTATGAGAAGGCCATGTTAAAATAATGTGTTTTCAGTAGTTTTTTAAAGTGCTCCACTGTATTAGCCTGGCGAATTCCTACTGGCACATAGTTATTATAAAATAAATAATAATTATAATTTTACCCGGTGTTTGGAGTGGTACCTCAGGGTTCAAGGGAGCTCTAGCGTCCCCTACTGCTACACCCTACTTTCTCTTCTGTTCTTTTTCTGGGTTTCTGTGGTGGCAATCTGCACCACCAACACCTAATCAAAGCACCATGATGTCCCTACATTGATAGGTTAAAGGCCAGAAGTCCATGTGACCGTCATCATCAAGTCCTTCCATGAAAACCCTGAATACAATGAGAACTAATTGAGATCATTTATGAATGCCTAGAGGGGATTGGGTGGTCTCGTGCCCTCTGAACCCCTGCAGATTTTATTTTTTCTCTCCAGCCGTCTGGAGTTTTTTTTGTTTTTTCTGTCCTCCCTGGCCATTGGACCTTACTTTTATTCTATGTTAATTAGTGTTTCCTTATTTTAATTACTTACTTTGTCTTTTTTCTCCTTCTTCATCATGTAAAGCACTGAGCTACATTATTTGTATGAAAATGTGCTATAGAAATAAATGTTGTTGTTGTTATACTGTCTGCTCACATTGAGCCAAATGGTGCCACACTGACAGGACAACGCTCCACAGTACAGATGGACAAGGAGCCAAAACATACTGGGACAACAAACCAAGTGCTTTTCAATGCAAAGTAGTGGAATGTCCTTCAATGGCCAAATCAATCAACTGACCTCAACCCAACTGGACACGCATAATACTTGCTGAAGACAAAACTGATGACAGAAAGTCCAACAAACAAGCAGCAACTGCAGTAAAGACCTGGCAAAGCATCACTAGGGTGGAAACGCAGCACTTGGAGATGGCAAGGGGTTCAGACTTCAGGCAGTCATTGACTGTAAAGGACTTTCAACCAAGCATTGAAAATGATTATTCCATTTATGGTTATGTTAGTTTGGCCAAATACGTTTGAGCCTCCGAAAATAGGGGGGAACCACGTTTAAAAATGGCTGCCTTTTCTAAACGGCTTATACGATATTTTTGTTAAACATCTTGAATTAAAGCTGAAAGTCTGCACTTCAATCACGTCGTGATTGCTTTGTTTCAAATCCATTGTGATGGTATACAGAGCCAAAATTATGAAAATTGTGTCACTGTCCAAACACGTATGGACCTGACTGCATGTAGAGCAATCCTTACTTGCATGTCTCCTCAGAATAATGACAGTAATACAAGACCAGCAACGCAGTATGGCCCAGAATGCAGCACATCTACAGTATGTAATTATATCTTATTTATCTGTGGAAGATCACGCGCTGTATTTGTTCCTATGATCAGTAACTCTACCCTGAATCTACTGCTCTAAGGGCCATTTGCCTGAAGAGAGGAGTGAGCAAAGCTGTGCAGGATGGCGGAGGTCTTTAACATTGCGGTTTACCTTTCTAAGATTCTATACGGTGAATTCAGAAACTATTGAGACCCCCCCCCAAATTTCTGCACACTTTATTATGAGCAATCTGCATGCCATAACCCATAATGACAAAGTAAAAACATGCTTTCAGAAAGTTTTACAAATCCATTAAAAATCAAAAACTGAAATCTCTCATTCATATCAGCATTCAGACCTGGGGCATAGCAATGCATTGTGCAGATTGTGCAAAGCACAAGGGCCTATGAGCTTGAGGGGCCCACTCGGGGACATATAGACTAAAAAAAAATTTAACTTAAATCACTTGCACAGTTCATTGCGTTATAATTCACAGTTTCAGTAACATGTTTGCACCATCGCCAGGCAAGTCCAATCCAGTCCATAATGATATTACGTATTCAGCAGGCCTGCAGTTTACACGAATTTAGACTTCGGGAGTTCAGAGGCTCAGAGCCTAACACGGCCTAGTACGCCTTACAGAGAAGTGCATGTTGCCAAACCTGGTGACCTTTGGCGTGCCAAAGCAGATGTGAACAGAAGAAGTTTTGAAGAATGTCACATGAATAGTGTAAATATACATTATTATTGTAAATAATTGTTACTTGTGTACTTTGATTTGATGTCAACAGTTTTCAGAATTCGAACTCATAAACTGCAAATCATAGCAATTCTGTTGTTAAGTTACAGTCCCTGTTAGTCGGCAAATGCCAAATATTTGAACAATTTGATGCTTTTTATACTCTCGCCATACGACACCATGTCAGCCAGTAGCAGAGGATCCGTCAAAACATTATAAGAGTGGTGCTGCTAAATGTAAGGCATGCCATGAACAGGAATTGAAAAACGCTAAGCTACCAAGATTTCTACCTTTCTCAAAACTGAACAAAGGGCAAGCGATGGTAACTGAGAATGCTGATGCTGATGAATCGTCACAATGGTCACAAGCAGGTTATGCAGACAGTGCAGTGAGTGACCTTCTCCTTAAACTCAACCTTGCAGTCTTCCTTTTTCAACTTCCACCATTTGATCCTTGGTTCTGCCCTCACTCTCTTCCTCTTCTTGATCTCCAACGTCATCCTACAGACCACCATCCTATGCTGCTTAACTGCACTTTCCCCTGCCACCACTTTGCAGTCTTCAAACTCCTTCAGATAGACTCTTCTGCATAGGATGTAATCTACCTGTGTGCATCTTCCTCCACTCTTGTACATCACCCTATGTTCCTCCCGCTTCTTAAAATATGTATTCACTACAGCCATGTCCATCTTTTTGGCAAAATCCACTATCCTCTGACCTTCTTCATTCCTCTCCTTGACACCATACCTACCCATCACCTCCTCGTCTCCTCTGTTCCCTTCACCAACATGCCCATTGAAATCCGCTCCAATTACCACTTTCTGTCCCTTGGGTACACTGTTCATCACCTCATCCAGCTCACTCCAAAAATCTTCTTTCTCATCAATTGCACACCTGACTTGCAGGGCATATGCACTAACAACATTCATACTTTCTAGTTTACATTATGTTATATTTTAATCATCTCCCTTCACAACGTTTTCTTGGAAAAATAAGCAGGTACAAATCTTACATATATATATATATGTACTAATGCTACTGCTACCCACACCTCCCACAATTTATTTTATTTTTGCTAACTTACAGCTACTGTAATAAAGTGATTAAAAAAGTTATTACAAATTTCATTTAGAGAGCCGGTTTGTTTGTCACCAGTGTGTGATCTGGTAGTATCGCGGTCGCGGACACCACTGCCAAGCCAGCCCCCATAGGATCTAGCTGTGAATAAATTATTAACAGTTCTGCTAGATAGGAGTGGCCCACCTCAGGGCGCTGCACAGGGGCCTTCAGCAAGCTAGCTACGCCACTGATTCAGACCCTAAATATTTTTTAGAAGCCCCTTTAATTCTAGCTTGGAGTGTTCTGGGGTAAGTCTCCACAAATGTATCAGATATAAGCCCTCTTATTGCTGATATCATTAATCACTCTCTCCAGAGCGGCTTAGTCCCACTGGCCTTGACCTCATTTAAAAAAATTCTGTTTGGATCCTGAAGTGATAGCAAACTATCATCCAATCTCCAACCTTCTAGTTTTGTCTAAGGTTTTGGAAAAGGTTGTTTTGGTTCAGCTTCAGGATCACCTCGAAAAATTCAATCTTTTTGAAAAATTTCAATATGGTTTCCGAACTTCTCCCAGTACAGAGACAGCCCTGGTTAGAGTCACCAATGACCTCCTGATAGCTGCTGACCAGGGCTTTCCATCACTCCTTATCCTCCTGGACCTTACAGCTGCATTTGATACGGTAGATCATAATATTCTCCTTCATCATCTTCACTATACAATTGGACTTCCTGGCATTGCTTTGGAGTGGTTCGAGTCCTATCTTACAGACAGGACTGAGTATGTGGCCTTGGGGGATGCTAAATCTCATACCCACACTGTCACCTGTGGGGTCCCACAAGGATCAGTCCTTGGGTAGACCCTCTTTAATATCTATATACTACCCCTGGGTCACATCATCCGCAAGCATGGAGTTTCATTCCATTGCTGTGCTGATGATACGCAGCTCTATGTGAGATTGGATTCGACTTCTCTTACACCTCCATCAACTCTTTCCTCTTGCTTGGATGAGATTGAGGCCTGGATGTCCAAGAACTTCCTCAAGCTGAACAGCAGCAAAACTGAAGGTCTTTTAATTGGCACCCCCCCCCCCCCCCCCCATCAACTTCATTCCTCTGTAAATTGCATTTCCTTTTCTGACCGTACCATTACTCTCTACCCTTCTGTTACAAATCTGGGTGTCAAGTTAGACTCCCATCTGTCATTTGATACACATGTCCATCACCTTTTTAAAATTGCACTCCATCTCCGAAACATAGCCAAACTCCATCCCTACCTCTCCCTCTGTGATGCTGAAAAGCTGGTTCATGCATTTGTCTCATCCAGACTGGACTATTGTAATTCACTCCTCATCAGGATACCCAACAAGAGCCTTCAAAAGCTCCAACAAATTCAAAATAGTGCTGCAATAATCCTGATGAGGGTGAGGAAATATGAACATATCTCCCCAATCCTTCGGTCACTTCATTGGCTCCCTATCCATCTCTGTATCGAATACAAACTCTTGTTTGTTCACTCACCAGTGTATCCATGGAAATGCTCCACAATATCTTAAAGAACTCCTTATATTACAATCCACTACAAGAAACCTCCGTTTTACAAATACCCACCGCCTTCGCCCCCCTGTGACCAAACTTCATACAATGGGTGACCGAGCCTTTGCAGCCGCTGCTCCACGGCTCTGGAATGCTCTACCAGAGAACCTGAGAACACAGCAGATTGTGGGCTGTTTTAAATAACAGCTAAAGGCTTTTCTATTTAGGAAAGCTTATTAACAAGAATGCTATAATTATTGTTGTTTTATCTCTGTTTTTATGTTGCCTTTGTTTAAACTTTTTATGTTGCACTTTGAGATTTACTGCTAATGTAAAGTGCCCTATAAATAAAATGCATTATTTTTATTATTATTATTATTATTATTATTATTATAAATTTTGCACACCTGGGTTTGGGCATTTTTCCCCAGCAGTTCCTCTCAAGCTCCATTAGAATATAAACTGCCGTCTTCACGTCTCCCCACAGATGTCCCATGGGACTTCAGTCTGAGCTTCAGCTAGGCTTCTCCTGAAGCCACTCCAGTATCATCTTGCCTGTATACTTTGGGTCATTATCTTGTATTTGGCTGCATTCACACATCCCTCAGCTCTGACCTGTCTCCCTGTCCTTACACCCTCATATTATGTGGCCGATGGTGTGCAGTTCCTTCACCAGACACAGTGCTTGGAGTTCTGCATAAAGAATTTAGTGACTTCAGTGTTAATAAATAGCACACATTTCAATGGGTGCATTTACTTTTTCACATTACTTTATGTATGTTTTATGAAGGAATTGAATAATTCTATGCTACAAAATAAAAGAGCACTTAGCATTGCATGCTGCCTTCATCATGAAGAAAGAAGTCCACACAATAAAAGAGAGCACTTCACTTAAGAGAACCATGCCAGCTACACTATTTTCTGAAGCTGCTTTTTGTCCATTACAGGGTTGTAGCGTAGTAGGCAGGAACTTTCTTCAGATAGGGTGCAAGAGCTCTCTCACATTAAGCCAATTTAGACTCATTGATTAATTTAACAAGGTTATCACTGATACTATAGAATTTGAATCAAATATTTTTAACCAATGCATGGTAATTTTTTACAATTATATCCAAGTATATACATAAATGAAATTGTATCAATAAATAATTTAAAGCATAAGGAAAAGGCCTGAAGGTGACTTAAGAGTTAACTAAATGCAGCTTAAAGCTTGGGCACGGGAGGGTTGCCTCTTCTTAAGAGGAACCATCAAGGTAATTAATAAGGTGAAAATGAAGTAAATGAGTTATAAACACCCCCTTTAAAAGCGAGGACAAACTAGTGAGAAAGTCCAAACACCCCTATTATGAAGATCAATGGGAAAACCCGTAGGATACCTCTATGAATGAACTAATGTTTAGAATAATGGAAGAATTGACTCGTACAGGTATATGAAGTTACTAGTGGCTGTAGTAGATCGGCTAAAATCAAAGAATTCTGCATATTAAGAGTCAGATAGAGACAAAGTCAGAGAGGTGAGATTGCGTTGGTTTGGACATGTGCAGAGGAGAGATGCCGAGTATATTGGGAGAAGGATGTTAAGGATAGAGCTGCCAGGGAAGAGGAAAAGAGGAAGGCCTAAGAGAAGGTTTATGGATGTGGTGAGAGAGGACATGCAGGTGATGGGTGTGACAGAGCAAGATGCAGAGGACAGAAAGACATGGAAGAAGATGATCCACTGTGGCAACCCCTAATGGAGCAGCCAAAAGAAGAAGAAGAGTCAGATGATGTGATGTATTAGATAAGGTAACGGTAATAGGAAAGTATAAAAGGGTATAAATTGTTCTATTGATTGTTCAGTCCATGGACTGAGGCATTTGTGCAAATTTATATGCAAATAATGAATCTGGTCTCCATGAATGACTTCTTTGTAAACAGAGGAAAGTTTTTCCCACAAGAAAGAAAATCTGACACAGGCAGTGGGAGACAGACAGATGCTGTGATTTGAACCCAGGAATCTGAAAGTGTAAGAGAGCAAGCAGAGCTACCCTCTGAGACTCCCTCCATTGGTCTCTTTTTAGTATTAATTCTATCGCTTGTCATTTCATTTATTTACCTGCAGGTGTCTGATTTGAATTCAGCATGGATTCCACTGAGCAGATGTTCATTATGGAAGTCAATTAGAAGAATTCTTGTAGTACAGTAGGAACAAATGGTTAGTCCGGTGGGACTAAGGTACGTTTACTCCTTGCACTGCGTAATGAGAATGAAAGCCAACGTTTTCTTGTTTAGGTTTGTTAAATAAGACTGCCGTTTTATACTTTAGGATTATTTTGATAAGATGTTGCTTTTAAGAGACTGAACTGTGAGGTCAATGCTATATTATAGAGCTCATAAAGGAAAACTCGCATTTACTTTTAATTGTTTAAATAGCAGTTTAGCAAAAAGGACTCAAGAGGCAAACAGTGACACCATGCTGTCGGGAGATGAGGGAAAAGCTGAAGAAGACAAGAATTTGTTGGGCTTATATAAGGATTTAGAAGTAAGTTTGAGACCACTTTAGAAAAGGGGTCTGTTCGATCTGTCCTTCTTTTGAACCATCAGCTAAACAAATTGACAGGAATAGCTATGTGTTTGAACAGAGTGTTGAATTCTGGGATTAAATTCTGAGACTAGGACCTCTGGGAAATATGCAGATGTAAGCAGGATATTAAGAAGAATTATTATCTAGTAGAATGTATATGTTTAAGCTCGGGTAAATTAACCAGTGGGTATATGCTTGCAAGAAGATGAGAAATAGGGGCTTTTGGACATTTTGTTATTTAAAGGAATACTATACCCAAATATTATATATATATATTTTTTACTTTCCCCCTAGTATTTTGTAGTGGTGGCTGAGAACATTTTTGCTTTGCCCCCTCCCCCACCATAACCTGTTGTCTATGGGGGAGGAGCGAAAACTTTACACTCTTCAAAAATTTTGATCTCCAGTTTTCTACAGATCTCAACATTTTGAGTTCCGTGATACCCAAAGTGTCGAGATCTCGATGACGGGTCTGTGTCTATGTGTGTCACAGTTTCTTTAGGACATTCTAGAGCTAAAACTGGCTGGACTGAAAAATAGCAAACTCAGAACTACAGCCTGTTATGAGATGACGATGTGCTGATTAGTTTGTGAGCCAAATCATGCAAGAGAAAGAGGCACTCTGGAGGATCCGTCAAATACCGTAATTCTGGAATTAATTATGAATTCTTCCTGTCAGTTGGTATCGGAATGACCTACTTGATGATCAGAAAGGTCAGCATTAAGGCGGTAAATAATTACTGAATTATTGAATAGTTCGGGTAACTTGGTTCATAGGGTGGAAAGCCTACTGATCCTCACATCCAAATTTTTATTGTCATGTTTTGTGGTGAAAATTCCATATTGAAGATTCAAACTCAACTGAACCTTGTGGTAACCAGTTCTGGACAACAGTGAACGATATTAAATCGTCCATGGAGAAAAGAAAAATATTCTTATGTAACTTGTGTCACATAATCCACATGGACGTTATCCATTCAAATGTGTACATCAATCCATCCATTATCCAACCCGCTATATCCTAACTACAGGGTCACGGGGGTCTGCTGGAGCCAATCCTAGCCAACACAGGGCGCAAGGCAGAAAACAAACCCCCGGGCAGGGCACCAGCCCACCTCAGAACATAAACATTACACCGATAATAATTTCTAGGAAGATAAACAACTCATTTACAATTTATAATTTTGTTTCATTATCAATCCAAATGTGTTCTTGCTCTGTGCAGAAAACATCCCCACCTATCACTTGTACACTACACTGGTTCTGGTTTAGAACACGGCTTATCAGTGCGTTTATAATTGTTGTCTAGTTGATGCTTATAAATAATTATATGTGAAAAATTATTGCTGTTTCTCTGTATATGAATACATCTATGCAAAATGTATCTTAATTTTTCTCTATATGTCATTTTAATTTTCTATTTAAATACAGTGCATCTGGAAAGTATTCACAGCACATCACGTTTTCCACATTTTGTTATGTTACAGCCTTATTCCAAAATGGATTAAATTCATTTTTTTCCTCAGAACACACAACACCCCATAATGACAACGTGAAAAAAGTTTACTTGCGATTTTTGCAAATTTATTAAAAATAAAAAAATGTCTATATAAGGTCCCACAGTTGACAGTTCATGTCAGAGCACAAACCAAGCATGAAGTCACAGGAATTGTCTGTAGACCTCCGAGACAGGATTGTCTCGAGGCACAAATCTGGGGAAGGTTACAGAAAAATTTCTGTTGCTTTGAAGGTCCCAATGAGCACAGTGGCCTCCATCATCCGTAAGTGGAAGAAGTTTGAAACCACCAGGACTCTTCCTAGAGCTGGCCGGCCATCTAAACTGAGCGATCGGGGGAGAAGGGCCTTAGACAGGGAGGTGACCAAGAACCCGATGGTCACTCTATCACAGCTCCAGAGGTCCTATGTGGAGAGAGGAGAACCTTTCAGAAGGACAACCATCTCTGCAGCAATCCACCAATCAGGCCTGTATGGTAGAGTGGCCAGACGGAAGCCACTCCTTAGTAAAAGGCACATGGCAGCCTGTCTGGAGTTTGCCAAAAGGCACCTGAAGGACTCTCAGACCGTGAGAAAGAAAATTCTCTGGTCTGATGAGACAAAGATTGAACTCTTTGGTGTGAATGCCAGGCATCACGTTTGGAGGAAACCAGGCACCGCTCATCACCAGGCCGATACCATCCCTACAGTGAAGCATGGTGGTGGCAGCATCATGCTGTGGGGATGTTTTTCAGCGGCAGGAACTGGGAGACTAGTCAGGATAAAGGGAAAGATGACTGCAGCAATGTACAGAGACATCCTGGATGAAAATCTGCTCCAGAGCGTTCTTGACCTCAGACTGGGGCGATGGTTCATCTTTGAGCAGGACAACGACCCTAAGCACACAGCCAAGATATCAAAGGAGTGGCTTCAGGACAACTCTGTGAATGTCCTTGAGTGGCCCAGCCAGAGCTCAGACTTGAATCCGATTGAACATCTCTGGAGAGATCTTAAAATGGCTGTGCACCGACGCTTCCCATCCAACCTGATGGAGCTTGAGAGGTGCTGCAAAGAGGAATGGGCGAAACTGGCCAAGAATAGGTGTGCCAAGCTTGTGGCATCATATTCAAAAAGACTTGAGGCTGGAATTGCTGCCAAAGGTGCATCGACAAAGTATTGAGCAAAGGCTGTGAATACTTATGTACATGGGATCTCTCAGTTTTTTTACTTTTAATAAATTTTCAAAAACGTCAAGTAATCTTTTTTCACGTTGTCATTATGGGGTGTTGTGTGTAGAATTCTGAGGAAAAAAATGAATTTAATCCATTTTGGAATAAGGCTGTAACATAACAAAATGTGGAAAAATGGAATGCGCTGTGAATACTTTCCAGATGCACTGTAGGTTAACATATTCAGATATTTTGGAGGGCAGCAAATTGAAGCTGCGCACCGAGCTGCACGAACTCTAGCTATGCCACTGGTGAGCGTGAGATAAGTATGCGCTGTAATTAAAATATTATTTTTTTCCTCTATTTCAATTCAATCAGAGTGCCATTATAAATTGTTCCGCGTGTCAAGCCGTAGGTTGCCAACCCCTGTCCTATACCTTGAAAGTTAAAGTGCTCTATTGAACGTCCTGTGCCGTACATTTAGAGCATACTGAAGAAGGAGTAAAGCATCTTTAAGTATAGAAACAACTAAAGTTTGACAAGAAACGCTAAGTTGAGAGCTGATACATTTTTTCCAGTTTTGTTTTTGCCTTTCATTCTACGTGTGTAACGACCCTTTTTCTTTATTCTTGTGTGGACTGTTTGCTTTGAATTTTCACTAAATCTTTTAAAACGAACTTTTGGACTGAGAGATTTCTTTCGGTTTGACCCGTGCTCGATCCTGCCTTACGCACCAGCTGCTACAGTGAATTGAATTTGTTTATTTTTTTTGTTTTTCTTTTTACTTTAATCAACAAGAAAAGACTCTTTCATGTCAAAACCCAAACTAATTGATCATATAAGATTTTTACAAATGCTGTATGCTTCCGGCTTTTCCTCTCCCATTTATATCACTAGGTTTGAACATTTTTTGATCTGATCCTCCTCTCCTTTGTTTATGTACACATTTCTGATTTTATTATTATTATTTTTTTAAATTTAAAGGTTATTATTTTTGACCTGCAGCACATTAAAAAGCTTAGTGGAGCCAATATTAATATCCTAAACTGCATTTACGTTCATTGCCCCTGCAAAAAAAGAAACTTTAATAAGCTTAAGACAGCCCACCCCCATCACTCCACTTCTCTCCCCAGAGACATTTATTCTGCATCAATCCCAACAGTCATTCCCTGCTCCAATAGTCCTCTTATATTGAGAGTGTGAAAAATTTATTTTCTCATGAATTATTTCGATTCTTCTACATTTTGCTGTTTTATATTAACATTCTGCAATGTAGAAACCACCAATACCATCGCACAACTTCCAAAGTGGAGCAGACCTCAGGCATTGGCATCCTCCAGTATCTTGTAGCGTGTTGCATTTCTTTTGGCCTTCAAAACAGCATGAATTCCTCAAGCCTAGTGTTCTCCACCGTGCTGGATGCATTGCTCCTGAACGTTGTCATCATGCAGAAATGATCGGGGTGCCCCGCTGCAGCAAATTGGATGGCTGTATGGTTCCTTACCACCTTATCCCAAAGATGAGATCAGGTGACAGGCAACCACAGCAATGATAACTCGAAGATCTGGTTTCTGTAAGCACCTGGAGATGATGACACGGTGCATTAGAATGCTAGAGATGTCCATCTGTGTAGTCATGCAGGGGTGACTACATGATGTTAGGCAGCAGTGTTCAGATATTCTCCAGAATGTTAATATACCTAATGTATGTCACCCCATCACACTGCCACCCCCTGGCCTCTACTGTGGACATCAAACAGATCCATGGACTTGTGTTACAGGTGACACATTCTGATCCTTCCCTAACTTGATGCAAAAGGTACTAGCATTCGTCCAACTGAGAAACATTTTTCCACCCCTCCACAGTCCAGCTTTGACACTTTTGAGAACATTATTGGGGTGCCTCTCCCTTCACTACAGGACATACTTCACAAATGCAGTGTACGCAAGGCCTGCAGCATTGTGCAGAACCCCTTAACACCCTTCACATGGACTTTTCACACTTCTACCATCCAAGAGAAGATACTGCAGCATCAGAGCCAAATCTGCCAGCTGCAGCAGAGTTTTTACCCCCAAGCTGTTAGACTCCTTAACACCAGGCTGCTCCCACGGCCTCAACCACCTCTAAAAACAGAACTTTTATACATGTGAGCCACTGTCCTGCAAAGACGAGTGTGTAGGTAGAAAAGAACTGAAAGTCTCCTACTGACCTTTAAGTATTTTGACACTCTTGATATCCGTCTGCTGTGAAACATTCTGACCTGTCATTGTTTACACGTCTTAAACAACTATTAGCATACACTGATCATTTCTGTATTATCTACAGTACTGTGCAAATGTTTTAGGCAGGTGTGAAAAAATGCTGTAAACAAAGAATGCTTTTAAAAATGGAAGTGTTAATCATTTATCTTCATCAATCAACAAAATGCAGTGAATGAACAAAAGAGAAATCTAAATCAAATCAATATTTGGTGTGACCACCCTTTACCTTCAAAACAGCATCAGTTCTTCTAGGTACACTTGCACACAGTTTTTGAAGGAAATCGGCTGGTAGGTTGTTCCAAACATCTTGGAGACCTAACCACAGATCGTCTTTGGCTGTAGGCTTCCTCACATCCTTCTGTCTCTTCATGTAATCCCAGACACACTCGATGATGTTGAGATCAGGGCTCTGTGGGGGCCATACCATCACTTCCAGGACTTCTTGTTCTTCTTTACGCTGAAGATAGTTCTTAATGACTTTGGCTGTATGTTTGGGGTTGTTGTCCTGCTGCAGAATAAATTTGGGGCCAATCGTACGCCTCCCTGATGGTATTACATGATGGATAAGTATCTGCCTGTATTTCTCAGCATTGAGAACACCATTAATCCTGACCAAATCTCCAACTCCATTTGCTGAAATGCAGCCTCAAATGTTCAAGGAACCTTCACCATGCTTCACTGTTGCCTGCAGACACTCATTATTGTACTGCTCTCCAGCCCTTCGACGAACAAACTGCCTTCTGCTACAGCCAAATATTTCAAATTTAGACTTATCAGTCCAGAGCACCTGCTGCCATTTTTCTGCACTCCAGTTCCTATGTTTTCGTGCATACTGGAGTCGCTTAGCCTTGTTTCCACGTTGGAGGTATGGCTTTTTGGCTGCAACTCTTCCATGAAGACCACTTCTGGCCAGACTTCTCCGGACAGTAGATGGGTGTACCTGGGTCCCACTGGTTTCTGCCAGTTCTGAGCTGATGGCACTGCTGGACATCTTCCGATTTCGAAGGGTAATAAGCTTGATGTGTCTTTCATCTGCTGCACTAAGTTTCCTTGGCCGACCACTGCGTCTACGATCCTCAACGTTGCCCGTTTCTTTGTGCTTTTTCAAAAGAGCTTGAACAGCACATCTTGAAACCCCAGTCTGCTTTGAAATCTTTGTCTGGGAGAGACCTTGCTGATGCAGTAGAACTACCTTGTGTCTTGTTGCTGTGCTCAATCTTGCCATGACATGAAACTGTCCTCCACAACCACACCTTGGTAGCAGAGTTTGGCTGTTCCTCACCCAGTTTTAAGCCTCCTACACAGCTGTTCCTGTTTCAGTTAATGACTGTGTTTCAACCTACGTGTGACATTGATGATCATTAGCACCTGTTTGGTAGAATTGGTTGATCAAACACCTGACTATAATCCTACAAAATCCCTGACTTTGTGCAAGTGGACCTATAAGAATTGATGCTGGTTTGAAGGCAAAAGGTAGGAACACCAAATATTGATTTGATTTAGATTTTTCTTTTGTTCGCTCACTTTGCATTTTGTAAATTGATAACAATAAACAATCATCATTTATATTTCTGAAAGCATTCTTTGTTTACAGCATTTTTTCACACCTGCCTAAAAATTTTCCACTGTACTGTATATCTATTATTTATTTATTATATTACATATCTTACACATCAATATTGCTGCTACTTCTTTGTGTTTTCTTTGCACAATGTCTTGTCTTGTTTGTGTTTTAATTTTTATTTAAATTTTAATTCTATTTTTAAATTATTATTTGCACGTCATGTTGTTACACTGTGGACCCTGAGCTTCGTAATTTCGTCTGTCTGTATACTTGTATATGGTTGAGATGACAATAAAGTTCCCTTTGACTTTGACTTGACTTTCTGTGCCCACTTGCAGGCGGCCTTTCTTTTTTTTCTACAGGCATCGACCCCCCCAGGTGGTCGCTGGCTGTGGATGCCCATTTGATAAAAAGTTGGACATGTAGTATGTCCTTGGTAAACTTCTGAAACAGATGAAAAGTCCATCATTACAGCCATTTGGGGGATACTAAAATCAACACATTTGGTGCTGACCATCATCAAACATTCAGAGACACTAAAGTCACTTAATTTTGCCCATTCCAGTGCTCAAATGGTACCAGAAATGCTGGGCTGCCCAATTTATATCACAAAAAACTATTACATGACATAAAGTGAATTGCAAAATATTTGGACGCTGTCACTTTCTGCACATTTTGTGTTGAAGATTTCATTTTAAATGTATAAATCTGCCATTTTTGCCCATCACTCTACCCTCAATATTCCATCATAACAAACAGAGCTTTGTAAAATTATTCAAACTCATAAAATGAAATCTCTCAATCATAAAAGTATTCAAACTCTAAATGTGGTACTTTGTAGAAGCTCCTTTGGCAACAATAACTGTTTTGAGTCGTCTTCGGGTAAGCCTCTACAAGCTTTGCACCCCTGCATTTGGACTGTTTACCCCAGTCTTCCTGGCAGAGCCTCTCAAGCTCCGTCAGATCTGATGGGAAGCATTTGTAAACTGCCATCTTCAGGTCTTGTCACAGATGTTCTATGACGTTTAAAGTCTGGGCTATTCGAGGACACCTAGACGCTTGTCCCAAAGTCACTCCAGCGTTGACAGATCCTCTCAGGCTTTTTCAAAATGGATGGGAAGGAGCTGTAAACTCTCATCTCCAGGTCACTCCACAGATGGTCTATGGGGTTTAAGTCTGGGCCACTCAAGGACCCTCAGGGACTCCAGTGTTGCCTTGGCTGTATGCTTCAGGTCATTGTCATGGTGCAGCGTGAATCATAACTCCAATCTGAGGTCACATGCTCTCTCAAGCAGGCCTTCTTCAAGGACCTCTCTGTATCTGGCTGCGTTCATCCTTACCCTAATTTTGTTCACTCAAGGACACCCAGAGACTTGTCCCAAAGCCACTCCAGTGTTGTCTTGGCCGTGTGCTTTGGGTCATTGTCATACTGAAAGGTGAAATGACACCTCAGTCTGATGTTGTGCACACTCTGCAGCAAGTTTTCTTCAATCATCTCTCTGTATTTGGCTGCATTCATCCTTCCCTCAATTCTGAGCAATCTCACCATCCCTGCCACTGAGAGGGACCCCCATAGCTAAATACCGAGGTCAAAGGTTTTAAGCAGAGGAGCAGTTCTTGTAAGTGCCGATCTTAAAGTGCTCAATGGTCTCTCTCCCTTTGCACGCGTCCTTTCATTAAATGGAAGGCTCCTCACGATGGCTCTGCCCCTTCAGAAAGTCCACAGACACTTTCGAGGCCTCTTTATCTCTCTCAGGTTCATTTTGGTCCCACTAGAATTTTCGGGCCAAAAATGGCATTGCTTGTTACAGTAAAATAAAACCAATGGCCACACGTTGTGATTGTCTGCAAGTCTCTGGAAATTCTTTCAAGATTATGAAAATGAAGGATACAGTATGTCTGAAAATTATCAGCATAGAGCAACACTGGCATGCAACAGGCAGGCAATCGGGTCAGTGTACTTTTTGGCATTTGAAATTTCGTTTCAGAAAATATCATTTAAAAATGAAAAAGAGACACTAATTTGATTTTCAACTTAAAAGGGAAAAATGAAAAACGCAAAACAATTACTTTTTCCCTTTTGTTCTTTCGCACATCAGAAAAGAAAAATGCAAGAAACGAGAACAAGAAAATACCTTTTATTTATTTTGTCTGAACCAGAAGATTTTGTTGGTCAACAACCTGGTCAGGTAATGCACCACTTGAAGTAAACACTGGTCTCTGGTGTGTAGACTGGACCATCATCATGACGTTGGAACAGTACTCAGACGTGAGTTTAGAGGTGGCAAAACGCTGGCCGCTGGAACCTGCTGCTGGCATCGATTCCATGTCTTTTCCATGGACCTCATAGTGATCTCTGGGTGTCAGGTCTAACGCGCTGAAAACACCAGAGGCTCCTCCGGGAAACATGGCCATGTTTGAGTCACCCGAGATGTACAGAGGGTGTGCTGACACTTGTTTAGGAAAACGTTCTGTAAATCACGTTGCTCTCCTAACATGTGTTACACTTGTGCGCACTGTTAATACTCAAAACGTTTACTAATTAGCTAGTAACTAGTAGCTGGTACACAATGGCGCAGTGGTAGCACTTTTGCCTGGCAGTAAGGAGACCTGGGTTCTCTTCCCAGGCTCTCCCTGTGTGGAGTTTGCATGTTCTTTCCCGTGTCTGTGTGGGTTTCCTCCGGTACTCCGGTTTCCTCCCACAGTCCAAAGACATGCAGGTTAGGTGCATTGGCAATTCTAAATTGTCCTTGGTGTCTGAGTGGGGTGTGTTTGTGTGCCCTGCGATAGGCTGGCACCCTGCCCGGGGTTTGTTTCCTGCCTTGTGCCCTGTGTTGGTTAGGATTGGCTCCAGCAGACCCCCGTGACCCTGTAGTTAGGATATAACAGGTTGGATAATGGATGGACTAGTAGCCGGTAAAAGTCAATGAACAACCATTCACCCATTTACACACATTCAAAATGCTAGCACTATAAAAATTGCAAGACTTGGTGTTAGTAAATGAAATCACCAAATGTTAGCTGTTTCGCAGTAAGTAACAACAATAACGTTTATAAAAAGAACTGCTGCATCAATGAAGCAAAGTTTGCAAAGCTTGTATTTTACCTGAAAGATGCGACTGCAGTCATGTCCTCGTCCCGGAGTGTCACTCTTTTACTGTTCCGAAAAACAACGTAACGGTCCATCCTCTGCTGATGCCAGTGTAACTTCAAGGCCGTCGGTCGATGTGTTGTGAGGAGGACTGTTCACACGTGTCATCAAAATTCGCACAGAAGATGAAGTACTTCTGGTTTCAGACAACGAAAATGCGTCTTATTGTTTTTGAGCTATTACACTTTCATTATTTGAATCACAAATAAATCCGGAAAAGTATATGTCATTTTAAGTTTATGACTGCTATTTGTTACCTTAGAATTAAAAAATACCTTATTTTCCCTCATTTTATTCTTTAATCAAAAATCTAAATCTGAAAATTCCTTTAATTTTCGTTTTTGGTTCTAAAATGAAATTTCAAATACCAAAAAGTACACGGACCCCAATGGTCTCTCCAATTTCCTTTTTATTTTTTCATTATTTTTACTGATGAGAGGGTATGAATAACGCAAACTGTTTTTTTTTTCAATCCCCTTTAACTCTTTTAGGGCTAATTATTTTATTTCCATTTTGTCCCAGGGCTTAATATTTTTCCAAAAAATCAGTTTTCTAACAAGCCACAAAAGCAATGGTTTCATACACAAATCAACAAAACATTCTTATTTATGACAAATGTAACTCTATTTTATGTTCTATGAGCCCCTACAGTATGTACATTCACATACTTATTACATACCTGCTTGTCTCATCACTCATAAGCTGAAAGGCACTTTCTGGAAAAAAAAAGCAGCTTGAAGGAGTTGAGTGGCTAGTAATCCAAAGTGTCCATTAGCATAACGTGTGGTTTGAAGTCCAGTTGACAGCTTGCCTTGCACACATCTACTGTGTGTCTGTGTAGTTCTCCCAGGGCGAACATTGGCGTAGGCGTGTCAGCTGCACAAGCGCGTTCTGCACTACGTTGAGCTGGGGACTGATCAGCTGATGCAGGTTTTCGTTTTCGATTTCCAACTCATGTGCATCAAAAGCGAAGTTCGAGGTGTGTCTGTGTACTTGTATGTGTAGGCACTTTGGCTATATGATCAGCTTGTTTCCGATCAGCTGATGCAGGTACAGTACCTGTCTTTTGTTTTTGATTCCCAATTCATGTGAATTAAAATCGGAGTTCGATGTGTCTGTGTAGTCCTATGTGCAGGCGCATCAGCTGTATGATCAGCTGGGGTCCGATTAGATGATCCAGGTACACGACTTTTGTTTTTGTAACAAAATCAGATTTCAATAAATCCAATTCAGCAATAATATGCAATAAATAAATAAATAAATAACACGCATGAAGTGTTTTGCTTTGTGCATTCACTTCGCTCTCTCGACCGATGTCAATGCCATTCTAGACGTTGTTTAATCTATGCTACTCGTACACACGCAGGGATTCAACGTCAAGTCAACGAGTCTAATAGTCTTCCTAGCAAAGAGAGCCTACCTATAATATAACGCTGAGTTCTATCAACAGTTACAGCTTTTTTCGACATCTGCCCTCAACCCCTTGTGTTGACAAAAGTCAACATTTGCCCTAAAAGAGTTAAATTACAGGTATTGCAAATCTCCATTGTTCAACCAGTGGTTCTCCTTTAAGTATCGACAGCCATGAAGCACCAACACCTTGTTGACATGCAAGTTGTCCCAGTGGAGGTTCTAGTGATGTGTCATTCATGTACGAGCCAGTGACGTGCGGTGAGGTTCATGGCTGGTGAGGCACTGACTCCTTTAGAGTCAGATTTACAAATATATGAACCCAAAAGAATCGCTTATTGACTATTCAATTGGCAGCTTGCACATTGACTACTGGTTATGTTTCATATCTTATCAGCATTCTTTACACCCACATAGGTAAGGCGCATATTTGGCGAAGAAAGAACTTTACATGTATAGCGGGGAGAAAACGCATTTGCTCCGTACACTTCATGTGTTGTAAATTTGCTGTTGCAATTCACAAAAAATGAAAGTATTGAGTGGTGTACAAAACAAACAGATTTCAATTTTGACTTCAATTGAAATATTTGTTTTTAAAAGCTTTTAATTCTGATGCTTTAATCAATTCTAATATAGACTGTTCAACAAGAAAAGAAAAGAGTATTTTCTTATGGTCAAAATTTAATTTTAAATATTGGATTGTTTTTTCTTATAGTCTGATCCCATTTTTTTTATAAAATTGAAAACCGTGTGTATTGTGTTACCTTTATGTGTAAATGAAGTCCATGCACCTATCCTTCTCCATGAAAATCTCCAACTCTTTCTTGTAAAAGTCCTCCTTATTTTCCTTTAGTTTTAAAAGACTTAATCTACAGAACAAAAAATAAATATAAACAGACCGCTGCAGTGCTAACTTACTGGCATCCAGAGCCTCTGCGTAGAACAGCAGCAACGAGCACCTGTTGGACTCACATGCGCCCCCTTCGGTGAGGCACGGTACTGTCTGCCTCACCTTATTCCTTTTCACTGCGGTTTTATGTCCGATAAGCAATACTAGATATGCTCCACACATTCATTAAAGATATTAGCCACACTGTGGAAAGTCAGGGTGTACAATAACCGTGTCTGCAAACATTACATTGGTGACATACAGAGAGACAGCAACAGAGAGATGACAACTGCAGGCATCAACCTCGTGTGTGAGGGACAGCGCAGTCCGAGGGTGAGGTTAAGGTGAGACTTGTCGCTGCCGCACATCACATTTCTCACCCCGTAATTGAACAGGAAATGCACAAATTCAGCGATATTGAAGTATTGAAGGGGAAACCTTAAATTTCTATGTATTTTTTTATCCCAATAAATGTTATGAATTCGTCAAAACAATTATACATACAGGTGCTGGTCATAAAATTAGAATATCATGACAAAGCTGAT
Source organism: Erpetoichthys calabaricus (assembly GCF_900747795.2). Lineage (NCBI taxonomy): Eukaryota > Metazoa > Chordata > Cladistia > Polypteriformes > Polypteridae > Erpetoichthys > Erpetoichthys calabaricus. The sequence continues at coordinate 24,856,517 of NC_041401.2, forward strand.
TTATTTTAGTAATTCCATTCAAAAAGTGAAACTTGTATATTAGATTCATTCATTGCACACAGACTGATGTACAGTGGTGTGAAAAACTATTTGCCCCCTTCCTGATTTCTTATTCTTTTGCATGTTTGTCACACAAAATGTTTCTGATCATCAAACACATTTAACCATTAGTCAAATATAACACAAGTAAACACAAAATGCAGTTTGTAAATGGTGGTTTTTATTATTTAGGGAGAAAAAAAAATCCAAACCTACATGGCCCTGTGTGAAAAAGTAATTGCCCCCTGAACCTAAAAACTGGTTGGGCCACCCCTAGCAGCAATAACTGCAATCAAGCGTTTGCGATAACTTGCAATGAGTCTATTACAGCGCTCTGGAGGAATTTTGGCCCACTCATCTTTGCAAAATTGTTGTAATTCAGCTTTATTTGAGGGTTTTCTAGCATGAACCGCCTTTTTAAGGTCATGCCATAGCATCTCAATTGGATTCAGGTCAGGACTTTGACTAGGCCACTCCAAAGTCTTCATTTTGTTTTTCTTCAGCCATTCAGAGGTGGATTTGCTGGTGTGTTTTGGGTCATTGTCCTGTTGCAGCACCCAAGATCGCTTCAGCTTGAGTTGACGAACAGATGGCCGGACATTCTCCTTCAGGATGTTTTGGTAGACAGTAGAATTCATGGTTCCATCTATCACAGCAAGCCTTCCAGGTCCTGAAGCAGCAAAACAACCCCAGACCATCACGCTACCACCACCATATTTTACTGTTGGTATGATGTTCTTTTTCTGAAATGCTGTGTTCCTTTTACGCCAGATGTAACGGGACATTTGCCTTCCAAAAAGTTCAACTTTTGTCTCATCAGTCCACAAGGTATTTTCCCAAAAGTCTTGGCAATCATTGAGATGTTTCTTAGCAAAATTGAGACGAGCCCTAATGTTCTTTTTGCTTAACAGTGGTTTGCGTCTTGGACATCTGCCATGCAGGCCGTTTTTGCCCAGTCTCTTTCTTATGGTGGAGTCGTGAACACTGACCTTAATTGAGGCAAGTGAGGCCTGCAGTTCTTTAGACGTTGTCCTGGAGTCTTTTGTGACCTCTCGGATGAGTCGTCTCTGCGCTCTTGGGGTAATGTTGGTCGGCCGGCCACTCCTGGGAAGGTTCACCACTGTTCCATGTTTTTGCCATTTGTGGATAATGGCTCTCACTGTGGTTCGCTGGAGTCCCAAAGCTTTAGAAATGGCTTTATAACCTTTACCAGACTGATAGATCTCAATTACTTCTGTTCTCATTTGTTCCTGAATTTCTTTGGATCTTGGCATGATGTCTAGCTTTTGAGGTGCTTTTGGTCTACTTCTCTGTGTCAGGCAGCTCCTATTTAAGTGATTCTTGATTGAAACAGGTGTGGCAGTAATCAGGCCTGGGGGTGGCTACGGAAATTGAACTCAGGTGTGATACACCACAGTTAGGTTATTTTTTAACAAGGGGGCAATTACTTTTCACACAGGGCCATGTAGGTTTGGATTTTTTTTCTCCCTAAATAATAAAAACCATCATTTAAAAACTGCATTTTGTGTTTACTTGTGTTATATTTGACTAATGGTTAAATGTGTTTGATGATCAGAAACATTTTGTGTGACAAACATGCAAAAGAATAAGAAATCAGGAAGGGGGCAAATAGTTTTTCACACCACTGTATTTCAAATGTTTATTTCTTTTAATGTTGATGATTATAACTGACAACTAATGAAAGTCCCAAATTCAGTATCTCGGAAAATTAGAATATCAATTAAGACCAATGAAAAAAAAGGATTTTTAGAAATGTTGGCCAACTGAAAGGTATGAACATGAAAAGTATGAGCATGTACAGCACTCAATATTTAGTTGGGGCTCCTTTGGCCTGGATTACTGCAGCAATGTGGCGTGGCATGGAGTCAATCAGTCTGTGGCACTGCTCAGGTGTTATGAGAGCCCATGTTGCTCTGATAGTGGCCTTCAGCTCTTCTGAATTGCTGGGTCTGGCGTATTGCATCTTACTCTTCACAATACCCCATAGATTTTCTATGGGGTTAAGGTCAGGCGAGTTTGCTGGCCAATCAAGAACAGGGATACCATGGTCCTTAAACCAGGTACTGGTAGCTTTGGCACTGTGTGCAGTTGCCAGGTCCTGTTGGAAAATGAAATCTGCATCTCCATAAAGTTCGTCAGCAGCAGGAAGCATGAAGTGCTCTAAAACTTCCTGGTACACGGCTGCGTTGACCTTGGACCTCAGAAAACACAATGGACCAACACCAGCAGATGACATGGCACCCCAAACCATCACTGACTGTGGAACCTTTACACTGGACCTCACGCAACGTGGATTCTGTGCCTCTCCTCTCTTCCTCCAGACTCTGGGACCTTGATTTCCAAAGGAAATGCAAAATTTACTTTCATCAGAGAACATAACTTTGGACCACTCAGCAGCAGTCCAGTCCTTTTTGTCTTTAGCCCAGGCGAGACGCTTCTGACGTTGTCTCTTGTTCAAGAGTGGCTTGACACAAGGAATGCGACAGCTGAAACCCATGTCTTGTATACGTCTGTGCTGGTGGTTCTTGAAGCACTGACTCCAGCTGCAGTCCACTCTTTGTGAATCTCCCCCACATTTTTGAAGGGGTTTTATTTCACAATCCTCTCCAGGGTGTGGTTGTCCCTATTGCTTGTACACTTTTTCCTACCACATCTTGTCCTTCCCTTCGCCTCTCTATTAATGTGCTTGGACACAGAGCTCTGTGAACAGCCAGCCTCTTTAGCAATGACCTTTTGTGTCTTGCCCTCCTTGTGCAAGGTGTCAATGGTCGTCTTTTGGACAACTGTCAAGTCAGCAGTCTTCCCCATGATTGTGTAGCCTACAGAACTCGACTGAGAGACCATTTAAAGGCTTTTGCAGGTGTTTGGAGTTAATTAGCTGATTAGAGTGTGGCACCAGGTGTCTTCAATATTGAACCTTTTCACAATATTCTAATTTTCCGAGATACTGAATTTGGGACTTTCATTAGTTGTCAGTTATAATCATCAACATTAAAAGAAATAAACATTTGAAATACATCAGTCTGTGTGTGATGAATGAATCTAATATACAAGTTTCACTTTTTGAATGGAATTACAGAAATAAATCAACTTTGTCATGATATTCTAATTTTATGACCAGCACCTGTATGTATTTCTATAATACTGTGTATCCCAATTTCTGTAAATTTCTATATTTTTTTATCCCAATAAATATGTTATGAATTCATCAAAATACTTCTGTTTTCCTTTGTCATGCCGCCCTTCCATCTGTTTAGTACGCAAGTACCCAAAATTATTTGAATCATACAGAAAATAAATTTATAGCACAGACAAGTGGACAATTTTATTTTATGTTATCATTATTAGTATTTTTTTACTTTTCATGCCTCCTCTGACTGCACGTCCCTGGTAAGAGCCGAATGCTCAGCAGTTCCTGCTCGGCTCTGCTGAGAATCAACGCAGGCAGGGGTGGGACTTTATTTTCAGTTTGCCCACGCCTGATTAAGGTAATGATAGGAAGACTGCATCGTCGCAACATTGGTCCCTTCAGAGAGAGTCTTCTCAAAAACAGGACAAATAATCATGGAGAGGAGAAATCACATCAGCCCATCCAAGCGGACGCATCTGGTATTTTTGAAAGTAACCTCCACTAAAGACTTTTATCTAAAGTGTCATAATGTTAAGACTTTGGCCTTTATCCATTTGATTTGTTTGTTGTGGGTTTGTGTTCAGTTGTTCATTTAAAGTTATTAAAATGTGAAACAGTAGTAACTGTGTATTTTTTTGTAATGAAAAAAATGCATAAAAATAAGGTTTTGATGAAAATGCTTAATAAAAAATTGCTTACCAACACACAAACCAATCATAATTACTAAATTAGGCTAAAATTGAAGGCTCAGAGTGATACTAAATGAAGATCCGGCTCTTCTAAGGGAGTCGAACACAAAGAGCCGGACCTCCCATCGCTAGGAGGTTCAAGATCCGCGGATGAAGGTTGCAATAAAAATTGTGCTGCAGTTCAAAAGTGTTTTGCGGCCCCACGGAAAGAATAGTGTGCAACCACGCAGATTAGAGGGAACAGAACAGGCTGGGCTGGAGTTTCTGCTTATTCCCCTTCCTCTTTAATTTGTGAGGTATTTTCCTTTTTCTGCAGAGGTTTCAGGGTTTCCGTGACTTTCCTTAATATTCATTTTCTAGTTCTGTTACAGTGAATTGTAGCTATATATAGTACTGTTCAAAACCTTGGGGTCACCCAGACATTTTCATGTTTTAGACAGAAATTAATATCTATTTTGTGAACATACCATTAAATTGATTTTAAAATATAGACAAGGCATTGCTATTGTGTATAATGGCTATTGTTGCTTGAAACAACTGATTTATAATTTATAATGCACATATGGCTGCAAAGCCCCCATTTCCAGCAGCCATTTCTTCAGTGCCCTGATGATGAACTACTTTAGCTCATCCTTAATTAGTCATTTTAAATGCTAGTTGGTTATTAGACAAACTTGGTAATTTTATTAGCCCCGCCGAAATCTGCTATTCTCTTCACTTGTGTTACAAGGTCCTGACATTCCAAAAGTTCTGTTCTGAGTTCAGAAATGGCCACAATGAAACAGATTTCTCAAGAAATGGGTTGGTCTATTTTTTTTTTTTTTTTCTCTTCTCAGAATGAAGCTGATTCCATGTGTCAGATTGCCAAGAAACTGAAGATGTCATACAAAGGTGTCTGTTAGTGTCTTGAGAAGAGTACACCAGGACAGAAAACAGAGGGGAAGCTGCAGATAAGCAAATGTACAGTCATATGAAAAAGTTTGGGAACCCCTCTCAGCCTGCATAATAATTGACTTTACTTTCAACAAAAAAAGATAACAGTGGTATGTCTTTCATTTCCTAGGAACATCTGAGTACTGCGGTGTTTTCTGAACAAAGATTTTTAGTGAGCAGTACTTAGTTGTATGAAATTAAATCAAATGTGAAAAACTGGCTGTGCAAAAATGTGGGTCCCCTTGTAATTTTGCTGATTTGAATGCCTGTCACTGCTCAATGCTGATTACTTGTGACACCAAAATTGGTTGGATTAGCTCATTAAGCCTTGAACTTCATAGACTGGTGTGTCCAATCATGAGATATAAAGGTATTTAAGGTGGTCAATTACAAGTTGTGCTTCCCTTTGACTCTCCTCTGAAGAGTGACAGACAGCATGGGATCCTCAAAGCAACTCTCAAAAGATCTGAACACAAAGATTGTTCAATCTCATGGTTTAGGGGAAGGCTACAAAAAGCTCTCTCAGAGGTTTAAACTGTCAGTTTCAGCTGTAAGGAATGGAATCAGGAAATAGAAGGCCACAGGCACAGTTGCTGTTAAACCCAGCAGGTCTGGCAAGTCAAGAAAAATACAGGAGCGGCATATGCACAGGATTGTGAGAATGGTTACAGACAACCCACAGATCACCTCCAAAGACCTGCAAGAACATCTTGCTGCAGATGGTGTATCTGTACATTGTTCTACAATTCAGCTCAATTTGCACTAAGAACATCTGTATGGCAGGGTGATGAGAAAGAAGCCCTTTCTGCACTCACACCACAAACAGAGTTGCTTGTTGTATGCCAATGCTCATTTAGACAAGCCAGATTCATTTTGGAACAAAGTGCTTTGGACTGACGAGACAAAAATTGAGTTATTTAGTCATAACAAAAAGCACTTTGCATGGTGGAAGAAGAACACCGCATTCCAAGAAAAACACCTGCTACCTACTGTCAAATTTGGTGGAGGTTCCATCATGCTGTGGGGCTGTGTGGCTAGTTCAGGGACTGGGGTCCTTGTTAAAGTCAAGGGTCAGATGAATTCAACCCAATATCAACAAATTCTTCAGGATAATGTTCAAGCATCAGTCACAAAGTTGAAGTTACGCAGGAGTTGGATATTCCAACAAGACAATGACCCAAAACACAGTTCAAAATCTAAAAGGCATTCATGCAGAGGGAGAAGTAAAACATTCTGGAATGGCCGTCACAGTCCCCTGACTTGAATATCATCGAAAATCTATGGGATGATTTGAAGCAGGCTGTCCATGCTTGGCAGCCATGATATTTAACTGAACTGGAGAGATTTTGTATGAAGAATGGTCAAAAATACCTCCATCCAGAATCCAGACACTCATCAAAGGCTATAGGAGGCGTCTAGAGGCTGTTAGATTACCAAAAGGAGGATCCACTAAGTATTGAAGTAATAGCTCTGTTGGGGTGCCCAAATTTATGACCCTGTCTAATTTTGTTATAATACATATTGTATATTTTCTGTTAATCCAATAAACTTAATGTCACTGCTGAAATACAACTGTTTCCATAAGACATGTCATATATAAAAAGGAAGTTATTACCAATGATAAACAAAAATCCAAAGAATTAAGAGGGGCTCCCAAACTTTTTCATATGCCTGTATAAGAGGAGGAGGACATCCCATTGTGTAGTGTGAGAAACAAATCCCTTACGGTGGTCATCAGTTGGCTTCTGCTTTAAATACATGGCAAATACCAGCGCGGTCTGCGACGGGCAAAAGACGAGTTTGAGATGCTGGCCTTAGAGGGACAGTTTCAAAGAAAAGGCCATCTGTGAAACTGGCAAATAAAAAGAAAAGGTCAGAATGGTAAAAAGAACACAGACATTGGACAGAAGATGGCTGGAAAAGTTTCTTATGCTCAGCATCCCAAAATCGTATTTTTCTCTCATTACAGATGACACTTGTTATTTGGCACATATTTAAAGAATAATAATACATTTAATTTACACTCAAGGGGCACCGAACAATAGAAAAATACATTATAAACAAACTTAAAACATCAGAAAATAGAAAAATATCAAAATTAAAACCAAACAAATCCACTGTAGTCATAAAGAAAAGCCATTTTAAACAGATGGGTTTTAAGTTTACATTTGGAAGGTTGAAAATGAATTCGATATTTCTAAGCTCAGTAGGTAGCAAGTTCCCGAGCTTGGGAGCAGAACAGCTGAATGCTAGTTGGATGGGCGGAGAGGACAGTCAGATGGATGGAGGGAAGAGGATCTTAAGGTTACGGGAGGGAATGGGCAACATGAAGAATGGCGGACAGATATGGAGGGGGCGAGGTTATGAATGGCCTTAAATGTTAACAGCAGAATTTTAAAATCAATTCGAAACTTAATCGGGAGCCAATGCAGCTGCTGCAAGACCGGAGTAATATGGTGAAAAGACTAATGATCGAGTAATGATGCGAGCAGAAGAATTCTGGACTAGCTGGAGCTTATGGAGAGATTTATTAGAGAGACCAAAGAAGAGTGAACTGCAATAGTCCAGACAAGAAGTAACAAGACTGTGAACAAGAATGGCAGTGGTATGGGGCGGGAGGGAGGGATCGGATGTGATTAATATTACGCAGGTGGAAATATGCAGACTGGGTGAGGTTATTAATGTGAGAGTACTATCAAGGATGACACCCAGACTCTTAACCTGAGGTGAAGGGGAAACAAAGGAGTTATCAATAGCAAGTGAAAGATTATCGGCTTTGGATAATGATGATTTTGTACCAATGAGGAGAACCTCAGTTTTGTCGCTGTTTAATTTAAGGAAATTTGAAGAAAGCCAGGATTTAATTTCAGCAATGCAGTCAATAAGCAAAGATGGTGGAAAAGAAGAGGTGGGTTTACTAGCAAGGTAGAGCTGGGTGTCGTCAGCATAACAGTGAAAATTAATGTTATATTTACAAAAGATATTGCCAAGGGGCGCCAGGACAGAGCCCACCTGAAGTAACAGTGAAAGTTTTAAGCTGAATGAACTGAGTGTGGCCTGAGAGGTAGAAGGCAGCCGAGGAGCCGTGAGGCATTTGTTTCTCACAATACACTTGAATGTCCTTCTCCTCTTATGCAGTTGTGCAACTTGTGAAGCCAACCTGGACACCAATTTGCCACACACACAACACCACACGGGTTATTTAGTTTTAAGTGCACATATCACCAGCACCACAACAGTCCCTTCTTGCTGCCAGTCCTTCCTCAGGCTTTGTCCTCTTCTTCTGCCCCCAAATGGTGGGGAGTGGCTGTCTTTATAGGGCACTCCAAATGCCCAATGGGCTTCTTCCAGCCACAACTTCTGGGTGTTGGAAAAGTGTAGCCAAATAAGTCTCTGGAAAGGTCCATGCGCCCCCTGGTGGTGGCCAAGAGCTTCAAAAGGGCGGAGTTCCCATGCTCATGACCTGTAGCCCCACATTATTCTTTACATTGTTATTTTAGTTTTACCTTTTTGTTTCTCTTCTTTTGTTCAGTTTTAGCTGTTCTCTTCAATAAACTACATCTAATTAGTTGTTTAATGCCTTGAATATATTAACGGCATCTTTGTTAATAAAAGGTATCAATTTCTATCAAAAACATGACATCTACTGGCATTTTCGAGTACTACACCCGGCTCCCGACCACTTAGGGGAATCGTCTCCCCTCTCTGTATGCCATTCTTTGAACATTCCTTTAAAAACATACAGGGTGTCCCAAAAGTCACTATACACTTCTTTTTTTCTATTTCGTTCCAGGTATCATTCGGAGAAACTTAAGCCATCAGCATATGACAACTTAGACTTTGCAGTTTTTATAAGCGTATCATTCCCTTAACCATTCAACAAGATGGAGCCCCTTCCCTCTTTGCCAGGTTAGTCAGAGATTTCCTGAACATCAAGTTTCCTGACCAATGGATCGGTCAAGAGGGCTCCCCTCGAATAGGCTGCACGCTCCCCTGACCTTACACCTTGTGACTTTTTTTTGTGGGGCTATATCAAAAGCAAGGTGTATGCCACTAAGCCCTGTAACCTGTCACCGCTTGAGGAAAGAATCTGCACGGCCTGCAGTGATGTCAGGGAAGAGATGCTGCAAAATGTCAGAGAGGCTTGGGTCCGAAGGTGGCTGAAAGTTGTCAAAAATGGAGGCGCTCATGTGAAGGTATACAAATAGGCAATGGAACGTGATGGCAAGCCTAGCAACGAGGGGCTGCCCTCTGTCGGCCCGGTTGAGAAACTGTCCTGAAAATACGCTCTTCCCCCTGGTCCCTTCTCTGGGTGTCCTGGCCGGGTAAGGGTTCCGGCCACCTGCCACAAACTATGCAATTTGCTTTCTTCCCTGAAGACAGTAATAGACACCTTTGTTTGAAATCTTTAGTTCCTTGGCAATCTGACACATGGAATAACCTTCATTCTGATGGGAAAAACAAACAAACAATACACCGACATGTTTCTTGAGAGAGCGGTTTAATTTTGGCCATTGTTGAACCCAGAATTGAACATTAGGAATGCCAGGACCTTGAGACCCAAGTGAACAGAATAACAGGCTTCAGTGGTGCTCAAGTAATTAAAAAGGTTTCTCTAATAACCAACACATCACTAATTAAAGATGAGCTAAAGGAGGTGACCACGAGGACACTTAGGGGAATGTCGTCTCCCCTCTCTGTATGCCATTCTTTGAACATTCCTTTAAAAATATACAGGGTGTCCCAAAAGTCACTATACACTTCATTTTTTCTGTTTCGCTCCAGGTATCATTCGGAGAGACTTAAGCCATCAGCATATGACAACTTAGGCTTTGCAGTTTTTGTAAGTGTATTATTCCCTTAACCATTCAACAAGATGAAGCCTCTCCCCTCTTTCCTGAACATCAAGTTTCCTGACCGATGGATCGGTCAAAAGGGCTCCCCTCGAATAGGCTCCACGCTCCCCTGACCTTACACCTTCTGACTTTTTTTGTGGGGCTATATCAAAAGCAAGGTGTATGCCACTAAGCCCTGTAACCTGTCACCGCTTGAGGAGAGAATCCGCACGGCCTGCAGCGAGGTCAGGGAAGAGATGCTGCAAAATGTCGGAGAGGCTTGGGTCCGAAGGTGGCTGAAAGTTGTCGAAAATGGAGGCGCTCATGTGGAGGTATACAAATAGGCAATGGAACGTGATGGCAAGCCTAGCAAGTAAAACTGCAACGAGGGGCTGCCCTCTGTCGGCCCGGTTGAGAAACTGTCCTGAAAATACGCTCTTCCCCCGGTCCCTTTTCTGGGTGTCCTGGCCGGGTAAGGGTTCCGGCCACTTGCCACAAACTATGCAATTTGCTTTCTTCCCTGAAGACAGTAATAGACACCTTTGTTTGAAATCTTTAGTTCCTTGGTAATCTGACACATGGAATAACCTTCATTCTGATGGGAAAAACAAACAAACAATACACCGACATGTTTTTTGAGAGAGCGGTTTAATTTTGGCTATTTTTGAACCCAGAATTGAACATTAGGAATGCCAGGACCTTGAGACCCAAGTGAACAGAATAACAGGCTTCAGTGGTGCTCAAGTAATTAAAAAGGTTTCTCTAATAACCAATTAACACATCACTAATTAAAGATGAGCTAAAGGAGGTGACCACGAGGACACTGAAGGAATGGCTGCTGAAAATGGGGCTTTGCAGCCATAGGTGAAGAATCAATTAAAAAATCAGTCATTTCAAGTGGTAGAAGCCATTAGCAACACTAGTCATGGTATCTTGTTAATAAAAGAAGTTCATTTCTATGAAAAGCATAAAAATGTCTGATGACCCCAAACCTTTGAATGCTAATGTATTTAGCCTAGTCACTTTTTCTTTATATTCATTCATTGTTCTTTACATTGTTATTTGAGTTTTACTTTTTTGTTTCTCTTCTTTTGTTCAGTTTTAGCTGTTGTCTTCAATAAACTACATCTAATTAGTTGTTTAATGCCATGAATATATTAATGGCATCTTTGTTAATAAAAGGTATCAATTTCTATCAAAAACATGAAAATTGGGACATCTACTGGCATTTTCGAGTACTACACCCTGCTCCCGACCACTTAGGGGAATTGTCGTCTCCCCTCTCTGTATGCCATTCTTTGAACATTCCTTTAAAAATATACAGGGTGTCCCAAAAGTCACTATACACTTCATTTTTTCTATTTCGTTCTAGGTATCATTCGGAGAGACTTAAGCCATCAGCATATTTCCCATTGGGATTAATAAAGTATCTAACTATCTATCTATATGACAACTTAGGCTTTGCAGTTTTTGTAAGTGTATTATTCCCTTAACCATTCAACAAGATGGAGCCTCTCCCCTCTTTCCGGAACATCAAGTTTCCTGACCGATGGATCGGTCGAAAGGGCTCCCCTCGAATAGGCTCCACGCTCCCCTGACCTTACACCTTCTGACTTTTTTTGTGGGGCTATATCAAAAGCAAGGTGTATGCCACTAAGCCCCGTAACCTGTCACCACTTGAGAAAAGAATCCGCACGGCCTGCAGCGAGGTCAGACAAGAGATGCTGCAAAATGTCGGAGAGGCTTGGGTCCGAAGGTGGCTGAAAGTTGTCGAAAATGGAGGCACTCATGTGGAGGTATACAAATAGGCAATGGAACGTGATGGCAAGCCTAGCAAGTAAAACTGCATCGACTCCTTTGTTGATGCTAGAAATATTAATAAACTCAGTTTCTTGTGTAATTTTTAGGAATTTATTAAAAGTGACTTTTGGGACACCCTGTATATGTCAGTGAGAGTGAGTGGTTGTGTGTTTTAATCAAATAAATAAATCACACGCAGTAAAATTTCTAAAATTGCATTTTATTATTTTGGAAGCCAACCAATAAGATTCAAAGTTGGAAAAAACATTTATTTAAACTTACTTGCCATTTCAAAATATATTAAAAATCATCAGTGCACACTATTCTAAATGAAATCTACTTTTCTGTAATATATTTGACCATGAATTGTTCATTTGCGCTATTCAAAATAGAAAATATTTAAATAAAAACAAGTATTTGCATAAATCAGATGTGCAATATGCATGAGACAATACAAGAGACAGCGTCGCCTTTGTTGCTTTTTTTGTTTGTTTTTTTTTTTCTAGTTTGCACTCCAGGTGCTTTTTTTTAGGCAAAATTTCCTACAAGTTGTAAATAATGCAATAAAAGCTCATAAACAGTAATTAAAGTAGGAAGTGTTTAAAAAAAAAATTCCCAGCATTATCATCTATTAAGAATTGTATTCATCTCTCCATGGACCTAAAAGTAAAATATGGTATCTGAGATTTTAAAAATTATTAATTTAAGAAAAATGCATATGAATACATTATATAAAACAGAAAATGCAATTTCATCTTAGATTGCATAGGAAGGGCTTTTTGTTGCCATCAATGTTAATCGTCATCATCATAATATCGGTTTCTCTTTATTTGCTCTTCAACGGAGAGGTTCTCCGAGCTATCATCACAAAGAGTGCCGCCACCTCCACAACTGGAGAAATCTTCCATACCCAAAAAACTGTGCACCTTGTTGCCGTTACTGCCATGTGTTTCATTTCCTTTAATTCCAAAATCGAGAAGATCGTCTAACAAAGAACCCAACGGTTTCTCATTTGTCGACCCCTGAAAGAGTTCATCGTTAAAATCCAAATTCAAGCTCGGAGTGCTGGTCAGCCCTGCAAATATATCTTCCAGGATATTGGAGGCTTTCAGCGGAGTGTCACTTTCATTCAGAAAGTCAGGCGATTCGGCCTTTTCACGATGCTCACGCTCTGTATATTTGGCACTGGGTGGTGAGGAACGTTGCCCTTTTTCAGTTGGTGGGAGATTCTCCGTTAAAAACCTATTCCACTCATCTTGATCACTCTTCTCCCTCTTTTGCAAATCCGGCACTAAACTTTCTTCCTTTCCTCTTTCAAATTCTAAATCTTCGTTGTTGATCGATTTTCGGTTGTTATTATTATTGCTGTTGGTGTCCAATTGGCCATCTTCTACTTGCTCATCATCGATATTAGTGACTTGCACCACATCGGCATTTCCTTCTTCCCTGTTCTCTTCTACTTGATTATCAACACTTTCACTTTCTTCTGGTTCGTTTTCTTGCATTTCCTTCACGTCCTGCTCGACATTTCCTTCCTCTACAACCTCCTCATTTTCGGTCACACTCTCTTCCTTATTCTCAACTTCCTCTTCTGGAGTCTCTAGTTCTCCACCTGAATTACCTTCCACTTCCTCTCCGGTCTTTTCAGTTGTCAGGTCTTCTGTATTTTCGGATTCAGGGTTTTCTTGGGGTGTCTCTTCTGTGACAGTTTCGCAGATGTCTTTGGGGCCAGGTGATTTCATATTTTGCTTCTCTGTGGGGAGACTTCGGCTGGTCTTTCCTTCATGGCCTTCAGGAGGCCAGTTCGGCTTTGACACTTTCAGATCTTCTTCAATGATAAAGTTTTTCTTCGGTGTCTCTGCAGGAGGAGGCCAGGTAATTATTAGTTTATTTGCAGTCTTCTTCGATTCCGGCGAATTGCTTTCCTTTTCATTTGAGATCAAGCTGTTCTCAGTAGAGTCGCTTTCTCTGCTCAGGTTACTGTCGTCTGCGTCAAGATGACTTTTTTCCAGGGAATCATTTACACTGTTATGTTCACTGGTGGTGTTCAGGTTTTTATGACTCCAGGTATCTTTGTATGGTTTGTGTCCAAATCCTTCATCATAATTGCCTTTGGACTTGAAAAGTTGTTTAAAATGAGGTTTGCAGTACATTTGTCCATGGAGAGAGGCGTAATTCCCTAGGCTGTTGAAACAAAGAGAAGGGAATTAATTGTCTTGTAGGATAAGAGCTCACAGAGGAATGTTTCAAAGCCTGAAAAGCCGCACTCTATTCGTGCTTGAATCAACAATGTCTCACTGCTCGCCCGACTCCTTGTTTAAATATACTTGTTTGATCCTGTCACTAGATATTAGTGGCCTTGATAGTACCAATTATGCTTTTGTGACTTACATTCTTTTATATTCATCTTGTAATAGTTTTGTGTGAATGGAAAACCTGCATACCGTAAATCAATAGATCATTTCATTATATGATTAAATTTGCTGAGATCTGCAGACTGGCCGAAAACCTTAAGGAAAGAGCAAACTAATTCTTGTGTCCCAGGATTACTGTTGCATGACATCCAACCGAGTACAGAAAGTGCATGAAATATTAAGACCACCTGCTTTATAAGGGAACAAGCAGAGTCTCTGATATTTTTAGAGTGTTTTATTATTCATTAGTTTAGTGCCTTCATGTAAATTTGTATTGTTGTCTGCATATTGATTTGGCAAAATGTTACAACAGATGCCCTTCCTGACATAACCCTCCCCATGGTGGAAGAGAGATGAAAAGGAGAGTGCAGGCAGGGTGGAAAAGAGTGTCAGGAGTGATTTGTGACAGATGGGTATCAGCAAGAGTGAAAGGGAAGGTCTACAGGACAGTAGTGAGACCAGCTTTGCTATATGGGTTGGAGACGGTGGCACTGACCAGAAAGCAGAAGACAGAGTTAAAGATGTTAAGATTTGCATTGGGTGTGACAAGGATGGACAGGATTAGAAATGAGGACATTAGAGGTGAGATTGTGTTGGATTGGACATGTGCAGGGGAGAGATGAGGGGTATATTGGGAGAAGGATGTTAAGGATAGAGCTGCCAGGGAAGAGGAAAAGAGGAAGGTCTAAGAGAAGGTTTATGTATGTGGTGAGAGAGGACATGCAGGTGATGAGTGTAACAGAACAAGATGCAGAGGACAGGAAGACATGGAAAGAAATGATCCGCTGTGGCAACCCCTAATGGGAGCAGCCAAAAGAAGAAGTAGTTTAGTGCCTTCATGTGTTTGCATTGTGATGGTCCACAGCATTTTGAGGGCAATGGCAGTGAGTAGTGCATCACAGAAGGGACTCCTGAGGGGGACCTTGTCATGGCCTGGCTGGGACCCTCACATAATGGAAGAGTGGGGAGATTTTGTGTGAGGATGTTATACATGCGAGTAAGAAGATAACATCCCCGTGGTAAAAGTGACAACTAAGGAGGCACTGAGTGATTTGGAAATTGTAGAGGAAGAAGTGCTGCTCTGATTAAATAGGCTGAAATCAAAGAAATCACCAGGACCAGATGTTATTTACACTCAAGTTGTTTAAGGAGGTTAGTGAGTACAGATACAAACCCTTGATGCAGTGTGCACTGGGAAAATATTGAAGGACTAGAAAATGGCAAATATTATCCTGTTATATAAACAGGGTGACCAAACAGAACAAAGTAATGATAGGCCAGTAACCTTTACATTCATAACAGGAATTATTAAGGGAAATATTGAGCAACACCTGGCATGAACAAGACTTTTACTGAACAGTGAGCATGGGTCCACAAGATAGAGGTCTTGTTTTACCAACATGCTGGAATTCTATGAGGAAGCAACAAAAGGGTATAATCCAAGTGGAGAATATGATATTATTTATCTTGACTTCCAGAAAGCATTTGATAAGGTACCACATGAGAGGTTGGACATCAAACTAAAAGAATTGGGAGTTCGGGTGTGTTGTTTGTACAGTTGTGGCCAAAAGGTTTGAGAATGACACAAGTGTTGGTTTTCACAAAGTTTGCTGCTTTAGTATTTTTAGATCTTTGTGTCAGATGTTTCTATGGTATACTGAAGGTGAATTACAGGCATTTCATAAGTTTCAAAGACTTTTATTGACAATTACAATGTTTATGCACAGAGTCAATATTTGCAGTGTTGGCCCTTCTTTCTTTTCAAAACGTCTGCGAATCGCCCCCGCATGCTGTCAATCAACTTCTAGGCCAAATCCTGACTGATGGCAGCAGCCCATTCTTGCTTAATCAATGCTTGGAGTTTGTCAGAATTGGTGGGTGTTTGTTTGCCCACCCACCTCTTGAGGATTGACCACAAGTTCTCAATTGGATGAAGGTCTGGGGAGTTTCCTTGCCATAGACCCAAAATGTCGATGTTTTGTTCCCCAAGCCACTTAGTTATCACTTTTTCCTTATGGCCCAGTGCCCCATCATGCTGGAAAAGGCCTTGTTGGTTGCCAAACTGTTCTTGGATGGTTGGGAGAAGTTGCCCTCAGTCAGGATTTGGCCCAGATGTTAATAGACAGAATGCCAGGGCAAACTGCAGAGGTCTTGAAAAAGGAATAAGGGCCAACACTGCAAATATTGACACTTTGCATAAACATAATGTAATTCGCAATAAAAACCTTTGAAACTTATGAAATGCTTGTAATTCTACTTCAGTATACCATAGAGACATCTGACAAAAAGATCTAAAAACAATGAAGCAGCAGACTTTTGGAAAACCAATCCTTGTGTTATTCTCAAAACTTTTGGCCACAACTGTAGACTCAGGAAGCAGAGGGTTATGGTGCAAGGAACCCTATAAGACTTGGCTGTCGTTAACAGTGGTGTCCAGCAGGGGTCAGTGCTGGGGCCACTGCTATTTTTAATATATATGAATGGTTTTTGGATAGCAATGTAAGTAACAAGCTGGTTAAGTTTGCAGATGATACCAAGATAGGTGGATTGGTAGATAATCTCATATCCATTGAGTCATTACTTCGGGACATGGACAGCAGGCAGACTTGGGTTGATTTGTGGCAGATGAAATTTATTGTAAGTACTTGTAAAGTATTACACATAAAAATTTAAAATATTACATTTCAGTACACAATGGGAGTTCTGAAAATCGAAAGAACACCTTATGAGGAGGATTTAGGAGTCGTAGAGGACTCAACACTATCAACTGCCAGACAGTGTTAAAAAGCCATTAAGAAGGCTAACAGAATGTCAGGTTATATAGCGCCTTGATGTGTGGAGTACAAGTCACAGGAGGTTCTGCTCAAGCTTTATAACACACTGGTGAGGCCTCATCTGGAGTCCTGTGTGCAGTTTTGGTCTTCAGGCTACAAAGAGGACATAATAGCACTAGAAAATGTCCAGAGAAGAGCGACTAGGCTGATTCCAGGGCTACAGGGGATGATTTATGAGGAAAGATTAAAAGAGCTGAGCCTTTACAATTTTAGCAAAAGCAAATTAAGAGGAGACCTGACTGAAGTGTTTAAAATTATGAAGGGAATTAGTCCAGTGGATCGAGACTGTGACTTTAAAATGAGCTCCTCAAGACCATGGGGGACACAGTCGGAAACTTGTTAAGGATAAATTTTGCACAAACGTTAGGAAGATTTCTTTACATAGAGAACTATAGACACTTGGAATAAGCGACCATGTAGTGTGGTAGACAGTAAGACTTTAGGGACTTTCAAAACTCGACTTGATATTTTTTGAGGAATTAATGAGATAGAACTGAGCTTAATAGCCTGGTCTCGTTTAGATTGTTCAAATGTTCCTTTCCCCCATCTCACTAGTAGGTAGTGGGTATATCACACCCAGGTAGACAAAGAACCCACAAGTACATTCTGAGAAATCTAATGGAGTATAAAGTTTGACTCAGCTCCAAAGCATTTCTTATCCCAAGAGATGTGATATCAGAAATGTTTCCAATATGTGTCACGCAAGAGTTTCAGAAAGCTTAGGACTGGGATTGGTGCCAAAGTGCTGCCATAGCAAAGAGGAAGAGAAGGCCAGAAAAAAAAGAAAGAACTGACAAGTTCAGAGAGAGGAAGGAGATTATTTAGTGAGTCTCACAAGGGGCAAAGTGTGAGCGACCTCTTGCATTTCCATCTCATCTTTGAATTTGATCTTTTATGCTTGCATTTATCAAGGATCTCAGAGTAGGGAAATGGTCCTAACTGGCACAAAAACCTCAGAGTGATGCACATTTGGTCTTACTCTTACTCAGGGGAGGAGGAGGAGTAAAAGCATTTTTAACTGAGAAAGGAGATGTACTTTCAGGAGGGTAAGTGAGGAAGCCACCTCACCAGACTGCCAGGGGACAGATTAGTACAGAAAAACCAAGTGGGGCTGTTTTTTCTATTGAGTCTTGACTGTAATTATGTCTCCCCCTCTATGTTTTATAAAATGGTCTCTGGTTTTCTTGGTGTTCTGTTCAGATATTTGAGGATCTAAGTCACAGGTGTAAACCCTTAAACCGCCATAACTGACTATATTCGGTTCCCAATGCAATTTGCCAGCATGCCAAAGCAGAGTATATTGGGCGACATTTACTTGTTGGACACCGCCGCCGTCGACTATATTCGGCTCCCAATGCAATTTTCCAGCACGCTGGAGCAGAGTATATTTGGCAACATATATTCGTTGAAAGCCGCAACTGGCTATAGTCGGTTCCCAGTGCAATTTGCCAGCACGCCAGAGCCGAGTATATTCAGCGACGTACATTTGTTGAATGCTGCAACTGGCTATAGTCGGTTCCCAGTGCAATTTGCCAGCACACCGGAGCTGGTCGGTCAGTGCTATACATTCGTTGAGCAGTCAGTTCATGACCACCGCCGCCCCCTAGCAAATCAGCCTCACTGATCCTGGGATTCAGCTTACCTCTGTGTCCTTGCGTGCTGCCAGTTCAAGCGCAGTTGGTTCGGTGATTTACTGAATTTCATCAATGGTGTCAGTTGCACCTTGTACATATAATAAGATTGTTGCAGTAGTTTTTTTTTTAATAGTTTTTACAATTTGTTGGTTGTGTGTAAAATGATCAGTGTTACAGAAATTGTGATGCTCTTTGCATGAAAAAAATGTGTTCTATTAAAATTTCAGTTTTTCTTGGTGAAGTGCAGCAAAGTGCAGCAAAAAAAGTATCTGGCGTCCAGGGGTGCATTAACCCCCCCAAGTATGTGACAGTTTAAGGGTTAAAATTTGGAAAGAGCTCGGAAAGTGGTGGTGGCTCCAGTTTTTCTTTCCAGTTATTTTCTTAAATAGTAACAAATTCTTGCTATTTCTTTTGCTTTTAGATATTCAGAAACCTTCATTGTTTATAGCAGGCAAGCAATAATGAGAGGCTAACTGAGTCAACTGTTGAACAGCAAACTTGATCCCATTTGCACCTGTGTGTCCATCATTCAATATCTGTTTTCAATAAAATATTAAAGAGAAGGTACAAAAAATATAGACATCATGGTGCTGTCCAAAGAAAAGAAAATCGACAGTTTTGGAAAGTATCTCCGGGTTCCTCCTCTGGCTGGGATTCAAGTTCATGTTTAATGTCTTGTTTGTTCATTTTTGATTTGTTAATTTACAGTATGTACTTAATGTTCATTCTTTATTTTTGGTTTTGTCTATATTTCTGTGTAGCCTGTGTTATGTACCATGTGTTTTAGGGGTGGTTTTCCAAGAGGAGGGGCCAACTGTCAATCAAAACCAAGAACTGCCCACCATCCTATAAACTGGAGGGCCTTCCATAGCTCCTGGTGGTTCATTTAGAATGCACTAGGGAGTGGAGTGTTTATTTGTGTTTTGCTGTGCTTTGTCCTTATTGTGATATCCTGGATTTTTAAACCTATGCTCCGTTTTCAACTTTGCCTTGGGAATCTATATCGGGGCTGTGTTTGCGGTGGATTGCTTTGCCTTCTCTAGTAATTCCTTTTGTGTTTTAAGGAGCTTCTGGTGCTACAGAGTGCTTTTGATAAAAAATAAATCTTTTATTTAATAAAGCTTATTCAAGTCACCTTTTGTTTCTAGTCTGGGTTTTGATAGTAATCCCCCTTAGAGGGCAATTTTTGGAGGTATTTATGGGACTTATGTGCTTTTGGGACTTCCAGTTTACAACAGAAGCATGAGAGCATTAACAAGTCAAAGAATTAAATATTGGATTCCAATAAAAGCAAGAACTGGCTTTTAATTAAAAAACTTTTTGGAGCAATAATGGTGGGCCTCTAGCAACCGAGACTGTGAACTCTGAATTAACTGGTCACCTGTTGGCTCAATTTGCATCCTGAACATTAGAAAAAAATGTTGACAAGAACAGGCCATTGAGCCCAAAAGTTCCTTAAAGTCCTGCTGTTTACCACACTAGTCGGTCACTTATTCCAAGTTTCTGTGGTCCTCTGTGTAATGAAAAACTTCCAAATGTTTGTGTGAAATTTACCCTTAGCAAGTTTCCAACTGTGTCCCCGTGTTCTTGATGAACTCATTTTAAAGTCACCGCCTCGATCCACTGGACTAATTCCACTCATAATTTCAAACACTTCAGTCGTCTCACTTCTTAATTTCTGATTGCTTAAGCTGAAAAGGTTCAACACCTTTTTCTAATAATTTCATTTTGTTGGGTTGTTGCTTAAGGGAAAAAGAAACATGCAAGTTAATTACAATTAAGTCAAAAGGAGTCTGTTCTGTTAGCAGCAGCAATTGTTAAGAAACTGGCAGGAACAAATCCGGTAGCCTTTGGAACCCTGCAGGATTCAAGTTCGACACCCTGGCGAGTGAAAACTGAGGAAAGAGGCAGAGAACGGGGTGCAAGTTTTCATTCATACGTTTATGGGAATCTAGGAGAACGCATTAGAAGTAGACACCCTGATGGCATCTAACTCTTATCTGTCAATTTAGGTGTTGGTTAACTAATCGAACCCTAAAGAATTAAATGGCCTTCTCTTTTTCAAATGTATGCTCTAACTTGCTTGTAAATGTCTAATTCATCACATTGCTTATAACCAGAAGAATGGCAAAATGCCACCTCTATCTTCACGCAGGTCCTACATGAAACCATTAGCTGGTCTTCACCTCCTTTATTAATTACTCCACCACAAGCCATACAATGTTTTTCTTCCTGGCCTTTCCAAATTATGTCCTTTGTAATGGACAGCATGCATGGGCTGGAATCCCAGCCAGGACAGAACAGGGAACAGTGCAATGGATGGATCAGAGGAGATGAGCACTGCTGAATATTTTGTCCCCCAATACATAATGAGGATTGAAGCAAAATGGCACCTCTCAATGGCTAACTGAAATATTATGCAAGCTTTCGAGGTAACTCAGGCTCTCTTCCTATGTCTATATAAACACAAGGAACTCGGCTTTCCTGAAGAAGGGGCCTGAGCTACCTCCACAGCTTGCATATTGTAATGTATTCAGTTAGTCAATAAAAGTTGTCATTTTGCTTCAATCCTCATTACACATTGGGGGACAAAATATTCAGCAGTGCTCATCTGCTCTGATCCATTCATTGCACTTCACTTCTCACTGCATCCACAATGGCTAACACAGTACACGACCCTACTCCCCCAATACACTAGATGGCAGCCTCCCTGGCTTAGGATTCCCACACAGACGCTCAAAGGGCATGCTGGGACCTGTAGTTCCGTGGGGCAGCTGTGTTGGCAGGGCCATCTTACCAGCATCATAGGCCTCTGCGCAAAGTAAGGCACTAGGGCCCCTGTTTTGATAGCAAAACAGGAGCATTCATAGGCATCAGAAACATTGTGAGCCCCTATGCTCCTGAGGCCCCCAGCCATTGTGCCAGGATTGACAACCCCTATATCCAGGGTCTTCTGTTCTACCCAGAAGTATTCCATTGGGCCATGCTGTACTCCTGGGTCACAGTTAAAAGGAGCCACTCGATCTTGGAGTAGGGGAGAGGAGCTGGACCATGCTTGCCTGGGACGAGTCGAGGAGAAAGAAGAAGAAATCATTTGATTTGCTGTGCTCTACTGAGCAGTATTAGAAGAAGAAGCCCATTAAAGGTATTTTTGGAAATAAAAAAAACATTTATTTACACCCGGGACTGTCTTGGTGTGGCTGTGTCTTGGATTGGGAGTCCTGGTGGCACTCCCTGGTGGTCACACCCTCTACAGAGAGTACCACTTATAACAAAACAGATGTTTTCCAAAAAAAAAAAAAAAACCTGACACTAAACTTCATTTTGCTGGGTGACGTCCCATTTGTGGAAAACAAATTTCACCAAAAAGAGTTTTTTGGGAAAGAAAAAAAAAAAAAACAAAACCGGCATATTGCTCCCTAAAGCTCGTTCACTCTTCAGCATTAATCTGGGGTCTTTTCTGCACCTGCCTAATGCATGCAATCCAAGGCACAGCAGTAAAATCAATTCTACTTCAGCCTCTCGTTGACACCACCGTGGAGGAGTGTAGCGTGTTTTTAAAGAGGTGTCGTTCTGCATATTTTACACATGACGACACACCAAAACACACTATCATGGCTACCGCCTTTTCTCCACAGGAAGACACACAGCACAGAGAGCTACTTGCCACCCAAGACCATCACGGTTTTCACGTAACCACCCATTTCCCGTTTTTTTGTTGAGGGTACACATGCCCCAAACTCTTCCCGTTTCTTTTCTAATTCAGAAGCTTTTTTTTAGGATTTCAGTTGCCAGGATGGGAACCAACCAATTAACTATAGCACAGCACATCTCAACAAAATGTCTACTGTGAGACTTGCCCGGACACCATCAGACAGACACCGCATCATTATCAAAAGCACATTTATTTTCTCTGTTCTCCAACACACAACTCAACTGTCCCGCACAACACACTGTGCTTCTTGCCGCCAATCACCGTTACTCCGGACC
This sequence comes from Erpetoichthys calabaricus, assembly GCF_900747795.2. Lineage (NCBI taxonomy): Eukaryota > Metazoa > Chordata > Cladistia > Polypteriformes > Polypteridae > Erpetoichthys > Erpetoichthys calabaricus. The sequence goes on from NC_041401.2 coordinate 24,878,836, forward strand.
TTTCTCTCAATGTCCCTGGGCCACCTGTCCTCTCTCTCCAGGAGCTTCGTCCTGCTCCTGCTCCCGACTCCAGTTCCCTGATTGGAGGGAGGCGGCCCCATTTATCCTCACCCGGATGAGCTCCAGGTGCTCTACCTGACGTCACTTCCTGGTGTGGCGGAAGTGTCAGGAGAGCACCCGGAAGCACTCCGGATGTCCCTGGAAGGATCGTACTCCAGGAGTGTGGCAGAAGTAAATATGTCCTGGGCTCCATGAGGCTCGGGGTGCCCTCTGGCAGTGGATACGGGCCCCAACGGGCTTCAGCCTCCCTGCTCCCCTTCCGTGGCCCTCTTCTGCTCCACGCCGGTTGCCCCCTCGTGGCCCAGAGGACAAATACGCCACCTCTCGGTCCTTCCAGGCATCCCGGCCGGGTCTGACCTCCAGTCTCGTGCAACACTACACATAACAGGAATACATGTCCACTGATTTCCCCCCCAAAATACAAAACGACATGCAGATGCATGCTCAATTTAATGAAACTAGCAGGAACTTGTCAGTCTTCTTCTTGTGTCAATGGTACGAATTTCACTGGATGCCAAATGGCATTTGTTTTGAAAACTTTTTTTGCAAAGCCCTACGTTTTTTTGCAAATTCAGTTTCACATGAATTGTTTCACTCATCATTCATTTTCCACCAGGCTTCTGACTTAGGCCCACCTTTTAAAAACTCATTATAGATGTTTTCTCACTGCAGGAACTCTTTCTTAGAAACTTAACTTTTGTGGCATTCCCACCACAGGAACCATCAAGGCCATTTGTAGTCCCTGGTACTTTTCTTTTAGCTCCTACTCCAGGGTATGTACTTTCTGTTCAACCAGGAACTACTGTGGGTGGGGCTTGGGTGAAGAATTGTGCTGATTGGTTGGCTCTGTGACCAAGGATCTGCACTGGTGTGTGGAAGGTTGCCGGTTCAAATCTTGTTACTGCCAGAAGGGATCCTACTCTGTTGGGTCCTTGAGCCACGGCTGAAAATTACTATTTAATCTCTAACTCTGCACGTTAATCCCCAAAAGTCATGGGAAAAGACAGTTTTCATTCTGGGATTAACAATGTGTATTAAATCAAAATAAATTCAAAATCACAAGCACTGGCAACATCTTACACATTTGTTAGAAGTATGGACTTTGGAATGTTATTGGTGAAGATGGACTTCTGCACTTCACTTCTGCATCATTCCTGCTAGCTGCCTCCCATGCCATGTACCACACTGAAGTAACGTAAAGTCATGATCGCTTTCAAAGCGATAAGGTGGGGTAGTCCCCCAATGAACTCCCGAACACACCTCACTTTGTGCTGCATTACTCTTCTTTGCATGTCACATATTTTGCTTAAAAGCTACAGTTTCTGCTGTGTGGTGGGAACGTAACACACAGAAGTGGCTAGGGACCACAAGGTTTCCCAGGCCGACATCACAAGGGACCTCACTGGTTTCTGAAAACACAGTTTCTGCGGCTTATGTCACCCAGAGTCTCTATCTTACTACAAGTCCTTCCTTGAGGTGTGTAAACCTGCCCGACACCATCGTGGAGATCACATCCAAGACTTACCTTAACTGACTATTGCAGTATTGGCAACGGAAACAAGACTTATGGAAGGTTTGCTTGTCTGCGATTAAGCACTCCATCGGGTACACCTTCTTTTGACAGACCACGCACATCTCCAGCTCCAGAACTTGTATTTTCTAGAGAACAAAAACATAAAGAAGAATTTTTAAATATACAAACAAGGCCGTTAAGGAGTTGTTAAAAGACTGTACCCAATTACACACACTGGTGTGCTGAATATCCACAGGGGGCTGGCTGGCGTGTGCACAAGTTTCACGATGCAAAAAAAAGAAAAATTCAGAATGCATGCCGTCATTTTTATAACCTTAAACTGCATCTAATAAATATTGAATAAAAAACAGTATATGACATAGCAACACACAATACACAGACTTGAGGTTGTGGTTAAATGAGTAAGGGTTAAAAGTTCTAGGTTTTGAATCCAAAAAAAAAACAAATTATTTTTAATTCAAAATGAATACGCAGTTATTCATAGAGATGACAAACAGCTAATACTTCTCAGCATTTAAAAATAAAACAACACGCATTTGTTTTCATCCCTAGATTGCTTATTAAAATGTGTATAACACAAAGTTCAAGCAAGTCATTGTCTTAAGTGGATGAATTTTTAATTAATTTCCAAATGATGATGATGATAGCTTTATTACAGTTACTATAAAGCAAAGCATCTAATAGCAGGTTATTAAAGGCAGATAATAACAGATGTTTGGTTTAAAACACTTATTTAGAGAATCACTAATTTCAAATTTATCGTTGTGAACGTTGATGTCACGTCTGCTTTTCGACGCATTTAACAGCGTGGGTGTCATTTTTTCTGCTTCAATTTAATGGGTAAAGCTTACATTTGTCGCTCGATATATACGGTCCAAATACAGGAAGCGACTGATGAAATCACATTTAAAAACGACCTTTACGGCTTTTTACAAGGTTAATGAAAGTAAGCACATTTAAGAAAATTGGAGAGGAAAAATGAAAGATTAATGATGCTGAAGGTTATCTAATTATCAGACGACACTAATCTGCCATGCGTTTTCTTCAAACAACTACTTCAGGATTATTTATGACATAAAAGAATCCCTCGTCTCTCCATTCCCATAGGAATGAAAAAAAAAATCAAAGAAGAGATTTCTGTAATATAGATTTCTTTTTGGATTCTTCCAGACGACAATGAGCTCAAAGAGAAATAAAATGAGGATATGGTCTTTTGTCTTATGCTTCTCAGATTTTTCTCCCGAAACTAAAAACCTCGATATTCTCACAAGGGTCTCTGCCTCGAGTTTCACCAAAGTCACACAGTTGGCTCAGATCTTCCAAGTAGTGTCTTAACATTTTTTTTATTGCAGTTGGAAAGTATTTGCATTGTATTCTCAGCCTATATGGTGAAGTGTACAGACAGTTAGTGGTAATGTAACACTTTGCTAGAAGTACAACGCTGTTGTCCTTTCTTCTGAATAATATTATTAGTTGCGCTGAAGTATGCAGGTGCATCTCAATAAATTAGAACATCATTGAAAAGTTAATTTATTTCAGTAATGCAATTCAAAAACTCAGTCGGTCATTCTCCAACACACTATATCCTAAAACAGGGTCACGGGGGTCTGCTGGAGACAATCCCAGCTCGCACAGGGTGCACGGCAGGAACAAAGGCCGGGCAGAGCGCCAGCCCACCGCAGGGCACACACACACCCCAAGCCCACACTAGGGACAATTTAGGACCACCAATACACTTAACCTGCATGTCTTTGGACTGTTGGAGGAAACCCACGCAGACACAGGGAGAACATGCAAACTCCAAGCAGGGAGGACCCGGGAAGCAAACCCAGCTCTCCTTACTGCGAGGCAGCAGTGCTACCACAGTGCCAAATTCAAAAAGTGAAACTCCTATACTATATAGATTCATTACACACAGAGTGATATATTTCAAGCATTTATTTCTTTTCATTTGGCTGATTATGGCTTATAGTTAATGAAAACCCAAAATTCAGTATCTCAGAAAATTATAATATTTTGAAAAAGTTCAATATTGTAGACTCCTGGTGTCCCACTCCACTCAGCTAATTAACCCAAAACACCTGCAAAGGGGTCCCGAGCCTTGAAATGGTCTCTCAGTCTGGTGCAGTAGGCCACACAATCAGACTGCTGACTTGACAGTTGTCCAGAAGACAGTCATTGATACCCTCCCTCCACAAGGAGGCTAAGCAGGTCACTGCTAAAGAAGCTGGCTGTTCACAGAGTGCTGCTGTGTCCAAGCATATTAATGGAAAGTTGAGTGGAAGGAAAAAACGTGACAGCAGAAAAAGGTGCACAAGGAGTGGACTGCGGCCGGAGTCAGTGCTTCAAGAGCCGCCACAACCAGACATATCCAGGACGTGGGCTACAACTGTCACAGCATTCCTTGTGTCAAGCCACTCCTGGACCAGAGACAACATCAGAAGTGTCTTTCCTGGGCTAAGGAGACAACAGACTGGAATGTTGCTCAGTGGTCCAAAGTCCTCTTTTCAGATTAAAGTAAATTTTGCATTTCATCTGGAGGAAGAGTGGGAGAGGTACAGAATCCAAGTCGCTTGAGGTCCAGTGTGAACTTTCCACAGTCAGTCATGATTTGGGGACCCATGTCATCTGCTGGTGTTGGTCCACTGTGTTTTATCAAGTCCAAAGTTAGCGCCCCCATCTACCAGGAAATTTTAGAGCACTTCACACTTCCCTCTGCTGAAAAGGTTTATGGAGATGCTGATTTCATTTTCCAGCAGGACTTGGCACCTGCCCACACTGACAAAAGTACCAACACCTGGTTTAATGACCATAGTATCACTGTGCTTGATTGGCCAGCAAACTCACCTGACCTAAACTCCATAGAGAATCTATCAAGAGGAAGATGAGAGACACCAGATCCAACAATCCAAATGACCTGAAGGTCACAATTAAAGCATCCTGGGCTTCCATAACACCTCAGCAGTGCCACAGGCTGATCACCTCCACGCCACGCTGCATTGATGCAGGAATTCATGCAAAAGGAGCCCCGACCAAGTATTGAGTGCATACATGGACAGACTGCTCAGTAGGCCAACATTTCTGTATTATTAAAAATCTTTTTTTTTTTTTTTTTTTAATCGGTCTTATGTAATATTTAAATTTTCTGAGATACTGAATTTTGAGCTTTCATTACCTGTAGGCCATAATCAGCAAAATGAAAAGAAACAAATGCTTGAAATATATCACTGTGTCTAATGAATCTAAATAATATAGGAGTTTCACTTTTTGAATTGCATTACTGAAATACATTAACTTTTCGATGATATTCAAATTTTTTGAGATGCACCTGGATTGCTGCGCTCCAATCAGATCAGTTTTTGAATACTGAAAGCACAGCACTTCCTGGTGATGTCAGCTGATCTCTTCCTTTACGACTTCTCCATCCTTTTTAAGCACAGTGTTACCTCCATATTCTATCGATACACAGTGCAAATCCCACCAAGTGCGAGGAACATTTCACTTCACAGATTTGCACCGTTGTAAACTGCCGGTGGTCAGTTGCTACCCCGTGATGTCTGGCTCAGAAGAGGTCTCATTACAGTGTGAGCTTAAAGGAGAACTCCTCGTCTCGGCCGTACGACCACTTCTGAATACCACAAGTGCAGCACTTCCTGGTGATGTCAGCGGAGCCCCCTCTTTCTCTCTTTCGTTCGTTCTCTCAGCTCCCACCTCTTCTCTCCAACACCATCACTACAGTGGGCCATCATTCTTCTTGTGGCATGAATAAAAGAAAAAATGTAGTAGATCACATGCAAACACATTTAAACGTAAAACATGTTCCATTACAAAACATGCAAATCGCTGCATGCCAAAGGATTCGAGAAGTGTGATCTTTCCACTGTTGCACTTTAATGGTAATTTCTTTGTGTATGGACTTGTATGAGAATTGTGTGTAATAAGGGTGTCTATCCCTTTAAGAATATTACCCAGAGTGCTGTGTGGTTCAACCCTGATGGGTGAAATGATGTAAACAGAAAAGAGGGGACAGGAAAAAATTGTGTCTTATGCTGTGTTTCCTTGGCGGTGGTGTGGGAACGTGAGAAACAAGCAGCACCCTCATCAATTCCAGAGAGGTGAATACCCGTAATCCAACCCATCTGAGTGGCAGAGTGTTAATAATCGTTTCAACAAATAAGAAGCACAATTAATCACTGACACCGAAGTTATCTACTAAAAAACATTCAGTTTGAAACATATAGACAAATAATGCTATACTGGCATCTACTGAAACCGTCAGAATTTTTGATTATACCGTGAAATGGATTTTTGTCCATACGACATACATCTACTTCAAGGTTTGTAAAGCGAGATAAGTAATTAAAAATAATTTTGTAGGCTAAAACGATTACCTCGGCAGAGCAATAACAGTAAATAAGGAGACTGAACAGAATATCTTTTGGATTTCCAATGTGTATGATTGACTTTAACCAGCTTGTAAGTTTGAGAGCCAAGGTTACAACCATCTCAACTTGTAAAGAGCCTTGAAAGAAACAAAATGTAATTCACAATGATTCCGAAGAATAATGAAGACATGTATAGTCGTGTGACACATAAACCTCAACATCAAGACATTGTTCATACCATTCTTTGACTGAACCCTCTTTGGCGCTGGCACTTTTCCTTTTTTCGGTATCTTTCAATTTCTTTACCCCTATGATCTGGGGGTTAGCATACAGTCACCAGCTCTCTTAGTTCTATTAAAGGAAGGTGGCATCAGGCAGGGTACACAGGCATAAAAGCGTTCTGCTCCAGTACCTTCCTAGATCATCAGATGAAGCAAAAGAAGTAGGATAACTAGGTCAAGAGGTGCGCCATAATGGAGGTGTGAGGGAGTAAATCCCAGAAGGCAGCCAAAGAAAATGACCTGAGAAGAACGGGTCCCACACCAATTGAGAGGCTGGCCAATCTGACTCAACCTGGACAGTAGCAGTTACTATAAGCCAATAACAATAATGATGACATGCCTTACTGTTTCTTGTTGGATCTCATCAAAAGACAATAATGCATCATTAGTTATCTTTTAGGAAGACACAAAGGATTTAATTCAAACACACAATTCCCAACACTCTAAAACACTCCAACCTGTGCATGTTAATAAATATTAAAAATCACACCAATGCAAGAAGTTAGTTTCTTCCCATGCTCTTTGTCCGTTACCCATGTGCTGTTGCTGACGGGAAGCATGGGCTGCCACTTCTTCTGATTCTGACACTTTGTACCCAAGACTTTTGAATACCCTCTCACTCTCCTGCCAGGTCTTCTGGAAGTTCTTTAGCAGCTCCTCTGTTGACACATCGGCGGAAACATCTAGCACTGGTATGTTTCCTTTGACAACGTCTGCATAGGTTGGAGGTGGATGTCTGGTCTTCATGCTCCAAAAATGCTTGGATGCACCTGAAAACACTTCACTCGTGGTTTTAGTGTCGGTTGAGATTTCCGGCTGCACTTTTGTCTCAGGGGGCTTTGTGCCAGTGTGTTGTTTACCATGATCTACTCTGATTTCAATTTCTCGTGAAGGAGGTCTTTTACTGGATGTGTGTCTCTCCTCCTTAACATTAGCACTTCGCTCTGCATTTTCAAAGACCGTCTTAATAGCCTTAAAGTCTAAAGGCGGCATGTCTGATGTTTGGACGTCTCCTCTGCTAGACTCGTCTTTATGGTCATTTCCAAGTTTGTCACCAGTTGTAATGGGATCTTTTCGTACAAAAGTCTTTTCAGTGGCAGCTTCAAACCGATGGAGAAGTTCTGACAAGTCCACTCTTGGTAAGTCGTCTTTTTCTACCTCACGATCAGAGTCTTCTATATCTGGACCTAAACGCTCTGGAATGTCAATAGGGTCCTTTCGTGTGTAGACTTTGTGATCTTCAGCTTTTCTTGCTTCTTCATAAAATTCCTTCATGTCTTTTACGATGCCAGCCATAAGCTGAGAGTCAGAGGAAACACTGGTGGTCATTTCACCAACATGAGTTTCAATTTTCAGCTGCCGACGCAGGGACGCAGGAGATGCTACGATCTCCGATTTTTTCTCTGAAACTTGCACAGGTGATGACAACTGAGTCTGCGATACGCCATGAGAGAGCTTTGCTGTTGTGTCTTTTAGCTTTGCGAGTTTTTCAGCTCGAGCCATTGGCGGGGAAGGAGTTGCAGATGCTCGGCTTAATCTCGAAGTCGGGGTATCAGATCTCCGTAGAGGAGGCGCCGGTGGTGTGGGAGGTCTTTGCATTAAGGGTGGAGGGGGAGTTGAGGAGTCAACTGTTTGAGGAGACTGCGTTCTTCGGGCAGTGGACTCGATTGTAATGTAAGTTGGGGATGGTGAGCGCATTTTGATCAAAGGGGAGGGAATTCGTTGGTCAATCGTTTTAACTTGAGAGAACTCCTGCTTTCTGCTTTCATGCCACACTGTCTTTTCTTCCACCACTTCAGATTTACTGTGAGACTCTCGTTTGGAAGAACTAATATTTACTGGTATTTTAGATGCGAGTGGTGTTTCCTTACATGCCATTGGCTTTTCGTGTTTAATACTTACAGACTGGATTGACTGATGTATAGTATTATCAAAATGTGCCAGCTTTTCAAAACCTTGTTTGGTAATACTTTCAATTGCTTCCTTTAGTTTTTCCAAGTTGTCCTCACTTCCAACTCTTACCAAGTGCTTTTTTTCTTCCTGTTCTATAAACCAACCGGGAATTTTAGCAAGCAGTATTCTTGCTGAGCTCACATATGTTTTTCCAGTATTTTTCTCCAGCTCTTTGATTTGAAACAAGATCTGATTGATTTCTTCACGCTTTCTCATAAAATCCACAAGATCTACTACAGGCTTGGATTCGTCGTGACAAGTCGGTGGAGCTTCACCTGTTGGTTTTTTGCGGACCCCTTTTTGCCAGTCACCTTTCGGAATGTCTGGGGAGATGCTCTGAATTTTCTCCTCTTGTTGTATATCACACTTGACTACATTTTGAGTATTCATAGTTTGTTTCCGCTCATGAAGGTGAACCTGTTCGTCTTGCAGCTTCTTGAGCGTTGTCTTCTGCATGGCTGCTTCCTCCACCTTGACTGTTTTTGGAGGCACAGGAGCTGGTGGTTTGGTTTCCTGAGAGCGAACATGCTCCTTTTTACTAATTTTAGACAACAGTTGCTTTTCAGTTTGTTCGGCCACTTGGGTTGAATGTCCAGCTGTAGATGGCTTTGCTTCACCAGTCAGTATTTTGATCTTGGCATCTTCACTATCTCGAATTCCTTGATCAGGCTTTTTCTTTATGGGGATCTTTTTGGGTGGGGAGCGGTCTCGTACATGCACATTCATTCTCACATTTTGATTGGTGATTTTGCTAGTTTCCTCATTTTGTACTTTTGTTTCAGAGTGTGTCATGTGCTTGGTGGTTGAAGTGACACTTACTTCTCCATGGACATTCTTTACATTAGACATTGTGACCTTGTGATGTTGGTCTGCCTGCAAGATTTTTTGCTCAGATTCTTCTTTGATTTTGTCATGGGTGACTTGGCTCTTGGGTTCTTCACTCTTTTGAATTTTTATGGTTCTTACTTTAAAGCTTGGAGTAACTTTGGGAATCCTTGAGGGAAGAGAAGATATCTTGGCGGGCTCTTCCTTCTCACTCTTCAACGAAACTGCACTCTGTTGCGTGTTTGTGCTTCCTTGAACCACAACTTTCCTGTCTACACTTGTTTTTACTGAAAATTCCCGCTGCTCAGACGTTGTGCCTATAGATGTTGCAAGCACTTCACTGCTGTGAGATTGAACATTTTCAGTCAAAAAGACACCAGTGTTTTTTTGCTGAGTGGATGGAAGAGCAGCAGTCATGGAGGAGACTGAAACAGCATCCGCTTTGATGGCCATGACTTCATTCTTACTTTCCTCGCATGGTACAGACTCCTTAGTGGTTATTGGTTGACTGCTAGGTTGCTCTTTGCTTGCTGCTGGCACTTCTATTTCCAATTCGGTTTCCTCTTGACTCATCAAGCCCTGGGATGATTTAACACCTTTGATTTTTTCAATCTCTTCCCTTTGCTTGCGATATTTCTCCTCTGCAATCATAAGAGGTGTTTTGAATTTTCTCACATACGGTTTTGGTGCGACAGCTGAGACCTCTGGAACAGGTGAAGGGAGCTTGACTGGCGGTATAAAGACCTTCTTTACTTGTGGGCGCTGAGGCTCCATTTGTGCCATCTTGGGAAGAACATTTTCAGAAGATTTCTGTGAAGTTTTCAAAGTTTCCTGCTTTTTGGTGATACTCCCCTCAACCTGTTCTTTTCCAGATGAGTGGACGTCCGCTGGTTTCTGTGGTATTTTTATAGGATCTGGTTTTGGCTGTAGTATAATTTCTTGTTTCTCCAATGTGTTCTTTACTTGTTCTTGTTCCTTCTTAGTATCAGTTTTAGAAACTATGTGCAGCGAAGGTCCTTTCACAGGCTTAACAGGGATTCTCCTTGGATTTAATTCCTGTGGTGTTGGTGGTGGAGGTGGTGGTGGTAGAGGTTCTTGACTGAATTTCTTCTTGATTATTGGATTAAGTGGGGCAGGAGGCAGTTGTGGGACCTTTCCAACTTTATCCTTTTCTGCTTCTGTTGACGGAGGAGGCAAGGGAAAGCCTTCAGTGTCAGATTTTAACGCGGATGGTGGTGGAGGAGGAAAAGACTGCTGCTCAAATTCCATTGCAAGTAGCGGTGGAGGCGGTGGTGGCAGTGGCAGTTCACCTTCTGGCAGTGCAGAAGGTGGAGGGGGGTGGTGGCGGTGGTGGGGGGAAATTTGCTTCTTGTTTCATTTTCATTTTTTCCACCTTTGCCACGGTCACATCCTTTGCTACAGCAGCCTTCATTTTGGCGTCAGCTTTTGCTTTAAGGGATAAGTCCTGCCTTTGGATGTCCATACGTTCCGAATCAGTCTGATGAGACGTTTGCTTCACAGTTGTTTGAGAAAGTTTTAAATCAATTACTTTGGACTGTTGAGTGGTGGACTGAGACATTTCCATTTTTGGAATGTTGGCGACTGGATTACCATGTGTAATTCTCAAGGGTAATCCTGTTTGTAGGGTAGACTTTGCTTTGAGTGTCTGTTGGCCTGAGATACTATCCATTGAAGTTTCTGCCTTGTGTATTATTTCTGCTTTGGCTTGGGTGGAAGGTCCCGCTGCTAACTCTTTCCTTTGTACTGAGATGTTAGCGACGGTAGATTTACCACCTCTGGTAAACCTCTGAAGCCCCTTGTCTGCATCGGTTTCAGTTTTCCGAATTGGATTTTTACCAGTAGGAAGGGTCGTCATTCTCAGCTGCTCATACTCACTCTCAACAGAATGCTGCTGAGCATCTTGCTGTGTGCATAATGGAGTTACTGGGGCACCTTTGACATTTTCCTTCATATCCACCTTTTCTTTGACGACTTTCATTACCGTATGTTGGGTCTCTCTCTTAAGTACCTCATCCTCTTCCAAAAGAGTCGGCTCTTGTATATCGTAGAGGGATTTTACAGCTTTCTGACCACCTCGCTTTGGATTTGCATTTTGTTGCATTTGTTGCTGGAGCATTTGGATAGTGCCTTTCACATCCCCTTGCTCGCTTATTTCTGACTGCAGTGCTTTCTTTTCTGATGACGCCTCCAACAGGTTTAGCTTTGCAGCTTGAATATCCCCCTTTATGACTTCTTCTTTATTAAATTCTTTAATGACCCGCTTTGCTTCTTCCAGAGATTTTAATGTTTCTTTTATGTCTCCACAGACAAGTTCTTCAGTCGCACATTCTCCTTTTGTATTGACTGAATTTTCCAGAGATTTCATGGCACCTTTAATATTTCCTGGAATTACCTCGGGCTTCTCAGTGTCTTTAGCTTGGTGCTTTGCTTCCTGTAGGGATTTCAATGTTGCTGTTATGTCCCCTTTAACAACCTCCTCTTTTTCTACAGCAATGGATTGATTAACAGCCTGGCTTAGAGACTCCATGGTTGCCTTTAAGTCTCCCCTGACAATGTCTTCCCTTTGCAGATTTGTAAAGGAGTTCTCTGGTTCTGTCATGAAGACCTTGACCGTGTTGTGAACATCACCTGGTAGAATGTCCTCTTCTGCAACAGTACGTTCAAATTGAACTTGCTTTCTCCTAAGGAGTCGTTTTGTCTTTTCAACATCTCCAGCAATAATTTCTTCTTCCTCCTCTTCCTTCTTCTCTGTGGTTGTTTCTTTAGATTCTCCCTGAAGCAGTTTTAGGTAATCGAGAGCTCCAGATTCAATACATGTTGTGTAGAAGCTTACATTGCCTCTCTCCTCCTCATCCACTTTAATCCTTCGTGGAAGTTCTGGACTGTATGGCGAGGACAGAAGGTTATGGATTGCACCTTTAACGTCTCCTCTCACTATGTCGTCCGTTTTTATATCCACTTTCTCTGTCTTGTTTAGCAAAGAGTATATGGTCATTCGGACGTCCCCCATTTCATCCTCCTGAATGAGAATTCCCCGTTTAGTTGTGCTGTCTTCTTTCAAGAGGTTTTTAATTGCCTCTTGTATATCACCTTTCACTACCTCCCTCTGTTCCACGCTGACCTCATCTCTTCTGTTTAGCAATTGGGATACAGTTTTGTGAACATCACCTTTTTCTTCTTCATCAATTACGATCCCACTTCCCAGTTTCTCTTCTGTGCGGAGTAGGTTCATCATTATCTTTTGCAAGTCCCCCTTTATGATTTCTTCTCTTTGAATCTCTGGGACTTCCTGATTCAGAAGTTTGAACTTGGCCATTCTGACGTCTCCAATTTCATCTGCTTCAATCAGTATCCCGTGGGAATCTACCACTTTGCGGCAGTACAGCTCCTGAAGTGTTTCTTTAATGCTTTTTCCGATGATTTCTGGTTTCTCAAGGATACTTTCATTAAATTCGTGGAAGGGGGTTGTTTCGAAAAGCCACGTTGTTGTTTTCACATCAGCTTGTGGGATTTCTTCACGTCTGCCCACCTCCTCACTTTCGTCTGATACATTTATACTGTCGAGGGGTTGCTTTTCGAACAGCCAGACTGACTGCTTGACATCTCCTTTTTGGACATCTTCCTTTGTCACGGTCTTCATCTCACTGTAGTCGGACACTTGCTCTTGGATCTCATCCATGGTGTGCGTCTCAAACAACCAGGTGGCAGTTCTAACATCCCCTTTCTGAATTTCACTAACACTTACTGTCCTGATGGACATTTGGTTCATGCCCTCAGATTCAAAGAGCTGCTTGTTGGCTTTCACATCACCACCCTGAACGTCCTCAACTGTCCGAACCGATACTTTCATATCTTCGGAAATTTTATCAAGTGGCTGTGTTTCAAATCTCCACCTGGCAGAGCTAACATCTCCCTTCTGGATGTCTTCCTCAGTAACTGCTTTAATGATGTAGACCTCATCGGTATCTCTTATCGAATCAAGAGGTTTTGTTTCAAATAACCATCTTGCTCCCACAACATCTCCGCTTATAATTTCCTCTTTTCTAACAGTGGTAACTTCATGGAAATAACCCTCTCGGTCTCGAATGGCATAGAGAGGCTGGGATTCAAAGAGCATTGTGTAGTTTCTCACGTCGCCCTTTTCAATCTCTTCTCGGCTAATTTTCTGAACATTCTTTTCTTCTGAGGAGGAGTCGGCGTGAATCTGATCGAGAGAAAACGTCTCGAAAATAAAGCGGCCTTGGTTAACATTTCCTCCCTGTACATCCAGGACGGTACGGGTATTTTCGGATTTTTCAGGACTTTCATTAATGGTATCAATGGGCTGATTTTCAAAAAGCCAAGTACAGTTTATAACATTTCCTTTCTGAATATCTTCTGCTTGTGTAGCTTTCAGCCTTTTCATCATTTCTTCTGAAGTGGAACTGACTATGTCTGACATCTGATTCTCAAAGATGAATTTCATCCTAGAAACATCTCCAGATTCAACGTCGATTTGGGTCACTTTCTTAAACCCTTTACCCTCCTCTCCCTTTATATTTTCGAGGTTTTCAGTCTCGAAAAGAAAGCGTACCATTCGAACATCACTTCCTTGAATATCGTCCTGATTAACGGTATGAGTCTGTAGAACACCATCCGACTCGTCTTTGAGAGTATCAAGGGCCTGTGTTTCAAACAGCCAAGTACAAGTTTTAACATCTCCTTTTTGAATGACTTCTGTTTCACTTTTCGACTCCGCTTTTTCATAAAGAGCATCCATTGGCTGGGTTTCAAAGAGCCACCTGCATGTCTTTACATCTCCTTTCACAATATCCGAGCTGTTTTGGACTACACTTTCCCCGTCAACATCATTATTGAAATGCTTAATGGCATCAAGGGATTGGGTTTCAAAGAGCCACTTGGCTGTTGTAACATCACCGGATACAATTTCTTCTTTGGAGATCCCCTTAATTATCTGGAACTTCTGCATGCTTTCGTCAAACTGATCAATGGGGCGCGTTTCAAACATCCACTTGCAACTCCTTACGTCACCTTTTACTATTTCTTCTCTTCTTACGGTCTTCACCTCATGATACTGTCCAGAACTATCTTGGATAGCATAAAGTGGAGTGGACTCAAACAAAACTTTATTAGACTTCACAGCACCCCTGGTCACTCCTTCCACTTGTATTTTCTGAGATTCATCACAGGTGGTTAATTCCATGGTTTCGAAAAGTTCTTTGCAGTTCCTGACATCTCCTTTATCCAGTTCTTCCAGCTTTACAGTTCTTATGTACTCCTTCTTCTCCTCCCTGATATCTTCAAGAGGATGGCTTTCAAAAATCCACTTTTGATGCCTAACATCTCCCTTTTCTTCTTCAGAAGTGACAACTTTTTGAAGCTTTCCCACTTCATCACGCTCTTTTAAGGCGTCCATGGGGACATTCTCAAACAAATATCGTGCTTTGTGGACATCTCCACCGAGGATTTCTTCAGGAGGTAATGGTCTTGCATTGGAGGAATCCTTCAAAATGTCCATGGGTTGCGTTTCAAATATCCAGCACTGCTTGCGAACGTCGGCTCCAATTATGTCCTCCTTTTGAAAAACTGATTGTTCAGACTCTTCGTTTATGGTATCCAGAGGCCGAGTTTCAAATAACCACCTGCCCTTGTTTACACCCCCCTGAATATTGTCAGCAATAGACACTCCACAGACTACTTTAATTTGAGAGGCATCCTTGTTGATCATGTCAAGTGGTTGCGTTTCAAACAGCCAGCGTGAGGTTTTGACATCACCTCTTTCAGTTTCTTCTCGTCTCACCGTTTTTATCTCTAACATTTCTCCTGTGGTGCCCTTAATGACATATAAAGGTTGAGTTTCGAAAAGTTTTGTCGTTGTTCTAACATCTCCGTTAATTTGCTCAAGCTCAGACTTCAGCTGCAAGAAGTTGCTTTCATCAACAATGTCGGTGTGTCCTATGCTATCCAGATTCTGAGTTTCAAACAGAAACTTTGTGGTTTTCACATCTCCTCCGGTTATGTCTTTCATGGTTTGCATCTCTGTGGCCTGATCTTCCTCTTGGTAAATCTTGTTCAACGAATCCATTGGCTGAGTTTCAAAAAGCCAGGTTGCTGTGCGAACATCTCCCCTGGCTAGTTCAGGGACGCCAGCTGTGTGTTCAGTAGAGTCTGGAGAGTCAGAACCTAGAGCATCCATTGGTTGTGTTTCAAACATCCATGCAGTGTATTTTACATCACCTCCAGCAATGACTTCTGTCTGGGAGATGCTTTTTTCATTGCTCTGATCTGGAGATTCATCCTTGATAGAATCCAGCGGCTGATTTTCAAACATCCAGCGCATTGACTGCACCTCACCTTTTAAAATTTCATCCCATTCCAGATACTCCCGCTCTGGACTCATACATTTATTAGGACTTGATCCACTATTTTCGAAAACATACCGGACCTGTTGAACGTCTCCTCCCCTCTCTTCCTTGGTGTCAACATGGTTTGTCTCCATTTCTGTAACTTCACTAAAGTAATCCTGTTCCAGATGTTTCCTGACTTCAGGATGGATGTGCTTATACAAGCGTTTCAATTCAGAGAGGTTCTTCTGCTTTGAATACTGATCTTTGGGGGCTGAAATCTTTGTTGAATACATTGCTAGTTCGGGAGAAGCGGAAGGCTCTGTTGGGAAGTGCATTAAGTCAGGTGGAGGAGGAGGAGGGAACTCTTCCATATTTCCAAATGTATATGTGCCAGCACTAACTGAAGAGCTTCCTTCTTCTCTATGGGTCCTGCTTGACGTTTCACAAATCCTGCCTGTTGAGATTCTTGAAGTGCCGAGACCAGCAGCGTATACAATTTGATTGTAATCATGATCAATCTTTTAATTTGTGTTAGGGAGAGGAGGAAAAATGAATAGTCAGGATAAAAGAAAGTCAATTACAAATAAATCTTCACAACACCTTAACTGAAATGAAGTGCATGCCAGTACTTGTATAATTTTTGTAGAAAAACATTTTATCAAGATCAAGATCTTTCATAACATAACACAATAATTCAATGACATTTATTTTACCCATTCTCTTCCTCAGATATATTTATTACGCTGAAAGGTCCTTGAAAATATTGTTAGATAACCGTGATAATATTAAGAATCTTACCTTCATGAATACATTGGCTTATTCTTGATAGGCTATTTTATAAGCTCATCCTTTATGACAGAATGATAAGCATATTACAAAGAGGTTCAATACATCAAACAACACCACCTTTTTAGGGAGTAATTTTTAAATTACATGTATGTTTAGTTTAAATATCTCATCATCAAGAGCTTCTGTAAAAAAACAAACTTCCCTCTGGGGACAAATAAAGTTCTACTTACCTACCTATTATATAGTGCCTTTCAACATCTATCATATAGTGCCTTTCAGCATCTATCTATCTATTATATAGGGCCTTTCACATCTATGTGTCTATTATATAGTGCCTTTCACCATCAATCTATCTATTATATAGTGCCTTTCACCATCTATTATATAGTGCCTTATCTATCTATCTATTATATAGTGCCTGGCAACATCAATCCATCTATCTATTATATAGGACCTGTCACATCTATCTGTCTATCTATTATACAGTGCCTTTCAACATCTATCTATCTATTATATAGGGCCTTTCACATCTATCTGTCTATTATATAGTGCCTTGCAACATCAATCTATTTATTATATAGGGCCTTTCACCATCTATCTTTCTATTATATAGTGCCTTTCACCATCTATTATATAGTGCCTTTCAGCATCTATTATATAGTGCCTTATCTATCTATCTATTATATAGTACCTTGCAACATCAATCTATCTATGTATCTATCTATTATATAGGGTCTTTCACACATCTATCTATTATATAGTGCTTTTCAACATCTATCTATCTATTATATAGGGCCTTTCACATCTATCTGTCTATCTATTATACAGTGCCTTTCAACATCTATCTTTCTATTATATAGGGCCTTTCAACATCTATCTATTATATAGTGCCTTTCACATCTATTTATCAATCTACTATATAGTTCCTTTCAACATCTATCTATTTATTATATTGGGCATTTCACCATCTATTATATAGTGCCTTTCAACATCTATCTATCTATTATACAGTGCCTTTCAACATCTATCTTTCTATTATATAGGGCCTTTCACCATCTATCTATTGTATAGGGCCTTTCATCATCTATCTGTCTATCTATTATATAGTTCCTTTCAACATCTATCTATTATATTGGGCCTTTCACCATCTATCTATTATATAGTGCCTTTCAACATCTATCTATCTATTATATAGGGCCTTTCACATCTATCTATTATATAGGGCCTTTCACATCTATTTATCAATCTACTATATAGATCCTTTCAACATCTATCTATTTATTATATTGGGCCTTTTACCATTTATCTATTATACAGGACCTTTCACCATCTATCTATTATATAGTGCCTTTCAACCTCTATCTATGTAATATATAGGGCCTTCACATCTATCTATCTGCCCCTCAGATCTCAAAGCACTTTAGACCAAGTGATCCTGAACATCGTTCCAGGATTATGTCCAACTAACACGCTCTTTTTTCTTAAGAGCTGCACACAATCAGGCAACAGGATTTGCACTCCAGCCTCTGAAAAAAAAAAAAAAAAAAAAAAAAACAACCTCACACTGGGCCATTCCATTCAAACCAATGTGGCGCTGAGGTGTCATCTGTTGTTTGGCTGTGTCACCCCCCTACTCTGCACACAACAGACCTGTTATTATAAATGTCACAACTAAATGGAAATAATGTTAAAAACTCAAAGTACGGCATTTGGGTGCTTATGAGCTATTTCTTTGTGTGTGTGGGTGTGTGTGTGTGTGTGCACATTTAACCATAACCTTAATTTGTGTTTTTTTTAAAACTAGCATACAAGTTATTAAACACATTTTAAAAGGAGGATATTGTAATATATAAACTTACAAACTTCAATATCAAAAATAATAGAAATGTACTCAGTCTCTTTAAATGGTTCCTTTATATGTCAAGGACATTTCAATAATCCTCAGAAAGTTTAAATACCTTTTTTCAAAACACATTAATGTCACTTAAAAGACAACCACAGTGTGATTAGCATTTGGGAAAGGCACAATGTCATTATTTAGTCAAAAAAGAATATTTTGTTCTTTTGTTTTTCTTTTATATTATTTATATATATATATATATATATATATATATATATATATATATATATATATATATTTTAGTTCCTTTGGTTATTGGAGTGTGACATCCTCATGTACTGCCATCTCAGAATGATGAATGATCTCAGTAGATGAAGTGATCAGGATGAGGATCAGCACTCCAAGTCTGATGCCTTGCTTGTCAGCTGGAAAAGGGTGGAGTGCCCTCTTCAGGTTGGGAGGAGTTGCTGTCTCTAATGGACGAATTTCAGTATCTCAGGGTCTTGGTCACAAGTAAGGGAAGAAGGGAGCGTGAGATTGGCAGGCGGGTTGTTATGGCATCTGTAGTTATGTCAATTAGTCATGGTGAAGAGAGAGCTGAGCCGAAAGTCAAAGCTCTTGACTTGCCCGTCCATTTACATTCCTACTCTCACCTTTGGTCACAAGCTGTGATTAGCGACCGAAACAACTAGATCATGGATACAAGCAGCAGAAATGAGTTTCCTTCATTGGGTATCTGGGCTCAGCCTTGGAGAAAGGATGAGAATCATCAGGTGGAACTGAAAGGAGAGCTGCTACTCCTCAACATTGAAAGGAGCCAGATGACGTGATTCAGGAATCTGATTAGGGTGACTCCTGGACGACTCCCAGTTGGGCCAGTTGAAACAGCTCTGCAGGATGGAGACCTCAGGGCAGCCCTAAGTCAGACTGGAGAGGTTATATCTCATAGATTGCCTGGGAACACCTCAGTATTCCAATGGAGGAGTTGGGCATCTTCACTTAGACTACTGCCTCTGTGACCTGGACTGGATAAGCAGTAGAAAATGGATGGATGGACGGACACAGGAGGATTTTGTAATAAAGTTGGGACACCAACATTGGGAAAGAAATAAGAGACTGTCCCAAAGAAGTGACTTCTGGTCACTCTCAATAAATGTAGGATCAACTACATTGTCCAAGCCAATGACAGCAAAGTTTTTAGCTTTTAACCTACAGATCTCAAAGCACTTTAGACAAAGAGATACAAAAGATTGTTCCCGGATTATGTCCAAACATAATGAATGCAATAGACCCATTATTAAAAATACCACAACTGAATTCTGGGGAAAAAATGTTAAAGATTCAAATTAAGGTATTTACTTGGGTGCAAATAAACCACTTCTTTGTTTGTGTGTGTGCGTGTGCGTACACACACACTTAACCTTAACTTTTTTTTAAACTAATGTAGAAGTTATTAAATAATTTTAAAAAGGAGGATATTGTAATCTAAAAACTTACAAACTTCAAAATCAAAAATAATAGAAATGCATTCAGTCTCTTTAAATGGTTCCTTTATATGTCAAGGACATTTCAATAATCCTCAGAATGTTTAAATACATTTTTTTTCAAAACACATTAATGTCACTTAAAAGACTTAAAAAGTGATTAGAACTTGGCATGGCACACTGTCATAATGTAGTCAAAAAGAATATTTTGTTCTTTTGTTTTCTTTTTTATTCTAGTTTATTTTTTCAGTTTCTTTGCTTATATGTGTGTGACATCATCATGTACTGCCATCTCAGAATGGGCTCTTTGGCAGCACTGGGGGCGTGGCCTCCACAGTGTACAAGCCTATGACATCACTGGGGCGTGGTGTTGGCATGGCAGCATGATATACATGTAAAATTCCATTACAACAAAGTGCCAGGCACCTAAAAAAAATTTTGTTGTAGTGAAAATTTCGCAATAATGAGATTCTGTATTTGTCGCTATAGTGCTTTCTTTAGCTTGTGTCCAGGCGTAGGCAGCCATTTCAACAGCTTCTTTCACGTTAGTTTTCAACTCCTCCTGTCTACAAGTTATGCTGATGAGAATTTTTCTCAGCATTTCCTTGCGATAATACACTTTCAGGGTGCGAATGATGCCCAAATCCAATTGCTGAAGCACTGCCGTGCAATTGGGTGGGAGGAATTCAACTCGAACATTATCTAAATGTGGAAACACGCTGTGGGCAGCAGAGTTATCAACCAGAAGCAGAATCCTCCTTTTCTTCTTCTTCATATTGCGAGGTTTCTGAAGCGCCGATTGCCGCGTCTGTGGGAGATTGTTTGTCTGTTGCCGGGGGTGGGCAACCACAGGCTCACAACGGTGCAGCAGAGTGGCGCAGAAGAAAATCTGAAAAGCTCGCTGGTTCACTTTAAACTCGCAGGGAAGGAATGTAATATGCTTAAAACACTGAGGATTGGTCGACTTCATAATGGTGAGAGGAATAACTTTATGGCTGCCAGTTGAATTGCAGAAACGTAGAGCTGTCAACCTTTGTTTAGATTTTGTTCCTCCTCAGCATGGATCACCTTAGAGTGCTAAAGTGAGATGCGGTAGCAGCTGGTAGAAGATTCCAGTCTCATCGGCATTGTAGATGTCCTCAGGCTCATAAGCTGAAATGATTTTCCTGGTTTCATCTGCACAACATTCGTTTGCTTTTTCAATTGGAACTGCAGATTCTTCTCCACAGATTGCTTTGGCTGCAATTCCAAAACGATCCTGAAAGCGAATTAGCCAACCAACAGCTGACAGTAAAACCTTCTTCTAAAGTCTTGCACCCCAAAACACGAGGCTTAATCTCAGTACTCTAGCAAAACCAGCTTGAATCAAGAACAGCACGGTTATCTATTGTAACGTGATCTGCCACTCTCCTATACACAAACACAGCAATCAGACAGGGTCGGGGCCAAGTAATCCTGCTCCCTGCATTTATAATGTTCTTTGCATCACCCAGTGAGATCTTTTTGGAGTTGCATCAGCGGCCAGGCGCTGCAGCATTGTGAGCCTGCTGTTGCCTTGACAGTCAAATAAACAGTCTTCCACAGACGCGGTGATCACGCTTCAGGACGCTTGGAGGGGAGTTTGGGGAGTCCCAAAAGAGCTTAGAAACTTCACAACAGTGAGTTTGCTTTTTTCTTGAATGAGTGGCGCACTAATAGGACTGTTCCTTGAACGAGCATCTGCCGTTTCTATAGGAGGGCTACAATGAGTTAAATTCCAATGGATGTTTTTCAGATGTTGACGAGCAATAAGCAAAAGGTACCATTGAAAACCACCAAAAACAAACACAGCAAAAAAACGTAATATATTTGCAGGTGAAGAGGGTGCTTAAAAGGGGGTGTGTTTGGGGTTACGAGGTTGGCATTCTTGTTCTTGATTGTTCAAGTAAAAACTTTTTTGGTGAGACTTTACTACGTCTGTCTGTTTTTTTTTTTTTTACTTCTTCTGTTTTCGAGCCTGACACAGTAGTCACTACTATATATATATATATATATATATATATATATAATATCTAACATCTTTCTGTATGTCTGTCCGTTTTTCAAGAGAGAACTACTTAATGGATTTAGATCAGGTTTTATTTCTATAATTTGCTTGAACATTCCGATGACTCTCCAAGTTTAATTTCATGACAGACTTACAATCGATCAGGACACACCTGAGATACTGAAAGTACAAGACAAAGAATGACATCATATACATACACAGTGAAAGGCAGTGAAAGAGATACTGAAATAAATACTGAATTAAACATTAGCTACATGCAAGAATATTGTAAGATGGGTTTAGGTGTGGCTATGTGCCCAGACTGAATTAACCATTTATTAGCGTAATGGCCTGTGGATTGAAACTGTTTGTAAACCTGCTGGTTATTTTCATTTTTTTAGTCTATAATGCCTAGCATTGTGATGATCATAACATTCTAAAAAACTCAAAATCACAGCTGGACCAGAGTTTCTCTTAGCAGAATCAGGTACTAAGCAGGACCCAACCTGGCCAAGACAGTCGGGCCATCACAGGGCCCATTCATGCCCATGGTCACAGAGGACTGATTTGGAATGGCCCGTTCTTCTAAAACGCCTAACATTCAAAGGAAAGCTGGAATGCCCAGAAAGAAAACCAAATGGATAACAGGGGAGTGTCCATACTAACCATAACCTTGAAGAGATCTGAACCCAGAACTCTGGATGTGTGCAGCAGCAATACTAACCACTGTGCCACCATCATACCATGTTGAATGAAAGCTGACTAATATAACGAGCGCGCGCACACACACACATGTTACAATACCTTGATTTGTTTGCTCGGTGTCCCCTCATTTGAAATTTTTTCATGGGCCGTCTTTTCAAACTGCTGCTTCAGTGCCTGAGTGGAAATCTTTGGTAACTCTTCATCCAAGATTACCTTAGCTGTGAGAAATAAAGAAAGACACTTGTCATTTGTTTTTGCAGATTTTTCTCAATGTACAGTATAAAGACAAAGATGCTGTTAAAAGTGAAAAAGTCTTTTGTCTTATACCTGTGCTGCTCTTTTGTTCATTCTGGAAGCACCCAGAAAAGATTCAATGTGAGGCGGGTGAATACCTCACAAAGCCTTTTGATTTATTAACAAACATGTAGCATTTAAAAATGATGCACGTCTCCATTACTCCCAAATACAAGCTGCCCTTTTAGCTCCCCCTACTGTTCATATAAGTACACTGATTGTCTGTTCATAACTTTATTTAAAGTTTGGATTTAGCAGATACTTCAGTCCCTAATACTGTTACATGTAAGTAAGGATATTTCAAATATAGTCAAATATGATGCATACATATGTTACATATGATATTTGAAAATAATAATACAATTTATTTTTCTATAGCTCAAAATCACACAAAGAGTCTTTTGACAGCTTCCCAGCCTTCACTCTCTAAGTAAATGAGGAAAAACTCCCCCAAAAAAATGGAAGAAAGCTTTGGAAAGGCAATTCAAAGAAAGACCCCTTTCTAGGTAGGTTGGACATGCAGTGGGTGTCAAAAAAAAGGGGGGGGGGGGGGTAAATACAATACCATACACAGAGCAGAACACAAGTAATCCTCAATACAATACAATCGTACAATAGTAATAGTACAAGTATAGAGCAGAATTCAAGAGTAGATGATATCACATAATATGTTTCAGATTTGTTCAAAGTCCTGGAGAACTCGGCCATCAAATTGCCTCCCCCCTGCTGGCTGAGTCAGTGGTGGGGCGGTCAATATGATGAAAGGACCCTTCTACCTGACAGTTCCAGTGCTCCTCTGTTAGAGATGAACTTAAATAACTTTGTTTGACAAAGAACTTTCAATTTCTGTCTGGAATTCGTTTGTGTTAAACGTTTCTTGAGATACCTCCACAGTTAGAGAGGAATAGAGCAGATAAGGCGAAAGACGACCCAAAGATTTTTTCAGTATTTTAGTAGTAAAAGTTCAGTCAAAGAGGAAGTGCATTTTAGGAGGCCCAGGCCCCTCATGGACTCCGTGATCATCAGAGGTGACTGTGTGCAGATGGTGCAGACCTATAAATATCTGGGAGTGCAGCTGGATAATAAACTGAACTGGATTGCCAATACTAACGCTCTGTGCAAGAAAGGACAGAGCCGACTATACTTCCTTAGAAGGCTGGCGTCCTTCAACATCTGCAATAAGATGCTGCAGATATTCTACCAGACGGTTATGGCGAGCGCCCTCTTCTATGCAGTGGTGTGCTGGGGAGGCAGCATAAAGAAGAGAGACGCCTCACGCCTGGACAAACTGGTGAGGAAGGCAGGCTCTATTGTAGGCATTCACCTGGACAGTTTGACATCCGTGGCAGAGCGACGGGCACTGAGCAGGCTCCTATCAATCATGGAGAATCCACTGCATCCACTGAACAGGATCATCTCCAGACAGAGGAGCAGCTTCAGTGACAGACTGCTGTCACCGTCCTGCTCCACTGACAGACTGAGGAGATTGTTCCTCCCCCAAACTATGCGACTCTTCAATTCCACCAGGGGGGGTAAACGTTAACATTATACAAAGATATTGTCTGTCTGTATACCTGCATTGTTATCACTCTTTAATATTTTCTTTATCAGTATGCTGCTGCTGCAGTATCTATCTATCTAAAATGGTGACAAAGCATGATGTTTCATTGTGTAATTGTTATCATTATTAGGGTAATTACTATTCTTTTTATGATTACTAAAGAGAATAGGACACTGTCAGTGGTGACCAGCAGGGGTCACTATGACAAAACCCTCACAAACAGCTTCTACTGGACCTAAGCCATCTGCAGGAAAATGTAACACAAACTCCCCGCTGTGGACATGAGCTCTAATCAACTTCCCCAGCAGGCAGCCATGTGGTTAAACATCCATCTACTGACTGCTGTGACGGTGGCTTCTTTTATTCTGCTGTCTAGCTGGATTACCAAGAAATCGTTTTGCTGTCCTGTCTGATTCTAGTGCTTGGGAGTAATAAGTAAGACTTTTTAAATGGTCAAAGACCATCTTCACTGTGTTTAATGATGGCATTCCATCTGTCCATCCATCCAGTCACTGTGTGAGCCTACGCCTACCCTGGCAACGTTGGGCTTAAATGAGAAACGATCCCGATTGTGACGAAATTAGATCACAGGGTGTAATTTCATATATAAATGTGAAAAACTCCTTCATCATCTAAAGACAGACATGGAGTTCTATCCTTAACAACCTAGAGTGTTTGAGAATATGATGGAAACCATTAAGAAGGATATTAAAGGCAGTTAGAGAGGAATAGAGCAGATAAGGCGAAAGACGACCCAAAGATTTTTTCAGTATTTTAGTAGTAAAAGATCAGTCAAGGAGGAAGTGCATCAGGAATAATAAAGGGGAATTAAAAAATACAGACAGTGAAATTGCGGATGCGTTAAACTCGCATTTTTCTAAAGTCTTCACGTGAGGAAGTGGATAACCTTCCATCAGTAAAATAAAACTACTGAGGATACTGAGTTACTGAGTGATTTAGAAATTGTAGAGGGAGAAGAGCTGCTCTGATTAAATAGGCTGAAATCAAACAAATCACCAGGACCAGATAATATTTACCCTGTAGTTCTTAAAGAGATGACTGAAAAAGTCCAGAGAAGAGCGACTAGGCTGATTCCAGGGCTACAGGGGACAAGTTATGAGGAAAAATTAAAAGAGCTCAGCCTTTACAGTTTAAACAAAAGAAGATGAAGAGGAAACCTGACTGAAGTGTTTAAAATTATGAAGGGAATTAGTCCAGTGGATCGAGACGGTGAGTTTAAAATGAGTTCATCAAGAACACAGGGACACAGTTGGAAACTTGCTAAGGGGAAATTTCGTGCAAACATGAGGAAGTTTTTCTTTACACAGGGGACCATAAACCCTGAATAGCTAGTGTGCGGTGAGCATACGGATGCAAAAAAGGCAGCCTTTGCTTCAGAGTGCTGGACACTGGTGGTAGTTGAAGTGGCTCTCGTACTGTCTATATAAAGTGCAATCAGTGTCTAGAAAAGTGCTATATAAATTGAATTATCTAACTTAAATATAGCATGCAGTACACACAAACACACACAGGTCCTTTATTTTCAATGACTTTCTTAGAGGTTCACTACGAGTCCCCATTCAGATGCTACAGAATCTCCCACAACTAAAGTATAACAGCATGCTTTTACTCATAAATGTATGCATTATGTGGAATGAAATGAATGAATCATATCTTGCTGAAAAAACTAACATTTTTATTCCCTTGTTTGTGCAGCAGTTGGGTGGCAAATGGTAAAAGAAAACACAAATAATTGACATCTGTATAGAAAAATCTACCTGAGCTATTTTGTTCAAAATCAACAGGCTTCTAATACTTAACAGTGTTATTGCTAATCAAGGTGTCCTTAGGGACAAGCTGACAGAGATGGGAGTAGATTCATACCTGGTGGCATGGATGGTGGACTATCTTACAGACAGACCTCAGTATGTGCGTCTCGGGAATTGCAGGTCTGACATTGTGGTCAGCAACACAGGTGCTTTCTCCGGTTCTGTTCAGCCTATATACATCGGACTTCCAGTACAACTCGGAGTCCTGCCACGTGCAAAAGTTCGCTGACGACACTGCTATCGTGGGCTGCATCAGGAGTGGGCAGGAGGAGGAGCATAGGAACCTCATCAAGGACTTTGTTAAATGGTGCGACTCAAACCACCTACACCTGAACACCAGCAAAACCAAGGAGCTGGTGGTGGATTTTAGGAGGCCCAGGCCCCTCATGGACTCCGTGATCATCAGAGGTGACTGTGTGCAGAGGGTGCAGACCTATAAATACCTGGGAGTGCAGCTGGATAATAAATTGGACTGGACTGCCAATACTGATGCTCTGTGCAAGCAAGGACAGAGCCGACTATACTTCCTTAGAAGGCTGGCATACTTCAACATCTGCAATAAGATGCTGCAGATATTCTACCAGACGGTTGTGGCAAGCACCTTCTTCTATGCAGTGGTGTGCTGGGGAGGCAGCATAAAAAAGAGAGACGCCTCATGCCTGGACAAACTGGTGAGGAAGGCAGGCTCTATTGTAGGCATGGAGCTGGACAGTTTGACATCCGTGGCAGAGCGACGGGCGCTGATCAGGCTCCTGTCAATAATGGAGAATCCACTGCATCCACTAAACAGGATCATCTCCAGACAGAGGAGCAGCTTCAGCGACAGACTGCTGTCACCGTCCTGCTCCACTGACAGACTGAGGAGATTGTTCCTCCCCACACTATGTGACTCTTCAATTCCACCCGGGGGGGTAAACGTTAACATTATACAAAGTTATTGTCTGTCTGTATACCTGCATTGTTATCACTCTTTAATATTTTCTTTATCAGTATGCTGCTGCTGGAGTATGTGAATTTCCCCTTGGGATTAATAAAGTATCTATCTATCTAAAATGGTGACAAAGCACTAATCTGCCTGTCAAATAACACATGACAATACCACTACTGCTACTATCACCACCTAATGCTAACCAGACACAATGGAAAACACCCTGCATTGTTCCTGTTCCAAAGAAGACGGGGGTCTCTTCACCTAATGACTACAGACCAGTGGCACTTATATCTCACGTCATGAAGACCTTTGAGAGACTGGTCCTGGAATATATGAGTCCTCTTGTGGTAGACCACCTGGACCCACTGCAGTTTGCCTATTGGACACAGATTGGAGTGGAGGATGCTATTATCTATCTCCTCCACAAGGCTTGGACAAACCTGGCAGCTCAGTGAGGATTACGTTTTTTGATTTCTTTAGCACCTTTAGTACCATCCAGCTATCCTTGTTAAGGGGTAAACCCAGAAATATGCAGGTGGAAGAGACTTTGGTGTCCTAGATAATGGACTGTCGGGCAGAACACAGTTTATCAGACTTAAGGACTGTGTCACTGATATGGATGTGAGCAACACTGGAGCACCTCAAGGAACAGGCCTGTCTGCTTTGCTCTTCACTCTCTTACACCTCGGACAATAAATATAACAGCAGCTCATGTCCTCTGCAGAAATTTTCAGATGATTCTGCACTTATGGGGTGTATTGATAAAGGGGACGAGACAGAGGAGAAGAATCAGGTGGAGAACTTTGTTTCTTGCTGCAAAGAGAACTGTCTGCATCCTAACATCAGCAAAACCAAAGAATTGGTTATTGAGCAAAGAGCCTCCATGTCCAGTCACTTATCAAGGAGTGGATGCTAAGGTGGTCCACTCCTACAAGTACTTGGGGGTCCACATTAATGACAGGTTGGACTGGTCTCAGAACACAGAGGAACTACACAAGAAAAGGCAGAGCAGGCTCTTTTTCCTTAGTAGACTGTGTTCCTTTAATATGGGAAGTGACATCCTTCACATCTTCTATAACTCTGTGCTGGTCAGTGCGATTTTCTACACTGTTGTGTATTGGGTCAGTAACATCACTTCAAGAGAGGTCCACCAAATCAACAAGCTAATTAAAAGGACATGCTTAGTTATTGGATGCACTCTGAACCTCCTAGAGGCAGAAGACAAGGAGAGAAAACAAAACTGAGCACCATTATGAACAATGCTGCACATCCTCTCTTTGACACAATAAGGACCGGTTTATACCTCACACGCACAACGAATACGCTCATGCATCACGGCTGCCACGCATTCCCAGCGTTCATTTGATGCATCCTCTGTGCACGTCCTCATAAATTAACACAACACATGCACAAGTTGCAAAAAAAAATCAGGGGGCGCAGTGTGTTCAAGTTGGAATGTGATGTCAGAGTATTAGTTTACTATCAACATGTGACAGCAAGCCACTTTGCAGATCCCACAAGACCGATATGCGTGCTTCGATGTTTGATGAATGGCTAGATGTGGTGAAGCAAATCATCTAACTTAAATGCTGACATGCAAATGTATTTGTGGTGTTTTTCTTCATCTATTTCTCACATAGCCAATACAAGCATCACATTTTCCCCATCGTAATGATGCAATACATTTAAAGGTCTCACATACCATCTTCTGTGTAGTCTTTTTTTTTTTTTTTTTTTTCCGCAACGGCATCAGAATGTGCGGAAGCGTATTTGAGTCACAGAGAAAAAGAAATTAGGGACACAGTAAAGAAAAAAGGGTCTGTTTCGTGATTAAAGTGGAAATTATTTTGTCATTAAAGGAGACCGTCGTAAATCACTATGAGCTTCTGGGGTTTCCTCTTACGCGGACAGCAGCAGCAGCAGGCAGTGACTGCCACACAGAACACATTACATTTATGATATTCCAGTTCTCTGCACATTTAGAATCCTTAGATTTATACTTGATATCACTGTCATGATGAAATGCATTAAAGTATGTATATCACATTTTGCAAATAAATCGTTTACTTCATTTAAATAATGAATACTGTTAATAATTACACATGTGAGGGTGACACAGTGGCGGAGCGGTAAGGCTGCTGTCTCACAGGGAGTCACATCCCTGGTGTTCCCTGCCTGGAGTTTGCATGTTTTTCTGGTGGGTTTCCACAGTGGGCTCCTGTTTCCTTCCAAGGACATGCAAGGATTGGGTTCCGGTGATGCTAGAATGACGCTAAAGTGTGTGTGTGTGTGTGTGTGTGTGTGTGTGTGCTTGTGTTCACCTTGTGATGAGCTGATGCCCCATCCAGGGATTGTTTCTGTCTCGCGACCAATGCTTGCTAGAATGGGCACATCTCTGGATTGATGGATGTAATCATTAAACAACCATCCTTTTCAGAAGTATTGTAGCAAGGAGTCCTGATAATTTAATGAATATTTCAGGCAATTCACAACATTTGCAAAGCTAAATGTCGTTTTCTCTCTGGAATGATATCTCGCACTGCTACCTGGTGAAATCCTCCAGAGTTAAACAGCAGTTTAACAGTTTAGCAGTAGCGTCCGCTGAAGCTCACGTCACGTGAAGTATAAAGCCGGCCTACCACTGAGTATTTTCAGCCAATGAATTATTCAGCAGAAAGTACTGGGGCGCCTTAATATCAACAGCAATACACCTTTAAGTCAGAAGTTTTCATTCTTTAAACTTTTCATCTTTGTTCAGACCAAAGAGGGTGTGCGTGCGTTTATTTATTTATCTACCTATTTATGTATTTATTTAAAGAGCTTCTGTAAAAAGTAAAACTTTCACCTGGGTACAAATAAAGTTCTATCTACCTATCTATTACTGTATATAGTGCCTTTCTATCTATCTATCTATCTATCTATCTATCTATCTATCTATCTGTCTATCTGTCTATCTGTTATATAGTGCCATTAACATATCTATCTATCTGACTAGAGCAGTGATTCTTAACCTTTTTTGAGTCACGGACCTCTTTAAGAATCTGATGAAAGCTATGGACCCCCTTTCCCCAGAAATATTCACATAAACACAACTTTGCATGCCATGAATATAATGTACTTTATTTACGAAGATATCATTGTCTCATACATATATGACATACGCAAAGAATTATTAAACTTTAAAGTAAATAATTTAAAATAAAATACTCCTTTTAATGCAAAAAATAATGGCCACTCATTATAATTATGAAATACAATCCCCTTGTGCAAATTAAAACAGATCATCTACTAAGTTTTCTTCTACCATTACTACTACTACTCTAAATCAACAGTACTGGGCTGTACAGTATAGTGGATATAAATGTTAATTTTCATCTGACCCTCACGGACCCCCTGAAATCCATCCGTGCACCCCCTAGGGGTCCATGGACCTCAGGTTAAAGACCCCTGGCCCAGAAGCTTTATTTTATATAGTGCCAAACAGCATACCACAATACTGCTACTACTAATGTTAACCAGTCACAAGCTTTGCTGTATGTGGAGCCTAATAACATGTAACAATGGCGATATTACTGTGAACCCACACTAACCAGACACATTACATGCTTTTCTTTTTTTTTTGTCATTTCCAGGTGTGTGGTGTGCCTTCTTCTCAACCTTTTCCGCTGCTGTTCTTTTCATCAGTTTCCCATTCCTAAACCTTATGTCTTTTCGCGTTTTAACTCCTCCAGCCGCAGTGCTGCTCTTCTCAAGAACAAATGAATTCCGCAACCTGCAGGCAAAGTCATTGCTAAAATGTATTGCCTGACCTTGGTGCATATTTGATATTGGCCTCCTGTGTGCAGGCACACACCTTTCAGGAGAATCTCGACTGAGGAGAATAAGCTTTATTGCTGTTAGCTGGAGAGAAATGAATTGTGACTCATCACTGCAGGCTGTAATCCTAATTATAAAGTGCCCGGTACTTCGGTCAACAAGCTTAGACAACTCCTACTGTCACAGCTTTATAAGCAAAGCAGTTCTTGGATTATGAAGCTAAAATAAAATTCCAGTGAAGTGTGGCGCCGGTGTGTGCTTGATGTTGTTTGCCACTTCATTGTAATGGGCACATATGGGTATTTGAACAGCCAGTCCTCCGTTTACTGAACCTGCTCATACTGTTTAGGGGCTTAGATGGGCTAAGCCTATCCCAGCAGTGCTGGGCACAAGGCAGGAAGCAACCTGGAATGGGGCACCATCTGCCTTTGAATATTCTCAATTTTAAGTCAAGGCTTAAAACTGGGATTTATTTTGGATTAGGAGAGCATGGGGGTCATGATCACTGGAAAGGAGTGTGTGGCGCTCCCGATATCTATGCAAAAGGACGAAGGTCCAAGTCTTTAGAGTCCTGGTGTTTCCTGTCTTGCTATATGGTTGGGAGACATGGACGCTATCCAGTGACCTGAGATGAAGACTGGACTCCTTTGGTACTGTGTCTCTTCTGAGAATCCTTGGGTACCGTTGGTTTGACTTTGTGGTGAATGAGCGGTTGCTCATGGAGTCCTGAATGAGGCACATTACCTCCACTGTGAGGAAGCATAAGTTACGACACTACGGCCATGTGGCACGATTCCCTGAGGGTGACCTAGCTTACAGGATCATCAATGCTGTGCCAGATAGATATTCATTTCTGTAGGGTTATTAATTTCCCCTTGGGTTTAATAAAGTATCTATTAATCAACTGGGATCCCAAGCTATTTTGTCATGTGGTGGGTGCGGCAATGTGCTGTACCAGTATGTAGTCCCCAACCTGATCTGGCTTGAGACTCAACCCTTTAGCGTAGTCCTGCGTGAGTGGCAGGTACGACCATTTGGCTTTTATTTAAATTTGTTTTCTTGGTCTTGACTGTCACTGAGGAAATTTTTGTACTCGACTTTTATTCCGTTTTTCCCGTTCTCAACAGAGGTGGGTAGTAATGAGTTACATTTACTCCGTTACATTTACTTGAGTAACTTATAAAAAAAATTGTACTTCTAAGAGTAGTTTTACTGCACCATACCTTTAACTTTTACTTGAGTATATTTGTGAAGAAGAAACGCTACTCTTACTCTGCTACATTGGGCAACACTCGAATCGTTACTTCTTTTCCATTAGATACAGTACGCTATATTTTTGCCAAAGAGAATCCACCAGTGGATCTACTGCATGACTGTTTCACCAATTGGATGTAGCAACAATAATCACAAGACTCCATTTCACCAATCAGACGTAGCAACGATAATCACGACTCCGTTTCACAAATCAGACGTAGCCATGCAGTCACATGACCACACACAAACTGTTGCATCCTAGCGGCACAAATTCCTTACAGATAGCGGGCAAGGAAAGAAAGAATACTGTACATGAAAAATGAGAGCCAACCTCTGCTTAACCATCACTTCACTGAGTGAACAACAAGCAGGTTTTGACCAAACATGCACAGACACAGACAGTCAAGGTAAAGTGAGACTTCTTGGACGTGCACAAGCTGCCTTGCTCTAATGTTATTTTCTATCAGCTGTGCTATTTCGAGGGCCAGTGAATATGCAGTATTATACTGTCAGTGTACAGCAGGGGTGCCCGCACTGTTTTCAGCTTGCGAGTTACTTTTAAAATGACCAGGTCGAAATGATCTACCTACATTAAAAATGCTATATATATATATATATATATATATATATATATATATATATATATATATATATATATATATATATTATATATATATATATACATACATACATACACACACACACTGAGTATACTTTATACATAAAATATATCTTGTCGTACCTTGCATAACTGAATAACCCTTATGGCACAATAACAATTTAATACATTTATGGTCACTACAGTATTTGGATTCAATAATCTTCCTGTTGGAAAAGGCTGACTCGCATAAATAAGTAGACCCGAATAACACAGTCAAGGAGGTAGCACATTTCCTCATGTTTGGGTACTTTTCCTCTGTGAGTAAGTTCCAAAACTGTCCATGAGCCCCATACTTCAGCTGAATGTCATCCTGTAGTGTCAAAATCTCATCCTCCACTGTAGAGGAGTTTTAGGTGAAACAGTGTTGCAATTTTTGATGCGGGTGAATCCCCCTCAACATCTTCCCTAAATGGATAGCACTTAAATGTAGCAATTGGCTCAAGTAAAGCTGAGTCTTGAAACCGTCTGTCAAAGTCTGACAGACAATTTTCAATCTGCTTTGTGTAGCGTATGCTGTCAAGTTGCACGCACGCCTTCCATTGCGTCTCCAGCTCTGACGCGAGGCTTTGGATGTTCCCCAAATCAAGGCGCTGCAGCTTTGAGGACAGATGTTGCATTTTTCGTTTGAAAGCATTAACTGAACTAATCATATTGACCATGAAGTTCTCTTTTCCTTGCAGCTGTAAATTAAGCTCATTCAACATGTTGGTCAGATCGGAAAAAAATGCCAAGTCTAGTGGCCATTGATCGTTATTAAGTTGCTTGTATTCTGCATGTTTAATGACAAGGAGAAACTCCTTTTTCTCCGGCCAGGGGTCTTGAAATCTCAGCAGGAATTTCTCTCTAGCTATCTGCCTCAACGAAGGCCTCTTTTTATCATCTCTCCATCCCGGAAGGACTTCTTATGCTTAATGATCGAGTGACTCACCCGGAACGATGCTTCGGTGTGTCTGCCTTTGCTTTTTAATTCAGCTGAGTGAAAAATGACGGCTGTTCGATTAACTGCGATTTTAGTTTTCTCTCCTTTCTCTTTCTCTTTCTCAGATCGCTTTTCGGAAGGAAGTCAGTTTTGTAGTTTTTATGAACAGCTCGAAGTGCCTTTCCACATTTTCCTTCTTTGGAATAGAAATGATAGATTGACCGATCAGACAAATGCTCTTCGATTGTGACATTGTAAGAGAAAAAAAATCCTCTTCCAATTCCACATCCAGCCCATACCCTCCCCCCCTAAAACAACACTTTTTTTTTAAAATCCCTTCTTTAGTCGATATAAATTGGAAGGCTAACTAGATCACAGCTGCAGTTTTGCAGTAGCTCACGCGTTTGATCGTGCGTGCAGGATGACCAGTGTGTTAGCAGAAAAGAGATCTCAGACTGGCTGCCCTGCATGTCAATCAAGTGGCAAATGCCATAGGGAGGATATATGATAAACTAACATTTAACAAAAAAATGTTTTTGAACGCAACGCGATCTACCTGCACTACCTTTCCGATCGACGTATTGGAAATATACAATATAATACAATATACGTATTGGTGTACAGTATATCTCGTCACTGTAAGTAGTTTGCACTGTTCAAACATACGTGTTACCTACTGTAGGTATTGGCTTCAAAAGTTTTGTTGTGAAAAACTGAGATTTGGAACTTTGTGTTATTTGTGCATCTTTATTTTGTAAAGATGTTATTTAGTTTTACTCATTTTTTATTTTATTATTCGGAAACAGCAGAATTTGCACATTTTTTTATATTTGTGTCTGTCTTATTACAACATTTCTAAAAAATAAATCATTTATTATGATCAAACAATTACTCAGTACTTGAGTAGTCTTTTCACCAAGTACTTTTTTACTCTTACTTGAGTAATTTTTTTGGATGACTACTTTTTACTTCTACTTGAGTCATATTATTTTGAAGTAACGCTACTCTTACTGGAGTACAATTTTTGGCTACTCTATCCACCTCTGGTTCTCAACATCTTTTAACAAAGCTGGGCTTATTTTGCGCATGCAGTGGGACCACTGGGTGAATGAATGGAAACAAATGGCTACACTGATGACAAACCCAGCACAGCTAAGGGCACTAACCTAACTGGGCCACACTAGAGAATGGTCAGGGATGGGCTTGGATGGTGGAGAGTTATTTAATTGTTGTTGTTTTTTTATCCTCCATTGTGCAGTTACCACCTGAGCTATAATGTATGTTACACTTATTTTATGTTTTACCATTAATATAACCTGACGGGATACTTCATTCTCCCAATATCAGTGAGACTCATGGAAGGGGGCTGTCATGGACTGGTGCTCCCTTGAGACTTGCACCCTGAAGCTAGTGGGACAGACTCCAGCCTCTGTGATCTAGAACTGGACAAAGCAGACTCAGATAACAATAGTGAGGCTATGAGATAATAAAAAGACATGGTTTGACCGAGACCACCAGCACTAGCAGCGGGAAAACCAAGCAGTTACTCAAGTCCAAGAGCATGGAGGCGCAGATGCTGCACTACAGGGAGAAGCCACTGCATGGCCAGTTCTTCAACAACCTGGACAGGCCATATGTCGACAAGGACCTGACACAGACACGTGACTTCAAAGTGCAGGTCTCAAGGCGCTCAAGATCAGGCCTTGAACATCCGTCACCCCCAGAAGTATATCATAAGCATACCAGTCAACAGCAAATGCTATCTGTGGGTGAAGCCACATGGGACCAGTACATCTAGACACTAAGTGTCACGACAAGGTCAGAATGTACCTGGCACTGGGCACTATGCCAACGATGATGGACAAGTAGTATGAGCAGACACCAGACGTGGTCATTGACACCAGAGACTGTGTCATCATGCAGGACAAGACTATTGCCACAGATCGTGCAATCACCGCCAATAGGCTAATCTGGTTTGGGAATCTTAATGCCAGTAAGGAAAAAAAAAAAGGAACAAATTAAATGGTAAAATGGAGTAATAAAATAACAAGGCCTCCACAGTCAAATCTGACAGACCTGTTTAACAGGAAAAGCAGAGCGTCTTCTGTCAGACAGTACTCACCCGCCAGGTGTTACCATCAGGCCACAGGTTCAGCCACTTCAAACACTCTTTCATTCCAACTGCTGTTATTCAGCTTTAATAAAACTCTACAGGCTTAAATCTCAGCATGAACAGCTGTCATTTGCATCAAATCTTCAAGTGAGCCTAAACGCTGCTTTCATTTTTATGTGTACTATGTTTGTTGTCACTCCTATATTATACAGCACGTACAGTATGTGTACTAAGGGTATCTTTGGTGGCTGCGTTCTTTGTCATGTGTTATTAATGTTACGTTGTGGTTTTATTCTAAAACCTGCAGACAGAATAATAAGGGGTATAAGCTTCATCTTGTTTTAATTTGTGCTCTTCTTATAGTGTGAGTGAATAATTTAGAGGTAACAGTAGTTTGGTTTGACGTGCATATTGAAATATATACATGCATTTGATATTAATGTCATGAAGAGAACTGCTGTGGTGAGGTAAATAAGCAGAATGTTCCAGGGGTATGGATCAGCAAACTGGTTGATGTAAAGTGCTTTCACACACCTAGTAAAGATTGCGAGTTGGCACATATAAGGTATTCATAACAGAAAAAGAGCTTAATTTAAGAGATATGCAAGAACAAGGATGAAATGGAGAAATACCGATTTCAGGCTGGTTGTGCTCTGTACCAAAACACCTCATGTCTTTTAACCAGTCAGAGTACGTAAGCATTAATTAAAAACTATTATGCAAATTCATTTGTTATTAAATAGACTTGTGCCCTTATTTCTCTGATCATTCTGACCACGTTGTAAGAGACGGCTGTGATGAGGGCTCCTTCTTCAACATGGTGCTGCAACAGGAAATAAGGACACGGACAACTTATCTCTGGCCTGATTTCGGACTCAAAAACATTGGATCAGACTTGTCCTGGTAGAGGATAACTTACTTTCTTTAATTAACATGTTCAATTTCAATCACAATAGACAGACAGACAGATGTGAAAGACTATTTTAGACAGACAGACACATGTGAAAGGCTATATTACATAGACAGACAGATGTGAATGGCTATATTAGACAGACAGATGTGAAAGACTATTTTAGACAGACAGATGTGAAAGGCTATATTAGACAGACACACAGATGTGAAAGGCTATATTACACAGACAGATGTGAAAGGCTATATTAGACAGACACACAGATGTGAAAGGCTATATTACACAGACAGATGTGAAAGGCTATATTACACAGACAGACAGATCTGAAAGGCTATATTACATAGACAGATGTGAAAGACTATTTTAGACAGACAGACACATGTGAAAGGCTATATTAGACAGACACACAGATGTGAAAGGCTATATTACACAGACAGATGTGAAAGGCTATATTACACAGACAGACAGATCTGAAAGGCTATATTACACAGACAGACAGATCTGAAAGGCTATATTACATAGACAGATGTGAAAGACTATTTTAGACAGACAGACAGATGTGAAAGGCTATATTAGACAGACACACAGATGTGAAAGGCTATATTACACAGACAGACAGACAGATGTGAAAGGCTATATTACACAGACAGACAGATCTGAAAGGCTATATTAGACAGACAGATGTGAAAGACTATTTTAGACAGACAGATGTGAAAGGCTATATTAGACAGACACACAGATGTGAAAGGCTATATTACACAGACAGACAGACAGATGTGAAAGGCTATATTACATAGACAGACAGATGTGAATGGCTATATTACATAGACAGACAGATGTGAATGGCTATATTAGATTGACTGACAGACAGATGTGAAAGGCTATATTACATAGACAGACAGACAGACAGAGAGATGTG
This sequence comes from Erpetoichthys calabaricus, assembly GCF_900747795.2. Lineage (NCBI taxonomy): Eukaryota > Metazoa > Chordata > Cladistia > Polypteriformes > Polypteridae > Erpetoichthys > Erpetoichthys calabaricus. Next base: position 24,916,293 of record NC_041401.2, read on the forward strand.
AATGGCTATATTAGACAGACACACAGACAGATGTGAAAGGCTATATTACACAGACAGACAGATCTGAAAGGCTATATTACATAGACAGACACATGTGAAAGGCTATATTACATAGACAGACAGATGTGAATGGCTATATTAGATTGACTGACAGACAGATGTGAAAGGCTATATTACATAGACAGACAGACAGACAGAGAGATGTGAATGGCTATATTAGACAGACAGACAGGCAGATATGAAAGGCTACATTACATAGACAGCCAGACAGATGTGAATGGCTATATTAGACAGACAGATGTGAAAGACTATTTTAGACAGACAGACAGATGTGAAAGGCTATATTACACAGACAGACAGACAGACAGACAGACACATGTGAAAGGCTATATTACATAGACAGACAGACAGGCCCACACTTCATTGATCCCAAGGGAAATTCCAGAAAATTATCACCTGCGAAGGCCTCCTTTGTGGCTTCTAACCCGAGTCCCTTTGACTTTGGTTGCTAGTCTGACAAGTTCTCAACTTTCTAGGTACAAACCATTTCCAAACAGCCCACTTCAAGCTGAACTTTATGATTTTTATCTTAATATTTACTATGATGGTTCAAAGAGTGAACCACTTTTCTCAGTCATGTTGTGGCCACCAAACTGTTTCATTTTGACAGCATTTGCGTCCAGCATACCTGTTCCATCACAGTGGTTTTCGTATGCTGCCTCTATGACTGCCTCCTGGTCAAACTGCTCCAATGAAATCTATTTAAACAAAAAAAAAAAAAAATCAATGTACCTTTTGCATACATTTACTGTTACAATCATTCAGGGGAGTTGCTGGTCTCTACTGTTATTATTAAAATAGTCACATCTTATTCAGGACAATCCCTAAGGTCATGTTAGAACCCAGTAATTCATTAAAACCAAAAAAAGTTTTAGTCCCGAAGACCACATGCAGCTAGTGTGTAATTCTTTACATTTACTGACAATAAATTTAATCTGCCACAAATCTGCCCAAGCCTGTGAACTGTGTGATGACTCAATGGATTCGAGATTACCTGCCAATCCATCTAGCTTGGCATCATTTGTAAATTTCACTTTTGGACACGGTGTTTGGTCTCCAGGCTATTAAAAGGACATATCAGTGCTAGAAAAAGCTTAGAGAAGAGCGACTAGGCTGATTCCAGGGCTACAGGGGATGAGTTATGAGGTAAAATTAAAAGAGCTGAGCCTTTACAGTTTAAACAAAAGAAGATTAAGAGGAGACCTGACTGAAGTGTTTAAAATTATGAAGGGAATTAGTGCAGTGGATCGAGATGGTGACTTTAAAATGAGTTCATCAAGAACACAGGAGCACAGTTGGAAACTTGTTAAGAGTAAATTTGCACCAACATTAGGAAGTTTTCTTTACACAGAGAACCACAGACACTTGGAATAAGTGACCAGGTAGTGTAGTAGACAATCAGACTTCAGGAACTTTCAAAGTGGATAGGCCTGGAAAGCTTTGCTGTGCTGAATGGCCTGTTTTCATCTAGATTGTTCTGTTGTTCTAATTTCTATTCTTGTGGCCAAGTGAATTTTCTTGGACTCGCACCACATGGTATCTCAGTTTGCAGATCTGCACTCTGATGGACTGCTGGCGGTCAGCTGTGACCCTCCATCATCTGGCTCAGAAGCAGCATCCTCACAGCATGACATAATAGGAGAGGCTCCTAATCTCAGCTGCTCAGAGACTACATGTGAACACCACAAAGTTCCACCGGCAGTTCACCAGGGTGCAGATCATTGTATCCCTTTGTTGCTCCCTCACAGAATTCCAGCATGTTAGTAAAACAGAACCTCCATCTTCTGAACCCATGCTGACTGTTCCCATATTGCCATATGATGCTAAGTCTTTTCCTTAATAACTGACTTCTCATAAAAATACAAAATGGGTAGGATCAAAAACCTAGAACCACAGACGCATGGGATAAGTGACCCAGTATTGTGGTAGACAGTAAGACTTTAGGGACTTTCAAAACTCGACTTGATGTTTATTCGGAAGAAATAAGTGTACAGGACTGGTGAGCTTTGTTGGGCTGAATGGCCTGTTCTCATCTAGATTGTTCTAATGAACTAACTTTGGCCCTCCAGGAGCTACATGGCCTAGTGTGATGGTGGCAGTTCTCTGCTCTGGTCATTTACCCTTTTCCAGGCGGCTTGCAGGCATAGAGTTAGCACTGTTCTCTCCCAGCTCCACAGTTCAGGCATCAGTTCCATCTGGCAGTGTGGAGTTCACTTGGGTTTCCCCCTTCCAGTTTCTTCTCATTTCCCAAACCCACGTGCTGACATTCATCGGCAGCTCCACATTTTCCTATTGTGAGTGAGACTGCCCTGGGTTGCCATCAGCATTGTACCTTACACCTCTGGGCTATTCTGCAGCATCTCATAATCAGGTGTTGGGACAGGTGGGTTCAGAAAATGAACAAAACAATGGAGTGTCCAACCAACCAACCAAACTATGAGTGTCACACTGTTTAGAGGAACTGCTGCCTTCCCGGCTTCAGATTCAAGCCCAGTCGAATTTACTGTACACTTAGAAAGTGGCTGCACGACTCGACGAGTGCTTACCTTTTCAGCAGACGATGCCTCACATGATGATGAAACATCTTGTTCCTCAGTCCTTGTGCTACCTTTTGTGACAACATGCTTTGATCTTGACACTTCCTGCAACAGACAAAAATGGCCTGTCGGGTAATTTCTTTTTATTGATATGAAATGTTATTTTCAACAAAATGCTGGGGACCAATTAATGTTTGTAAAGTGAATGCTAGAAAGCTCAAGTGGGAAGCATTTTAATGGATTGCAGACATGATTAATATTCAATACTAACACTGAGTGGCAGCGCCTTTGAAGGACATTTTATTAAAAAAGGCTTTTTTCACCTCTTTTTGCATATAAAACCCCCATTGGCAGAGAAGGTTTTGTTTTATCTCAAACTTAATTGAAATCAACTATGTGTTCAAAATCTGACATTCATTGGGTGCCATTTGCAGCATTAGATAGCATATTACATAATCTGCGCCTTCAGAATGTATTCAGACCCCCTTCACTTTCTTCACATTTTGTTAGGTTGCAGCCTTGTGCTAAAATCATTTCAATTTAATTTTTCCAACATTAAGCAAAACTCAATACCCCAGAATGACAAAGGGAAAACAGGATTCTAAAAACTTAAGTATAAAAAAAATAATGACAAGCATTTGGACCCTTTACTGAGTACTTCATTGAAGTGATTCCAGTTTGGAGAGGGGTCTTCTTTGGTTTGATGCAACAAGTTTCACACATCTGGATTTCGAGATTTTTTTTTGCCATTCTTCTCTGAAGGTCATCTCAGTCTCTGTCAGAGTCTGGGCACTGGTTTGGTCACTCAAGAACATTTCTAAAGCTGACCCTGAGCCACTCCTGTATTGTCAGTGCTTTTCACTTACTTATGTCAATGGACGATTTCACTTTTATATTTTTAATAAATATGAAGAAGACTCCTAAAATACTGTTTTTTCAGTTTGTCATTATGGGGTATTGGGTGTTCCTTGATGGGTAAAAAATTAATTTAAAGGAATTTTAGCACAAGGCTGCGATATAACAAAGCATATATACACATACATAAATACATACTTTAAAAAATATATGTATACTGTATATATACATACACAGGTAGATAGATAGATAGATAGATAGATAGATAGATAGATAGATAGATAGATAGATAGATAGATAGATAGATAGATAGATAGATAGATAGATAGATAGGAAAGGCACTATATAATAGATAGATAGATAGATAGATAGATAGATAGATAGATAGATAGATAGATAGATAGATAGATAGATAGATAGATAGATAGAATGACTAAAAGAAAAGGAAGAAAACTAAAAAAAAAAGAAAAACTGCTGACTGAGCAGTCATATACATACATATATATATATACACATATATATGTATACGTATATTATATATATATATATATATATACACACACACATATACATACATACCATCCATCCATTATCCAACCCGCTATATCCTAACTACAGGGTCACGGGGGTCTGCAGGAGCCAATCCTAGCCAACACAGGTTGCAAGGCAGGAAATAAACCCCGGGCAGGGTGCCAGCCCACCGCAGACATATTATATATATATGCATATACAAATATACATACATACACATTATATATATATATATATATATATATATATATATATATATATATATATATATATATACATACAGTATACATGGTGTATATATATACATACATATATACATACTGTACATATATACACACATATGCATACATATATTTACATATACATATACAAACACAGAGCTGCTTGTTTTTGAAATTACATTTATTAACACAAGCATATTTGCTGCTAGCGCTTTGACTTCCTGTGTTTTTTTAAGGCTTAATACAAAATATAAATTGACCATTTCAAAAATAGCCTGTGTGTTTTTATTAAGTTAATGTTATTTTTATCAGTGCCTACATTTCTTTATCATAACATAAAATGAGTTGTAGAGATAAATAATGAGATTTTTTTGATAACAACAAAAGCTGCACACTTCTCACTCGGTTTACTTTTTAAATTACACATTAAATGATTAAGTGTTTCTGAAAATAAAAGAAAATGTAATTTTTAAAACGCAGGAATAGTTGCTGCAAACATCTTTTCATATCCTAAGTACAGAAGCTCCTTTTTCATCCTCTGGATTTAGCACTGGAGCATTTCCATCAGCAATGGCCAAATATAATAAGAGTGGAAATGCAATTGTGTTTTCTCTCCACACACAACATAGAAGTCTGAATAAAAGACAAACACATCATGTAGGGTGGTGGTGCCAGTCAGGTAAGGCACAGGAGGGTGGTCAGCCCTGACATCTGTGAAGCTTTAAGAAATGAATGCCATGTGTGGAATCGAGCAAGCATTTCCTTTGTGAGACTGTCACATCTTTGCCATCATGTTAAAACACACTTAAGTTCTTTATTGTGTTGTGTTCTGTCCCGTTCTTTTCACTTCATCTTGTTGGAGCAGACTGTTCCCATTCTAAGCACAGGTTCGTAGCTGAAACACGATGTGCTACACAGATAAACACAAGCGACCACAAAACCCCAAATTACTGTGTGTATGCAAGGCCTCCATCCCCATCTCCACCCAGACATGATGCGGACACTGAAGATGCATTTTAATTCCAGATTTAAATATAATCCAGCTAAACAACATATAGATTCAATCTATGTGTGCAGGGCTGGCACTTAGCGGTGGGTGTGCAATGTGTGAAACCGCATCCGAAAGTGTCCACCAGCAACAAAGTTTGTGTAATGCACATTATGTGACTTCCATATTTCCCCTGACACCAGGGACAATTCTGCCATATTGGCAAACTAGGCATAGAGGACAGCCAAAATTTCCATTTTGTCAGCTATAATAGACGTAGCCAGGGATGTGCCAGGAGAGGGTGGCTACATGTGATATTTGGTGTAGAATCCTTGATTTTCCTTGCACATCCTCCCCTCACTCATCAATCTGACATCCATGTGTGACTTGAATGAATCTCCAAAATGGACCAAAAAACTCCCAATGTTCGATCTCCAATAATATGCATAAACAATTGCTTTCAATATTTCATAGACTGGGCACAACATTTTCACTTTTGCCCAGGGCAGAAAATAACTAAAACCAGCAGTGGTAGCGATGCACTATTTACTGTACTTGCTACCCCACTTGGCCCCTCTACCAGTGTAAAGTATCGAGTTCCAGATGTGCTCTACACAGCATGTAGAATTTGATACTGAATTGTGCCCATTTACATGTGATGCTCTGTATCCACGACAGCCTTCCCTTGTAATCCCTGAGACTTTCCTCAATACTTATATCACAATCAAGAACATACACCTTCTGCATATACAGTATGTGCATCTGATGCACATCTCACAGTTTGTGCAGTTTTCAGTTTTGGGTGATTGGCTTCAGCATTGTCCTTATTATTAGTGAAATGTGTGTATTTCTCAATGAGAGAAGAATGACACTTATGAATACTTTGCCGAGAAAAGAACTGTACCATCTCTGGACTGGCTTACCCATTATGCCATGCAGTATCAATAGGCTGAAAAACACCCACTTGTTGCCTGCAGTGACAAGTTGCCAGTGACTGTGACAAGCAAATGGTTTATGGGGACTTTTCTGACATTGCTCAGCATAGCGGTTCATTTCAATGACTGTTTTCTCCAGCAGACTGTCAATTGTAAGTAGCCCAGATAATGATGATCAACAGGTATCTTTAGACCAGGGTTACCCATAAATGGGCCACAAGGCCGTGCAGAATTGTCAGCAGTAGTATGACAACAACAAATAATAATACTGTGAATAATTCATTACATTTATATAGCACTTTTCTCACTGCTCAAAGCGCTACTGCACACAGTGAGGACCCGGGACATGAACCCATGTTACCCAACTCCTGATGTTATAAGGTGGTGGTGATGGCCAAATATGTCTTCATTCCAGTCATGGCACAATGGAAGAAGCTTGTATGTACACAGTGTTTTCCATATTGCAAGACAAAAACCTAGCAACTCAACTGACCAATGAGGAAAGACTGCCTAACCAATGAAAACATTGGATTACTATCATGTGATTTAAATGCTGTGACTGCGTGATATAAATGGCAGGTGTTGTTCATTTGTGAAAAACAACAATATTGTGTACATGAAGCTCAGGAAAAATGAAATCTAGAAATTATAGGGGCGACGACATTGTCTCAATTTGCCAGAAACTTGAAAGATGTGACATACTAGGTTTTACCATAGCTGGTGAGCCATGATCTTCTTATTTCAAGGCAGTAGCACTACCACTGCGCTACCTGCACAAACATCAGTGAAACCTGACAGGTGGGAGTCTACCAGACTGGTGTCCGTTTTACTGTCCCTGTCCGTGTCTGATGACCAATTCACATCATCATCACTATCACTTGATTCAAGCAATGGTTCAGTTTCAATTTGTTCTAAACTTGCTTTACGGCTTTTTTCTTTGCCATTGTGCTTTTGGATGAAGTGTCCGTCCCACTCATGATTATTGATGAGCTACAAACAATTACCACAGAGTGGCAGAATGCATAGAAATATTCATGATATTTTTTTTGAAGCATAATGATATTTCATCCAACTAGATGGCAGTAGAATACCGTTCCAAGAGTTTTAAGATTATAAAGCATATCATTACATGTCACCCTGACTCTGACTTGGGCTTAACTGTATTTACATAGACTTCCGAGCCTGATGTTGCCAAGGATGTTAATAAATAATAATTTGCCATGAAAACCAGGTATGGGCTGGCATTCTGGCCAACAGGACAAGGGGAAACCAATCGCATGGACTATTTGCTCCCCCAATACAATAGTCGGAAGTCTTCCTGGACTACATGGATACCCGCAGGGCAGGCTGGGAATTGCACTCCCATTAGACAGCCTTGCTGTATTCCAAGAGTGCCACCAGGGGAAGTTGCGGTGACAGATCATCCCCACTTTAAGGAATTTCTGTCTGACCTGGAAGCGCTTCCAACCTGTAGTGCGGTAACACCGGAAAGACTCTTAGATCTGCCATAAAGGGAGCTGCTCGACCTCATCCAGGTGAGTCAGAGTCAGGAGGCAGCATGAGAGAATTTATATTTGTGCACTCAGGCTGGTGTTGTGTAAGAAAGGTGTTGGAAGTGAATATAAAGTTTATTTGAATCCAGGTGTTGGTGTGTTGGAAGGCTTGGGGGCTCAGTGGTCACAAATTAAAAACAGATACTAGTAAGATGGTACAGAAATAATAATAATAATGAAAAAATATTACATATATTATATTACATGCTTTTTCTGCATGTGACACTGGAATTGCTTATTTTAACAATAATGTAGATATAGCCATGATGAAATGTCAATCGTCCTTTGTTTTGCAGGCTACCCCATAAAGACAGGAACACAAAAACTCAAGAGAGGCATAACCTGGAAATGTTTAAGCCTCTAGGAACCAAAAGGTCTTCAGGGGACCAGCAACACACAACTTTAATAGTCGAGCAGCCACCCCTCCTGTGCATTTGACATTACTCAGTCATTCCAGGTTCCATGCCGATGTGGAGTCTGTATATGTACAGTTTTCTCTCACATCCCAAAGGCTTGCAGGTCAGGTTTAATTTGACTTCCTCTGAGTGTGTCCTGAGATGGACCGGCTAACAGTCCAGGGCCCAATTCTGCCATGAAGCTCAAAGCCCCCCTGTGACCCTTAACTGGTTAACTTGTTTAGAAAATGGACCAGCTAACAGTCCAGGACCCAATGCTGATTGGCTCAAAGCCCCCCTGTGACCCTTAACTGGTTAACTCGTTTAGAAAATGGACTGGCTAACAGTCCAGGGCCCAATGCTGATTGGCTCAAAGCCCCCCTGTGACCCTTAACTGGTTAACTCGTTTAGAGAATGGACTGGCTAACAGTCCAGGGCTCAATGCTGATTGTCTCAAAGCCCTCTTGTGACACTTAACTGGTTAACTCGCTTAGAAAATGGACTGGCTAACAGTCCAGGGCCCAATGCTGCCATGATTGGCTCAAAGCCCCCTTGTGACCCTTAACTGGTTAACTCGCTTAGAAAATGGACCAGCTAACAGTCCAGGGCCCAATGCTGCCATGATTGGCTCAAAGCCCCCTTGTGACCCTTAACTGGTTAACTCGCTTAGAAAATGGACTGGCTAACAGTTCAGGGCTCAATGCTGCCATGACTGGCTCAAAGCCCCCTTGTGACCCTTAACTGGTTAACTCGCTTAGAAAATGGACCAGCTAACAGTCCAGGGCTCAATGCTGATTGGCTCAAAGCCCCCTTGTGACCCTTAACTGGTTAACTCGCTTAGAAAATGGACCAGCTAACAGTCCAGGGCCCAATGCTGCCATGATTGGCTCAAAGCCCCCTTGTGACCCTTAACTGGTTAACTCGCTTAGAAAATGGACCAGCTAACAGTCCAGGGCCCAATGCTGCCATGATTGGCTCAAAGCCCACTTGTGACCCTTAACTGGTTAACTCGCTTAGAAAATGGACCAGCTAACAGTCCAGGGCCCAATGCTGATTGGCTCAAAGCCCCCCTGTGACCCTTAACTGGTTAACTTGTTTAGAAAATGGAAACCCCTGCATACTGCATGTCCTTACGTCTTACCTTGTGCATCCTGAAGTAAACCTGCAAAAAGGCAACGAGTGACAGAGAGCAGAAGCGAAAGAGTAAATTCAACAGGGTGGACGGCAATACATTTCAACTCTTGAACCTCCATTTGCATTACAATATGGTTAATTACCTGTACAGATTTGTGCTGGTAATGGATCTGGGTGACTGTGCTGTGCGAAGATGCAATTTCTTGGCTCTCAAATTGTTTCTTCACGCTGGCAAGCCCTCCAGGCAAAGACCGGGCTTCCGTCTCTTCCACAGCCTAATGAAGCGGGGAAAAGAACATTAGCTGTCGTCCCTTCAGATGCAAAGAAACGCATAGGATGGCCTTAATAATACATTTCTGACTCTCGTCTTTTGGTAACACTCCATCCTGTTAGGCAAGAAGTTTAACAAGTCAAAACAGCAGCCGCGTCTCGCTGCTTTGGGCAGATATATATGAGCCGAGCGTTCAGCCGGCTTGCACTTGTAGAGACAAATGGCTGTGACATTTCAGCCTCCCATGTCAGACGTCTCCAAGCAGGCCGGCGACTGAGGTAAAGGTGATTTACGAGCAGCAGTGCCCAGGTTAAATCTGTAGGGGGCGCACAAAGCATGCAATGGCCTAAGCAACTGCCCTGCCCCTCTGCTGACTCACATATTCTTTCCTTTAAAAATCATGACAACTCCCACCTTAGTAATATTATGTGGAATTAAAAACAGGGATCCTATTGTGCTATTCGAAGAAGTAGAGACCCTCTCATGTCATCACCTCCACCTCCATTAATAAACAGTAGACAGGATACAAGTCAGCCTTCAGGCACATACAGCTAAAGACATTCGGAGAGCCAGCCTGTCATCTCATTGGATGCTCGTTTCTGTTCCTACTGTACGACTTGCATGACCGTCTGAGTGTGTGCATTTAATAATTATGGGGTAGCACTTTGTCAGTAATTGGGTAATAAAGACAATAAAATAACTGACAACTTCGCTTCACGTTTTCATATAAACATCCTGGCATCTTACTGCAAATCACAAATGAATTAGCAGGCTGCTTTGCAGGTTACTTATTTATTCCCAGGAAAACAAATCTGTAAAATATGCAGGCCAAGAAGGGTCTTACACCTGCTATCCAGCCCCTCTCGCACCCTCGTTAGTGCAGGAAGGATTCCGAGACAAAGAGTGTTGTTACATTTCATGGAGAGCCAAAGCAGGCCTAATATAAAACACTAGAAGTGTCCGAGATGCCCAATTCTCCTAACTGTTAAACACTCCCCTCCTGGTTTATATGTCATATCCTTAGATTTCTAACACCACATCATGGATTAAGAACCAGGAATAGAAATGATTTTTGTTTGCAAGGGGCTTAGCAGCACATCTCAAACGCGTCACTGGTGTTTGCAGAGCTCAGGGCAGCACAATGGCCTCACCCACTGCTGGTGTGCCGTTCTGTGCAGCTGAGCTCCACTTGTCCTCTGCTTCGGGTCTCATGCTCTCAACTTTATATGAAGGCACTCAGTGATGTAAGTACTTGGACTCTTCGCTGTGGCACTCCAAACTGTGCTCAAGTGCATCCTGTTTGCCTTAATTCTCCTTGAGATTTGTCACGAAATTGATTGGAGTCCACCTTTGCCAAACTCTACTAACGTCTACCTGTGTATGTAGCTTGTGTTGGACAGCTAGTGCCCTTGCCCAGCCAGGGGGACTGTAACATAGTGAAAGGACTGGGAGAGCAGATATACACAGGGCACTGCCTCCCCCAGAGCGCTAAATGGCAGCCCCCCAAACCCCCACCCCGGGCTGCAGCAGCACCTCACATCCCCGCAGCGTTCCATTGAAGTTGGAGTTTGGCACAGCCCTACTGGGTTCCTAGAGGAACTGCTTTAGGATTTCACCACACCCAGGAGTGATGCCAGACCTCCCTAACCAGCCCCCTGGAGTACCCCCAGGTGCAGCAAAAAAGGAGGCACCTCACTTCACTTGAAGAGCCAGAGTCGGGGGGTTGGAGGGCAGATCTTGCCAGGGAGGAGTGTAGAAGGCTGCGACAGAGAAAGAGAAGCCAAGGAAGAGAAAGGACTTTGTGCTTTATTACTGGGATGATTGTGCTTCTGCACTGTGCTTGGGGAGGGTGGGAAACTGGAAAAACATTTCCAACTGAATAAAAGCCTTGTGTTGTATGCACTTGTGTCTGTTGCGTCAGGTATTTGGGGAGTTGGTGCACCCCCTGGTGGCCACAAGGACCATGATTCACACTGCATGTCAGAACAAAAAGTCCAAAGGACTTTCAGTAGACCTCAGCAATGAAAATGTGGTGAGGCAAAGAGCAGGGCGAGAGGATAAAAGCATTTCTAAAGCTTTGAGTGCTCCCTGGGACACAGAAGCCTAAATAATTGTGAAATGAAAAAAGTGGAATCAAAGACAAGATACTGTATACTAAATGTACAGGATCAATAAGGTGGGGTTTGGAGGATGTTCATTATGAAGTCTTTTTTTATTGCACCCCACTTCCTCATTTGCTATATATTGCCTTTGATTTCTGTATATCTAATCTTTTTCTTGTGATGACGACACTTGGTGGGTTGTCAAAAGCTTAGGAATAAAAAACTATTTAAAGATAGATAGATAGATAGATAGATAGATAGATAGATAGATAGATAGATAGATAGATAGATAGATAGATAGATAGATAGATAGATAGATAGTATATGACAGACAGACAGACACATGATGACACTTAGAATTGTGGCCAAACAGTTCAGTTTTGTTTTCATCAGAGCAGCGAATGTTGTCTGAGAGTCCTTTAGGTGCCTTTTGGCAAACTCCAAGTGGGCGTTCATGTGTTGTTTGGCCACTCTGACATTTAGCCCATACAGTATTAGTGGAGTTTCACCATGATGGTTGTCCTTCTTCAACATCCACACAGATTGTCTAGAGCTCAGCCAATGTAATCACTGGGTTATTTGTCACTGATCTAAATATGGCCCATCTCCCCATATTGCTCAATGTGGTCAGGTGGACAGCTCTAGGGTGTTCCAAACGTATTTGCCATTTAAGTATTACAGAGGCCACTATTCATTTGAGAACCTTCAATGCCAAGGAAGTTTGTAGTTTTCCCCAGGCTCTGTGCCTCAACACAATCCTGTCTCTCAGCTCTGTGGACAATTCCCTCAACCTCATGGCTTGGTTTTTGCTCAATTGTGGGACCTTCCTAATTAGTCCGGTCAACTGAATTGGCCACAGTTGGACTCCAAACAAGATGAAGAAACATCTCGGTGATGACCAACAGGATGGGATACACCTGACAAAAACTGCAAGTGTCAAAGCAAAGGGTCTGATGACTTATGTCAATGGACGATTTCACTTTTATATTTTTAATAAATATCAAGAAGACTCCTAAAATACTGTTTTTTCAGTTTGTCATTATGGGGTATTGGGTGTTGCTTGATGGGTAAAAAATTAATTTAAAGGATTTTTAGCACAAGGCTGCAATATAACAAAACATATATACACATACATAAATACATACTTTAAAATATATATACTGTATATACTGTACATATACATATACATACATACACACACACTGTAGATAGATAGATAGATAGATAGATAGATAGATAGATAGATAGATAGATAGATAGATAGATAGATATGAACGGAACTATATGACAGTCAGACAACTTTACAATTGTGTAACAGGCCAGCTGTATTGTTTCTCCTGGGTCGCTACCATTTTGTGCTGCTCTCAATAGTAAAGACATTATATAATAAAAAGAAAATGTTCTTAACAAATCTTTTAACCTGAGAGCTTGACACCATTATGCTGAGAAATGGCTGAGACTTTAAGTGAACCCTCTGGAGCACAAAATGTTAATTGACTTCCTGTTTATAGCAAAGCCAAGCATTGCCATTTAATGAGAACATTTCTTCCTAATGTACCTTTGCCGTTATTAAAAAAAAATAACAGGGACCACAACAAGAAAGGGACCTGCCATCAAACACAGCACAAGTCCATTCAAATCACCTAGAGGTGAAGCGAGAAGGCCCGCTCGCAAGTATCTTTAAGGCCCTCTGACGCTCTTTCTCTGCTGTGCAGCGGTGAAGCTATCGTCGGGGGTTTCAGCTCAATGACTGTTAAAAGTCATAAGGAGTGGAAATGTAAGGAAAACCCCATGAAATGTGCCAGATAAAATTACCATTCAAGGACCAATACATTTTTAACAAATATATTCTTCTTGTTCTAATAATATCTAAAAATATTTCTCAATTTTTGCAAGTAACAGTTTGAACGGATTCAAAATGACACAATTGTCACCATTCTTTGAAAGTTAAGGTAGGCCTTCTAATGGGATTGCAATGGAGGGGAGTCCTATGTAATCGCTTTGAATTTTATTCTGCCATCCATATATTACATATCTCAGAGTAGTAATACTATTAATGATGCAGGATAAGACCATCTCTCCTTGGACGTGCCATCATAAAATGCACTTTTGTGCCTACCCACCAATGGCCATCTTGCCGTCCCCTCCAAAGAGACTGATATAGAATGGCTACTCTGATGGGACCAGAATCAATTTCAGTTCCCCTGACCATTTCAATGTCACTGCCTGAAGTGAGATTCACCTCGTCATTACTGATAATGACAGGCATTTCTTACGAGACGGCATTATGAGGCTAGGGGAAGACACATCTACACTGTTGCACTTTTACAGCCCGAGTAGTCCTCGGTCTAACACTTATGTGAGACACGCCTATACCATTGTCTAAATGATGCTCGAGTCTAATGTTAAGGCGGGCGGTTAATGGAGTTTTACCTTTCATTCTTGTCAGTTAACCAGTCATTGTGATTTTTATTGACCAAGATTATGGCTCACACTGTTTCCTTTTGTTTTCAATGTCTTTATGTGCTATAAGTAGATGTTAACTTTTTAAATAAGCAGATCATTTGGCTAGTGGGGTTCACCTGGTGTACTGGCCCAAGAGCGATTTCTGTCATTTTCATATATATACTGTATATGATGACCCAAACAGGTACAGAATGATTGGTGATGTTGTGGCCGAGTGTGGGTATGTGCCTAGAGATGAAATGGCACCTCATCCGTGGCTGGATCCTGAGTTCCAAAAGATGCTGGACATGGGGGCCCAGGATAGATTATGCCCCTTGTGTCTTTGAACTAGGGGACAAAAATGTATTCAATAAGTGAACAGACTGAAAAATTGGGAAAAGTGGAAGGTCCCGCTTTTTGTTACAGGGCGTTAAAGCTATGGGACAATCTGCCTGCTCACATAAAAAATACCTCCTCAGTCTCAGTTATTACATCCTGGCTACAGACTCACTACTTTAGTCTGGCATACCCTGACTAGAGCTGCTTTTTAGCTGTGTATACTGCATCTACTTGTTAGTCATTTTAACAAAAATAGAAGTAATACAATATTTATAAAACGTTACTAATCCTCCTCTATTCTGTTTCTCTTCTTGGTATCTCAGGCCCGGTCTTAGGTATTATGGGGCCCTAGGCGAAATGGGGGTCCAGGAGCCCCCCTGGAAGCTCTGTGAAATGCGTGAAAATTAGACCAAGGAGTCGATCCGGGGCCCTAGGCGGTCGCCTACTTCGCCTATGCCGGGCCTGGGTATCTTGATGTGGCACTTGGTGCCATGGATCTACTGCTGAACTGTTGTCATGCCCATGGAAAAGATACTGGGAGCCTTGGAATCAACAAAAGGAAGGACTCTGTCATCAGACTGGATGGCCCAGCACAGATTTTACTATAAAATGCCCAGAAGGTGGTATGTGGCCAACTGGCCAAGGTTAATTTTCTCCAGGAATGCTGCTGACTGGAGTTTTTATTTTCCTTTGTTCCACTGTCTATTGGCCACAGTTCAACAATTACTAAGTAGTTTGGAATTAACTATTAATTGTCTCTATGTGTACTCATATAAGTAGTAAAGCTTGAAATTACATTTAACACCTGAGAACTTGTCACAGTGCTCTGCATTTAGAAAGTCGCGCTATACCAAAATATACTGAATTAAAAGATTAATGGAGGTATGGCTCCAGTTAGTGAGCAGATGGATGAATCAATTTGTTCAATAAATTGACAAAAGGATGAATGGGTTTAGTAGGTGGACAGAGGATAGACGGATTGGTGGACAGACGTACAATGGATGGGTGGGTTCAGCAAGTGGGCAGAAAGATGGATAGGAAAATGCATAGAGTGGTGCACTTATTAAATGAACCAGATGGACAAATGGATAGCTGGAGAGATTCAGTAAATGTAAAGGAGGATGGATGGGTGGCTCATTAAATAAACAGAAAAATGACTGGGCTCAGTAAATTCAAAGATGGATTGAGTGAGTTCACAAAATGAAAAAATGAATAAGTGGAAGGGTTTAGTAAATGAAAAGGTAATTGGATGAAAGGATAGGTTCCGTAAAAGAATAATTTAACTAACTGCCTAGCCATAGGGAAAGATCAGAAGAGACACATTTCGAGGAAGTATACTTGCTTCATTTTCAAAAAACACTTACTATAAATCGTATATTATATGATACCAGTAACGACGTACTGCATGATGTTGTGCAGTGAATACACTTGACTTGAGCATTCATAGTAATAAAGATACTAATACTAATAAAGTATCTATCTATCTATCTATCTATCTAGATTTCATCCTCTTTCTCTGTACGTTTACCATTCGTTTGCTCAGTGGTTGATGCGATTGCTGCTTCCTGAGCAGCTCTTCTTTTCTCCACCCTAGCGGCCCGCTTTTTCTCTTTCGTCTGCATCTTTTCGCTTTAAAACTGATCAAGTCAGTGTTTGTGTTGCAATTACTTAGTACATTTTCCTTAATTTTACACTTAAGCTTGCACTTAAATAATTCTTGAGGCAGATTGAAGACTTAAGATATGAAGAGGTAGAAGAAGTGACAACGAAGGTGGTAGCGATGAGAACGATGAGCGTACCCTGCTGACCACTGCCGAGAGTTGATTCTACATAAAATAAAAGAGTAACAAAAATCATCACCCCGAAAGTGGACATTAGACATCACGTATTAGATGTGTACCAATTTTCAGGTCACTAGGTCAAATGGTTTGCGTTTAAAATCCTGGACAGACAAATGAACAGCCATAGTAGCGTATTATATAAGAAGATAATACTTTTTGGCTTAAAAAACATCTCACTTGAAGTGCCCGACAATGGTTTTGCCCCTCACTATTCATGTTTATGTGTGAAATCCGTTCGCTCAGTTCCTCCTCCGTTTTGAATGCTTTGAGCCCAGCAAGGCTGCTGTTTTGGATTTTTCCTCCTCCTATGGCACTCTAAAAGTGTGGTTACCACGGGCAGCACGACCACAGCATGTTCAAGTCAGGCAGGCTCTGATATACTAAAAAAAAACAAAATTCATGTTGGGCTTTAATCTTAAATGGTACATTTACTTAGGCTCAGTGTTCCTAGAGCAGCTCTCTAAACATCACAGCTCAGTGTCTTTATTGTGTAAAAGACATTCATTGCAAACAATTTGACAAAGCAAAAGTTACTAAAAGGGTGACCAGTCAGTTGCTAATATTGTACTGGTCATAACATGCAGGTGGTGTTTATTAGTCAGCCATTCTTAATGTTTTGTAACAACCTTGTATATAAACGCCTACGTGTGTGTGTGCGTGTGTGTGTGTGTCTGTCTGTCTGTCTGTCCGGTCCGGAAGTGAGAGGTGAAGTCGGGGTGAGGGCTCCACCTCCGAGGAAATAGAAAACGCTTAGCCGTATGGGATATGGCCACACGGATACCACAGCCCTGCTGGATACCATGGGGGCCACCAGAGGACGCTGCAGGGAGGAGTAAGGACTATTTTCCCTACACCCCGGAAGTACGTCCCAGTCACATGGGCAGAAGAAATGACATGCTTCTGGGATGAAAAAGAAGAGTTCATCTGACCCAGAAGTGCTAAGAAGCCACATGGACCAAGGGTTCAGAGGCACTTCCGGGTCACAGACTATAAAAGGACTTTGAGCTGAGTTGGGAGGCAGGGTGGCTAAGCGTCTGGAAGTGGAGGATTGTGATTTGATTATAGAGAATTGTATTGTTTATTGAGTATTGTGGAGTGGAGGGTGCTTTGTGCACATTATTATTATAAAATAAATAATTCTTGGACTTTTATCTGGTGTCCGGCGTATTGTCCGAGGGTTCAAGGGAGCGAGAGCGCCCTTATCTGTCACAGCCGCTAATAACACAAGCGAGGCCAGCACGTCAGCAAAACGAAACCTCAGAAGAAAGACAAGGTCGCTTGGCCGCTAATACAGAACCGAGGCGAGCACAGCAGTGAAACGGTATCCCTTTTACTTTTCCTCCCACCATAAACACACAAGTGAGACGAGAATGTCGGCAAAACAAAACCTCCTAGGAGAGAGACGCCCAGAGTAGTTCCTTTCAGTTACCTGACATCTCTACATTTCAATTTTTTTTCTGACAATTTCAACATTTTCTAGGACGGCCAAGGTGGTAGGGATGAGAATGGCACCCATACGCATGTGCCGCACAGCCACCCTGCTGCGTGCTGTTGAGAGTTGATTGTACAATAAAATAAAATACAAATAAAAAGAGTAATAAAAATCATCACCCTGAAAGGGATAGTAGACGTCAGGTAGCATATGTATACCAAATTTCAGGTCAGTAGGTCAAACAGGTGATTTAAAATCCTGGACAGACAAACGGACAGCCACGGTAACGTATTATATAAGACCAGTAATGGCGCACTGCATGATAACGTGCAGTGAATACACTTGACTTGAGTATTCCTAGTTTTCATTCTCTTTCTCTGTACATTTAGCATTCATTTGCTCAGAGGTCGATGCGCTTGCTGCTTCCTGAGCAGCTCTTCTTTTCTCCACCCTAGCGGCCCACTTTTTCTCTTCTTTTCATGTTAAAACTGATTAAGTCAGTGTTTGGGTTGCAATTACTTAGTACATTTTCCTTCATTTTTCACTTAAGTCTTCAATCTGCCTCAAGAATAATTTAGGATATGAAGAGGTAGAGGAAGTGACGGTGAAGGTGGTAGGGATGAGAACGGCGCCCGTACGCATGTGCCGCACGGCCACCCTGCTGGCTGCTGCCAAAAGTTGATTGTTCAATAAAATGAAATAAAAATAAAAAGAGGAATAAAAATCATTACCCCGAAAGTGGACAGTAGAGCTCATGTAGTATATGTGTATCAAATTTCAGGTCAATAGGTCAAACGGTTTGTGTGCTACAGGTGATTTAAAATCCTGGACAGACAAATGGACAGCCACGGTAATGTATTATATAAGATCATCATATGTCATGAGGATGGTGCAATAGTATGATAAAAATGTGCACTTAAGAAGAAAAATCCAATTGTTCCGTAGGCATATTTATGACCCTACTAGATCAGATACAAACTTCTGCAGTTTTTTTTAGCCCCTAGCTGAAATACCAAAGCAGGAACTGACTGGCCAGCTGGACTAGGGGGCTGAATGCTTTGCATCGGTCAACTTGTAACCCGTTTCACAAGGGTGCTTTGCCATAACCCTATGCGGACACATCAGAAGCATCATTTCATTTTATGTGAGCTCCAATATCAGACACAGGGACACTTTAGATCATATGAGCCCTTTCTTCAGGAAGAAAATCTTGAGTGGAAGGTGTATGAAGAGTTTATGAGCCTTTTGAAACCAGGGCTGCAATGTGGACAAAGTCACGCTAGTACAGGAAAGGAATGAGCCAAGGGATTCGGGTCTGTACTACGACATCCCATTGGTCTGGTAGGACATCTAGGAAGCTGGACTAACCTACATTTGGGCTAACAAAGACATAGCTCTCTGTTGTCACATCTGTCCAGATGCAATGCTGCTATCTCTCTCAATTCATGTAGAGGCCAAGTTGGAGAAAAGACAATGCCAGAGCAAAGACCGGTCAGCATACTAAGACAGAGAGCCACCAGGTAGCCTATTATACAGATTCTATTAATATTGTTTTGCCAGCACTCACATTTGTATTCTGCTTATATGTTGGGGACATTCCGGTACTTGAATTACCTGGGATTACAGATGGTATGTATATAAAAAAAGGGGGGGGTGGTAGTGTTGAACTACAGTAGCAGTCTGGGATTTGGGGCTTTCTGTTATATTCTACATAGCCATGGGTGCTGAGCAGGCTCCTCTCAATCATGGAGAATCCACTGCATCCACTAAACAGTATCATCTCCAGACAGAGGAGCAACTTCAGCGACAGACTGCTGTCACCATCCTGCTCCACTGACAGACTGAGGAGATCGTTCCTCCCCAACACTATGCGACTCTTCAATTCCACTCAGGGAGCAGGGTAAATGTTAACATTATAGCAAGTTATTGTCTGTTATATCTGCATTTTTATTACTCTTTAATTTAATATTGTTTTTTTGTATCAGTATGCTGCTGCTGGAGTATGTGAATTTCCCCTTGGGATTAATAAAGTATCTATCTATCTTTCTAATAAGGAATCTAAAATGGAAAAGAGGATCATACTACCATGACAAAACACACATCATATTCTATCCCATTTCATACTCTGCTTCATCCAAATGTATCTGGCCGTGAAGATCAATACTGTTCAGCGTGTCGCTGTGGTCTGTGTTGCGGAGTAATGTATTATTTTGTGCGTTATGCAACTGTGGCTTGGAAGTAACTCCATGTAACTGCAAATAAAAAGGCCTAGCAGTTATGCCAAGAAAGAGATTCATTACAGTTTAGCTTTCATTTTTACAATTCTTAACAGCTTGTACTTTCTGTCCATTTGCAAGTTCAGTCTGTAGTTGTTTTCTAGACCTGTTTATGAAACAAGAATGTGTTTCTACTTGCATTATTTAATGCTTGCTTTAAAGGGCAGAATAGACTTCTTATCATGTATACAGCCAACTGTTACTTAACATGTTGTGCCTTTGGTGGTCTCATATGCATATAATAATGGGCTCTATTCTGCCTGATATACTGAATATCAATCTGTTGATTCTCTAGCATTTATTTCACAGCAGTATTTAGTGAGCTTTGTACTCCTATAACCTGCTTATGAAAAATTATTTTACTATGAAACATGCGGACATCCAGTCCTCCTAATATCAAGGGTTCCAGCCACAGTGATGCACGAATACCAGGAGATAGCCACACCACCAGGGCCTGACACTCGGTGGATCCCGGAGCTGTCATTTGCCTTCTTCCGATTGCATAATTGGCTTCTGCAATCTGCCCCAGGCTCAGCAGATGTCACTGTTCTTCTTTTTCTTTCTGCTATGTCATCTTCTCAATCAGTTTGACTATACAGTTTGTTGTAAGAATGATGCGAAATTTGACAACTTTGGTCAGGTAGCCACATATTTTGCTTTATTGGCACATATTACATCATAACCTTTCGACTAAGACCAAAATCAAGGTTCTGACCCCAGTGGTTTCCTGGTAATCATGTGACAGATGGACACAACACTTTATATATAGAGATGTACCATATATATTTTACTATTCAGTTCCTTTGCTTGCTTTTGCTTTTTATTATACATTCTTGTTTTTTTCCATTATGATGCTCCATCTGACTGTGAGAAGCTATTTCTTCAGTCTCTGCCAGGAGAATACTGATAAAGCTTTGCTCCCAACATTTTTTTTTCTAATACTGGTTTATTGTGCCAAAACAATATTATCTTACAAAAAGTGTTACCACACACTGGCATTTTCAGACCCCACAACCACTGGTCCCCCAGACACGCTGGGGCACCATAGCTGCTGACCTGCTTTACCCAGAGACTTTTGAAATGTAGCCTTCCATTACATTTCACCACCAAACATCTGCAGGCTCTGGTAACATCTGGATGAGATAGCAGCCAGTGGACTGACAGCACCTCAGCTAATAGCTGCGCTCATTTCTGCCCATTTTTATCCAGCACCTCCCAATAGGCCCGAAATCTGCATTTGTATTCTGAAAGATTCTTTAATACAAATTAAATATTACATTCCTATTTGAATCTTGACTGGTGTTTTTTTTTGTTATTTTCACTTTGTCACCACTGTGGCTTTGAAGCAGATCTGTCAAGTCAATGTCACATTACATGACTTCAAGTCGTAGGGGATGTCAAAAACGTGACTACTGTAGTTGCCAGCCTTGCCACCAGATGTCAGATTATGTGACTGCAAATCGCAAAATCGACAGATTAAGTCCGTGTCACACTACATGACTTTTCCAATTATTTTAAGCCATCATCTTCATTTACATAATCTTAGCTAGTCAGAGGCATTCGTAGTATGCTCTTGTGATTTAGTGACTCAGTCCAACTAATCTGTGACAAAAAAAAAAATCAAACAGTCTGATTTTATCATAAATCATAGGGGTTTGTGTGTGATTCTTTAATACAAATTAAATATTACATTCCTATTTGAGTCTTCACTGGTGTTTTTTGTTGTTGTGTTTACTTTGTCACCACTGTGGCTTTGAAGCAGATCTGTAAAGTCAATGGCACCTTACATGACTTCAAATCGTAAGGGATGTCAAAAACGTGACTACTGCAGTTGCCAGTCTTGCCACCAGATGTCAGTTTATGTGACTCAAAAATCACATGTTATGACAGATTAAGTCCGTGTCACACTACATGACTTTTTCGATTATTTTAAGACCGTCTTCATTTACATAATTTTGGCAAGTCAGAGACAGTCGTAGTAAGCTCTTGTGACTTGGTGACTCAGTCCAACTAATCTGTGACAAAAAAAATCAAACAGTCTGATTTTGTCATAAGTCGAAGGGGCGCTTGTGTGTGATTCTTTAATATACACTAAGTATGAAATTATTATTCGAGTCCTGCCTTTTGTTTGTTTTTTGTTGTTGTGGTCACTTTGTCACCACTGTGGCTTTGAAGCAGAACTGTAAAGTCGAGGTCACATTACACAACTCCTAGTAGTAGAGGCTATCAAAATCGGTGACTTTAGCTGCTGATGTCATCGCCCGAGTATGTCAGACTGGAAAACTAAATATTGCAGGGTATGTCAGAATAAGGTTGTGTCACATTACAAGACTTGTCCCGTGATTTCCAGCCAAGATATCATTTACACAAACTTAGCAAGCTGGAGGCAGTTGTCACTCTATCCTGTGATTTAGCGACACATCTGTGACTCGTTCCAACACAATCAAACAGTCTGATCTTGTCATAAGTCGTAGGGGCTGTGTGTGTCACTCTTGAAAATGAACTAAGAATAAAATTATTATTTGAGTCCTCTCTGGTGTCCTGTTTTTGTTGCTATTGTGGTCACTTTGTCACCACTGTGTCTTTGAGGAAGAAGTGTAAAGCCAGGGTCTTGTTACACTGCTTCTAGTCCTATGGGATATTAAAAAACTGAACGACTGCAGTTGCCGATCTTGCCTCCAGATTTCAGATTATGTGCCTCAAAGGTGCAGATGGCCTCCTCTGGGATTTCTAGTCACTTAATCTGACATACTCTAGTGGCGAGATTGACAGCCCCTCTGACAAGAGGTCATGCCCGGCATTGAACCTGGACCAGTTAGAGAGCTAACATTCCCTACCTGCCTTCTGAATTCCTGGTCTTTGGTCCACTAAGGCCAGAGATACAATCATAAGAGGGTAACTGGCACAGCTGCCAGAGCTTCCTAGGACAGTCCAAAGAGGACAGATAGCACACAACCGGGAACACAACTCCAAATTTAAAGACATTTGGAAGATGAATAACAGAAGAAGATGGGGGTCTAGCCGTAAGTATAAGCCTAAGGGAAATACGAGGTGAGACACAAAAATAACTGGATTTCCTCAATATTTATTGATGAGTGACAGCATTCTAAACATTGCCTCCTTCTATAAACTCCCCCTCCCGATCTCTACACCGCTCCATACGTGTCTTCCATTGATTGAAACAGTGCTGGAAGTCTACTTGCTTGAGGCTCTTCAACAGGCTTGCAGTTTCTGTCTTCCTTTCATCCATTGAAGGAACATGTATTCCCTTCAGGTCACACTTGATTTTCGGGAACAAGTAAAAAATACAGGGAGCTAAATCAGGCGAATAGGGAGGATGATCGAGGACAGGAATGTTTTTGTCAGTCAAAAACTGCTTTACAGGAAAAGCATTGTGCGCGGGAACATTGTCTTGGTGAACCCCCTTACCCCGACCTGTGCGTTAAACATCTTTCACATTTTCTTCCTTGAAACGTTTCTGCCACTCAAAAACTTGTGTGCGAGACAAACTGTTATCACCGTACACTGTTTTTTATCATTTCTGTGGCCGTTTTGTTTCGTGAGAAATTTGCTGTTGATTCGCTGTTCGATTTTTTTCACCCGAAATTATAGCGGTAACTTGTGTAGCAATTGTTGTGCAAATACTGACTGGGCTCTTCACAGAATATACCCAGCCGGTCAGCGGTTTGAAAGGGCGTGTAGGAGGGGATTTAGTTCTATGATTCACTTTCGGCTGACCTCCAGATGGTTTTCCAGGAAAGCCCCAAGCCCAGTCCAGTTATTTTTGTGTCTCACCTCATAAGTCAAGGCCATCAGGAAGCACTGCATGCAAGTAGGAAACAGCCCAGGACGGGGCAGTGCCATTCCATGGAAGACCCCGTTCACGTGCACACCTAACACCACCATGAAGGGCCACCTAATCTAACTGTTACGACCCACTCTAGATCTTCTTGTTAAACTCGGCTTGTTTTCTTTAATTTGGTGCAGATAACGTAATTGCATTCTGCCCTAATTACCCACCTATTGAGTTGCCCACTGGGTTGTGGGTGGGAATGTATGTTATAAAGAGAAGCTTGTTTGGGTTTTAGGGTAGAGAGAGAGTGTGAGAGGAGAAGGATTTGGCTTTCACAGAGCAAGGTATAGAGAGTTAGGGTCGGATGGTCTGGCTTTGGGTTTTGTTTTTCTTTTTTCTGTTGTAAGCTAACCATCCATGTGATAAATGGGGACAGTGTGTATTATCTAGCTGTGTGAACTTTATTTAGCTAGATAGCGAAGTCAGTGTTGCCCTCCTGCCTTGTTTCTGTTCTGTGTGTAACTTTCTCCATATTTTGTGAGGTTTTTACTTTTGGACAATTACACTGGTCAACAAACATTTTCCTACTGGGATTCTTTCACCTGTACTTTAACAAATTTCACTTGCCGACTCCAAATCTGAAAACCGTTTTCGTCCAGCACATCCCATTTTTTAGTTATGATGTTCCAGGTCTTGGACAACTAGGGTGACTGGACAGTAAAGGCGATGCGTTTCAGCATTTAAGAAATAAGTTTGGTCTCGAGAAAAGTGAAGCCAAAATTAAAGAAGGTGTTTTTGTTGGCCTTGATATCCGTGAACTGATGCTTCACGATGAGTTCAAAAGGAAACTGAAGCCCACTGAATCAGCACCCTCATTCGTGCAGGTTGTCCAGAATTTTCTTGACAGTCACAGAGCAGAGAATTCTGCTGAGCTTGTGGAGAATATGCTGAAAGTATATTAGCTTATGGAAGCCACAATGTCACTGAAGACGCATTTTTTACGTTCTCATCTCGACTTTTTTTCACCAAATCTAAGCCAGCGTTTCTCAACCTTTAAGTATTTGCGGTCCAAATTTTCATAACAGTTTTAATCGCGCCCCCCTAATGTTTTTTTGAAACCCTAATAAAATTAATTCCTATATTTTTTGCTGCCGATACACCGCTACATGTTTCAAATTTCCCTACGAATAGAGAAATGACGGCACATATGGCAACATTCGCGCCCCACAGTTTGAGAACCATTGATCTAAGCGATGTCAGAGGTGAGTATGGGGAAAGATTTCATCAAGATATAAACGTGATGGAAAACTGATATCGGGAAAAATTCACTCCGAGCATGATGGGTGAATACTGTTGGTTCTTTCAAAGAGAGACGGATGTGCAGTACAAGAGAAAAAGCGAGTGCATCCTACATTTTTGGGCATGCTGACCTCACTTTTATATTGAGGTAAATTGACATAAATATGCTGTAACGTGTCTCTGGTATTGTCTTCTGGTTTGTTTCCAGAATAAACACATCAAAACAATTTTGGTGGGACATATCGTGTTGATATATTACAGTATATTGATATTCAAAAGTGTCAAAACGTCAATGATGTGTATTTCAAAATCCTGACTGCTAGCTAAATTCCAATTACATATATGAAATCAGTGTAAAAACTTAATAAAGAGATGCTCTGAAGTTCCCAGAAGAAAACAAAAAACAATTTCTGTAGACCAGTGAAATGGAATCTGTTTTTATTTAGCTAGATTTAGTGTTTTGTCTCCCTCTCACTTGTGGGTGTCCTATTTATACACCCCTTGGCCTTTTGGTAGGCCTTAACACTAAACACACACGTTTTCGGGGAGCTTAGTAGGATGACGTGCAAACTCAACCCAGATGTGAGATCCATGAAATGTCAGCACTTACCATGGCATCCAAGACACAAACTGATTAAACTACAGTATCTTCATCGCTCTCTGAATCGCTTGTCAAAGTGTGCTGGGATTGCTGGGCACCATGAAAGGCACTGCTATTGGAGGACGTCTGTAGGGAGGATTTCACCAGCAGCTCTTCCTTCACCATCTGTCCATACCCCTAACGTGGATGTGAACATTGGTGTTGTCTACTGTTATTTTAAGGACCGGTCATTCATCACGCATTTACTATTACTGGAGGAAAAAAACGTTAAGAGAGTGTCCACTCGGTGTCTGTGCAGGCAGGCAATGAACCTCCACTAACACAACGGATCCTGCCGGCTTGAAACTCCCACACGGCTCAACCTCTGGTGTTAACAGAGGAGGAGCAGCCAGGGAACAAGACACCCCAAGAGTTGTATTCCTGTAGCCAGCAGCGTGCCATTCCCTATTTGCTTGTATTTTTTGCTCCTAATCATTTAACTCCTACTGTGGATTAGCAGAGATATCATTCCGGCACAGCTGGGAAATGCATTAACTGAGATAACAAGCCGTAGCCTTCTCCTTGTTTCAGTATGAGGAAGCGTGTAAGCCAGTTTATGACTGAATACAAACACACACACCCCACCACCCCTAACCACAACTGCCAGCCACTTTATTAACTGGAGGAATTGGGCAGTTTATTTTTATCAACACTTCATGTGATCTTACCGTGGAGGAGGCACCTGCAGGCTCCTTCTTGGAGACAGCTGCTTGATACATGGCCAGCCTTTCCTTCAGCGAGATGGTCTCCTGGTGATCCAATGGGACACTGCTATTACTGTGAGCAGCGTCCTCTGGAATTCCAGTTCCAGATCTGTCAGTGCTGCCAGCAGCTACGAAAAGACAGAGTTTCAAAGAATGAATAACGAACATGCTGGGCAATACTCAAAGTAAAGAAAGTTATAAAGACAAAAAGAGACAGCACATTCACAATCACTTTCTCCAACCGCTGAACCCTATCACCTTTCTGAAAAGAAAATAATCAATCAGTCTTGCTTTTTCTCATGCTGGTGGTCAAAGGTTCTACAAGCTATTTACTGCTGCTGGCCTCCACAGCCCCCAGCTGGGCCCTTCGGATGAAGCTTTCCATTTTAGGACTGACAGGAGGCAGGCGACGGATTTATTCTCAGTTTCTTTAAAAGCCTTACCTAGGACCTTACTTTAGGGGGAGTGACTTCATCTGGGTAGGTTAGACCACCATACTGACTCACCACAAGTTTGGACCTTCAGGGGGCATTTGTACTCCCATCAGCTGAAACCCCAGACGGGTGATCTCCATTAAACTAAGGACAGGACTTCTAAAACCCCCAGTGGGGATTTGGGGGTGTCATATTAAAAAGGAAGGATACTAATGTGGGTCAATTGTGTTGTGTTTTTTATATTTGTAATGAACTTTCCAGTTATCTGATTTCATTAAAGGTTCTTTTTTTACTCAGCAGTTACAAAAAAGCCAAATTAAATCCATTGTGATTCTGTTTGGTATAACAATAAAAACATGAAAACTCAATGAGGTGATAGATAAATAGAAAAGGCACCATATGAAAGATAAACAACAAAGGCACCATATCAGACAGACAGAGATAGAGATAGATAGGAAAGGCACCATATGACACAGACAGACACAGGAAAGGCACTATATGACAGACAACAAAGGCACCATGACAGACAGACAGACAGACAGACAGACAGACAGACAGACACAGATAGATAGGAAAGGCACCATATGAAAGACAGACAACAAAGGCAGCATATGACACAGACATATAGACAGACAGACAGACAGAGCACCATATGACACAGACAGAGACAGACAGACAGAGACAGGGCACTATATGACAGACAGACAGACAGACAGGAAAGGCACCATATGAAAGACAGATAACAAAGGCACCATATGACACAGACAGACAGAGATAGAAAGATAAGACACTATATGACACAGACAGACAGACAGACAGACAGACAGATAGGAAAGGCACCATATGAAAGACAGACAACAAAGGCACCATATGACACAGACATATAGACAGACAGACAGACAGACAGACAGACAGACAGACAGACAGACAGATAGGAAAGGCACCATATGACAGACAGACAGACAGATAGAGCACCATATGACACAGACAGACAGACAGAGACAGGGCACTATATGACAGACAGAGAGACAGATAGGAAAGGCAACATATGACACAGACAGACAGACAAGGCACTATATGACAGACAGACAGACAGACAGACAGGAAACATGACAGACAGACAGACAGAAAAGGCAACATATGACAGACAGACAGACAGAGATAGAAAGATAAGACACTATATGACACAGACAGACAGACAGACAGATAGGAAAGGCACCATATGAAAGACAGACAACAAAGGCACCATATGACACAGACATATAGACAGACAGACAGACAGAGCACCATATCAGACAGACAGACAGAGGCAGGGCACTATATGACAGACAGACAGACAGACAGACAGACAGACAGACAGACAGATAGGAAAGGCACCATATGACAGACAGACAGACAGATAGAGCACCATATGACACAGACAGACAGACAGAGACAGGGCACTATATGACAGACAGAGAGACAGATAGGAAAGGCAACATATGACACAGACAGACAGACAAGGCACTATATGACAGACAGACAGACAGACAGACAGGAAACATGACAGACAGACAGACAGAAAAGGCAACATATGACAGACAGACAGACAAGGCACTATATGACAGACAGACAGACAGGAAAGGCAACATATGACACAGATAGATAGATAGATAGATAGATAGATAGATAGATAGATAGATAGATAGATAGATAGATAGATAGATAGATAGAGGCACTATATGACACAGACAGACAGATAGACAGACAGGAAAGGCACCATATGACACAGACAGACAGATAGGAAAGGCACTATATGACAGACAGACAGACAGACACACAGGAAAGACACCATATGACAGACAGAGATAGATAGGAACGGCACTATATGACTGGCAGACAGACACACAGGAAAGGTGCCACACCAAAGACAAACAGCCGAGTACTAGCTGGTGTGGCTGTTGGCACTCTATCTGCCTGTTCACATACCGTATACAGTGCGATATCTACATGATCACACACTAAGATATGCACATGCATGCCCATCTACTATTCTGTTCTTTATTTTTCAATACACTTTGTAATTTTTACATTTAATTGAAATAATTGTGCGTGGATTAAATTGAAATATGCCATTGTTTGCTATGTAAAGCACCTTGTAAGTGTGGATTCAATGATTATGAAAGAACGGACTGATTGAATCACATATATACACATTATTTAAAGTGCAGTATGTACTAATCTATAACTCTGCTTAACAAAACCATTTCTATTCCCTCATTTATAATTTACACATTTGGGTATTGGCATAGTGTGTACACAAACTATAAATAGTAAAGTATATACAAGTATGCATGTACCAGGCGTACACACTGTACATTGTCTGGCATTCATTGAACTGGCAGGTAAAGTGACTTGCTCAGGGTCACACAGTGTCAATAAATAGGATTTGAAGCCACACCTTAGGGTTTAAAGTCCAAAGTCTTAAGCACTACGATGCACTGTCTACCCATCAACCCACGGTACAGTAAGTGCCTGTCACTTTACAATTAAACAGACACACACAAGAGTGCAGCCTAATAGGACAACACCTCCATGCAGTTGCCATACAGTCGCCATCCCCTTAGGGTCCTCGGTCTGTACACACTCATACTCAGAGTACAAATGAAGGCAAAGGTCAGAAGCTCTTAGAGAGCAACAAAGAGGAAACAACAAAAGTGTCTGCCGTTGTGCTTGATTTAGCAGAGTCACAGAAAGAAAGAGTGATTCATGGATAGTGGAACTGCACCATTTCCCTAACGAAGTTTAGGCCTATGATTCGAATACCTAATGGCTAATCCACTTAACTTTGTTAAAGGGAAACCATCTTTCAATACAGAAGAAAGTGGGCCATGCACTCATTTTATATTCACTGAAATCAAACATGCAGTTCTACTAATATGGCGCTTTTATTTTTTTTTTCTACTAAAAAATCCTCATTTTAATGTTGGACTGGCAAGGCAGTAACTTGTTATACGATATAAGACACTAAATTAAAAACTCTATAATAAGGCTAAAGTTAAAAATTGCACACGTTTCCCTCATTCTTTTTCTTTTTTTTGTTTTTAATAGAGCCTACATTCAGGGCTGCCTATTGTTGTGCCTCCACAGGATCTCTGCCCTTCTGTCTTATTTATACTCGACATGTTGAGGACAATTAATCAAGTGAGGGATTATTACACTCATCATGTGATTCAGAGGAAATCAAAATTAGTCTCGGAAGTAGTTTTATTAAAATAGAAACAGCAGCAAAAGAAGCACAAGCCGGCTTTATTCGGATGAAAAATGACAAGAAGGCCTTTTTGTTTTCCAAGAAATGCCACATTCACTAGATAATTAGCTCCAAACACATTCAAGACTTCTGTGTCTTCTCTCCACTTGGGATCACAGATGGACATCCTGTGCTGTAAGTGTTACTCAGAATGTTGAGCGAGGGGGCAGTCGAAGTCATATAACTCACGGGATTCCACTGCACTCACAGGTCAGATCTCCCAAAAAAAACTAAATACAGACTTGGACAAATCTAAATTGGTCCAGTATGACAGGATGAGACTGTCATCCTCTTCAAGGTTGGAGCCGTCTGAGAGGCTCAGGCCATGCAACTTTAAACTTTATTTAGGAAATGGAAAGATGGCTGCACCTTCAAAACGTATGGTCTTCTGACTTGACTGTACAGTAAAACTTTGGATTGCGTGTAACTTGGTCTGCGAGTGTTTTGCAAGACGAGCAAAAAATTTTTAATAAATTTTAACTTGATAAACGAGCGAGGTCTTGCAATACGAGTAGTACATACTGTATATGCTTTGTCTGCCGAGTGTCACGTGATCACAACTGAGCTGATAGTGGTTCTCTCTCTCTCTTGCTGTGGGATTGTGGGTAATCATCTCCCATGCTAGGTCTCAGTTGGCGTGCCTCACTCGTATAGTCAACATCCATATGAGTGTATACTGTTTACTATAGCATTGTGACCACATGTGTGTGTGTGTGTGCGTAAAGCATTTTGTAATTGTGTCCAAGTGTAGTGACAGTTCTTTAGTAACTGTACTGCAATGAAAAAATTTTGTAGAAAAGCACCACCCGAATAAGACTGTAGCAGTTCGAGCAATGACTCTGTTTAACGACAATGCAATGTCACATTTCCGCGAAATCCTCAAAAGGAGGCAAAAAGCAACTGTCATTGGATAGATTCCTTGTTAAAGTCGCAAAAAAAGAAGAAGATTCCAGTGAGCCAACAGATAGCAGTGATTCCGCTAGTTAGAGTGGAAGTCGTCCTACACAATAACCCTCCTCCTCCTCTCCTCTCCCTCACACCAGTCATGATTCTTTTCAAAGCGAAAGTGCAGGTTAATTTGATTTATGTATTTTTGATTTAGATTTTGTATTAATCATTTTTATATGAATATTTTTGGGTTATAGAATGAATCATCTGAGTTTACATTATTTCTTATGGATGAAATTCGCTTTGATATAGGAGTGCTTTGGATTAAAAGCATGTTTCCGGAACGGACTATGCTTGCAAACCAAGGCACCAATGTATTGGCTGTTTGTATTGACTCAGCTTCTTCAGCCTTTCTGTGATATGATGAACCATTTTGTGTAACTCTTGGTGACAAATCTCAGAATGAAAGGCACTTTAGAAAAAGAGACTGAAGGAATGGCCCACCTGGACAACAGGAGAGGGAATTATGTGCAAATGCCAATTATAGACTGTAGATTGGCATTTAAGACAGTAAATCTCTTATACAGTATGTTCATCACCAAACTCTGAGTCCTGTCATCTGAACACTGCACTGTGCAACAGAGTTTTTAACAAGACCCCAGATGGTTCGAGTGGGTGGCCACAATTCATCTTCCCTAACCCTCAACACAGGGGGCTCCACAGGCCGGTGTTCCGAGTCCACCGCTGTACTCTCTTCGACATACATGATGGCATGGATGCTGACAACTCTAACATCAATGTCAAGTTTGCTGATGACACCACGGTGGTAGATCTGAGCAGGCCTACATGAATGAAGTGCAGAGTTTGTCACACTGGTGTCAGGACAAGTCTTCTCCTGAATGTTTTTATTTTTAATTTTTTCCCCAATATGTTCCATCATTTCTGATAATATTGTTCTCATCATATACTACGTATTTTCATGGAAATGTATTCTAGTTAGTTTCTATGCATCTTATTTTGTTCTCCGATATTCCTTGCAATTTGTGGGTGTATCCCCAAGAGGCGGGGCCTACTGTCCATCACAGGTAAGGGACCGCCCTCCTCAAGTGGGAATGGAAGTCCAGTGTGATTGATTTCAATGTGCTCTGATGCTGGCACTGCTGTAAGTATTGTTCTCTTTCTGATTTCTGATTTGTTTTGGCTTTTAGCCATTTTTGCCCTGAAACGGAGATATTCCTATAGATTGTGTTTTTGACTTTGTTTGCTTGGATTGCCTTTGGAAACTCCTTATTTTACTTGTTTGAATCTTTTATTGTATTTGTCCTTTTCATTCTGTCAGAGTGTTAGTTGTCTTTGCCTCATATTCTTTGAAAAATATCATTTTGGATGATTATTTGGTTATTCTGAGGGTCGTTTTATGTTTTGTGATTATAATAAAGATGTTATTTATTATTTGCATTTATAATTTAATTATTTTCCTCACGCTATTTTGTTTTCTTCATGAGACGATTTGTTTGATTGTTGCTATATAGCTACTAACCACCTTGTCAGAGACCACGAATCAAGTGATTTTAGGGGTCATGAGGCATTAAGTTTACTCTCTGTAGTCAACTCCTCATCCAGTTTTCTGGATTCCTCAAAGAAATACCAATTTTGTTTTCCATTCTTGTTTATTTAGGCTTAAAAATATTCTGACCCATTCCAGTTTTTTTTTTTTTTTTTTTGACTATGAGTTTTGGTTTAGGTTTTATCACTAGACTCCTTTTTTGGTCTCCTGGTTTCCACACTTATGCTTCAGTATTTACCTACCATCTCTCTCCTTTCATTCTTCCTAACACTAGCAGTCAATAAATTCTCCTTCATAAAGATTTCTTCCGGTCCTACTCTTTACAAGCTAGGGATTAACAGTGATCCTCTCTCTTGTGGGACGTTTTAAGTGTGTTATAGGAAATAAATAAATAATTAAAAACAAAGTAATGGGCGCTCAGCAGTGATCTTTTTGTGGTTCAGCTGGCAAATCTAGTAAGCGTCCCATAGGAGGCCTGAGTCCAAAGAAGATGCCTTTCTTACGTTTTTGAAGCTCCTTTTTGCCCATTGTAGGTTGAATCCAGCCACTCCAGGAGAAGGTGACCAGTGATGGATTCTGCTTTCTACCTGGTGCTACTATGACAGGCTCTGACCAAAGGAGGCATCCTGCCTTCATCTGCAAAGCAGTGGGAGATCTAACCATTGGTTAAACGTTCTTGAATACGCTCATCCAGTATTTTGGGGCATATAATAGAGCTTCAGGCTCAAATCTGGACAGAATTCCAGTCCTTTCCAGGGCACACTGGCTCATCCATAATAAAAAGTTGCGGGAAGGAAGAACATGCAGACACTTTGGAAATACAGCCAGGTTAAGGTTTAAAGTTCACCCCTTGTGTATGTGATGTGGCACATTTAAAGATCTTAAATAGGATTTTCAGCTGCAGGTGGTAATAAGAGTGAACACCAATCAGTAAATTTCAGTTTTTCCAGAGTCATCTCCGAATAATCCAGAAGTAGCTACAAAATACAGTTCCACCGGTGTGGTCCGGGCCTCATCTAAGTGAGCCATCATGACTAGCTGCTAAAATCACCTCAAGAGACATTAAAACAATTGTGTGGAGGTCAGTCCCAAAATCCATTTCAGTCTGGTCCGCATCGCCCAGCTTGTATTTACTGTATAATTAATGTCCCTTCTGCCCACTTGTATCACTTCCCACTGTTGTCTGTATTAAACTTCATTGGCTAAGCTTTGAATTGCTTCAGCTGCCCGTTTATGAGCGCTGTAATTTTAGTGATATTTCACAAGTTTACACACTGCATTAGAATCAATGTCATTAATGTAAATGATAAAAAGTAACGGTCCGAGCACAGACCTGCTGAGGAACTTCACTGATCATCTCACGCCATTCTCACTTTACTGGAGTTCATTGTCTCTGGCCGATTAACCAGCATAAAATCTACCTTCATAAGTTACCCATAATGCTTTATACCGTACCCTCAGCATTAATACTCGGTGCTGAACCATATCAAGAGCTTTTCCAAAGTTGAAATAAATGACACTGTATAATTTGCTTATGTCCACAACTCCAGCTGCCTGTGTGAGAAGAGCAGAATTTGGTGGTTTGTCAGAATCTTCTGCGGGCGGCCATTTAAAATATGACTTTCCTACAAGTGATCTCCTCATTTCTTTTTGATAAAGGTGATCCACCGCAGTGTCAAGCCATTTTTCAAACACTTCCACTGCTACAAGACCTGCTGTGCCAAATGCAAATGGGGAAGCTACCCTTCATGGGTGGCAATGAAACAACCCAAAAAACTGAATAGTAAGTCTCCAGCGTATTCTGCCTTTATTTCACTGGTAATGGCTAACGGAAATTGGTTAAGGATTTTAGGACAGATACAGATATATTAGCCCATACAAACAGGAGGGTGAGATTGTTGGCCTCTGGCTTTACTGTAACTGGACTTCATTCCAGTACGGACGACTCACTTCCACTGCCACTGGTGCTGCTTCAGTCTCCAAGCTACACTTTCCAAGTCAATCTAATGTAACCACCAGAGTAAGTCCAGGAGAACAGTTGGGGAGCCAGCTGGGCCACCCCGTTTAATCTTGTAACAAAGGAAGACAAGTGTACGATGGCACCATATGAATTTAAAAAAAAAAAAAAAAAGGAATAAATAAGTAAAAACAAAAAAATGGACATTCAACAGCTATCTTTCTGTGGTCCAACTGTTGAATCTCTTAAGGCTCTTGTAGGAGGACTGGGTCCAAAGGAAAGGGGCGGGGCCTTCGCAGGGGTCATCATATGCCCTTATTGGGTGTTTTCTCGGAGTTGCAGAGGAAAGAAACAAAATAGACAGTGACAGCACCCCTTGTTGTCCCAGAGTAGCATCACATACATTAGTTGAGCCATGAAGGTGATCCTCAAGCACCAATGCTTAACACTATATATGTTTTCAGGCATGTTTGCCTGGGGATCACCTTCCTGTTTCTGCTGAGGTAAGTGATTCCACTTTGGGACAAAAGAGGGCTCTGTCATTATGTCTTCGGTTTCACCTGCAGTTCCAGTAAGACACCCAAAGAGGATGCCTAGCACCACCCAGAGTACCCAGGGCAGGCTCCACCCCTTCTACCCTGGACACCATAAAAGCAGGCAGTCCCAGGAAGGTGGCAGGCAGTGTGGTGAGGTGGTTAAGGCTTTGGACTTCAAACCCTGAGGGTGTGGGTTCAAATTCCACCCCTGACACTGTGTGACCCTGAGCTAGTCACTTGACCTGCCTGTGGTGCAAATGGAAAAATGAAAAGAAATGCAACCAATTGTAAGTCACTTTGGATAAAGGCATCAGCCAAATAAGAAAAGAAAAAGTAAAAAGGTGGCATCTCATTTTGACCATGCCCTCAACAAGGACATAGCTCCTGCTGTTGGACTCTAATTTTGAAGGATTACCAGGCGGAATAAGCAGACTTTGCTTTGTGCCCATTTTGTTATTTGTGCTGAGCCAATTAAAAGGTGAAGCTTGCCTGGTGCCCCAAAATTCTTTATGCTTCCCTTGGTCTGTTCACAGTGTAAAATACTAAGATCTACCCCTCTGTCACACAATTACCCACAAACTTGAACCATAATCTTAGTGTTAATCGAAAGCTTATTACCTAATATGTTCTGAAAATTAAACCTGGTCAGGGCCTGTGGTTGTGTATTTACAGCAAAGTGATCAAGAAACCAAGTGATAACTACCATGGAGGCAGAAAAAAGAAGAACAGCAGTGACATCTGCTGAGTGTGAAGCTCATTGCTGAAGGCGAACAAGTGATGAAGCAGGAGCAGGAATAAGATGACAGGATGCTGAAGCACATAAACCTTGACCTTGTTTTTTATTGAAAGCTAATGACCCCAAATGTGATTATGGGTAGTGGCACCCTGCTGGCTAAGACCTCCAGTTGTGTGATAGTTGAAACTTGGTAGCCACTTTACTAGTGGGCAGAAAAGTTTGTTGTAATCAAAGCATGGTCCCTGCAAGGCCATCTCCCCACAGGAGATTGTACATACGTTTTCAGAATCTAAATTCAAGTACAAGTTCTTTGCATTTTATTTTAGGACCGTAGGTCCAGGTACTTCACTTGTTTCTTATAAAAGTTTGATTTCTCTTAAACCTTGAAGAGTCATATGGGGACTGCTGTCCATCCAAAAGCACTTTTACCAACAATCTCTTAAATTTACATGTCTCCATGCTACTGCTTTGAAATAAGGGTGATCATTAATTCAGTGGAGCGTCAGGTTGGCTTGCACAATTGCTGAATCTGTGGAGCAACAGAGCTAAAATCTAGGGGCTGAATCTTGCGTGTTGATTTCATTTGTGTTAAGCGTGCACGTTCTCCCCATGTCTGTGTGGGTTTCTTCCAGATACTGAAGTTTTCTGCTATCGTCCCCTCAAACATGTATGTTTGGTTAATTTGTAACTCTGAACTGACCTGTTGTGGGTGGTGTGCATGAGCAGGACTCGCTATAGATTGGCCTGCTCACTGCCTATATGGAGTTTGCACAGTCTTTCTCCATTTGTGTGGCTTTTGCTCAGGGTACTCCATTTTTCCCCCCACATCCAAAAAAGATGGACTCCAAAGTGGCCCTCTGCGAGTGTGTCTGTGAGTAGGCCCTGTGACTAACTGGTCTGCTCGTCAGGACTCTGCCCCCACCCTGACACTGAACTAGATTAAGCTGGTTTGAGAATGACTGACTGATGCCTGGCTTTCATACTAGCTAATAAAATATGACACAGGACTCCGAGAATATGATGAAAGCAATGCAGGCATGAAAGCATCGAGCATCCCTGAGAGCCCCTTCTGATTAATGCAGATCAAATCTGGGAGATAAGTAGTGGAGCATCCACATTTATAATTCTTCAATTTTCTATTCCAGAACATCCAATACTGCTTGAACAGGCTTCAGTACCTCATGACCCTGAAATTAAATGAGTGAGGCTTAGAAAATAGATGAGTGACTCCAACATCAGGGTCAATTAATATCAACTGTGTTGGCATCCAGTTCACTTACTGATAACAAGGGCTGTACACAGTTTGCCTATATTTCTTACATCATCATTCCAATATAATTATTGTGCTAAAAGATGGAAACCAACTCAAAAACTAACGAGACGGACCAGAAATAGAAATGCAATTGGCAACAAGTTAGGATCTTAACCAGGAACATCTATGCCGGTGACACTTTTAGTTGACAACTGCACTTGGTGATACTGCAACTGTGGATGCTGGATTACAAAACTAGTAACTGAAGAAGAGGACAGATTACCCGATGCTGTGGTGTGAAATTTTGTATATACTGTAAGTACTAAGGTGTTATACCATGTTAGCCATTATGAATGATGCAGTGAGAAGTCAAGCAAAATGACACTTTTTATTGGCTAACTAAAAAGATTACAATATGCAAGCTTTTAAGGCAACTCGGGCCCCTTCTTCAGGCAAGATGTAATTACATGATTACTTTTGGCCTAAAGAAGGGGCCTAAGTTGCCTCAAAAGCTTGCATATTGTAATCTTTTTAGTTAGCCAATAAAAGGTGTCATTTGGCTTGACTTCTCACTACGTATATAAGTTGATAAATATTTTATGCGTCTTTATTTGTAACTTAGACAAAGCAATGGAATATTAGTGTTACATCTATATACTGTATATATATATATATATATATATATTTTATAGTGGTGGTTGGCTAGGGGCTTTGCCCAGTCACGACGCCTGGACGGACCAGGAGAGGAACTGTGCCTCCCCCAGACCACGAGAGGGCAGCCGCCCTGGTTTGTTTGGGGGACACAAGAATTGAGCATGGAAACTTAACCCTATAGGGGCCCGTGGCCACCACCAGAGGCCTCCTGGGTGAGTAAGAAGCCCTGGATGTCAGCACTTCTACCACACCTGGAGGTGCTGGCAGAAGAAATACCAGAGACACCCGGAGTGCTTCCGGGTGCTCATGCAGTACTTCCGCCACACCAGAAAGTGCCACAGGAAGACCATCAGGAGGCACCTGGAGCACATCCGGTTGGGAATAAAAGGGGCCACCTCCCTCCAGTCGTCAGCCAGAGTCGGGAGGAAGAGGACAAAGTTTGGGAAGGAAGACGGAGGTGGCAAAGGACCATTGGAAGGCCTGGGAAAGAAGGGTGATTGGTGCAGGGGCATTGTGTGTTGTGCGGGACTTTGGACTTGTAAATAGTGTAAATAAAAGTTTGTGTTGGACTTATTGGTGTCTGCCTGTCTGTGTCTGGGCTGAACTTCCACAATATATATATATATATATATATATATATATATATATACTAGACTCACCCGCCTTTTAAGGCGACCGACTTTTATCCTCAATTTTTGTGCGCTCCATGTGTACATCAGGCATGTAAGTGTAGGGAATGAGAACATCAAAGTGCCCATTCATAACATCTCCCGAAAACCTAAGTTTTTTATCCCCTCGAGTGCCTGTCCAAAGTCGTACAATGTCAGCCCAAATCTGTACCGCTAAAGACAGCGTTTCATGCACTAAATAAGCTATAGATGAGAATAAGCAAGCACCATCTCCCCTGATATTTACTGAGGCATTTGTACTCTATCAACATTAATTATTTCCAGAGACAGAATTTTGTCTATTTTTCCAGCGCATCGCGCACAAAAGCAAGGGATCGATGGGAGCACCAGAACTCTGTTCACATCGCGTTGCTTCGTACTGCAAGCCGCAAGTAGTAATTCTGTGATAAGCGGAATACCACTACGCTTTGCACTCACGGGACGGAAGAACAATCCCGACCGCTTTTATATAATAGATATATTGCACAGTCTGGATTAGAAAATCATCTTTTACCTGGAAAACCGAAACTACAAATCCCATCGTTCATTGCAAAATGGATGGGGCGTGCGTGAAACTCCGCGCTTGCGCCTGCGTAGCACTCACGGGACGGAAGGACAATCCCGACCGCTTTTATATAGTAGATATATGAATTGTGATTATTATTTATTATTGAGTATTGTGGAGTGGGGGTGCTTTACATTAGTAAAATAAATTCATATTGGACTTTTATCTGGTGTCTGATGTATTGTCTGAGGGTTCAAGGGGACGACAGCGCCCCCTATCTGTCACAATATATATATATTATATTATATATAAATATATATAAAATTCAACATCTGTGTGTGTCTCCTTGTCACGAGAGAACTACTTAATGAATATAGATTGGTTTTTTTTTCTGTAATTTGCTTGAACATTCCGCTAAGAATCATAATTTGCTTGCAGCACCAATTTATTCGCGCAAATCAGAGAGAGGCTGTGGGCTGAGGGGAGGGGGAGGCGGGACCTCAGGAGTAGGGAGATGGGCGGGGCCTCCTCACTCACATGCCAACCTCCGTTTGAGTCTCTCTACCTCTCGCCACGTGTTGGAGCGTACCTCGCCTCCACTTACCTAGCAATACCTGTTTGTTCAGCAGACATTATCATCTAGAGATTGTTAAGGAGTAACGTTTGACGTTTTTGAGAGAGAGATCAGAGCTACGTGTGTTTTAGAGGGTACCTGTTCTTTGGCAGAGATATAACAGCTACGTGCTTTTCTCCCCACACAGGGGATGCTCGCCCGTCAGAGCTAAACACAATCAGATACAGTGCCAACGTTTGACATTAGAGTGTACCTACCTTCTGCTTGGTCAGAATTACATTTTTGAAGGCCAACTACCTAGCTGGCAAGCTTTGGTATTGGGGGCCCGCTGTGAAACCATTGTATCGCACCAGAATTCTATTGGTCTAAAGGTTGCCTGTTTGGTTTTAAATCAGAAGCCTTTAAGTACCACGACGCCCTATTGGCTGTAGTGTTTGGACAGAGAGTCTATACATTGGCTTGCTGTACCCCTCCCTCTCTCTCTCTCTTACACCATCATCATGAAGGAACATCTCTCTGTCACACCATGGACTGAAAAGGACAACACAATGAAGAATACAGCTCAGAAACCATATTAAGACTGGCATGTGGCCTGTCCTGAAGAAAGCTACAAATGATGCCTTAACTAGGAGACATTTTGAGTAACTAAACAAGTCTGAAACTACACATCAGCATTTATCAGGTTGTATGGTTGCCAAACTCCACTTGTACTTTGCTTATTTTTATTATTTATGAACAAGTGTAACGTAACTCCTGCTTGTCTTTTACTACACCTAACTGCCTGAGGTAATAAATGTAGAAGGGAAGATGGGAGAAGTTATCAAGTACAACACCTTATAAACAGGTCTGTGAGATTTGAAGCATTCTGACAAAAGCTACACATTAATATTACAAAAGGGGAAAGTAGAGTAATATAGAGCTCTATCAAGACAAAACAACCAAACTTTCCAGCCCAGTTTCACATTTTCAAAGCATTGCGAGCTTGCTCCTTTCTCAGACATCCAACATCATGCTATCTGACACAGGACCAGTTTCTGCCCTATTTTTCCTTTTCCCCGTTCTATCATGGTTTGTAAAACACAAGACATCTGACTGAGGAGCCTCCTTTCCTTATCCCCGGTCGCTGCATTATATGCATTGCACTCCCAGATGAGAGCTCATTGGTTCTCAATTCAGTGTCAGTCCAAACACCCATTTCAGTCTGCTCAAGATCACCCACCCTGTAATTAAATTAACGTTCCTTATGCCCTCTTGTATCACTTCACACTTGTCTGTAGTAAACCACATTGGCTCAGCTTTGAATTGCTTCGGCTGCCTGTTTACGATCCCTCTAATTTTAGAGTCACTTCCCAAGTTTACACACTGCATTAGAATCAATACCATTAATGCAAATTATAAAAAGTCACGGTGTGAGCACAGACCTACTTAGGAACTCCACTGAACATCCCAAGCCATTCTTCTTCTCCAGTCTGTGTCCGTCTAACCAGCATAAAATCTGCTTTCACAAATTACCGCCATAACTGCCACCAACTCCATAAGATCACTGTATGTAAATAAAGTTTGCGACTGAAAATTGCTAGAAAAGTTGTGTAATGTGACAGACAGGGCCCTACCCTGATATTGAAAACCAAAACGAATATCAAAAGTCAAAGTCAAAGAAACTGCGCCCAAATGTCTTTAACCAGGAAAGCCTTTTATTTAAAAAAAAAGATTCACTAAACAAGACTGCGTTTTATCCGCAATCTCGGATGAGGAAGAGGCACCACCACTGACCTTTTAACTTGTCAAGTAGACAACATGCACTGTGTATTTCAGTGAGGTTCCCAGACAACTATTAAACAATTGATGGAAAAAAGATGGGGTAAGAGCCAAAGCTTTTAAGCGAATGTTAATGATAAATTTACACTTAATTTGAATTAAATGAAAGTTTCACAGAGATAATGGAAGACTCTGATTCAATCCATTAAGCTAACAATTTAATGGAATGACCTTAGTACACTGCTATATTTCAGTATTTAGGCAATACAATGCCTTCCAATTGTAGTTAGACAGCTAGAAAGAAACAAACTGATGAGGACACATAGTTTTCTGATCATTACTGTTAGCATTAAGTTACGTGCGTATGGTCCTAGTGTATGAGATAGTATACAGAAACTTTAAGAAACGTAACCAAGATGTTTAAGCCTTATGGGATAAGTTCAGTATTTTTCAAGTCAAAGCCATTTCTTAACAAGCATGGTAAATAAATTGTGTTCTAAAGTCTAGTAATTGCTGACTGGCTCTGAGAAGCGGGAACATAACTCCAATGTTGGCCTCAATGCACTGGTTTCCAGTTAATTTTAGGATACGGTTTAATGTCTTCTTGCTGGTTTGTTAAGCTCTTAATGGCTTATCACCCTCTTATACTGTTGATCTGCTCCAACCACAAATCTTTACACATTCACTTGGGTCTTCAGATCACCTTCTGTTCTTCATGCCTCAAGCCAGGTTGAAGTGTATTGGTTTCAGAGTTTTTATTGTTGTAGACCCTAGGCTTTGGAACTGTACTTCCTTTAAAATAAGACCTGTAAAATCTGTGACAGTTTCTTTTTTTTAAGTCTACACTTTAGTAGCTTTTGAATTGGAATAAATTGTCTTAAAGTTGTTGACTAATGTGTAATGAGACACAAAGTCTGAGTTAAAACTGTGTGTTCTGACCACGTGCCGAGTTTATGTTTTATTATTCATGTTCTCTTAATTCTGTACAAAAATTTGGATGACACTTGTGATCTAATGTGTTTTATGAATACAATTTTACTCACTTACTAAAGAAGAAAAAAAAAAAACATAAGCAAAAGTTAGTTTTTACCTAAAAGTGAACAAAGCCAGTAACAGAAACCAAAAGAGGTACCTTGATCAAAGCAGGGGTCAAAACCAGCATATCCACACAAAACAAACACCAAATCAAGAATCAGGTAAGCAAAAAACAGCAACTCCATTTATACTGCTGGGCCACTCCCCCAGCTGCAAAAATCAGGTGGCCCCGCCTCTTTTGGTTCAATATAGATGAGGCAGGGCAGATAATCCAGAAAGCTACCAACTTAATACAAAAATGAAACACAACTACCAAATACAAAATAACTGGAAATCATATTACATAAATACTATTTAAAAAAATTGAATTCATAATATACATAATCATATTTTAAAAAATGAGAAGAAGATCAATTAAACAAACATCACTTTTAGGGTGGATGCTGACATTGGACAATATGTAGCAAACAAGACAAAATTGTGAGACCAAAATCAAAAAATGAGAGTAAAAGTTCTAAACATTGCTAGGAAAGAAGATGCAACAAAGGCAAAAGGTTTTGATTTGAATCCGTAAACTTGGATGAGGAAATGATCTTGAAGGTGAAGGTTTATCCTGACACGTCCTGATTAATAGATGACAAACCACTAACAATATGGGTGCTTTACTGATAAAGGGAGGTCAAAGCAATGCCTGTGGTAAATAAACCAAATGGTGGCTAAAACGGCCCAAATTAAGTCATAAGGTGAGAAACTAACATCACGACCAGAATCCTTGAGATGGAAACCCCCCAATATGAGCGCTAAACCCCATGTCTATGGGTCTGTGGAACTTTCACTGGAGGGCATCCATTGAATCTTCATTCCCGGTTAAGCCTTTCCTACAACGTCTTCTCATTCTTAACATTCTGTTTTAACTCCACATAATATTTACTCAGTGCCCAAAATCACGTTTATGCTGTTCATCCAAACATCTTCATTCTTTTTTATCATTCATCGCAGTTTTTATATTTGGTTTTTGAAATTTTGCTGTATCCAGGGAGGAAAAAAAATACAAAGTGTCAGGCCCACTATGCAGGCATCATGCAAGTCCCTAAAGTCCTATTGTCCACCACACTACTTGATCACTTACTCCAAGTGGCTGTGGTTCTCTGTGTAAAGAAAAACTTCCTAATGTTTGTGTGAAATTTACCCTTAACAAGTTTCTAACTGTGTTCTTGATGAACTCCTTTTAAAGTCCCAGTTTCGATCCACTAGACTAATTCCCTTCATAATATTAAACACTTCAGTCAGGTCTCCTCTTAATCTTCTTTTGTTTAAACTGTAAAGACTCGGCTCTTTTAATCTCTCCTCATAACTCATTCCCCTGTAGCCCTGAATCAGCCTAGTCGCTAATCTCTGGGCCTTCTCTAGTGCTGCTATGTCCTTTTTTGTAGCCTGAAGACCAAAACTGCACACAGGACTCCAGATGAGGCCTCACCGGTGTGTTATAAAGCTTGAGCAGAACCTCCTGTGACTTGTACTCCACATATCAAGGCGCTATATAACCTGACATTCTGTTAGCCTTCTTAATGGCTTCTGAACACTGTCTGGCAGTTGATAGCGCAGAGTCAACTACGACTCCTAAATCCTTCTCATAAGGTGATAAAATCAAATGTGGAGCCATAAACTCACAAGGCTTGGCAGCTAAAACAC
The DNA here is from genome assembly GCF_900747795.2 of Erpetoichthys calabaricus. Taxonomy (NCBI): domain Eukaryota; kingdom Metazoa; phylum Chordata; class Cladistia; order Polypteriformes; family Polypteridae; genus Erpetoichthys; species Erpetoichthys calabaricus. Next base: position 24,960,189 of record NC_041401.2, read on the forward strand.
TTTCACTATTTTTATGAATCTTCTTAGCCCAGCACAGCATAGATGGAGCCATGGTCCAGGGCTGGCCAACTCCGATTCCTGGAGGGCCACAGTGGCTGCAGATTTTTGTTCCAACCCAGTTTCTTAAATAAAAGCCAATCCTCACCAATAACAGATTGAATTTCATGGCTTCTTAGTGATTTAACTCTACCATGTCAGTTCATTCTTAAATGTATTCCTTTCTAACCTCACACTGTTTCATTCAAACTAGTGTGATGCCGATGTGTCACACATCACACGGCTGGGGTCCTGAAGTGGTTTGTCCTGTGGTGGGTGCGACAACACCGTATCAGTGCAGGCTCCTAACCTCTCCTCTCTCCTCCTCTCTCTAATGATACATGTATCATCCAAGTGATTTGAAGCCTAAAATGGATGAGTAATTTTCAGTTCTCCACTTTCTCTTCAGGTTCCTTCCGAGTACTTAATTAAACCAAATAGTGAATGATGACTACACGCGGGTGGAAACGGAGACAAGCTAGACGGAGAACTGCAGGTCCCTTTGTCATTTGCATCTTATCTATCTTACTAAACCACAGTTAATTTATGCACGGCGGACACACCGAGGCGCATGCGCACTGCGGCCTTGGCGCCCGCCCCAGAGTCCAGAGTCAAATGCAGCGGCTTCCCAAAAGCCGGAGGCGCCCGCCCCAGAGTCAAACGCAGCGGCTTCCCAGAGTCAGTAGATGGCGCCCAAATAACACAACGTGCTGCGCCGTGGCGCCCGCCCCAGAGTCAAACGCAGCGGCTTCCCAAAACGCGACGGCTTCCCAGAGTCAGTAGGTGGCGCCCAAACAACACAACCTGTGAGCGCCCAAACAACACAACCTGTACAGTCATGGACACAAACAATGAACGAAGGCGCCCACACAAAGAAACCGCTTTAGATCAAATAGGGTTAGTGAATTAAATGGAAACTTTACCATGCCTACGACCTGTGAACTACACCTGAGGTAAAGCGTGCACGCCAGGTTGTACAGCCGCCCGGACGCGACCGCCCACACCACCGCATATACCCTCCATGATATTTCATCACGCGGCGGTTTCCCACCGAGGCGCATATTGTGCCGTGGCGCACACCCCAGAGTCAAACGCAGTGGCTTCCCAGAGTCAGTAGGTGGCGCCCAAACAACACAACCTGTTCACTGCACTTGCTCTAATCCACTGTGCCAGTAATACAGATCACATAACGGTCACAGACTCAAACCCAGCGGCTTCCCCGACTCAGTGGCTGGCACACGAACACCACAACCTGTAAAATAAACTTGCTGTGCTCCACTCTGCCAGCAGTCGGTGTCAGCAAAGGCAACAGAATCACGTCTCCACAAAACGAAACCGCTTTAGTACAGATATGCTTATTGACTTAAATGACATTTCCCCAGACACACCCACCCTCCATGATATGTCATCCATCCAAATATCGAACGGAACAGAAACTGATTGCCATTCTTGGATTTCCGATTCGCTAGTGAATCACGGGCTTACTTGTTGCTAATAAGGACCAGTTTAAACAATGAATACAGCCGATTAAGATTAAAATATGCAATTAAGGGTTCAAAATCTTAACAAGCGTGACAACTAAAATGAAGCAGAAAAATGTCACTTGACTAACAAGTGCTTCCTCACCAATGAATGATTTCTCATGAAGCAATTGAGTTGCAACAAAAACCCGAAGCCACTTCCAGGACTGAGCAGAGTCTTAAATGAAGTTAATTAGTAGCTGAAACTAGTCACTAATTAAGCAAACAGTTAGAATGAAAACCTTTAGCCACTGTGGCTCTCCAGGATCGGAGTTGACTCCCCCTGCCATGGTCTTTACCAGCAGAGTTTGTACTCACAGAATGTTAGGCTACTGTAAGGCACAGACGTAGTAACACTGCCTCCTGGTGGCCCCTGAGAACGTCACACTTGTGAGTCGTAGACTAAATAGACTTTTTAAAGGGATAGAAGCTTCTGGATTTGAGTTACATGTAATGCGGTAGGACTGTTTGCTCACCTGATTCCTCACGCTGACCTCTTGAGCTTTAGTTGTTGGAACCTGAAACTTTCTTGCCCGCCAGTGAGGGCACTCCATAATAGTAAAAAAGATTACACGAATCTATTCTCTCCCAGAATTGCTCATATACCCTTGGGTTTAATGCCCTATGTTTCGCAATCCTAACGAGGTCGGACATTATATTCTCTAGCACCGTGTGATGAAAGCTAATGCTCTATTAAACCTTTAACACCCACTTTTAGATTCATAGGAATGGCGAGCATGCCGCTGTAAACCTATCACCCTGATATCATCGAGTCTGTCACTCAAGCCCAGGCTGCTTAAAATAAATGGGGTCCCTTCCAATACCACTTTTTAAAGAAGCACCAGAAACGTAAACTGACTAATAAAGTGGGGATTTTAATGGGTCTGTTAGCCTGAAAAGGAGATTGAACAGACATTTATTAGGCAGCGTTGTTTTTCGGGAGAGGGAAATTCCATCCAGGGGTCTGACATCCCACTGCCAGGCATGTGTCATGAGACTCTATAGGAAGGCCACCGCAAGCCTCCAGCCGTGAGGCCGGGGCTCACATAACGGGAAGGATGAAGTAAGCATGGCGCCGTCAAAAAATAAATCAGCCTTTTTATAAAGCTGCTTCTCGTGCCTGCAGAGTCAGATTTCGCTGCCTGTGAGAGGGAAGAGTTCAAAAATTGTTATTGGGACCCTTCAGAAGAACAAAACTTACGCCCCCCCCCCCCCACAAAAGAGTAAGCTAACACTACAGCTATAGTTGAAATGAGGGTATGAAAAATGTTAATGTAACTTCTTTCATGGACTTGCTTTGAACAAAAGAACATGATTTGGTTCTGCCATCCTTTAGCCACAGGGCCATTTGCACTCACTATCACCCTCTGGTGGCTCAAAATGGATTAGCAGCTTCGAAACTTTGAAGTTCTTACAGACATACTTGTCTGTTTGACAAAATTTCAAAATCAATACAAGATACAGACCCAGGATCCTGGGATTGAATTCCATGCCCAGGTGCCAACAGTGTGGAGTCTGCATGTTCTCCCTACGTACATGTAGGTATTTTTTTTTCCCATGTATGTTAATTTTCTTCCTACATTAAAAAAGACATGTTCTGGGTTAAGAAGAAATTTTAAATTGTGCCCAGTGTGAACAAGTTTGGTTGTGTGCATATGGGTGGGTCTAGTGATGCAAATGTCACCCATCAAGGGTTGGTGCCCATCTTGATTATATTGGCACTACAAATGAGAGGAGAATGTGACAAAATAGACGATGACAATCAAATGCTGTACAAGAATATCCTTTGATGCCACTAGGTGGCAGTTGAAAAATCGAAAGGAAAAGCAGTTGGTGGCAGTGGAGAGTGATTACCTCTAAAATCAAATACTTGGCAAGGCATTTCAAAGAAGTTGTATGGAGGAATGTAATGGACTTGTAATATTTCTATTGCACTGTTATATTGTATTGAGGATTACTTGTGTTCTGTTCTGTGTATTGTGTTGACACACTTTTTTTTGACACCCACTGCATGCCCAACCTACCTGGTTTCTTAAATGTTTTCCCCTACAAGGGTCTTTTTTAGGGAGTTTTTTCTTGTCTTCATAGAGAACCAAGGCAGGGAGTCTGTCAAAAGGCAGGGCCTGTTAAAGCCCATTGTGGCACTCTTCTTGTGATTTTGGGCTATACAAAAATAAATTGTATTGTAATGATGAGCCGAAGAGTCCATAAGAGTAAATGAGCAATTTGCGATGATGATGTGGGCTGACAAACACATAGAGCTGGGTTCATTTAGAAAACTTTACTATATTATACTGTATAGAAAAATCTTGGGTCGAGACGTGATCATCTCAGAGAGACACTTTGACATCACGCAAGACTATATATACTAGGGGGCTCTGCACTGCTCGCTTCGCTTGCCAATCGCTACCCCCGTTCCCCTCCAGCAACTACGTGCCATTGTAAAGAGGGGGGCTGAATGCACCCCATGAAGACTGGAAACAATTCTTCCTCTAGAAGCAAAACTTTTCATTTCAATTCATCTGCATAATTAAAATTCTATGTATAGTTTTTTTTATATATCTAATAAAATACCACATATAACATTAATTAGCTTTTCTTTTTAATGTCTGAGTAACTGCTTAGTTAAATGCATACACACAAACATATATATATATACATATATACATACAAATTGTGGAAAGCAGCCCGGACACAGACAGCGATGATTCACCCAACACACGTTTATTATACAGTACATTATTAATTACAGTGAAGCACACAACTCCCAAAACTCCCCCAAAGTCCAGGCCTCTTACTAATGCCTCTTTCAGGCTGCCTCCTTGCCTCACCTCCCGAGCTCCGTCCTTCTCCACTCCCGACTCAAGCCACTGAACGGAGGGAGGCGGCCCCTTTTACAACCACCCGGATGTGCTCCAGGTGCCTCCCGACAATCTTCCGCCCGCACTCCGGGTGTCACTGGTCCTCTTCCCCCCAGCACTTCCGGGTGTGGCGGAAGTGCTGAGGTCCACGGCTCCTTAGGCATTGGGGTGCCCCGTGGTGGTGACCACGGGCCCCTATAGGGTTGAGCATCCAAGCTCAGTTTTCGTGGTCCCTAAAGCCACTAGGGCAGTCGCCTCCTCGTGGTCTGGAGGAGGCGTGAGCCCTCCTCCGGTCCTCCTGGGCATCCCAGCTGTATGTATGTATGCACACACACACACACACACACACACACACACACACACATACATACATACATACATACATACATACATACATACATACATACATGTATGTAGTACATACATAAATATATACACCTACACACATACATACACATTTGCGCACCTTTTTGTTTCTGCCATGTGTAATGTTGAGGGATTTGTGCATTCGTACGTTTTTGCATTTACGTCTGTTTTATTAAATTCAAAATAATATTTTTCGCTACCTTTAAAGCTTCTGCTTCTTCGCCCTCTTTAAATTGAATAATATTCTGACCTTGTAAATGAATCATTAATAATTCAACAGAATGACATCAACCGTGCACTGGCAATTCCATTAAATGAAACCCATTTTCCATTGCACTGACGTACCAAGTATCTAAATATGAATGTACTTGTAGATGTACTTAATACTCATTTCCGATGCACAATACTCAACATTAATAAGAATCGAATCGTTTGAGCAAATACGGGTTATATGGTACAATCGTTGAATTATTGATCATCACAATTTTTCCATCTTTCTTTCCGTGATAAGTGTGTTGTTCGTTATGATTATCTCTTCGGCGATAATCTGGAAGGCCAGCCTTAGTCTTATCTGTTGATTGAACGAACGCTTTAGGAAATTTCTTTTAACATTTTTTCTCTTTTGAGTCCCAACATACTGAATCTTGTAAATGTGTCTGTGAGACATGTGTTTAAGGACTTTGTACCGTAATTCAGGATAGGTGTCTCCGATTGGAATTTCAGCACAGACAAAGCGATCTACATTATCAGCAGTTAATAATTTATTTTGCAAAGTAACCAATAAATTCATGTGAGGTAAACCCCGTTTTCTGAAATTCGATCGTGTAAATGTATGCTCTGATTTGACCAAACACCATTTCCATTCTATGTTGCATCACTTCTCTGTGATCATAAATATAGACCTGCCCGAATTGTGGTGTCTTCGAAATTAAACTTGTCGTAGCTTTAATTGTTGTGGGACCACAGATTCTCATAGTGTATGGTTTTGAATCGTGTAAATCTACGTTTTGAGCATTGTATGATGCGAACGGGAAAAGATTATTGTAGATTATGATATTTTGCCTGTAGTGTTTGTGGATTTCAGTTTCACCAAACAACAAATCTTAATTCTTGCAGGAATGCCTATTCATTGGGAGGCAACACTACTTTTCCCTGATGGCAACAGGAATTAGACGATCTACAAGTCTCCGACTTAAACTTTAAAGCCATACGATACCTACATACTTCTGATATATCACCTATGTCCATATAATCCATCTCTTTTCACTGTTCCGTTATTTCACCGAATAATAATTTCCGTTTGTTTGCGCTACTGCGATCTTTACTATTTTTTTTTTTGATATTTTAGAATTTTCCTACTTTCATATTCTTTAACTTGCTCTGCGTGTGTATCGCGCCAACATTTTTTTTGAGCCTTCGAATTCCACTGCTTTCATAATCTCTAACCTGATCTGCATGTGTATCACGCCAACATTATTGAACGTCATTATGAAGTCTTTTATTTCTGACCCCGATTGGACCTAGATGTTTTCAATTCCACTTGGTCCGGGCTGATTACTACTTTCCTTATTTTCTGAATTTGCACATAGATTATTATTGTTCTCTTGTGCATCCTTTTTTGCCTTATTTTCTCTCCGACGCTTTTGTCTCTTTTTGACGCGCTGTTCTTTCTTCTTCGCTTAGTCGTACACGTGCCATCTAGAACGCAGAATATTTTTAAGAGCTGGGAGCACATGAAGTGTGTCTGCCAAAAGCATTCCAACAGCAGAGAGATTAGATGTCTGTGAACTTGTTTTAAATTTTTGTAAGTAGGGCGTGACATGCAAAAGTCACCGTCTCACGGGTCTTGTTTCCTTTGGTTGTAATGTCTAGTCTCGCATGACGTCAAAATGTCTCTCCAAGATGATCATGTCTCGACCCAAGTTTATTGATAGATAGATAGATAGATAGATAGATAGATAGATAGATAGATAGATAGATAGATAGATAGATAGATAGATAGATAGATAGATAGATAGATAGATAGATAGATAGATAGATAGATAGATAGATAGATAGATAGATAGATAGATAGATAGATAGATAGATAGATAGATAGGCTAACCCATGCTGCTGGGTTTTCCCCACCTTATGATCTGCGTCCTAGACGATTTCCAAATTTGCCTTAATGGTGGCACCGGCACCAATGACTGGGGCTTCTTTATACCAACGGCAGTAAGTCCTCACTGTGACTGCTGTCTTATCTTTAGCCAAGGCGGAGGTTTTCTACTTTTTTGTAATTCTTGACTCTATTTGAGGTGGGTGGTTGTTGTTGTTATTTGTTACAGTATTTCTTGAGCTTTTGTACCATCAATAGTATATAACTAACTAACATGAGCTAGCAATCCATGAATAAATGTTTACCTGGGACTAAAGCCTAACCTTGTGCATGTGTCAGATCCTCACAAATTTTTGTTAAGGTTCGGCCTAGTACAGATATAGAGGACAATGGAGTAATGGGACAAGATGGCATCTACACAACCTGTGCATTCCTGTCACTCAGTGGATTGTACTACTTCACTAATAAATGAATGTGTAATATTATGTACCAGTAACGGCGGACTGCATGATAACATGCAGTGAATACACTTGACTTATAGTTTTCATCCTCTTTCTCTGTATGTTTATCATTCGTTTGCTCAGAGATTGATGCACTTGCTGTTTCCTGAGCAGCTCTTCTTTTCTCCACCCTAGCGGCCCGCTTCTTCTCTTCTTTCATCGGCATCTTTTTGCGTTAAAACTAATTAAGGAAAACGTACTAAGTAATTGCAACACAAACACAGACTTAATTTTTCACTTAAGCTGGCGCTTAAGTCTTCAATCTACCTCAAGAATGATTTAAGATATGAAGAGGTAGGGGAAGTGACGGCGAAGGTGGTAGGGATAAGAACGCCTGTACATATGTGCCACATGGCCACCCTGCTGCCCGCTGCCAAGAATTGACTATACAATAAAATAAAAATATAAAGAAGAATAACCTTGGAGGTCAATAATCACCCCAAGAGCGGACAGCAGAGGTCATGTAGTATATGTGTACCAAATTTCAGGGCAATAGGTCAAACGGTTTGCGAGCTGCAGGTGATTTAAAATCCTGGACAGACAAAACGGACAGTCACAGTTGCATGTTATATATACAGGTGTATGCACTGAGGAGGGTGCAAAATATCCAGATACCTGTTCTGGGCTAAAAGTCCAGGGCCAGTTCTTAATCCCAACCCATCCCTTCTATCAAAATGATTAAAAGTCATAGAGTTTTACTAAAGTCGAAAACCCTCATCATAACCACTGAACCGAAAAACACTCATCCCGCTCTTCGGTGATCCGCTCCACACTTAGCAGGTGGTAACTGGAAGAGCAAATCTCTATTTTTGCAATAGCAACACATGCCCTAAATACGCACAGAGCTGTGTTAAAATAGATATTTATCATGGCAGACTCCAAATGCCTATATATACACTTTGCTTCCATTCTGCCTGTTGATTTTCACACTTGCGTAATCCATTTCTGGGTCACAAGGAGCTGAAGCCAGTTGTAGAAGAGACAGGCCCCATGCTAAGAACCCACCTTGGACAGGACACAGAACACTTCACCAACACCCCTTTCCATTGGACACAGAAGGCACCACAGCGTATCTCTCAATGCTGCCCACTCATCACTTCCACCTCCTCTGAAGCACAGAGAATGACACACAGTCAGTGTAGAAGGCCTCTCAGAGCTTTGTCTCCTCCTAATAAATGACTTCGAGACATGCCATTCAGAAAACAAAAGCAACAGGACAGGAACCAGAGGACAACAAGTGCAAGTCCATCCTTGCCACCCACATAATCTCAGTCCTTCTGAGGCGTCTAGACACAGTGACCAAAGGAGAAAGGAAGGTCATAACAGAATGGGGTCAAAGTCCATCAGATGGGGCTGCAGCAAGCCATGAATGGAACACATACAATATAATAACTCTGAATGCATCAGGCAAGAAGCAAACCTGTAGGAGGCACCCATCTAGCACACCTACTTTTACATTTAAAGCCAGTTTAGTGTTACTATTTAACCTAACAGGCATATCTTCAGAAACAGGTAAGGTTAGGTTGGGGAGCATGCACTGGTACAGCACATTGCCGCCCCCACCATGAGATGAAACAGCTTGGGATTCCCCTAGGCAGACATGTGGTCCAGTCCCATACCCCAGCAATGACCATCAATCTGCCACATGCAGATGTTACATGGGCAACCCCCTTGGCCTGGTCCAGTTATCCCTATTATCCCCCTCTAGTTTTCTGGGTGGTCTCGTGGCCTCGGAACCTCTGCAGGTTTTATTTTCTTTTCTCCAGCCATCTGGAGTTTTTTTCTGTCCTCCCTGGCCTTACTTTTCTTCTATGTTAATTAGTATCACCTAATTTTATTTTTTATAATTCTTTTTTCTCTTTCTTCATCCTGTAAAGCACTTTGAGCTACATAATTGGTATGAAAATGTGCTATAGAAATAACTATTGCTGCTGTTGTTGATGGTCCATTTTTGGAAATGATGTTGGCATGATGGCCAGGCACAGCAAGAAAGCCCAGCCAGATGGTACCTGTTGTGCCAGAGCATAATAAACCAAGTTCAAGGTTTGACATTATTTTTCAAAATGAGAGAATCTTCCGAGATGACAGGGATGAGACAGCTTTTAAAGTCGTCTGAGGGTATCAGAAGACAGATTTTGTTTTTATTGAAAAGTACTTTAGGTGAGTTATTATAATTACTATTATTAGGGCATAATGAGACATCAAGCAAAATAAAGGCTTTTATTGGCTGGCTAACTGAACAGATAACAATATGCAAGCTTTCGAGGCAACTCAGGCCCCCTTCTTCAGGCAAGATGTAATCATTATTATTAGGGCAGGTTGGCAGTAGAAGGGTTAGACCTTCTTCTCACAGGGCCAGACTGCTGGGTTCAATCTCAGCTTCTTATGCGATACTTCTCTGTTGTCCTCTTGACGTCACGGGTTTTTCTTCCCAATATTTTGCCTCACAGAAAGGTGGGTATATTTGGTTACTAAACTGGCCCAGTCAGCATGTGCCCTGCAATGGACTGGCATCCCATCCAGGAGTACACCCTTAAACTGGGTTAGGCAGGTTTGATAAAGGATGAATGGAGGTCCCAGTGGGCAGATTTATTGTTCACATATGTATCACACACTCAAGCACTGGGTATCTATTTGTGTGGAGGACATATTCCACTTACACAGTCACATTTGCGTTCGTGCGTTTAGAACTGTAACCGCCTCAAAAGGTCTCTGTTGTCCATGACAGGACCCCGTTTTCTGTACTCTTTCTTTATGTGATGGTGTAGCCATAAACAAGATAAGAAGTCACCAGTCAATCTAACCTGCACGTCTCTGGACTGCTGAAGGATACAAAAGAAAGCTGGAAAAACTAAAGACGACACAGAGAGAGCAGTCAAACTCCAACACAGACACTGAGCACATCAGGAATTTGATCCTGGTCATCGATTTTTATTAAAATAAAAAACACCCTCTGTGTAGTGATACCTTAATATAGCACTTTGTCAAAATATACCATTCATCAATCATTTTAGTAACCAAAATTCATCCGGGAATTCAACAGTTACATTTTGTGGACGTGGAAGAAAAAAAAAAAACTGTGGCAGACCTAGAGAGAACATCCAAGCTCTACACAAGTGAAACAACTAACAGATTTCCTTGATTACATTAATACGTCACAGCACTTAGGCAGAGGGATTATGTCGCCAATTAATTACCAAAGTAACATCACTGCTGTGGTCAGCAACTCTGATTAATTTTTTTGTGGGTTCCCCTGAGCTGATTTTATATAAGCATTGTCAAGCATGTGAACATAAGGCGTGTTACTCGGTTCGGGGTCCCACTAAGTTGGTTAAAGGGAAGGATTTGGGTGTCACACAGCCTTAAACACAATTTCCGTGTGCCCTAAAATGGACAACACCCCTCTGGAGGATGACTGACATCACTTCCTCCCTGGACTCATCAGCCCCACTTCCTCTGCTTTCTCCACTATAAGTCTCACTCACCACCAGAAATCTGACATCACATTGGACCAGAGCTCTTCCACCTCCCGGAAAACGCTAATCAGCTGTGAAGAGCCAACATGTTGATTTTTCACGATTTCAGTTTTCTTTTCTCAGATGTTAAATGGGGTTACCTGTGGTATCCCAAACCTTTATTTCAGTTTGTCATCTATTTAACCTAAGGACTACCAAAACAACACTGATTTATACAAAAATTTGGAATTTTGTAGTGCTGTACCACCATCTTTGTTTTGCATACGGGTACTACCATTTCGTGAGGCACACCACAAGACGTGGCTCCCAGGTGCCATTGGGTGTGGTCACAGAGGACGTCACATGTGATGGCACCGATGAAATTGGTTAAAACTCTCTATACAGCTGCAGCTTCTCATTTGAGTTTCTGGCTAAATCCCCGCATTTGCATACAAATCCTCTAGCGAAAGACGTCTTGGTTTGAAATCTTTACACTTGTCATATGGTATCTTGAATTTAGGTTAGTAAATTAAATTTGTCGAAACATCAGACAGACTTTTAGTTTTAGGTTTGGCTCATTTTCAGATTTCATCTCCTGATCCTTTTCATTAAGAGTTCTTACTGTCTCGTCTCGAGTCAGTATGGCTAACCCAGTTCAGGTTCACAAACATACGGCTTTAAGGCTACGTCCACACTACTACGTTTTCACTTAACCTCTTAACCGCCCTCTGCCGGATATATCCGGCATTGTAGCGTTATTGCTGACGCCTTACTGCCGGAATTATCCGGCACATTTGCCTGTGGTTATGTGAATGCCTGGCGCGTAGTATAACTGACAGTTTGGCGTGGGTATTATTACTACATTGTATTTCGACAACTCTGCGGTTGTATTGGCCGCTCACGTGATGTGATTCGAAAGTGAAAGCTGTGAATATGGCGAAACGTAAACTGACTTCAAGTGAGGTTTTGCAGGTGATTTTGGACAATAATTCTGATCATGATTGTAGCAGTTTTGAAGAAGATTTTAGCGACAATGATGATCAGCAACGTGCGCTGCATGATACTGTGAATGACGACGCATCGGATGATGGCAATGAGTGGGTGTATCCCCAGCATCTCAACTGGACTGCTGCCCGTTATCTGAGCCAGATAAGAAAGATCCAAACCGTGACCGATTGTTCAAGCTACGTCCTTTGATTGACCATTTATTTGAAACATTTCAGCAGGTATTTCAGCAGGTAAATACTGCTTGAATAAATGTAAAGTAAAAAAACGAAAATTGTTCAGATTTCACCTGGCATGGGGAATATTTAGGGAGTTGGCGGTTAAAGGGTTAAAAACACAAACATTAGCTCCATTTTCACTTTTGTCCACAAGTTTTTAAACCCCAAAAACACTTTCCAAAACTGTAAATGCCACATTGGCATTAAATTGGGATTAATAAAGTATCTATATCTATCTAAAAGGTGGACAGGAGAAGACACAGACTTTTGAAAATGCAGATTCTAATTGTGCTCCGATTCATTTGTGCTTATTACATAGCCCTTCCCTGATTGGATCCTACTCATTACGACGTCTCATTTTATGATTCTTCACCTCTCACAGAAGAAAATCATATTCTAACACAGCTGCTTTCAATGGTGCTTGTTGTGTTGCTTATCTGTATTATGGTGGACGGCCAGGGCGCCCCTATAATGGAAAGTCCGGAGGAGAGTGCCTATCCAGAACATTACATCCCCCAGAGTGCTAGAGGGCAGCCCCCCTGGCATGCAGCAGTGTCACAGGTTTGGAGCATGAAAGCTCAACCCTGCTGGGGCCTGTGGCCACTGCCAGGGGGCACCTGAGGACATGCCGAGCCCTTAATTGCATCACTTCTGCCACACCTGGAAGTTCTTCTGGAACTGGGTCAACGAGCACCTGGAAGACTTCCAGGTGTTTTATAAAAGGAGCCAGCAGCCACTACTCTGGGAGTCAGAGTCAGGAGGAGGGAGAAGGCAAAGCTTGCCAGGAGGAGTGGAGGAGAAAGAGAAAGAAGTATTGTATTGTGCTGTGACTGTGTTGTGCTTGTGGGAAACAGGGGAAGGTGTTTCCCACGAGGGAAAAAATAAAAACTTGTGTGCGTGAACTTATGTCCCACGCCTATCTGTGTTGGGTTTGGGTGGCAGTACACAGCTTTGTGGTCCACAGTATGCATCTAAATTATATTTTGTACAGTTTGAATGCTGTAAGTTTGATGACAGGTACAAAATTTACTGGTCTCTATAGCTTTGTGATAAATCCCGCAGCCGGGCACATTATCGTCCATTCGTGGATTTTCCAGCTGATGTGCACATGGCCAATGTAAGCAGACATCTACGTCACACGTTTTCAGTTGTTTTAGTGTGGGCCAAGATCGGTTTCATTTACAAACACTGTTTTTAATACTAGTGTGGACGTTAACCTAAATGTGTTTTGCCTAATGACTGTCTCAACGGTGGTCACTTTCATAGACTCTGAGGCAGTGTCATTAAGTCCAGAGGAGAATGACTAGGCTGAGCCCAGGGCTGCAGGGGATGGGTTATGAGGAAAGATTAAAAGAGCTGAGCCTTTACAGTTTAAGAGGAGACCTGAATGAAGTGTTTAAAATGATGAGAAGAATTAGTCCAGTGGGTCGAGACTGTGACTTTATAATGAGCTCATCAAGAACACGGGGACACAGTTGGAAACTTAAGGGGAAATTTCACACAAACATTAGGAAGTTTTTCTTTACAGAGAGAACCACAGACATATGGAATAAGTGATCAAGTCATGTGGTGGACAGTAGGACATTAGGAACTTTCGAAACTTAACAATGTTATTTTGGAAGAATTAAGTGGATAGGACTGGCGAGCTTTGTCAGGCTGAATGGCCTGTTCTCGTTTAGATCGTTTTAATGTTGTAACATCTATCTGGCATCTCCATTTTCAAATGTGTATATCCAATTCAGGGTCACAGGAGATGGACCCTACACCCACAGCAACAGGCACAAAGCAGGACGAAAACCTGGACAAAGTGTAGCCCACCACTTGTCCCATTATTGCCCACACAATCATTAAATAAAACGAGGCCGGCTCAGTGTCAACGTACATTTTTGGGACATGGAAGAAAAACCTACACAAAACGCCGGAGAGACAAAGTCTTGACTTGACCCCTGGTCACTGCTTATTATTAAAATAATTCACTCGTAATATCAAGTTTTACTTGCTGAAGTATTAATTACATGAGTTGCCTCATTAAAAAGAGAATTGTGAAGCTCTGCCACTTGTTACTGTGAACTGAATGTCAGCAATTCATTAAATACAATCATAAGATAATAAGACGGCGCACAGAGACGTGGCTAAGTACTGCAGGTGGCATTACGTGTCAGAGGTCGGGAGGCTCTGGGCCACATATAGATGACAGCTAATAATTCAGTGTAATGGAAGCAGGCATATCAGTTAGTCCACAGTGGGAAAGAAAAGACTTGAAGAAAAGAGTCCAGCAAATTGTCGATTGCTTTCCCATCTTATTTGATCCATCTAAATTCCGCCTACAACAGAGTTACCTCATGTAACGCAAGGCTCTTTTCTTCCTTACAAGTTCATTAATGTCTGGAAGCGTTTCATAACAATGGGAATTTCCCCTGTGTGGATCAATAAAATCCATTTAGTGAGTACTTATTTAGTTATTAATTTATTAGAAATACAGAAAGGTGCTGAGTGCTTTTCAGCTTTTAGTTCCCACATGTTTACTGCGCCATTCCTTCATGATTTTCCTCTTCAGTTTAATTCATAAGCCAATACTGAATTCTTCATTATTATTATTGTTATTATTTCATTAATACCTTTATCCAAGGCAATTTATAAGATTAAAATAAATTACATCTGTACAGGAATTAACCTGCCTGTGTTCCAGTTGTAAAGTGTGGCAGATAATTGAATTGAACCAGACGCACGGTGGTTTGAATGTCAAATGACTTTGCTACTGCAGCAGATTGCCAGCCATTCTTTACTAACTCTTAATATTACTCCATACTGCCCCTCCAGCTTTATCCATCCCCCTTTTTAACATTATTCCCCCCCCATTTATATCGAAAAATACCACACGCATGTCTTTATCGATGTCGCCTCATGGTAGACAGTATCGTAAAGTATTTTTCAGATAAGAAGACCGACGTTTCAAGACAAGGTATAGTAGATCTACTCGGTAATCCTGACCCCAGAGAGCACAGACGTGTTGCATGCAATTAAGAGGTTGACAGAAATCCTGATCTCTACCAGTGAGGCCAGATCCACAGTTTTGCCATCTAACTGTGCTATTTTTGATTGGCATCGATGGTTGTGGTTTTTTGGACACATTTTTCAGAAATAACGCAATATTTTGGGCTGGTTTTTAAACCTGCCTCCTCTGCCTTAATTGCATTTATTTTTTAATTATCACAGACCCCCTTCCTCTGCCCTTCATACCTATTTTATCATTCTAAAATTTCTGAGGAAGGACCCTGTCCGCTGTTCAATGTGTATATACCACATTCGAGGGGGAACCCCCCCACACACACACACGGTCTCTGATGATGTGTACCTAATCCATTGCTCTCAACTTTCATGGTGTATCACTTTGTCTATGTCGGCTACTTTATTTGGGCCACTATGTAATTTTTGGGCTGTCTTTAGTCTATAAAAGAACATGGCAACCCTTAGCTCTATCATTTAGGTGACTAAAGCAGCAAGATTTTTGGGGGATGCATCATTTTTTTTAAATGATACAAACTCTGACTTATGCACACACTGACTCAATACAACTGTCCAGTTATATCATACTATTGTCTAAGGCTGCTTGATCCTGAGAATCGCTGTGGGAGAGCTGGAGCCTAAACCAGCAAGCATAGACGTTGTTTTGTTTTATCGCATACAAACGATGTTTGGTCTTAATGTCTGATATCCCATACGTCAGGGGTCCTCAATCACGGTCCTGGACGGCCACAGTAGCTGCAGGTTTTTGCTCCAATCCAATTGCTTTATAAGAAGCTCTAATTGCTCAAGTAACACTTCTGCTTCACTTTGTTGTCTCGCTTGTTAAGATTTTGAGCCCTTATTGCTTATTTTAGTCTTAAACACCTGTATTCTTGGTTTTTAATTACTCCTAATTAGCAATAACATGCAAATGACAAAAGAGAAGCATTTCTTCATTTAGCTTGTTACCATTTACACCTCTGTGTGTATTTATTGTGCACTATTGGGTTTAATTAAACACTTGGAAGGAAAGTGAAGAGAAAATAGTGAAGGACTGAGAATTACTCATCCATTTTAGCCTTCAAATCATTAGGATGATATCCTTAGAAAGGGGAAGAAAATCTAAGATATGAGAAAGACCTGACATAGCAGAGTTAAAGCACTAACAAGCCATGAAATTAAATTATTGGCAAGAATTGCTTTCTAATTAAGCAACCGGGTTAAAACAAAAACCTGCAGCCACTGTGGCCCTCCAGGACTGTGATTGAGGACCCCTGCCATACGTGGTCTTCCAAATTCCAGGATGCACCATACTCTGCCTTGTGTATGTTTATTTTGTTTTAGGTGCAGGTTCGTTTGTTCTCATGGGTACAAATTTGTCCTAAACTTACCACTTAGGAGGAGGTTAGGAGCAGGCGCTGATACAGCACATTGCCGCACTCACCATATGACAAACCAACTCAGGATCTCAGATTAGGAGTGCAGCCATGCAACAGGTGACACCTCAACACTACACTAGTTCAGATGGAATGGAACAGTGCAAGGTTTTTTTATGGTGGCTGGAGTGCCAGTTCTGTCACCAACCTCCCAGGTTTTTCCCCTGCAGGTTGGAGGGTCTACATGCAAGGCTGGATGCAGATTAACGTCATACCCAGGACGCAGCAATTGCAGATTAAGGGCCTTGCTCAAGGGCCCAACAAAGTAGAGTCACTTCTGGCGTTTATGGGATTCGAACTGACAACCTTCTGATTGCCAGCACAGATCCCTAGACTCTGAGCCACCACTTCACCCACTTACATCATAGATAATAATGGTGGTTCTCTAACTGTGGGGGGGGGGCACGATGTAACAAAAAAGGGGGGCGTGAAGATGTGAAAAAAAGAAAACAAGAATCGAAAATATGAAAAATACATCTACTGAAACCAAAACAAATTAACTTAAACTACATTCTGATACTAGAAAAATAGAGTTAGATAAATGTCGATAAAAGTAGGTATAATAAAATATGCATCTATGATATATCATTAATTAAAAAAGAACAAATTGGTATTAGTGGGCTCCTTTCAAAAAAACGTTAGGGCGGCGCGATTAAAACTTATGAAAACTCGGGTCGCAAATACTTAAAGGTTGAGAACTGCTGGATAATAATAATACAAATAACATCAATAATGATAATAATACTCCTCAATGAGGCGTAGTGTAGAAGACACAGACATGGCAAAATAAAAGTAAATGAAAACAGCAATAGGACTACAGCTCTTGAATGCTTTCATATAAACCAAACTATGATCATCTCCCTATAATGGGCTAACATTAAAACTTGGCAAATATTGTACTCCATTGTTCACCATCATTACCACACTAAAGGGAGTTCTCAATATTTGTTATGCACTCAAAGTCTTTTTGAAGTCACGCACTGCATTGGATGTTTATATTCCATTAGTTGCATATGCGAGGATGGCTGGATGAGGGGATTAGGTTAGATAACTGGATAGACTGATGGGTTATGTGGCATAACTGGGAGATGGATGGATGGATGGGGTTGACTGACTGGACAAATCTATGGGTTATGTGGGGAAACTGGGTGATGGATGGATGTTACTGAGTAACTGGATGGATGGATTGATGAACAGTGTTATATCTCAGCTAGGGTTCCACCTCTAACTGGGTTTCAAAGTTATGTTTCACATCTCTTTTGTTAATTCCTGATGCTTTTATTTATGTTAATTATGTACATCATTCTTTATTTTGGATTTTGTCTGTATATGTAAGCTGCCTTTGTTATGTTCCATGTGTTTTGTGGGTGGTCTGTCTGCCAATAACCACCAGGAAGTGCCCTCAAGTCTATAGAACCCTCCCACAGTTCCTGTAGGTTCGTTTTGAATGTGCCAGGGAGTTGGTGAGTGTTACTTGTGTCTTCGCTCTGCTGTTGCTATTCTGATTCCTTGGATTTTTCTGACCATTGTGTTCTGTTTTTTTTTTTTACTTTGCCTTTGGATTGTGTATTGGGACTTGCTAACTGGGCGGCATGGTGGCGCAGTGGTAGCACAGCTGCCTCGCAGTTAGGAGACCTGGGTTCGCTTACCCGGTCCTCCCTGTGTGGAGTTTGCATGTTCTCCCCATGTCTGCGTGGGTTTCCTTCCACAGTCCAAAGACATGCAGGTTAGGTGCATTGGCGATCCTAAATTGTCCGTAGTGTGTGCGCCCTGCAGTGGGCCAGCGCCCTGCCCGGCGCCCTGTGCTGGCTGGGATTGGCTCCAGTAGACCCCCTGTGTCCTTGTGTTGGGATATAGCAGGTTGGACGATGACTGACTGACTGATCACTTTGGATTGCCCACGCTGGCAATTCCTTTTTGCCTTGTGTGCCCTACAGATCTTCATGTGCTTAGAGAGCATTTTTGTGATCATTTTTGAATTTTTTATTTTTTTTTATTTTAAAGATCTATGTGTATCTACTCAGGGATTTTGATGGGATATCCCCTTCTAGTGGACATTTTCTGGAAGTACTTTTGGGCCGTCCGTGCTTTGAGACTTCCAGTCATAACAACTAGAAAGGTTAGAGAGCGTATTGTAATGAATGGGTTAGACTAGATTAGATTAGATAATTAAAGGATATATGAATTATGCTGGATATTTGAAAAGATGGATGGGTTAATGTAGGCAATTTAATTAATTAAAAAATGAAGTAGTGGGTTTTGGAGGGACACATGGACATAGAGGTGGGAAGCTCCTCAGCAGACACAATACCGTCAATTTCAGAAATTATCGTATAATCCCAGGCCTTAGGACACTGCACTAGCTTCCAGGTAAATTCAGAGTTAATTTTACAATCCTCTTTCTGACATGTTAAGTTGTGAATGGCTTTTTTCCCCCCAATTGCACCTCCGATTACACACCAATGTTTTTTATATTTCCCTATAAAATGTTTACAGGTGGTAAAGACTTCAGTTACAGGACGCCCTAATCTCTGAGCTGACCCCACTGCCACTGGCCACCAGCTTAGCATTTCATTAAAGTCGTATCATTCTGTCCTTGGCGCTCCTGGCTACATTACGTTTGGTCAGTGTATATTTTTAGATTTGTCTGTCATCATGCCACATCTCCATGCTGACCCCTCTTGGTATCTCCAATATTACACCATTTCTATTTCTATCTATACCATCTATTTTATTGTGCTGCTTATTTCTTTCTTCAGTGCTTGATGCTGCATTGTAATCTTATTTGCTTTACTAAATATCTTGCACCTGCTGTTGATACTATAAAACAAAGATGGATTAGCAAGAGTATTGATCTTCTCGCAGTCTCTCTACATTCTGAAGGCCTGTTCTGTCACTTGGTCCCACTGCTGTCTTAACTGAATGAAAGTGGTATTAGAACTGGCAGACCCCCCGCTTCAGACCATCTATCAATTACTATTAATTTTAAATGGTGCGCCGCGTGTTTTATATTTACCTGGAAATGAAGAGCCGGAGGCCAGTTGCCTAAGGTCAGGGGGATTGCCCCCTCCCCAAAATCTGCGGATTTTATTTTCTCAAGACTGGCCACCTATTGAGCTTTTGTTTTTTTGCTTTTCTTTTTTTAAAGATAGTATTCAAGTTCTAATTGCAGGCTGACAAACAACTGTGGAAACTAGAAATACCAATTTTAAACTACTAACTAATATTATGAGCCATAATGACCCAATAACATTTAACAATAGTGAATGAATATATTATTATATTGTGCTTAGCTTTTTGCCTGATAGTTGTACAATATAAGAATGGAATGAAATTAAAATTAAGTGATCCACAATATCTTTACTAATGTACAGAATTAATTCAAATAATCAACGGACTTCAAATCCTGAACAAAATAGAGCACTTTACATGGACATTGGGAGCCACTTCAACCACCACCAATGTGCAGCGTCCATCTACATGACACCACAGCAGCCATTCTAATGCCAGTACGCTCGCCACATATTAGGTGGCCAAAAGATGAGAAAGATGGGGGATAATTAGGGGGGCCAGAATGAACAAGCCATGGTGGGAAATTGAGAAACTCTTTACTCTACTCAAAAGGTCTTTTATGACCACAGAGAGTCAGGACCTCGGTTTTCTATCTCATCTGAAGGTGCTCGTTTTTTCAGCTTGGTGTCCCCGTTACTGTACTGGGGCTTTGGAATCCACACACACACACACACACACACACCACAACTGCTGTTCACTGGACACCACAAAATGAAACTTATTTATTTTGATTGCACGGCATTGGAGAGCAGTTATTAGAAATGCTGCTTTACAGATCCATGCATCTACTTCCGTCACCATGGATTGCATGGGTAATTCTTCTCATTTGTACATATACATATATATATATATGTATATAAAATCCAACATCTGTCTGTCTGTCCGCTTTTCACGAGAGCAACTACTTAATGGATTTAGTTCTGTTTTTTTTTCTAGAATTTGCTTGAACATTCCGGTTAATTTTGCAACTTCTCTAATCACACTAAGAATCACAGTTCGCTTGCAGGAGTGATACATTCGTGCTAATCCAAGACAGAGGCCGAGGGGAGGGTGAAGCGTAACGTCAGGAGTAGGGAGCCGGACAGGGCCCTCTGCACTGTCCTGTTTCACTACTACGTGGACGGAGCCGCGGGGCACGGATAGCAGCCTATATGTATGAATATTCTAAGTTTCCCCATGGGATTAATAAAGTTTATCTCACCTAATATGCATATAAGACTAATTGGGGATACTAAACTGGTATAAGAGTGAGTGTGAATGTGCCCTGCAATGCCTTGCTGCTGCAGAAATACACCGGCCAATGTAAGAAAAACTGATAAGGTAATGTACGGATTAAGGGATGAATTTTGACCAAACCAACAGGAGCTTCACTGACCTCAACCATAAACAGCAAAGAATCAAATAGGCCCACCATTTCAGCCACCCAGCATTTCCTATATGTGGAACTGATGCAAGAGTGCAACGTCAAGACAAGAAAAAACTTTTAAAATGTCACCTCGTGTTTTCACTGAGAAGGGAAGACTTGAATAGCCGCAGCACTTGGCCAAATCTGACTTTATGCCAAGAAGTGAAGTGTAAAAATGTCATGTTATTGAACGTCCTATATGGATTGCAGACTATTGCCTCATTTTTGATTTAATCTGGGCAGCTGAGAGCTAACAAGCTACATACGTAAGAGAGAGAAATATTAAAGTATCTATCATACAGAGAAAAGGCAACACTTAAGAGATTAGATGACACATATTAAAGGTTGGGTATATAACTGATAAACAAAGATAATCTAGAAGGCTAGATATGTAGAAGAGGAGCGATATACAATATGGATATGAAAGAAATTGACAGAGAGAGAGAGAAATCACCATATAATATAGAATATAGAAATTAGACAGACAGATAAACACTATATAGATCTAGAGTGCCTTTCCTATCTATCTAATAGAGAGGCAGATAAAAGGGATAGATAGATAGATAGATAGATAGATAGATAGATAGATAGATAGATAGATAGATAGATAGATAGATAGATAGATAGATAGATAGATAGATAGATAGATAGATAGATAGATAGATAGATAGATAGATAGATAGATAGATAGATAATATTCATTCATTCATTCAAGTTGGTGGCACTGACCATAAAAACTTATGTCCAGAATATACCAATAATTTTACATTTACACATCACACTTTCTAAAACATCATTTAAATTAAGAGGATAAAACGCATTTTCTGGTAAGGCAATACTGGTGATAATCCAGAATGATTTGACATGGCACACCTCGGGTGAAAGTACAGAGTACAAGCCTAATGATCCAAGTGCTTTTTTTAAATTGTTAACTTCATTTCTTATAGCTCAGTATTTTAAGTGAAATAACCTTCCAGCTAAATGAATTTCCCCCTGTCAAAAATGTGCCAATCAAGTACCAACGCCGGTAACTCAGTCTTGTACAGAGTGGCCTTCCATGGCTCCGAGCGTGAGGGTAAGTCTGTAATTTGCACTTCTGCACATGTAAATCACTTTGAGTCGGTGTTCACTACCAAGGGCTCTATATAACTCATGCTGATTACTAATTTGAAAGAAATCATTGGAATAAATGAAGGCCACGGACTTGCTTTGTGTTCCTGAGAGGCGAGACGTGCAGAGTTGCTGACAAGGCTTACTAAGGCCTACAACAAAGATCCGCTCTTTTTGCAAAATAAAAAAAAAAAAAAAAGCTTCTTATCTAGAGAATCTGTGACACAATATACTGCTTGAAGCCATGACTCATTACAGAAAATGAAGAAAAGTAATTGCGCCTGGCCTTTGTGCAACAAGCCACCCACCACCACGTGCCAAATGTGAAGCAGGGCTCCGGTAAGAGCAGCACAGCATTAGCTAAACCAGCAGGCTGAGGCCGTGTCATTAGCTGAAAATCACAGCCCAGCACCTCACAAAAAGCTCACTTAGTGCTACTGATGGACTCTCAAAAGGCACAATGAAAATCAAATTAATCAGACGTCCAAAACGAATCCTGAAATGCTTACCTGTTTTCCCAATAAGATATCAAGCAGTTGTATCCCACTAAAGACTTGAATCCACCACAGGCAAGATTTGTTTTTTTTTATGCCAAGCAAAAGCCAAAATCCCCCTTAGAATGGAGACCAGCTCCAGTCATGTCTCCCTCAGCCTTCTCTCTCCAAGCTGGGAAATGACAGCTGATTTTATTTTAGACCACTTGTAAAAGCTGAACCTTGAAGTCTTTTTTTAGAACATGAGGCTTAAGTGACTTAAAGTTTGACTTCCAGAAGTCCATATGTAAAGATGTTCCCGTGCAAGCAAATTTAGGGCAAATTACGACTGTGCAAAAGTATCAGCCGGATATGCGGGAATGGTAGAAACTGACTGACTGACTGAATTATGGTGGAATATAAAAAGGATTTTTTTTATTTTTTTTTTATAAAAGGAGTTTGAAATATTGGTAGCTGAAAGAAAAATGTGGATCCTTGAAAACACTCACATAGTGTGTGGGAATGTGTTAAATAAGTGTGTGTATGGACTTTATATATATGTGTGTGTGTGTGTGTGTGTCACAATCTACAATACAGAGCATAATTAAACACACAGAGAGACCAGACAGGCAGAAAAGATGCTACACAATACAGAGAAAAGGCACTACTGTACATAAAGTGCTGTTATAGTCTTAAAGATGATATAAAATAAAGTAGAATAGATAAAGTAGGTACGATATGTAGATTGACAGACAGACAGACAGACAGAGCAGCATAGGACAGCAAAGACAAAGGCACTAAGAGACAGACAGACAGACAAATTGATTGATAAACTTTGATTTATCAGTAGTGACCACTGGGGGTCATCTCAGAGCCCCAAACCCCAGGCACAACTGCACCAAACACAGCTCCAGGTTCAAATAGCCTTTACTTTCTTTTCTTTAACTGAACTTTTTTTTACTATAATAAAATTCACTCACTTCACTTCCAGATCCAACGTACCTGGTTTCGAAGGATGGGCTGTTCCACGTTAAATGACCCCCCCTCCCAACCCCACCCCTTGCAAAATGGAATTCAGAGATGCGTTCAGCATGTCGCCAGTACACAATGGAAAAATGTCCAGTTCAGCCATATTAGACCAGGGAAGCTACCCTCCAGCGGCCCCAGAGGTCCCTGACATGACTACATGCTCCAAATGCAATTCCCATGCAGACCTGCAGGGGATCCAGATTAGAACAGCACTAGAGGCGTGCTGCCACCCAGAGTACTGGGGGACCATATTGCCTGAGCAGTCCGTCCTTCACTGCCCATCCACTATATTGGTAGCTCAAGCTGGGAAAGCTTCCACAAATTATCCTAAGCTGGGTCATCAATCCATCTATAGTTTTCTTTTACGCGGTTTAAATTTGCAAATTTTACTTTCAATCTGGGCAGCATGGTGGTGCAGTGGTAGCACTGCTGCCTCACAGTTAGGAGACCCGGGTTCGCTTCCCCTGGTCCTCCCTGCGTGGAGTTTGCATGTTCTCCCCGTGTCTGTGTGGGTTTCCTCTGGGCGCTCCTGTTTCCTCCCATAGTCCAAAGACATGCAGGTTAGGTTCATTGGAATTCCTAAATTGTTCATAGTGTGTGCTTGGTGGGCTGGCGCACCCTGCCCAGGGATTTGTTCCTGCCTTGCGCCCTGTGATGGCTTGGATTGGCTCCAGCAGACCCCCGTGACCCTGTGTTAGGATGCGGCAGGTTGGAAACTGACTGACCAACTTTCAATCTTTTATGAATGAGCACCTTTTTAATTTTAACAAGGCATCGGTGGTTAGTCCTCTTGTATCTACTGTGCATTTCTAATGGTTTTTGAAAGTTTATTTTTAAACAATAAACCAAGAAAACTGAACAGTGGTGTTTACCTGGTGTAATACAGAAAGAACGGGCAGACAGAGAGAAGCACTATGCACTAACAGGCGGAGTGGTGGCTCTGAGGCTAAGGAGGCTAAGGATCTGTGCTGGTATCCAGAAGGCTGCCGGTTCGAATCCCCATCACTGCCAAAAGAAATCCTACTCTGTTGGGCCCTTGAGCAAGACCCTTAACCTGTAATTGCTCCAGGGGCGCTGTACAATGGCTGACCCTGCGCTCTGACCCCAAGGGGTATGCGAAAACCAACAAATTCCTAATACAAGAAATTGCATAAGGTGAAATAAAGAACAACAAAACAAAAAAAGTTATACAGTATAAGGGAAATGAATTGCACAGACAGATGACAGATATGTGAAAGACACAGATAGATAGATAGATAGATAGATAGATAGATAGATAGATAGATAGATAGATAGATAGATAGATAGATAGATAGATAGATAGATAGATAGATAGATAGATAGATAGATAGATAGATAGATAGATAGATAGATAGATAGATAATTACAGAAAATACTATCTATCTATCTGTTAGATTTTATGAAAGTTGTTATAGTATCGAGTACAGGTGATTGATGGGTATGAAAGGCGCTGTGTCATTATTAGTTAGGTAGGTTTTGAAAGGCACCAGGGTGCTCCCTGCATGGAGTTCTCCTCGTGTCCACATGGGTTTCCTCCTCTTGCTCTGGTTACCTTTCACAGTCCAAAGACATGAAGGGTAGGTGGAGTGGTATTGTTAAATTATGTGTGTGTTCACCCTTTCAATAGACTGGCATTGCCCAGGTATTGTTCCTGCCTTGCACCTTCTCTGCTTGCTGGGATAGGCTCAAGCTTTCCTGTGATCCTAGCTCAGGACAAAGCAGGTTTGGAAGACGAATGAATGGCGGAAAGGCACTATACTATACTATATACTTTATAGGTATGTAGGACAAACACAATGACAGACAACCCCATAATTGTGACCGGGTTCACAAAACAGATGGAAGTCAGTCTCCTTTTCACATGCCCACTCACCCCGGGCTTATGACTGCAGTTTAGCTTTGCAGTCCGGAGGTCAGAAAGCACAAGTGTGAGCCCCACAGCTGAATGTTCAGACTCCTGACTCCCTGCATGGTCCTGAGCAGGTCTTTTCACCTGCCTTTGTCCTCCTTGTAAAAACACCACATCTTGAACTAAAATGAGCCTGTCAGGAGCTTTGAGGTTTTCTTTATGAAAGCACTAATTTATACTAAAGACTGGATGCTTGTAGATCTAATTACAGCTCACAGCTTTAACTTGTGTTTCACAGAACTCCTCGTGTGGTTATCTCTACAGCTGCTTGACTCAAAAGTACTTGAACACAACAGACCAGTACTTGTGCCGAGTACGAAAAGAAGACCACTGCTGCAAACAGTGAAGTCAGCCAGTTGTAACTACTGTATATATAATTTGTTACATAAAGAAATGAGTGACGCCTGCTCCTGTAACAGTTCTGTGTCTCAAACACACTGACCCTTCAGGCTGCCTGTTTGGTGTCACCCTCCATCGTGTCAGCTCAGCCTCACCTGCCCATTCCAGAGTTTAGCATGCCCAGCTTTTTTGGCCTCAGTTATTGCAAGGCTGTCAGAGATGCTAGCTCCTCCATGTTGGTATCTTGTTCAGCTTCAGAAGCCGTATTCCGGATTACCACTATAGAGTATGTCGAGAGCTTATTAAAGCGTGGAATATGCATTATGTAAACAGTATGCAAATCCAATGAGGCAGGAACACATGAGGGACAAAAGGGGCACTGTAAATAAAACGAGTGTACCGGTGACTCTGATACCATTTACATCCATCCATCAGGTGTCGATGCCATCGTGTTTACGCTCTCATTAAACTCGACGACATGTTCAGATCAGCAGTGCAGCACTGCAGCCTAATCACTCTTGAGCCTTTCTGAGACTCGTCACGTAGAGATGAGTCTAAGCGGTGGGTGACTAAGAGTTTACAGAGCGGATCAGAAAGAAATCTGAAACTTCAACAGATACTTAGGGCTGTGAATAAAGATGGTGGTGGTGGTGGTGGTGGTGGTGATGATGATGAATGTGCCAACACATACAGAATGCAGCAACTTTTCTGCAAACATTATTTTTTGTAATCCTCACAAAAATACACACATTATTACATGGCACTCATAAAAACAAACCACATAACTCTTAAAATGCAATGTGTGAAAAAGTATTTGCCCCTTTCTCGATTTCTACTGTTTTTCAAATTTTGGATTTGAGTCTTCAACAAAAATGTATCACCTGACTAAAACATTTTTTAATTTATTTATCAAATGACAAAATTATTCAACAAAGATTCAGTGTAGCATTAATAATAACAGCAGCAGACAACAAAGATTTTGCTTCCTTATGGATTTTTTCTCCCTGATCACATACCATTTTATTGCAATTACCTACTTTTGCATTTTTTTCCAACATTATAAATATGCAGATATAGTACAACTACAACTGGAATATCTGTGCTGATCTTCAAGTAGTGGCACTGCTAATGGGAATGAATCCCAGACTGACCAAGTACTGGGAATGGGGCAGCCATGCTAAAGAGTCTCATTACATTAACAAGAACTGGCCGCTACGTAAGTATTTGGCTCCAGAAACGTGTGACATGTAAACCACTTGTTGACGTAACAAAGATATTTTTTTCAACTGAATGAAAAGCTTGCTTAACTCTTGAACAAGGAAGGTGACTGATTTTATTATTTTATGCCGGGAATATGCAGTGCATTTTTTAGGAATCACAGGCAAACAACTGCTGACCCTGCACGATAGAATCACCAGGCCTGTATGTGCTCAAAATGTACGAACACGTTTGGTCTGATTGACATGTCATGACATGGGGGCTCAGACTATACATGCACATGTCCCCCATCAGACAGTTTTACCCATTCTAAAAAATATGATGGCCGCAGGTTTCTCTAAATATCAACAAAGAAAAGCGCTGCGGTCCTGACTCTTGCCATTTCTGGGCTCTGACAATGCAAAGAAAAGATAAAGGCGCAACTGCAAGTGTGGATTATTGAGGCGAGGACAAGTTTGCCTATTTTCACAGAGAAAATTAGAGGTATGTAGACTATACACTTTACCGTTGGGTGGGTTTATTTCAAGTTTTTCCAGTAAAGGTTTCCTAAGATGCTTCCGTCACTGGCCATTTAGTTGTTATGAGTTGCTACGGGATATTTAGATTTTTGAAATCAAAAATATGCATGACTATAGCTGCACCTAATGTACAGTATACTGCTATCCACATAAAATGAATTTCTATAGCGACATCGGGATATAAGACTGCTCACATTACAAGGCAGCTGACTGAATTTTCTGACATGACAGTAACTCTCCCGCTTGTATCTCTCCGCAATCGTAAGTGCAACCAGGTATCACGACCCCACCCATACTGCATGTGAAACGATGGCCAATGAAGCTTAAATTTGGGCAGACTCAAAAATCAATTAGCAACCACAAATCAGGCTTAATATTGTGTCAAAAGTGCACAGTGTACATCCGGCATAAGACAGATGTTTTACCAAATAAATGATACTGATATTAAGGAAGACGTTCTCGTTGGTCCACAAATCAGACACATCATCAATAATAAGCGTTTCAAAGGACATCATCTGGAAGGCATTCAAGGAAGTTGTTGAGAATTTTCTTGGCAATGACAGAGCACCATGCTGTGTCCTGCTGGTGGACAACATGCTTCAAGCAAACAAAAACCAGGATGTGCAACGTGTCGCTACGGATTCATTTTCTACTTTTCACACTTGTACTTCTTCCCAGCTAATCTTGGTGCAGTCAGTGACGAACATGTTGAGAGGTTTCCGCTGGACATTGCAATGATGGAAAGCGGTGTTATATGTGTTGCTATAGGATATTAAGATTTTTGAAATCAAAAATGTGCAAATGTGCATGACAACGGCAATACCCAATGTTGGTTACCGCGATCAACATACAATGAAATTTTATAGCAACATCAGAAAATCAGGTCGTAAGACGGCTCACATTACAAGAGAGCTGACTGAAATTTCTGACATGGCAGAAATTCTTCCGATTGTATGACTGCCCAATCTTAAAATGCAATAATCCATTGCAATCCCACTCGTACTGTACGTGAAATGACAGCTGATAAAGCTTAAATTTGGGGAGACTCTGAAAAACAATCGGTAGCTACAAATCTGGCTTGAAATTGTGTCAAAATCGCACAGTGTACACCCAGCATAACAAAGATATATTCCCCAATAAATTATGCCAAGATTAAGACATTTTGGTTGGTCCACAAATCAGACACATCATCAATAACAAGCAGTGCAAAGATCTGCTAATGGGGCCGAAGGACATCACCTGGAAGGCATTCAAGGATGTTGCCGAGAGTTTTCTTGCCAACAACAGAGCACCGCACTGTGTCCTGCTGGTGGACAGCATGGTTCAAAAGCAAACAAAACTAGGTTGCGAAACGTGTCACTACAGATTAATTTTCTACATTCACACTTGGACTTCTTCCCTGCTAATCTTGGTGCAGTCAGTGACGAACATTTTAAAAAGTTTCCCAGGAGATTGCAATGAAGGAAAAGTGGTAAGAGGGTAAATTTAATCCATCAGTGCTGGTTAACTATTGATGAACATTGAAATGAGAAACAGCAGATTCTGAGTACAAATGAAAATCAACAGCAAATCAGTGAACTAATGCAATGTGACAGCATCATTAAGTGGTTAAACACACTAAATTCAATAAAAGGTATATTCATATTTTCTCCAAATTCCTATGTGATGCAGTCAAGCTGAAATTACATTTGTGTTTTCTGTTGGAACCTATCAATCATAATCACCAAACAAAACTTTTGAAAATCATTGTTGTCCACTGTAATGAACTACAGTTATATACAGCATTTCTAACCAACTGAAAGCACTTTAGTTAGACAGTTGTGGAGCCATGTCAGCCTCCACAAAATGTGCAGCATCCACCTTGAAGATGCAACAGCAGTCATTCTTGTGCCAGTACACTCATCACACGTTATATTTTCCCCCAGAGACAAAAAGATCTATAGCTCTATCTAAACTGGTAGAGAGGTGGCCATAAAGAGACAGGGGATGTTTAGGGGGCTAGAATGAACAAACTATGGTGGGTCATCGGGGAAACACCGTACTCTTTTCAAAGGATTCTTTTATGACCAACAGAGAGTCAGAACCTTGGATTTACATCTCATCCAAAGGATGATTGTCACTGTCACTGCATGGGGTCATTGAGATCCACACACAGACCCCAAAACCAGTAGCCCACGTTTTTTCCAGTTGGTCTCTCATCCAAGTACTGGCCAGCCCCAAACACGCTTAGCTTCAGGTGGATCAGTTTTGCAAAATTAAACAATATTGCATGGATTACTTTATTTAGACCTCAGCTGGGATGTTGTTCCTTTGATTCCGTGGTTTGCTCCCACATCCTGGACTCCTGAAGAACTGACTGAAACTCCAAATGTGAGCGCATGATGGAGGACTGCGACGCTTCTATCTATGAGTTGGGCTCCTGCCTTGTGTCCAATTGCTCTGGAAAGGAGCGCAGTGCTCTGAATGACCTAATAATGTGGATCAACATTTAAGGAATGACTGAATTATACCAGCAAGTTAAAATATATCAGACATTTTTAGCAAGCTCCCTGAATCAACACCTACACCGACTGTTGATTATGCTGCAAATAAAGCCATCTTTGTAATAGTGCGAGTTTTAATGATGTGATGCGTTTTCTCTCCTCTTCAAACTGCCATCAAATCATTCCCATACTATTTTGGGGCCTTTTGAGCAAACAGGCCAGGTGTGTTTATGTACTCAAGTTAACACGTCAAAAAGAGCTTTAATCACAGTGTAAATAAACCAACTGCTTTAGGAAAGCGAGAGCTGTAGTTCCTTAAGGGCAAAAAAATTAAAATAATAAAAATAAGTGCCAAAAATATACAGTAACAGAAGGCAATCTCCTCCTGTCATCTTCTCCGCACTCCGTCACAGCTCATTCGCTCAGAAATCTCTGCGCCCTGCCGAATATAGATGATGTCTTAGATCTCCTGAGAGAGGCAAAGCAGTCATTCTTCTGGATGCATATGTAAAATAAAACTCTGAAGGATCTCTCAGCAATAACATTATCGACAATATTCAAATTGTAAAACTCCTTGTAGCGGGAATTGAGCACGGCATGGAGAAAGAGCGAAAGAAAGCGAAAATAAATCGCATTTTAATGTAAAATGAATTATCTGCAGAGGTCCCCACTACCCTCATCATGTATGCTTCTGGGAAAGGAGATTATCATAAAGCAATATCGTCTCTGGTCATACTGATAGTGTTTGCATTTAACAACCCAATTACGGGGCTGATTCAGTTTAGTTCTCGTCATGCGGAGTGTGCGCTCTTTCAGATTTAAAGTCTTGTTGAATAAAGACTTGAATATGATGCTTTTGTGCAGTTGAGGACAACAGGCACACCAATGGTCAGAATTCTGTTAGTAAAATATGCATAAGAGTTTGAAGCGTTACTTATTATCATCTAATGTGGATCCAGAAATGAAAAACAAATACACCGCTGTCTGCATTGCCCAGCTCTGTGCCTGCCTAGTCCAGTGGCAGTGCGCACCAAGCAAGAAATAAAATCAATAGTTCCATCCAAAACTGAATGACTTCCACTTGGACATACAGTACAGTGCCCTCCATAATGTTTGGGACAAAGACACATTTGATTCACTCCTCTGCTGCACAGTTTAAAATTACAAATCATACAATTCAGACTCGTGATTAAAGTGCACACTGCGGACTTTCATTACAGGGGATTTGCACACATTTCGGTCCCACCAGTCAGAAATGACAACTCGTTTTTTCTACATTTCCATTTCAGGGCGCCATAATGTTTGGGACACAGCAAAGGCAGTTCTAGTAAAGCCGTCACATTTAGTATTTTGTCGCATATCCCTTGTGTGCAATGACTGCTTTAAGTTTGCAATTTATAGACATCACTGGGTGCTGAGGAGCTTCTCTGGTGATGTTCTGCTAACCCTCTGATGCAGCCATCTTCAGCTCCTGCTGGTTTCGGGGACTTGTGTTGTCTTCAGCATATAGTGAGAAGTCAAGCAAAATGACACATTTTATTGGCTCACTGAAAAGATTACAATATGCAAGCCTTCGAGGCAACTCAGGTCCCTTCTTCAGGCAAGACGTAATCATAAGCTTGGAACCATAAGTAATAATAAGCTTGCATATTGTAATCTTTTTAGTTAGCCAATAAAAGGTGTCATTTTGCTTGACTTCTCATTACATTCATAATGGGTAACATGGTACGACACCCTAGTTCTTCAGCATATGGAAGAGCTGCTCAGTTGGATTTAAATCAGGTGGCTGGCTTGACCATTCAAGAATTTTCAATTTTGCAGCCTTGACACACTCCTGTGTGGCCTGAGCAGTATGTTTGGCTTATTATCTTGTTGCAGGATGAAGTGCTGTCCAGTGAGTTTTGGAGGTCTTTACTGATCTCGAGCAGATCAGATGTTTCTCTACCTCAGAATTCATTGTGCCACTATGGTTAGCTGCTCCATCATCAATGAAGAGAAGTGTGCCAGGACCTGTGGCAGCCATACATACCCAAGCCATAACACCCCCACCGCCATGTTTAGTAGATGAGGTGGTATGCTTTGGATCTTGGGCAGGTCTTTTTCATCTCCACACTTTGCTCTCACCATCACTCTGATCAGGTTCTTCTTTGTCTCGTCTGTCCACAAGTCCTTTTCCCAGAATTCTGCAGGTTCCTTTAAGTCCTTTTACACAAGCTCTAATCTGGTCATCCTGTTTTTGTGACTCACTAGTGGTTTGCATCTTGCAGTGTGACCTCTGTGTTTCTGTTCATGAAGTCTTCTGCTGATAGTCGCCTCTGACACGTCCACATCTGTCTCCTGAAGACTGTTTCTGAGGGCTCCTTTACCATAATGTCATCATACAATTCCGACTTGTGATTAAAGTGCACACTGCAGACTTTCATTAAAGGGCAGCATAAAGAAGAAGGACGCCTTACTCCTGGATAAACTGGTGAGGAAGGCAGGTTCTGTTGTAGGCATGGAGCTGGACAGTTTGACATCCGTGGCAGAGCGATGGGCGCTCAGCAGGCTCCTATCAATAATGGAGAATCCACTGCATCCACTAAACAGTATCATCTCCAGACAGAGGAGCAGCTTCAGCGACAGACTGCTGTCACCATCCTTCTCCCACTGACAGACTGAGGAGATCGTTCCTCCTCCACACTATGCGACTCTTCAATTCCACCCTGGGGGTTAAACGTTAACATTATTCAAAGTTATTGTCTGTTTTTACCTACATTTTTATTACTCTTTAATTTACTATTGTTTTTTTTTTTTGTATCGGTATGCTGCTGCTGGAGTATGTGAATTTCCCCTTGGGATTAATAAAGTATCTATCTATCAATCAACAGTGGAGGTCTTCCTTGGCCAACCAGTCTCTTTGCGATTACTGAGCGCACCAGTGCTTTCTTTCTTCTTCATGATATTCCAGACAGTTGATTTCAGTCATCCTAAGGTTTCACCGAAGTCTCTGATGGTATTCTTCTTGTTTTACAGCCTCATAATGGCTTCTTTGACTTTCATTGGCACAGCTCTTACCCTCATGTTGAACAATGGCAACTACAGACTCCAAAGGGTAGAAACAAGCAGAGGTATCTTATGAAGCCAGGAAACCCACATGAGGAAACACCTGTGACACCAATTGTCCCAAACATTTTGGTGCCATGAGAAGGGAATTAGTCCAGTGCAGGGGTCCTCAATCACTGTCCTGGAGGGTCTCAGAGGCTACAGATTTTGCTCCAACCCAGTTGCTTAATAAGAAGTGCTTATTGCTCAAGTAACACTTCTGCTTCACTTTTGTTGTCTCGCTCGTTAAAATTTTGAGCCCTTATGTCTTATTTTTTGTCTTAAACAGCTGTATTCTCGGTTTTTAATTGCTCCTCATTAGCAATAACATGCAAATGGCAAAATAAACCAGCATTTCTCCATTTAGCTTGTTACCATTTACACCTGTGAGCATTTATGGTGCACTACTGGGTTTAATTAAATACTTGGAAGGAAAGTGAAAAGAAAAACGTGAAGGACTGAGAATTACACGTCTGTTTTAGCCTTCAAATCATTTGGATGATATCCTTAGAAAGGGGAAGCAGATCTAGGATATGAGAATGACCTGACAGAGCAGAGTTAAAGCACTAACAAGCCATGAAATTAAATTATTGGTAAGAATTGCTTTCTAATTAAGCAACCGGGTTACAACAAACACCTGCAGCCACTGCGGCCCTCCAGGACTGTGATTGAGGACCCCTGGTCCAGTGGATCGAGACTGTGATTTTAAAATACAGGGATATAGTTGGAAACTTGTTAAGGGTAAATTATGCAAAAATGTTAAAAAAACAATTCTTTACACAGACAACTAGAGACATGTGGAATATGTTACCAAGTAGTGTGGCAGACAGTTAGGACTTTAGGGACCTGCAGCTCTCAGCTTTACGTTATTTTGGTGAGCTTTGATGGGTAAAGCGCAACTTTTCTGATGTTCTAAAAATAAATGAGTAAAGATGGTGAAACAGCATACCATAAGCTCAGATTTGCTGGCTGGGCAGATAATTGTGACAAATAGGAGGTGAGTGAGGGAAATAATAAACTATCGTGAACTGAAAAAAGAGACGGCACAATAGCAGCAAATAGAAGCTGGCAGAAGTCAAGAGAAAGACTAACAAATGGAAGCGTCCTCCACGGGCATCCATGGGAACAGCAAGCATCAGAAGGCAAGACCTTAATCCATTCTGCACAGGCAGTCACACAGGCTGGTACACAAAGACAGATGACGCCTCCCCTAAAATACATGAAGACGCTCAACTTTATGCCAGGCTAAAACACCAAGTGGGGCAGGGGCTAACACTTTACAGCGCCAATTTCTTGGTTTTACCTTTACATACACTCGCTATATATTTATTTCTCTATCTGTGCTTAAAAAGTTTAAAATAGGAAATCACAAGTGTGAAATTAACAGAAAGTATCTGAAAACGTTCAATAGTGGAGGGTTTCATATTATATGCTGGGATTCAAGACTGAATGTGCTGATAGGTCCACAGACCTTTTCAACATAAAAACAAGGGCGCACTGTCTGAGGTTAATGTGTAAACCACCCCGTGGTAATCTGGGGGTCCTATCAATGCTGCAGTGTCAGCAACTCACTGAAATCTAACTCTGGTACTAGTAGATATACAATCAAGTAGCTATGGTGAACGCTCATAAGTAGGACAGATTCAAGATTCAATTCTTTGTTGTGAAGTGTGCAAGTACAGGAACCATGTACAATGAGATGCTTACTTGCATGTGTCTCCAGAGACAGAAAACAAACACCAAAGACAAAAGCAATATAGAATAAATGCAAAAAGTGACAGCAAATGCATGTGCAAGATGGCAGTAGTAGTAGCAGCAGAGGTGACAAGGTTATTGATTATCTGTGAGCCTAATTGCAGTTGGGTAAAAACTGTTCTGGAGGTGTGTGTGACGATGGGCTTTAGACGCTTCCCACATGGGAGGAGGGTGACAAGTGACAGTGCAGGATGGCTGGAGTCCCCGCCTGATATTTTTTACCTTCCTAAGGCACACCTATCTCCAGAAGATAAATCACATCATACATGGATATGCAATTTCCAAACAGAAGCCGAGGAGTCCCAATAAGTTCCTAAAACAGAGTTTATACCATCAAACCCCAGCTAGATAGAAGGGCAAAGCAGAATCTTTACAAAAAGGTTCATTTCTAAAAATGAAAAATGCTTGTAACAAGAATGGAGCTCTGTAGAGCACAAAAGGCAAAATGGAGTTGCCTGAAATAAAAAAGTAATCCAGGCAAACAGGGTGAAAACACAGTAATAATAAGGTTCAGAAATCAAAAATAAAAATCAAAGAAACACAAGGAAACTCCCTAGCACATTCACAAGAACCACCAAGAACTGTGGAAAAGAACCTCTGGATTTAAAAGGCGGAGGGCTGTTCCTGGCAGTGATGGGCAGGTGGTTAGGGCCATCTTAATGCATAGGCACACAGGGCAGTTCCCCGGGGGCCCCACGCTAATCTGTGTATGTTGGGACTTGCCGATTGGTTGTGTAGGTAGGGGCCCCAGTGCACTGCTTTGCCCGGGGGCTTATAATGCTGTTAAGATGGGTGGCCCAAACTCTTTGGAGGACCACCGACAAAACACATGGAACATAACACAGGCAGCTTGATTACAGAGACAAAAACCACAAGAAAAGAAAGATGCGCATAATTAACAAAAAAACAAATCAAAAATGAACAAGAGAGATATCAAACATAGGGTTGCCAGATGTCCCTTATATATGAGACATGTCCCATATTTGATCATTTTGTCCCCTGTCCCATACTGACTTTTCAGGGACACCCAAATATCCCGTATTTAGTTCATTTTCAAATTTCGGAATAAAAATATAGTTTTACTACCTTCTTACGGTACTTAGTTGTAACTTTATAAGTAATTATACTTTCGTTTCTCAGATTCTCTTGATGAAAATAACCCAAATGTAACGAGGAAACTCGTTTTTGCTGCCTATTTAAATCTCGTTCAGTTGCTATGGTTGGCTGAGGACAGCGACACACTTACCGTTTCGCTCTCCAGCCGTGCTGCTGTGCAGTTCTGGATCAGCATTGCAACATACAGTGGAACAAAGTGTGTTGTTACTAATCACCACGGTCCACTTTTTTTTCCTAACTGCCTGTATTAAATAATAATAATAATATTTCTCTGTTGTCTGTATTAAATAAATATTTTCAAATGATCTCACTTTTGCAGATTTTTTTTAGCTTGTATTAAAAATAATTTTCAAATGATTTTACTTTTGTTTTCCTCATAACCCATTAAAATCCTTGCCTTATGTTTTTAACTTATGTCTCTACTTTTATATAATATATTGGTCTGGGTGTGTAGGGGGCATGTATAAATTTATATATAGTAATATAGAGAGAGATGCTAAGAGTGTCCCGTATTTCTAATTTTCTAATCTGGCAACCCTAATCAAACATGAATTTGAACCCAGGATGAGACACAACACCAATCACCTTGTATTTCTGACTGGCATCACACAGAACAAGCTGAATTACATTTAACCAGCAGCCGCACCACCTGCACTGTAGAACAGGTAACCCATCCTAAAGCCAACCACAATATGGACCCGGCCAAGATTGGATAGGAGACCAACCTGGAAAAGCTTGGATTTCTGCTGGAAGATACATTGGTGTGGCCATCAAGGGATCTGTGGTCTGTGGGTAGATCCTAGAGACCCAGGGCAATGGCAAGGATACTATGCTGAAAACAAATGGCATCATCCTTTGGATGTGATATAAAACTAAGGTTGTGAATTTCTGAAGTCAATAAAAGATTCCTGGGCATTGACCAATGAAACAGCCAAATTTCCCACCAGGTTTATTGTTCAGGAAAAATACAAAATGGCAGCACTTATTTCCTTCCCAAATTATAACGAAAAGGTAAGCTGGAGTTCAAGACAGGGACAGTGGGATCTCCTCTCAAACCAGGTGTCATCAAAACTGGTTTACACCAAACTAGAGCAAGGAGGACAAACCAGACTGGCCAGAAATGGAAATTTCAGAGGCCATCACCTCAATGAAAGAGTGGGTGAGAAGCAGCAAAGCCAGCCAGCTGGCAAACATCAAATGGTGGACTTCTGCCATCGCAGTTCCTCCTACAGCCAGGTAAATAATCAAAGAGTGTACAAAAGCAACTGAAAATCCATATATGGTAAGGGCTAATGGAAGCAATTTTCTTAGAAATGGTGGTTTGGCAGACTTTGGTGCAAACAAACACCAAATTAATCTAAAAAAATAGTATAGAAGCAGAATTGTGTAAGGGCAACAAACAACTTGAGGGCACCCGCATCTTGGCATTTCCAAAAATGGCAATTTTAACTGTGTGCCCACACTTCTTATTTGACAGAAAGGCTGCTTACCAATTCCGAGTAGTGTTTTTTTTTTTTGTCCTACTTTTCTATGGAGTAATGTCATCAGGAGATTGTTCATCAGGAAAGTGTTCTTCAGCTAGACATGGTGGATGTCTCCTAATGAATTGTTAAATGTGTATTGTCGGCCTTGGTTCTAAGACACAAGGCTTAGGGTTACAAGGAGAAAGGCTTCTGAATGATTTTAATGTTTCACCTTCCCGCATCACCCTACACGGTAAACCAATCTATCCCACTCTGCGCACCCATGGAGAGGCCAAAAAGGTAGAAATTAGTAACAGGACACCATCTGTCTGGTTCCCGTCTGGCTACAATAAACTCAAGCTAGTAACTGACTCTGGTCAGGGTGGCCATTCATCACAGATAACACAAAGGCCAAAAACCTTGTGCCAATCAAACACGTTGTTCTTTAAATTAAGACAGAAAGAAAGTTCTCAGCTAAGGTGAAGGTGAACTAATCATGGCACGGTGTGGTACCCTGTGCCACTTAACCCCAGTATGATTACACCCTGGGCATCCTGTAGTTCATGTCCGAGATCAGTGGAGAGGAATGGGACAATAAGATGTTATTTATAGTGATCGAATAAAAAGAATTATCAAAAACCAGCATTGTATGATTACATCAGCACAGTCCAGATGACGAGCTATAACAAAAATCAAAAAGGCAAAAATTTTTACAAGATAATAAATCCTGTCGTCTTCTTTCCAAATGAAAAATAAAAAAAACTGAATCTCAATAAAAAATACAAAACCCGAACAGCAAATGGCTCACCAGCTAACCCTACTAGCTGTTCTAGGGCTCTAACATTCCTATGCAGCAGCCCCTTTAGCTCTTTTCTGAGCTCTGGATGTTTGCTCCCACCAAGCTGGTCAACAAAAGACAAACCCCTAACATACATCTTGCCAGTTTATACTCCTGCCCCAATCAGGGAGCACAATGCGACACTACGAATGCCCTGTCCTTCCTGACTGGAACTCTGCACCTCTCTCTACACTGAAGTGCCCTCACTCATGCCGGACAGGCCTCTCTCTATTGCTCTGATGAGGAGAGCCACCCATTCCTAAATGCAGATCACGCACGACACATGGGGACCCTGATCGGAGGACCGATGCCCTGTTGACTTCCACGATTCAGGAGCTCCCCTGGACAGCCAATTAAAATGCAAGTTTTTGTAACTTTTTTTTTTTAGTTCACTTGAGTCAAATAACTCCTCCCACCACCCTAATCTTAACCATAGTGCATCTGGGCAGCATATCGTGTAACATCAGTAAAGTGTCATGTAAAGCGACAACCTCCTCAGTGGAGCAGAGCGGAGCGGAGCTCTGGAGGTGCACAATTGGACTCTATTGCGGTTATTGCTGTTTCATGAATCATCAAATTTAACGGAGATGACAGTCTCCAGTTGTGATAATTTGCCACTAACGAGCAGAGAGTTGGCTTCATGTCAACACCAGGAAGGAGCACCGAAAAGAAAAAAATCAGGAATGGTGTCCCCTCAACTTTCTCGTATACTCAGATATAGGGATGGATATTTGAGGAGTAAACTGCAAGACAATGACTATATTTTTATATTATGTAAACTAAAGAACCATCAACAAACAAATCAAATCAAATAAATAATGTATTGAACAATTATTATACAAGTAAAGTTGAATTAATCGGACTCTGCAGCTGCATGAATAGAAAAACTACCACTTCTGGTTAGCGGAAATAGCCCAAAAGTTGATAGAAATCTACGTTTTGTACCTAATACTTGCATGCAACTTTTGGTTGACCTAAGTGAAAGTGTATTCAAGTTATCATGATTACACACACACTGGCACAATGCCAAAAATGGTATTTTCGGACTCAGGGAGGTCAAAAACGTCGAGATTCATCAAATTCTCGAAATAAAATTTTTGGACAATTCTAATACTTTCCCTAAACTTCATGCTTTCATTTTTTAATTTCTTGTATACGAAGAAACACCTTGCTGTACTCGAAGACGTGTTCAGAAATCTACATTTGTGTAATTTCCTGGAAGCTAACTAACGCTGCATCAACTGCCACTACACCAAAGCTAGCAGTTTACTGCAGTAATGGAGTAGCATTGTGTGTAACACTTTTGATATTGCGTGTTTAAAAGATGTTAGTACCCAGCTCACAGATGGCTCTGGATTATTCATTACTGCCACACAGACCTCAACACCTGCACACGTTATTCAACATGTGAAGTGCTCAGAGTGTGCTTCCATTGAGAACTCACTTGTAAATTTCACCAACACACAGGCTCTCTTGCTCACTAGTTAGTTATTGGTTGAACTGTGATAACTTGTGTAGCCTCAGACCAATCAGAGTGTCCATGCTGACCCCCTGTCCACCACCAAAAGCACCTACAATCGGCATGCGAGCATCAGAGCTAGACAATGGAGCAATGGAAGAAGGTGACCTGGTCTGGTCTCTTTTAGATCACATGGCCAGCCAGTTGTGCGTGCGTCCTTTACCTTGGGAATAGAGGGCAGGAGGGTGCACTATGGGACGATGGTCAAGCCAGCGGGGGCAATGTTCTACTGGGAAGCCTCGAATTCACATGGAGGTTACTTTGTCATGTATCACCTACATAAAGATTGTTGTAGACCACGTAGTCTCTTTCAGCAGGATAATGTGCCCTACCACA
Source organism: Erpetoichthys calabaricus (assembly GCF_900747795.2). Lineage (NCBI taxonomy): Eukaryota > Metazoa > Chordata > Cladistia > Polypteriformes > Polypteridae > Erpetoichthys > Erpetoichthys calabaricus. The sequence goes on from NC_041401.2 coordinate 25,000,378, forward strand.
TTGCAGTAATTGTTCAGGAATGGTTTGAGGAACGTGACAAAGAGTTCACTGTGTTGACTTGACCTCTGAATATCCCCGGTCCTCAATCTGATTGAGGTATCTGTAGGATATTCTGGAAAAACAAGTCCGATCCATGGAGGCCCCACCTTGCAACTAACAGGACTTAAAGGATCTGCTGCTAATGTCTTGGTGCCAGATACCGCAGGGCACCTTCAGAGGTCTTATGCCTTGAAGTGTCAGAGCTGTTTTGGTGGCACAATGGGGACCTACACAATGTTAGGCAGGTAGTTTTAATGAATGATGTGGCTGATCGGTGTATGTAGACCCAGAAAAGCAGAAGGATTTTTTCCTACTGATTTTTAATAATACATGTGTGCTTCTCCCATTGTTTGTCTCATGCCATTTTTATTTTACATTATGGCCTGCTTTGCTTTATCTTTAATTTATGAATGCTAAAAAGGGGAAAAAATAGATAAATATGAAAGGCACTATATACAACAGACTTATATAGCTACATTGCTCAGTTCACACAGCAAAGGCTTCACGAGTGTTTAAGGTGGCATTGGTGCCATTCCATAATTATTTGCGCCATAAATGCAACAGTGAGACAGAGAAATGCCTCCCAACAGTATTGTATCTGTTCCCTTTTTATTTTGCATTTTTGATTTTAAGTGTATCAGATTTGGTGTTCACGACACACAGAACTTTAATAATTTATAAGAGCGATGGGCCAGCTGCTCCAAAGTAGACTCTTAGCAGTACTGCAGCTGTTAGCTTCACCCAGTCCCATGACACACGTCTGCATCTGATCATTACACCAAAAGATGATTCTAGCGTTTGATTTTCCAGGCAGACGTAGCCATCCCAGTTTGGGAATGTTCCCGGAATGGATTAGATTTTGACATCGTTTAAATGATGCTGGCAGCTTTCACCATTTTCTCCGCCAATTTTGTTTTTGCAGAAGGATTAGTCGAGCACAGGTTAACTCTGAGATGTGCCGGTGCTGTCACCTACATTAAGAGCTGCTAGCGTAGGGCAGGGACCAGACCAGCATCCCAAGGGATGTACCCAGCAGACATACCACATGCACTTCAGAGCAGGGCATCCACTTGAAGCTAAGCCTGCTCAGGCCTGGCCAGTACTTGGATGGGAGACAAACCAGGGAAAGCTGGAGTTGCTGCTGGAAGAAATGTTGGCGAGAGCAGCAGGGGGTGCTTACCCTGTGATCTAAATATGGATCCCAATGCCACAGTGCAGTGATGGGGACTCTATGCTGTAAATATGGTGCTGTCTTTCAGATGAGATATAAAAACAAAGTCCTGACTCTCTGTGGTCATGAATGATCCCTGGGCATCCTTTGTAAAGACTAGGGTGTATCCTGACGTCCAGGCTAAGTTGCACACCATGGCCTAGTCATTCAGGCCCCCTAACCATCACCTGTCTCCTACTGACTGTCTCTCTCTCTCTCTCACCCCTTCACCATGTAAGAGCTAATATGTCATGAGTGTACAGGCCTAAAAATGGCTGCCATCACATCCTCCAAGTGGACACTTCACATTGGTGGTGGTTGAAGTTGCTCCCTACTCACTATGAAAAGCGCTCCGAGTAGTGAGAAAAGCACTATATAAATGTAAATAATTACTATTATTATCCCCTTGTTAGCATCAAGAAAGTCGTCGTCTTCTTCTTCGGCTGCTCCCATTGCCATAGTGGATCCATCTTGTTCCATATCTTTCTGTCCTCTGCATCTTGTTCTGTTACACCCATCACCTGCATGTCCTCTCTCACCACATCCATAAACCTTCTCATAGGCCTTCCTCTTTTCCTCTTCCCTGGCAGCTCTATCCTTAACATCCTTCTCCCAATATACCCAGCATCTCTCCTCTGCACATGTCCAAACCAACGTAATCTCGCCTCTCAGACTTTGTCTCCCAACCGTCCAACCTGAGCTGACCCTCTAATGTCCTCATTTCTAATCCTGTCCAGCCTCGTCATGTCCAATGCAGGTCAATGGCTCTTAATCGTCGGCAGCTTAGACAGAAGAGGTGGACAAATGATATACCAGCTTACCATCCATAACAAATGAAAACATGTGACCGACAGTCAGCTGATGATACAACTCTTTGGAATCTGTAAGATCAGCTTGTAAGTCAACAGGCAGATTCACTCTTGAGGCAACTGGAAGAGGTGCAATCCGGTGAATCACATTCCAGCTCTCAGTATGTGAATATGCTTTGCCTCAAATGTCGGTAAAGTTCTCCCATCTTCTGAGTGATATGAACTCCAGTTATCGTTCCAGTTAACTCCTTGTGCTCATTCAGCAGCAGATGATCACAATCCAGCCTGCCATCTGTGGAGACTTCATTAAGTCAGTTTAAAAAGGTGGGCTCTCCAAAATGTGTTCTCAGTAAATCCCAAGACATCACCTACCCCTCATTCTATACATCTGGCAGCGATCCCCTATATTGGACACACTGTCATTCTCAGCTACTGATCAACTAAAGGAGGGCTTTGAGCACTCTGAGGGGAAAATGTGTCATGCCCTTCAGCATGAATGTGACCAAGGACAACTTACAGTAGAGAAAGGTCCATTCCAGAGGATGTCAAATGCAATGTGATTGCAATTACATATCAGAAACTTTGGTGCCCCAAAGCACAAACGTCCCAAAACAAACAGACCTGGAAACTTCCAATAATGCCCACTAGAGGGGGATATCACCATCAAACCCCAGCTAGTAATAAGGACAAGCACCAAATCTCTCTCTATATAAAATTTAGCATCGATCTGTCTGTCTGCTTTTCACAAGAGAACCACTTAACGGATTTAGATCTTTTTTTTCTATATTTGCTTGAACATTCTGGTTGATTTTGTGACTTCTCTTATCGCGCCAAGTATTATAGTTCGGTTGCGGCACCAATTCATCCACACAAATCCAAGAGAGAGGCTGCGGGCCGAGGGGAGGCGGAGGCAGGATCTCAGGAGTGGGGAACCGGGCAGGGCCCTCCTCATTCATGTGCCAGCCTCCATTCGAGTCACTCTACCTCCCGCCACATGTTGGAGCATACCTTGCCTTCGCTTAGCTAGTGATATCGGTTTGTTCAGCAGACATTATCATCTACAGATTGTTAAAGAGTAATGTTTGACGTTTTTGAGAGAGAGATCTCAGCTACGTGTGTTTTAGAGGGTACCTGCTCATTGGCAGAGATATCACGGCCATGTGCTCTTCTCCCCATACAGGGAACGCTCTCCCATCAGAGGTGAACATGATCAGATAAAGTGGCAACGTTTGACGCTTGACCAGAGATACCTTGTCAACTTTTTACATTTTTGGCAAAGACATCACAGCTACATTCTCGCCCCTCATAGCAAAACCAAAAACATTGTATATCAAGAGGCCCTCGGATATGAAAGCTATCAATATAAATTCTTCTCAATACAAATTATTATATATCCAAAAACACAGTCCACATTGAGCAACATGGTTCAAAACTCCATAAATCCAATAATTCAATGGAACATAAGTAAACTCACCAGCTCGCTAGCACATTTAAAATGAACTGCTGGATTTAGAGGGCTGAGAGCAGTGATGGGCAGGTGGCCCCGCCTCTTGGGGAACCACCCACAAAACACATGGAACAGAACATAGGCAGCTTATAGACAAGGTCAAAAACAGAATAACAAAAGCAACATTAACATGAATAAATGGCACAAAAATGATCAAAAAAAAAAAGAAATAAAACAAGACTATAAACCCCAACTGAAACCTGATAGTGTGGTGTAATACTGAAACCTCAAAATTAAAAGGATACTCAAGTGAAACTATTCAGTCACTGTATAATGAGAGCAAAGGCATCACTGCAAAGATTACAGGAGGTCATTTTGTTCTCGTCCCATCTGAACTTGTACAAGCTCTCTGGACAGTGGGGACATGGGCTTTTATCTTGTATATTGTGGTACACGTTCCATCCATCCATCAACTGAAGATAACAATTCTACACCTTACAGATTTAACGTCCTGGGTTAAAATTCCATGTCTAGTCACTCTGTGTGGTGTTTACTCATTTTTCCTGCATCTTTTGGGGGGGGGGGTGTTGTCTCATCGAGGTCCCCTCAGGTTTTCTTCCTACATCCCAAAGGCATGTATTACAGTAGGTTAACTTTCTAATCATAATCAGCACTGTGCGGTTATGAGTACTGTAGATGGGCAATAAGATAGGCTGTTCAGTTTTGGCTCCTACCTTGTACTGAAAGCTACCAGGATAGGCTCTGGCTGCCCGTCAGCATGAACTGAATTAAAAGGGTTTGAGAATGCAATATTAAAAAATACTCAGGTAAGCCCTTCAGATCTACTTTATTTTATATATCACATTTCAAGTATCTCACACGGTATATAAATTATACTGTTGAGCATGGGAAGGGCACTATATAAATAAAATATACTATTATAAATTACCAGGCATACACACTATGGGGGACAAGCAAGCGAGAGAGACACAGCTACTAATCTCTCTTCCTCTTCCAGCACTAGAGTGCAGGAGGAGCTGTCCAAAGACTGGTGATGCCCCGCCCACTGCAGTCACCTGGCTATAAAAGAAACAAGGGAACCGGAAGTCGTCGCTCATTACACAGACTGAGACTGCCAGGGCCAGAGCACCGCAGAAGCAGTCCAACCACAATCGGTAAACACTCAGTGAATGCGAGAGTTTTTTCTTCTTTTGTTTTCTTAAATATTAGCATCATGGTTAATTAAAAATAGGGATCTCCCAGGAAACTAGAGCTCTTTGACCTGTATTGTCCCTTTTGTCCTTACAGTATATCCACTGCATAGAGTTTACTCGTTCTCCTTGTATCTATGCAAGTTTCATCCAGCCGCTCCAATTGTCTGTTATAGCTTATAAGACTTGCAGGTAAGGCGGACTGGTGATACTAAAATGGACCCCTGTGTGTGTGTGTTTATGCTCACTCTGTGATAGACTGGCACCCTTGTCTTGGGATTGTTCCTACCTTGTACCCAGTGCTTGCTGGGATTGACTCCAGCTTCTCTTGACCGTGCCCTGCATAAGATGATTTAGGAGATGAACATCCATCAATTTGTTTCCTGCAACCTGACACTTCACCTCCTTCACACTCATAGTAGAGAGCTAAAAAGTACTAGAGTTGGATTTGAAATTTATTTTAGGACAGATCTGACTGATTAATCATGGATAATTAAATTGTGTAGTTTCTTAATCCCATGAAATAAATTCCTGGCTATGTCCTTGAATGCATAAATACTAAAAACAACAACAGCATTTATTTCTATTGCACATTTTCATACAACTGATGTCAGAGAAATAGCAACATGCTAAGAAAAACAAATTACAACTAGATAAGAAAAATAATGCATAAATAGTATTAGAAAAATAATACACATTTAAATAATTGTTATAATAAAGAGGAAATGTTTTAATTTTTTTTTTTATTTTCTAACAATTTTATATAATGCATAAATAGTATACAAAACACCATGCACATTTACATAAGATATAGTTATAATAAAGAGGAATTTTTCTTCTGCTAGAGAATTATGTTTCTAGACTTCTCTAGTGCCTTCAACACCATCCAACCTCTGATCCTTAGGGGCAAGCTGACAGAGATGGGATTAGATTCATACCTGGTGGCATGGATCGTGGACTATCTTAAAGACAGACCTCAGTATATGCATCTCGGGAACTGCTGGTCTGACATTGTGGTCAGCAACACAGGAGCGCCACAGGGGACTGTACTTTCTCCGGTTCTGTTCAGCCTATATACATCGGACTTTCAATACAACTCTGAGTCCTGCCACGTGCAAAAGTTCGCTGACAACACTGCTATTGTGGGCTGCATCAGGAGTGGGCAGGAGGAGGAGTATAGGAACCTCATCAAGGACTTTGTTAAATGGTGCAACTCAAACCCCCTACACCTGAACACCAGCAAAACCCAGGAGCTGGTGGTGGATTTTAGGAGGCCCAGGCCCCTCATGGACCCTGTGATCATCAGAGGTGACTGTGTGCAGTCACCTATAAATACCTAGGAGTGCAGCTGGATGATAAATTGGACTGGACTGCCAATACTGATGCTCTGTGTAAGAAAGGAGAGAGCCAACTATACTTCCTTAGAAGGCTGGCGTTCTTCAACAGATGTTCTATCAGGCGGTTGTGGCGAGTGCCCTCTTCTATGCGGTGGTGTGCTGGGGAGGCAGCATAAAGAAGAGGGACGCCTCATGCCTGGACAATCTGGTGAGGAAGGCAGGCTCTATTGTAGACACAGAGCTGGATAGTTTGACATCCGTGGCAGATCGACAGGCACTGAGCAGGCTCCTGTCAATCATGGTGAATCCACTGCATCCACTGAACAGGATCATCTCCAGACAGAGGAGCAGCTTCAGCAACAGACTGCTGTCACCGTCCTGCTCCACTGACAGACTGAGGAGAGCGTTCCTCCCCCACACTATGCGACTTTTCAATTCCACCCAGAGGGGTAAACGTTAAAATTATACAAAGTTATTGTCTGTCTGTATAGCTGCATTGTTATCACTCTTTAATTTAATATTGTTTTTATCAGTATGCTGTTGCTGGAGTATGTGAATTTCCCCTTGGGATTAATAAAGTATCTATCTGTCTATCTATCTAATAAATGGGCCACACTCACAAGATGAGAACCCCCCTCCCCCACCAAAATGTGGCATTTGCATAGTGCCCAACAGAGTAGAGTCACATCTGGAATTTATGAGATTCAAACTGGCAACTTTCCGATTTCTGGCAGATACCTTGGAAGGTGCTTTTAAAGAACATTTATTATTATAATTTTTATTAAGATGCTGAAATAGGTGTCTTATAACCTCAGGATTTCATAGTATGGCCTACAGGTAGCTCTTGCCACTGCTGATGCCAAAGTTTGTGGGTCTACTTTATATATACATATATATAGGGTTGTCCAGATCCAATTATTCAATTTTCATTATGCTACAGTATAACTTATTAAGTTTATTACATAGAGAATTCACAGCACCTGCTCTGCACAGAGAGATTTCATTTAAAATTCATTTTGTTGCTGATTGATGGCAGCACCTGCCCTGCATTCCAAAATGGTGGGAAGATGGTTGTCAGTCAAACAGTTGCATAATTAGATCTGGACCACCCTGTACTTTAACAATCTCAGTTGATTGATTATCTACTGTTTCTAACATTTATTTATTTAGCCAAAGTGACTTACAATATTCAAGACACAATTGGTTCCATTTCTTTTCTTTTTCCAATTGGAGCCCAGGCAGGTGAAGTGACTTGCTCAGGGTCACATAGTGTCAGTGACAGGATTTGAACCCACAGCCACAGGGAAGGAAACAGTCGCTTAGCTAATAATACACAAGCGATGCAAGCACGCCAGTAAAACAAAACCTCTAAAGAAAGATAGTCGCTTAGTCGTTAATACAGAAAGAAGCGAGGCGAGCACATCGGTGAAACGGTATCCCTTTTACTTTTCCCTTTTCCTCTCTCTTCTAATACACAAGCGAGTGAGCACGTTGGCAAAACGAAACATCTGAAGAAAGAGTCACTTGCTTAGCCGCTAATACAGAAGCAAGGCGAGCACTTCGGTGAAACGGTACCCCTTTTACTTTACCTCCCACTTTTAAGACGCAAGTGATGTGAGCACGTCAGCAAAACGAAACCTCCTAGGAGACCATTTACATTTCATTTTTTTTCTGATGATTTCAATAGTTTCTAGGGCCCCAGGCTTTTTACAGCACGGGTTTGCACAGCTAGTTTAGTAATAAATAGGTTCCAAAAATCACATTAAAAAATGAATCAATTGATCTCTGTTTAATACAGTCTCTTTCATGGTATGGCGAGTGCAAGGTTGATTTAAACTTTATGCGTCTGCGTGGGCTGCAAGGACCACACCGTGAAAATGACATCAGATCTCCGCTTGCCACGCACAAAATGCTCTGATGCAGACCTGCTGTCATGTATCCGAAGGGGGGAATTTTGAGGAGAAGCTGGTTATGTGGGTACCAGAATAATGAATGCAGAGCTAAATATGAGGCAACAGGTCATCAAAGCACAAGACAGACTTATTAAAAATATCTGTAGTGCATCTTTTCATCATGAACGACTGGGAGAATATCAGCACGCCGGTCAAACGGGCTGCCCCAGGTATGAATGTGGTTTGGCCGCTGACTGCTACTGCGCTTTGCCTTGTGGTCTGCGTTCAGGTTTCACGAGGTAAGTATAAGCAAGTCCTTACGGCAGGGAACCGGACACGACATCAGCCATTTACTGTGTGTGTTTGACTCCAGCACACACTCAATGATCACTGACACCAGGAACAATTTATAGTAAGCAAAAACAAGACACAAAAGGACAAGACTACAATGGCACAGGAAGAACATGTCAACTCCACAAAGACGACCCTAATGCAAGGGCAAAGCAAAATATCAGAGCAACTTATAGTGCCTTTCATAATATGTAATGAATTTAAGCTTAAATCATGAGTGGCAGGTTTGCTCAGTTATTAGTCCTTCCATTCCTACAGTACAGCAAGCAGATTCAGGGAAGGAACAAATAGACGGTGTGGTCTGCAGGGGGCGCTCAGCTCCCTAACACCTGACACAGACACCACATTGGCCTTTAATGAGTTGTGGGAAACTCTTCCCAAATGTTTCCCACTTAAACAGAGTACAAAAGCACCAAGTACAATGAAATAAGGCGCACAGCAATTCTCTTTTCTTCCTCTATCTTTACTCTGTTTTTGTGTTTACTTTGTCACCTTCCTACCAACTCTGGCTCCTCAAATGAAGGCAGCGGACTTACTTCTGGTGGCCCCTTAGCAAGTTCCAGAAGCACTTCCAGGTGAGATGGAAGCCTGACAATAGTACAACAACAACAACATTTATTTCTATAGCACATTTTCATACAAATAATGTAGCTCAAAGTGCTTTACATGATGATGACAAAACAAAGACAAAGTAAGAATTAAAATAAGACAACACTAATTAACATAGAATAAGAGTAAGGTCCGATAGCCAGGGAGGACAGAAAAAACAAAAAAACTCCAGACGGCTGCTGAAAAAAAAATAAAATCTGCAGGGGTTCCAGGCCATGAGACCACTCCACCCCCTCTGGGCAAAGTAGGATGACAAAGTAGGTAGTAGGACTCTGCAGTCCCTGCAACACCCCCTGGTGGCACCCACGGAACCCAACAGGGTTGTACCAAACTCCAACTTCCATGAAGCCCTATGGGAATCCAAGGCACCACTGCAAACCGAGGGGGCTGCCATCTGGTGGACTGGGGGAAGATAATGCACTGTGTGTATATTCTCCCTCCCCAGGTCCTTCAATTAAAAAGGCGTCCAGGCTGGGCAAATGCACCAGCCATCCTCCACAACAGATATTCAGTCAAGTGACATGTGTGTTATACGACCCTTTGAAAACTTGCACCATCACAAATTAGTTTACAAAGTAAACTAGTAAATTGGTCATTCATATTGCAATTTTCATGAAATTGCTATTATTCAGTCTTGATATTATGACTGTTGAAAAAAAAAAAAATTATAAAGAAACAAATGAGTTAGCCAGCCAATATTTGATATAACTACCCCATTAACAAAATATACAGTTAAGCAATATTTGTTCAATATAGTGCCTTTCACAGATAGATAGATAGATAGATAGATAGATAGATAGATAGATAGATAGATAGATAGATAGATAGATAGATAGATAGATAGATAGATAGATAGATAGATAGATAGATAGATAGATAGATAGATAGATAGATAGATAGATAGATAGATAGATAGATACTCAATTAATCCCAAGGAGAAATTCACATACTCCAGCAGCAGCATACCAATACAAAAAACAATATTAAATTAAAGAGTAATAAAAATGCAGGTAAAAACAGACAATAACTTTAAATAATGTTAACGTTTACCCCCCGAGGTGGAATTGAAGAGTCGCATAGTTTGGAGGAGGAACGATCTCCTCAGTCTGTCAGTGGAGCAGGACAGTTCATTGTCAACACCACCACAATGTGACTCAATCAACGTGAAGTGGCTTTAATACAAAGCAAATGTCACATCAATTAACCAGTTTAGAGCGCTTTTCACATTCACCATCTTTCTAAAATATATTAAAAAGCAAATCAATAAGATGGTCAGTCAATATCTGCTCATTAAGAAGCAAATGCTGCATGATATTTTATATGGTGAGTTACATCTTCAAAGAACTGGTATTCTGGCCAGGCTGCCTTGACCCAAATGCTGCCAGGTTAGAGTCGGACCCTTCTGCTACTCTGAATTTAAGATCTGAAAATGGTACCTTATTTAGTGCCTTTCATTACGTGCAGTTACAGTTTAAAGGCAATCTCACGATTTGCCAGAACTAAAGAATGACACCACTTCCGATCATGGATTCTTTTGTTTATATAGCAACCTTAGATAGCAACCATCATTACAAACAGTTTGATAAAACAATCAATTAAACTGTCAGACAATATCAGATATAGCAGCTTTAATAAACAGCAAAATCACTAATGTAAATTGACCAGTTTTTATTTAGAGTGTTTCATTTAATTCAAGAGGACTCTAGATAGTTGCACAACAAATTGCTACTGAATCATACTGAAAATAAAGCATATTGACCACATCTCAAACACTGAAATCTACAGTCATCATCAAAAATTGTCAACAAAAGGCAACTCGTGTGGATAGGGCATATTCTCAGATGAAACCCTGAAAAACCAATATGAAAGTACACCTCATGTGAACCAACTGAGAGGCTCGGAAGACCTAAAGTCAGCTGCCCAATAACAACGTATACGCAGCACATCGGCAATCTCATTAATCACGATATTAAATCGTCACCAGCCGAAATCGAACGAGAAGCGGAAGACCGGGAGTCATGGAGGAAATTTGTTCTCACCTAATGACGGCAGCAACGAGCAGCCGACCGATGATGATGATGATGATGATTTCATTAGGGATTACAGGCAATATACACTTTAATTTACTGCCTTCCACTAACAGTAATTTGCATTGCATTCATTCAAGCAATCTTTGCTTTAAATCGCACCTTTCCTAGTTAGCAGCACACTGGGGTGTTTCAAAAGGCAGTGAATTTAATCCTTTTTAGAAGTAGTAATTAAATAAGCACATCGCTAATGTACAGCACATTTAAAAAGTGCTCACCCCTTGGAAGTTTTCAAATTTTATACCTATTCAGTCACAAAGGATTTGTTTTTATTTTTTGTTTGACACTGATCCACAGAAATAGACTCTTTAACATTAAAGTGAAAACAGATCTCTGCAAAGTGGGCAAAATTAATTACAAATAGTTTTGCGAATTACATCAAAACTTTACAAATAATTTTAATAATTACAAAAATGAAACAAAATTATTAATCACATACCTATATAAGAAAACTCAGTAGAAACCATTTGCTCTACTTCAGGGTAAAACTATCATGGATAAAATCCCAAAAACTGACTGGTCAGCTAGCCTGGGGGAATACAGTACAGATGGTCTGAGATGAAAGGCCATTCACAGGCCAGCATAGCCTAGAAAGGAAGCGGAAGGTCGAATTTATGACACCCCTTCCACCCTCCAGGAGGAAAGCATGGGCTATAATGGGGGCTGAATCTACCTGAGTGAAGTCATTCAATGAAGCAGGAACATCAGGTTGCACTATGATATCCCATTGGTCCAGGAGGAGTAACAAAGATGGGGGTAACAAAGAAACTGACCCTCTGCCATTTTCCATCCTAAGAAGAGGATGAAAAGCCAAGCTTTTCTGTCTCTGCTGCCCCAGTGAAAGGCCATGCAGGAACAAAGATGAAGCCAGACCATAATGAGCTAAAACAGAGAGCCACCTGGTAGTCTGAACAAGATGAACTGTCCAAGTTGTGTTCATGTTATTTTGCTAACATTTGCTTTTATTGTTTTGAGCAAAGTGATCAGCTAACAAATAGTAAGGAGGAATGAAAGACCAGTGACATCTGCTGAGCATCATGCAAATTGCAGAAGGCAGTTCAGCAGTGAACAAACATGACAGCTCATTGGCATGCAAGATAAAGTCCAGGATACAAAGAAGAAGAGGAGGAGGATGAGTGCCATCTGCTGTCATGTGTAGAACACAAAATGCAAGACAAGGACAGAAAAACGCATGCAACTGCGGGGTCCATGTGTAACTACTGAGGCTAGAATTGTGAGTGTTAAGTGTGTGATACAGAATGCAAGAATGACAAAGATGGAGAAATGCATGTGACTGGAGGTCCATATGTGAATAAGAGAGAGTAACTTTCTCTCCTGCCTTGTGTAGACCTCGATTTTGTTTTCTGGTGGTCATAGGCATAAAAGGGAGTGCAACATTTGAGGGCTATAGGAGGGACTTGGCAGATTTTGTTCAGGTCTATGTACTAAAGAGTATAAAGGGGAATGGGGTCATACTAGGACCCTATCACGATAAAGCAGTCACTCGGACACACTGTATCAGTGAAGGAATCACTTTAAGAGATTTTGGCAGCGCGTGACAGAGCAGACGTGTAGCACATGCTGATGAGTCTTTGAGCCCCTCGAAGCCTACCACCGCACTTTGTGTACCGTTTGAGGATTTGCCTGGGTTTAAATATCTTGTAATCCACGTTCTTATTTTGTGCTCTTTCTGGTACACATTGAAAGTGCTCTCTGTAAAAGGCGCTAGATAAATTATTAAAGTATCCTTACAGATGTCCTGTTTGGCCAGAATCAAGCAGGAGCCTCCTGAATGTCCTGACATAGACAGAGATGTGACACTAAGAAATGACATGTAGTGAGATATCAAAATTCTACTTTAAAGTTCTGAAGGTCCAGGTTCACCTTATATTTAACATTTTTAAAATTAATATCTTTTGTAGTGCGATGGGCTTCAAAAAGCTTTTCCTGTTGCACTTTCAACATAAGAGATCCACTAGTTTGACATATGAGATGAGATCAGGGTTTCCTTCCTGTTAATTAAGGCTGAGCTGTCTGGATGTTGGCACAGCTTCCATTACGTGCCACCTTGTTTGGCATTTTGCAGGCCATTCCCTACATACTGTAATGCTTGTGGGTCTTGCCAGCTGAAGCCCATTTTAATATTTAACAATACACGTCCACCAGCTCAACCCTCTCGTCTGACAACTCGCTAACCACAATACGGAAGTCTACCGGCCCGCCAAAATGTGCACAGAGGAGGAAGACACTGACAGCCATGCTGATAGCTGCTTCAGGTGAGGGTGCAACATGAACATGGAGGGGGGCGGCAAAGTTGGGTTCATATCATCTACTCTTCTTCTGGCCTTGTCCCGTCTGAACAAAAGAAAGAGAGACTTGTGCTAGGATGCTGCTTATAGACTTCAGTGCAGCATTCAGCAAAAGCAGGCCTCAAAGGCTCATAGGGAAGTTGAGTCTGTTAGGCTGCAGCACTTCCTTATGAAACTGAGACTTCCTGACAGAGACACACCAGACAGGCAGCACCATCATGGTGAGCACTGGCACCCCCGAAGGCTTTGTGCCCAGCCCATTTCTGTTCAGTCTGATGGGCACACCTCAAACACCACCATTAAGTTTATTGAACAATGCAGAGGTGTTGGGTCTCATCAGCAATGGAGATGAGTTAGCTTGCAGAATGGAGATAGGACGACTGGCAGACTGGTACAAGTGCCATCATCCATCTCTTAATGTGGACAAATGAAAGAGATGATTGTTCACTTCAGAAAGGTGCATATTGTCCACACCCCACTGCACACTGAAGGCTCTGTGATGAAACTGGTCAAGAGAACCCAATTCCTTGGACAATTAAACACCACCTTTATAGCCACGAAGGAGCAACAAGATCTCTGCATCCTTCAACAGGTGAGGAAGGCCAGCCTACAGTAGGGCTGGCGAAAGTTTTGGCAGTGACACAAATGTTGTGTTTTGCAAAATTTGCGGCTTCAGTTTTTGTGGTGCCAATTCACATTGTTTTTAGACTATTGTGCAGAGTGATCAGATGCATATTAATCCTTTACAAAGAGCTTTATTAGAATAAAATGTTAACCTTATCACAAAACCCATTTTCACTTATTTAGGCCCTGGCACAAAATGATCAGCTAAAAGTGTCTAGCAAGCGCCAAGAGCATCTCCCTCCAGAAGAGTCAGCTACAGAATGGTGTTGCCACCAGTGCAGGGCTTGCTCAATACTGGCAGCAGGTGGGCGTGGGTGAGGTGAAAACGTTTGGACAACGGCTTTGTGTCAAGAATCTCAGCAAAGAAGCCACGTCTTTCCAAAAAAAACCATCAAGGACAGAGTGAAATTCTGCATAAATACAAGGATTGGACAGCAGAAGACTGGTGCAAAGTTATTTTTTCATATAAATCTTCTTTCCAATTGTTTGGGACATCCGGAAAATCGATTGTCCGGAGAAGGAAAAGGTGAACGCTACCATGAGTCCTGTGTCACTGTGCCAAAAGTGAAGCATCCTGAGACAATACATGTATGAGGTTGCTTCTCATCCAAGGCAGTGGACCCACTCACAAATCTGCCCAAGAACACTGCCATGAATAAAGAATGGCATCAAAATGTCCTCCATGAGCAATTTTTGCCAATAATCCAGACATAATTTGGTGATGATTTATGTATTTTCCGTCATGATGGAGAACCATGTCACAAGGCAAAAGTGATAACGAAGTGGCTCAGATGTCAGAACATTGACAGTTTGGACCCGTGGCCAGGAAACTCCCCAGATATAAATCCCATTGAGAACCAGGGTTCAGTTCTCAAAATAGTGGATGGACAAGCAGAAGCCCACAAATTCTGATCAACTCCAAGCACTAAAAAGGCAAGAATGGACCACCATCAGTCAGGATTTGGCCCAGAAATTGATACCCAGCATGCCAGAGTGAACTGCAGAGGTTATGAAGAAGAAGGGTCAGCACTGTAAATATTGATTCTTCACATAAATTTGATGTAATTGCCAATAAAAGCCTTTGCAACTTATGAAATGTTCACAATTGTTCTTCGGTATACCATAGAAACATTTAAAAAAAATAATCTGGAAACGCTGAAGCAGCAAAGTTTACAAAGTACAACATTTGTGTCACTGACAAAACCTTTGGTCCACTACTGTACCTAACCACCATCCTCACCACATTTTACAGGGGCACCCCTGGCCAGAGGCGTAGCTAGGGTTTTCAGCGCCCGTTGACAACTGAAGATTTCACGCCCCCTCCTGTTTGCCAAAATGCAATGGGGAAGGGAAATTTGGCGCCCCCTGGATGCTGCACCCGGGGACAGATGCCCCCCCCAGCTACGCCACTGCCCCTGGTGTGAGAACAGCAGTGCTTCTGTCCTACAATAGATAGTATACACAACAGAAAAGATCACTGGGACCTCTCCACCCTCCATTAAAGACATCTTTATGAACTGTGGCATTCAGCAAAGCATTGTGAGGGGCCACTCTCACCCCTCCCACTGTCTCTTTGTCCCACCTCCATCTGCCAGAAGATACCACAGCTTCTACCCCTTGGCGCTGTGTGCTGCCCCACTCTACTCAGATCTGCTCCTAGTAGCTTACTTATATGCAGTAGTACTGTTTTTCAAGGTGGAGGTGAGATGACATCAGGGATCGGCTCTGAGCGCTTTCTTATTTGCAATAGTGATGGACAGGTTGACAGACGAGATTAGACAGGAGTCCCCGTGGACTATGATGTTTGCTGATGACATTGTGATCTGTAGGGAGAGTAGGGAGCAGGTTGAGGAGACCCTGGAGAGGTGGAGATCTGTTCTAGAGAGGAGATGAATGAAGGTCAGTAGGAACAAGACAGAATACATGTGTGTGAATGAGAGGGAGGTCAGTGGAATGGTGAGGATGCAGGGAGTAGAGTTGGCGAAGGTGGATGAGCTTAAATACTTGGGATCAACAGTACAGAGTAATGGACATTGTGGAAGAGAAGTGAGGGAAAGAGTGCAGGCAGGGTGGAGTGGGTAGAGAAGAGTGTCAGGAGTAATTTGTGACAGACGGGTATCAGAAAGAGTGAAAGGGAAGGTCTACAGGACGGCAGTGAGACCAGCTATGTTATATGGGTTGGAGACGGTGGCACTGACCAGAAAGCAGGAGACAGAGCTGGAGGTCGCAGAATTAAAGATGCTAAGATTTGCACTGGGTGTGACGAGGTTGGACAGGATTAGAAATGAGGACATTAGAGGGTCAGCTCAAGTTGGATGGTTGGGAGACAAAGTCAGAGAGGTGAGATTGCGTTGGTTTGGACATGTGCAGAGGAGAGACAATGGGTATATTGGGAGAAGGATGTTAAAGATAGAGCTGCCAGGTAAGAGGAGAAGAGGAAGACCTAAGGAAAGATGCCTAAGATGGGTGTAACAGAGTAACATGCAGAAAACAGGAAGATATGGAACAAGATGATCAGCTGTGGAAACCCCTAACAAGAGAAGCCAAAAGAAGTAGTATTTATTACTATTTCAATTTATTGCTATCTATTCATTACCTATTATTGACAGTATTGGTCTATTATGTATTATAGTAAAATTTGTTACTTGTCTTGTACTTGTCCCGGGATTATATATATATATTTGCATAGTGCTCCTGCGGTATGGTAGTCGGTAGTTATTTCCGACTACCATATGCTGCAATACAACGTATAGATGATAACACAAAGCCACCACACTAGACGTGACTTGGCATGACAGCAGCCATCTCTGGGCCTCTCCTGACAGTGCTGAGCTAAATGAATAATTGTGAGTGATGAAAAGGGCTAAAAGGTGGGTATGAGACCTACAGCGCAAAAGCATTTAAAATTTGGAAGAACAAGAAAGGAAAACTCTTACGGCCCTCGGACAGCTTAAGGTCAGTCCTGCTGGAGCCTGCCGTTTCATAAGAGGATAGGCGTTCAAGTGCCATTAAATTATTTAGCTAGGATGTTTATCCAGAATGTGAGAACAGTCAGGCAGTGATTCACTGTAGGTCACAAAGTGAGTGAGTGAGTGGGTGGGTGGGTAGTGGACATGCGAGTGTGTGATTTAAGTTCAGTCGACAGATGGAATTTGCTTTATTTGTCCTAAGGTGGGGGAAATGTGGCCCTTTTACTGAAGCTCTAGAAGTATAACAAGCAACAACAGCCAGCTACCTCAAATACACATTAGAACTTTTAAAAAGAAGAGAAGTTCAGACTGTGCCAATGATAAGTGATCAGTCCCAGTGAGACACCACATAGACGTATTACCGTAGGTATAACAGGAGGCACGGTAGTGTTTAGGCACCCACTTCTGTTGAATAATTCAATGGCTGAAAGTCCTCAATGCTGGTATTCCAAAGAGAGGATGTGCAGCATTGTTCATAACGGCCATAAGCTTTGTCTTCATTCTCTCCTTTGCTAGTACAGCAGGTCAAGAGTGTGCCTCATCATGGAGCCTACCTTCTTACCCAGCTTGCTGAGTGATCAGTTGTAATATAGTGCCTTTCAACACTGAATATCACCCTTAGCCAATCTGCAGTACCCAGTGGTGTCTACAGTGTAATATGTGGCAGGTTTATTGACTGGCTCGAGGTCACACATTTAGGCAGTGATAGGAATTAACTCAAAAGCTTTTCAGTGTCACCGAGTGTATTTTATAGAAAGAATACCAGTATGGGCCCATTCTACCTCCAAGGGTCAACAGGTGAAGTGTCTCACTCTAAGTCACCGAATGAGGTAATGGTGGAAATTAAACCAAAACTTTTGGATATAGCCCCTTTCATAGTTAAACACCATCGTATATCTGCAGTATAAGCCCGATGTCTCCATGACACCACAACTAAAGGTAAAGTGAGTCACTCAGGGTGACAAAATGATTTAGTGGTGGGGATTAAGCCAATAGCTTTGTAATGGGATATTAGAATATCAGAGCAATCTCAATGAGAACAGGCCATTCAGCCCAACAAAGCTTGCCAGTCCTCTCCATTTAATTCTTCCAAAATAACAACAAGTTTAGTTTTGAAACTCCCTAAAGTCCTACTGTCTGCCACACTACTTGGTCACTTACTTCAAGTGTCTGTGGTCCTCTTTGTAAAGAAAAACTTTCTAATGTTTGCACGAAATTTACCCTTAACAAGTTTCCAACTGTGTCCCCGTGTTCTCGATGAACTCATTTTAAACTCACAGTCTTGATCCACTGGTCTAATTCCCTTCATAATTTTAATCACTTCAGTCAGGTCTCCTCTTCTTCTTTTGCTTAAACTGTAAAGGCTCAGCTCTTTTAATCTTTCTCCATAATTCACCCCCTGTAGCCCTCAGTCAGCCTAGTTGCCCTTCTCTGGACCTTTTCTAGTACTGCTTTGTCCTTTTTGTAGCCTGGAGACCAAAATTGCATACAGAACTCCAGATGAGGCCTCACCAGTGTGTTATAAAGCATGAGCAGAACCTCCTTGGTCTTGTACTCCACACATCAGGGCGCTATATAACCTGACATCCTGTTAGCCTTCTTAATGGCTTCTGAACACAGTCGGACAGTCGATAGTGTCAAGTCCACTATGACTCCTAAATCCTTCTCTTCAGGTGTACTCTCAATTTTCTGACCACCCATTGTGTATTCAAACCTCACATTTTTACTTCCTATGTGTAATACTTTACGTTTACTAACATTAAATTTCATCTGTCACAAATCTGCCCAAGTCTGTCTGCTGTCCAAGTCCCTCTGAAATGTTTCAATGGATTCCAGATGACCTGTCAGTCCACCTAGCTTGGTATCACCTGCAAATTTAACCAGATTGTCATTTATATTCCTGTCCAAATTATTTAAAGATTTTAAAAATAGCAGCGGCTCCTAGCATTGAGGGACACCACTCTTAACATCAGCCATTTCTGATAAGGTTCCTTACACCATCACCCTATGCTTCATGCTTCTGAGTACCTATTTACAGACAACTCCCTGAACTCCCACTTCTATATATAGTGCCTTTCATAAAATGAACCCCATTCTTCACCTGCATTATAGGCCCACTGTCCCCTGTTACTCTACGGCTGGAGACTCAAAGTCACAAAATGAGGCAAAGGTGGAGGTTTAACCAATGGCCTATAACACCTTTCACAGTAAAACACCATCCTGTATCTGCAGTATAAGCCTGTTGTCTCCCAAGATTCTACAGCAGAAGGTAAAGTGGGTCACTCAGGGTCAAAAATGACTTGAATGATAAGAAACTAAACCAATAGCCTTGTACTAGAAAGCAGGAGACAGAGCTGGAGGTGGCAGAGTTAAAGATGCTAAGATTTGCACTGGGTGTGACGAGGATGGATAGGATTAGAAATGAGGACATTAGAGGGTCAGCTCAAGTTGGACAGTTGGGAGACAAAGTCAGAGAGGTGAGATTGCATTGGTTTGGACATGTGCAGAGGAGAGATGCTGAGTATACTGAGAGAAGGATGTTAAGGATAGAGCTGCCAGGGAAGAGGAGAAGAGGAAGGCCTAAGGATGTGGTGAGAGAGGACATGCAGGTGATGGGTGTAACAGAACAAGATGCAGAGGACAGAAAGATATGGAAGATGATGATCCGTTGTGGCAACCCCTAACAGGAGCAACCAAAAGAAGAAGAAGCCTTGTACAGTATATAGCACCCTACAGAGTGAAACATCACTTTATATCTGCATCTGAGTCTACAGCTACAGGTAAAGCGGCTCACTCGGGGTCACACTATGAGGTAGTAGTAAGCATTAAGCCAACAGCTTTGTAATTGGATGGGGCACCTTTCCAGCAAAACCCCAGTTCTATATCTGCAGTACAAGTCTATTGCTTCCATGATTCTAGAGTTGGTGGTGAAGTGATGCACTCAGGGTCACGCATTGCAGTAGTAGTAAGGATTAAGCCAACAGCTTTCTACTTTAAAATAGCACCTTTCACAGCAAAACAACAGCTGACATTTGCAGTACAAGTCTACTGCCTCCATGATTCTACAATTGGAGGTCAAGTGACTCACTCAGGGTCACACAATGGATGTAATAGTAGTAAGCATTAAGTCAACACCTTTCGAATTTAATAGAACACATTTAACAGCCAAACACCATCCTACATCTGCAGTACAGGTCTGTTACCTCCATGATTCTAGAGTTGGTGACGGTAGCGGTAAGGATTGAACCAGTCAACATTAATATAGCACCTTGCATATCAACACTCCATCTGACAACTGTAGTTATAGGCCTTTTATTCAGCTGTCTTGTATTTTACAGTCCATCATCAATAGGGGAGCTCAGTGTGCCCGTTAGCAAAGGATGACCTACAAAGTCCACCCATCCATTTACAAAAAGCACCATTCAAAATATGGGACCCCGAACTAACCCAGAAACATCGGGAAGAAAATAAAAATTAATTCAGGATGGGGCGCCATGGCACAATCACACACACACACAAGCTTACATAGTGGGACGTCTTCACGTCACTGGGATGTGAGGACACCAAAGGAATCCAAAAAAAGAAAGTCCGTGTGCACATAGGGAGGACAGGCTAACTCCACCTAGAAAGGGATTAAGCTGAGAGTCCTGGGGCAGTGAGGCACTAACGCCAACCACCATGCCTGTCCCAAGTAGAATGTACTTATTAAAGGGGGCCTTTGAGCTTGACGCACTGAGACCCCACCAGCACATCAGAACTTGGAATGAAGAAAGTACTGGAAAGTACCAGAAAGTTTTACCAAATTCACAGATGGCAATAAAGGACAGCCGACCTTTCAAACCAGAGTAAGTAAATATTTAATTTGTTTAACGCTTTGTCCCCCTTAACACTCACTTCATTGTTTTACTTCATGGCAGCACATCTTCTGCACAGCTCTGTCTGATTTGCATGTCTTACTGCCACCTCCTGCTATCATTATTATTATTTTATTTAAATATTTATTCAAGCCTTTATTCAAGGGGACTCACAACATTTCTTTTTGCTTTTTCCACTCAGTTGGCACACAGGTAGATGAAGTGATTAGCTCTTTGTGGGATTTCAGCCCATAACCTTGAGGTTTGAAGTCCAAAGCCTTAACCACTAAGCCACACTGCCTGCCACTTGGTGACACGTTCTCATTCACTTGGTGAAGTATCTCTACGCTAAAAGGCACAACAGGCCCAAGAAAATCCACATGGGGCAACTCAAGGAGTTTAAGCAACCACGAAAATGTTTCATCATTTCTTGTTTTGCTGAAAAGGAGAAGAAAAATAGAGGAACTTCTAATGCCCTGAATTCTTTAGAGGTTTATAAGTACAAGCATTCCTGGGTACAAAGTGAAAGTCGATGCCAGCGTACACTGGCATTAACCACTGGACCACTGCATAAATGTCACTGTCATTCAGTCTAAGCATGACGTAACTGGCATAGTCCCGTTCAAGGTGAGAAGCGCCATGGCAGCAGTGAGCAAAAACCAGTTAAAAAAAAAAAAGAAAAGAATTCTAGCATTGACAAGTAACACAAAGAAAGCAGATTTGCACAATTTCAAAGACATGCCTATTAGTCACAAAAATATTCAACATCACTTTCATGAAAATCTTCTTCAGCCAACCATTCAACATAGAATCAGATGCAAGGGTGGAAAGAACGCTGAAGTTATTTTAAGAATCAGCATCTCTTTAAACCATTTATTTAACTACAAACTTAAGCCATCCATGCAGTTTTTACCTTTAGAAGCTCATAGGAAATCCGCTTATTCCAGTGACAGGCTCATGGGGGGGGGGCCGGGACCTATCCAAGCGGCCCTAGATGGGCTGTCATTCCAACATAGGGCTCACACTGGGGGCCATCAACTAAACAGTCTTTCAGTCGTGAGTATTTATCACACCTTTATTAATAGCATGTGATCTCTCACTCTTCATTATCAGCTATAAAAGCAAGCACCATCACGAGGGTCTTTGTGTTCAAGTGGACCACAGAGTCCGATCCAATGCCAAAAGAGCTATTTTTCAAAAGCAAGCATGCATCGACGGTGACTCATCTTAAAAATCATCTGCTCGAGCACTCATTGGAGTCACCCACCCATTAATCCGTTGAGTGAAGCCACATTCACTGAACATCACAGGGACCGAGGACACCGGGCAGAATGAAATCCTCCATAATGACACATACACACCAGGTTTGTTCTGTTACATTCAGACCTGTGCACCAACACAAGATTCTTGATTTGTGTAATAGCTGGCTATAAAATCAGATTTAAAGCCAAAACTGGAGCAATTTCTCAATAGCATGACACATTAAAAAAAATAATAATGTCTTGGTGTACATTCCTGCACACACCAGGCTGATTTTTAAGTCACGGTCGGTTAATCTTGATTGTATGTGGTGCCATCACAAGATGCCTTAGTTGAGATAAAGCTCGGAATCAGATAACATCCCATAATGCAACATTCTCAGATCAATTTGATTCAATTCAGGGTCACAGGGGCCAGAGTCTCGGCACAATATGCTAGATGAGTGCTCCGCCGGTCAGTAGTTACAACGAGGGTCTTCAGCTTTCATAAATCACTATTGATTGAAGAATTTAGATAGTGGGCATATTGTGGTGTTCCATTTTAGGTTCACTTAATAATTAATGTTATACATTTATATTTATTTATAACACCTTTATCCAAAGCAACTTACAACATTTGAGATACAATAAGTTACATTCTCAGGCCCTCCAATTTGTTCACATGGAGGTCAAGTGACTTGCTCATGGTCACACAATGTCAGTGCTGGGATTTCAAGTCCCAACCTCAGAGTTCAAGGTCCAAAACCTTAACCACCGCGTCACACTGCCTGCCACTATGTACATGTCCCTTGACTTAGCCATGTACAATACAATACAATTTATTTTTGTATAGCCCAAAATCACACAAGGAGTGCCGCAATGGGCTTTAACAGGCCCTGCCTTTTGACAGCCCCCCAGCCTTGACTCTCTAAGAAGACAAGGAAAAAAAATGGAGTTAACCCTGGGAAAGGCAGTTCAAAGAGAGACCCCTGTCCTGGTAGGTTGGGCGTGCAGTGGGTGTCAAAAAGAAAAGGGCGTCAATACAACACAATACACAGAACAGAAGTAATCCTCAATACAATGTAATAGTAAAATTAAAGTACAGAGCAGAATTTAACAGTAGATCAGTGGTTCCCAATCTGTGGGGTGGGCCCTCCTAGGGGGGCACGAAGTAACAAAAAGGGGGGAGTGAAGATGTGAAAAAAAGAAAACAAGAATCGAAAATATGAAAAATACATCTATTGAAACCAAAACAAATTACCTTAAACTACATTCTGATACTAGAAAAAATAAATATAGAGTTAGATAAATGTTGATAAAAGTAAGTATAATAAAATGTGCATCTATGATATATCATTAATTAAAAAAGAACAAATTGGTATAAGTGGGCTCCTTTCAAAAAAACGTCAGGGGGCCACGATTAAAACTGTTATGAAAACTCGCAAATACTTGAGATGATGACATGATATGATAGATGATATCACATAATAGGATTTGGATTTGTTCAGAGTCCTGGAGACCCCAGCCATCAAGATGTCTCCCCCTATAGATTACCATATAAATGTATTTGAAATCAGTGACACAGTGGGCCACAGCCTGACCTGATGCAGGAGGTGTGACATGGTGGTTAAGGCTCTGGTCTTCTAATCCTTAGGTTGGAGATTCAAATCCCACTGCTGACACCGTGTGACTGTGAGCAAGTCACTTCACCTGCCTGTACTCCAATTACAAATAAACTAAATAAATAAATGTAACCAATTAGATGTCAGATGTTGTAAGTTGCCCTTTGATGGTGGCACCATCCAAATATGTAAGTAAATGCAAGAAAGAAAGGCTGGAACCATCTCTGGACATGCCGGGCCCACTCCTGTACAAACAGACCATAAAGTTAAGCCCACTTTGTCCATTGTAGGGACACTAAGGGCTTCGGCCTTCTACAGCTGCATTCACCTCAAGATGGAAACCAACCCTGAAGAGGATGCCATAAACAAACATAGAAACGTAAAACCAGTGAACTCCACCAGCACATCCATTAGATGTGGGTGAAAACTCACACATTGGGCAAGAGTTGAGATCTGAACCCAGATTGTGGGATCTGTGAAGCCCCAGAATTGTAAGGGCAGATTTTTAAAAACCCCTGCTCATTTAGAAATCGTTCAGAAATGGAAGACAAATCTGCACAGAGTAATTCAAAATGATGTGTTAGAACAGAAAAAAAAAAGTTCTATGGTTAAATTTAAAAACCACCTATTTCCGTTATGACTAATTTTATTGTAAAAATGGAAAATGTGTTATGTGTAATCTCAAAATTAATCATAATGTGAAACAACGGTTAATTAGACATGGTGCTCAGGCTCATCTCATTTTCTGTGTCACTTTGTCCTGTGTCAGGGTGACAGTGGTGACAGATTGAGCAAGTCACATCTGACTTTTCTATTCCCAAGCCACAGTTTCCATCTCCTGTTGAAAAACCACCAGGCACCCCGAGTCTCTCGAAGTCCAGTGCTCTGCCTCACGAGAGGTGCAAGTAACCTCAGATTGGGCTCCTCTTGCTTTTGGGGGGCACTGGTTTAGTGACAGGGATGACTCCCTATATCCTTGCATGGAAATCCTATAACAGTTGTTTGTATTTGCTGTGTGGGGCGGCACGGTGGCGCAGTGGGTAGCGCTGCTGTCTCGCAGTTGGGAGACCTGGGGACCCTGGTTCACTTCCCAGGCCCTCCCTGCGTGGAGTTTGCATGTTCTCCCCGTGTCTGCGTGGGTTTCCTCCAGGCACTCCAGTTTCCTCCCACAGTCCAAAGACATGCTGGTTAGGTGGATTGGCGATTCTAAATTGGCCCTAGTGTATGCTTGGTGTGTGGGTGTGTTTGTGTGTGTCCTGCCCGGGATTGGTTCCTGCCTTGTGCCCTGTGTTGGCTGGAATTGGCTCCAGCAGACCCCCGTGACCCTGTGTTCGGATTCAGCGGGTTGGAAAATGGATGGATGGATGGATTATTATTACAAGCCCTAAAATCTAATTTTATTTACAGACTTGTTTTCTCCAATGCAGGGTAACAGAGACTGGATGCTTGACTGGCAGTACTGGACACGAGGAGGGAACCAACCCTGGACGGGATGATGCCAAGTCCATTCCTGGACCCACTCATGCACACACAGGGTCACACAGCATATACATGGTTACTCCATGACAAATATAATCCGAGATTTCACAAGTAAAACACATGCGCATTACACGACTTTTCCAGCGATTTTCAGTCGCAGGCTTTTATGAAGTAGGAAAACGGGCAAAAGCCTCAGTGCAAGCTTCAGGCATTTTGAAATTGCAGATTGAGCGCGAGTGTTCCGTTTTGCAAGCATCCGTAGCACATTTTGAGTGCGAATGACACGTTTTGTAAGCACGTGTTAGACATTTTGAGTGAGAGAGATCCATTTCACATGTGTGCGTAAAGCACTTAGTGCTCAAAATGTCCCACAATGTGTCACTAATACTCAAACGTCGCAGCTCCACTGACTTTCTTAAATAATCTTAGCGAGCTGGGGACAGTCGCAGCACACTCGCGTGACTGTCAGTTATTCCTAGTGACTCAGTCCAAACAAACTAACTCGCCCCAACAAAATCAAAAAGGTTTGAATTTGTCTTAAATCACAGGATGGACTCTGTGTATGTGAAAGTAAAGTTCAATGCAGAGAATGTAGCAATGAGAAGTATTGCTGCGTTTCTTTGGTATCACTTTAGATTAGGTGTCCCTATTATGCTGTACTTAACATGTAATTACCTGTAGAATTAGAGTAACTAGGTGTTATTACCTTGTATTTACTGTGTAATACAATGTAAAGCAGAGGTTAAGCACTCGATTGAAATTGTTATTCCACAATTAATACACATCTCTCTTTTATATTAAAAAATCTTGGGACGAGACTTTTTTCTGGCGACGAGACATGATCTTTTGAAGAAAGATCGAGAGACACTTTTGAAGAGAGATCTTTTAAAGAGAGACACTTTCACGTCCCACGAGACAGGCACGTCACGTCATACTTGCAACCTTTGTAAGCAAGTCCCGTGATACACATGCAGAGCAGGTTAGAGATAATGGAAGTAGGAGAATTCGAAAGTCTCAAGAAAACGAGAGTAAAGCTCACATTAGCGCAAACACATGGAAAATATTACTCGGTGAAATAACGGAAAAGCAAAAAGAGATCACATAGTGTTTGAGGACAAAAGGACAGGTGCTGTACAGGCTTTTAAACATTCAAAGCGCCGCCCGAAATGCCGATCACATGGAACGGAAGCAGCAGCAAGCCAGTAGCTGATCGAGCAAAGAGGAGTACAACTGTTACTTGTTTCCCAATGTATCACCGTTTGAGAGGACTTGCAGAGGAGCAACCGTGTGACCTTGGTGTGCATTCAGCCACACTCTTCACAACACTGCGTGGCACTGGGCTGGGCTCGGGGGAGGGGGGTATAGGGGGTAATTGGTATGCGAGCGAAGTTCAGATCACACGGCATGACAGCAGCAGCAAACCAGCAGCCGATTGAGGAAAGAGGAGTTAAAAAAAATTGTATTTATATCCCATAGTATCACCGTCTAAGCGTGGTTTTGGAGGAGCAGACGCATCTCCTTGGGATGCAATCAGTCCACCTCTTCATAATGGTGTGAAGCGCAGGCGGGGGGGGGGGAAAGGGGTTGGCAAGCGAAGCCCCATAGTACATACTTAAAAAAACTGTGGAACAACAATTACAACTGAGTACTTAATTACAGTGTTACATTGTATTACATAGTAAATACAAGGTAATAACAGTTATACTGTAATTATGCAGGTAATTACATGGTAACTACGGCATAATTAGGGATACAATCTAAAGTGATAAAGTTCCATTTGAAGTCAGATGCCCAAATGTTCACTTAGAGCTCCCCCTTAAGTCGGATTTCTAACTCAGAACCTGGGGCTGGTCTGTCAAGTCCAAGTTTGTCTAACCTTCAGATCATGACATCAATCCAAAATGGTGACAAACACCGGCAAACTTTAGTGAAAGCTGTAGTATTATACTGTTTATTAGCACTTCTGTCCATTTTTGTCTCATTAAATCAGACATACACATAGTACTGTCCAATTTCTATTCATGAACATGTTCACAGGACCCTCTTAATGTATGGGCACTAGCCGGGGCCCACAATGTTTCTGAGGCCTATGTATTTGCTATCAAAACAGGAGCCTCAGCACACTAGATAGAGATAGATACTTTATTAATCCCAAGGGGAAATTCACAAATACTTTACCAGGGGGCCTATGATGCTGTAAAAAGTCCCTTACTAGCTTTAAGTTTTACTCTGCTGGCTTAGCTCTCTTTCTCGGGGGTGGGGGTTGATTTGTTTTCGATCTTATGTTTGTAGAAATTGATTTATTTGTATGGAATGTTGTGTGATTTTACTAAAATTTAAAAAAAACAAGGTTCTGACATCTTGCTATGGTGTTTAGATACAGAAAATACAAAATAATGCGTTGTTATCAACTGCGATTTACTCCGACAGAGCAAGCACAACAAAGGTTTTCCTGGATGTGTCCGTATTGTTTTTCCGAATGTTTTACTGGAACGCTCGGGTGTGACGTCATTCCCAGCTCCAACAGGCGAGGTAAATAGAAAGCAGCATAAGGAATATGTGCGTGTTTTGGACCTCGCAAAACAGAAGAGAGTCTTGTCCGTCTCATGGCTCGAGTTTTACATATCAGGACAGAATAGAAAAAAAAAGAAAGAAAAGAGCCGAGTTTGTACTTGGAAATCTTTCACACAGCACCAGCGTGGTCTGGCAGCATGTTACGGGCTTTTAGAAAAGCGGGCGAGCTTGCAGTACTTTCAGTGATAACTGAAAATCGCGGTACTTAAGGAAGACGGGTTTTGAGGTCAGATAGTCATAGCAAAAAACCGCTTTGCAGCATACACGAAATGTTTTGTTTTTTTTTAAGAAATAAATGCTTGAAATAAGCAAAACTGTTAATGCAGCAATAATATTTTAGTAAGTGGGACTGCCTTTGATTAAGTAAAAACAGGTACATCTATGAAATAAAACAAATCTTGAGATTAATTCATTTTTATGCATTTTCAACAGCCGACGAAGGTTTGGATCTTGAAAGAAGGCCCTGCTGGAATTCGACTTAATATAAAGACCAATTATAATGAATTGAGCAGAATAATATTACGCGCACAATGCGTGGGAAAATATGAGCTACATTCCTTCAATATAAGAACTTGATACTTAAGATATCATTTTTTGCAGCGTAATCATTGCACAGAATTACGATTATCTTATGCAAGTAAGAATTTCACTGTATTCTGTATACTTGACAACACGGGATTTATGAATCTAAAAACGTATATATTTTTCCTCCAAGAAAACAAGCGTGCGTTAGGTGCGACTCTACTTGTGCGGAGTGGCGAGTGTGCGCATGCGCCCGACGTGCCCCATAAATGGATGGGTCGGTGGATGTGTGACTGAAATCAGTCCAGGCGGCAGCGGTTGCGAGGTAGAGACTGAGTACTGTTTCTTTGAAGACAGCCGTTTGTTTTCGTTCTTTAAGTAATATAAGATAGTAGGTTGTCATTTTTAAACAATGACAAAGGAATAAAAATCGTTTTAGGAACAAGGAGGAAAGCAACAGGCTGCGAACCGAGTTTCAGAATCACGCGTGCAACGACGGTAGATCCGAGGTGTTTCGGCTTCGTCACGGTTCAAAAGTCGGCGGCGGACTTTCGTTAGTCACGTCGGACGCTTCTGTTTTCGTTGAAAATGGCACCGGCCCCGAGGCAGTGCAGGAAGTGTCTAACTGTGACAGGGATCATGCAAATCTGAGTGTCGCATGCAAATCTCCGCTAGCTGTCCGCATAGGTCACTTCGCATGCGGCACTGCAAGTCGGCTATTAAAATGATGGGAGACTGCAACACGTTAGATTAAAAAAAAGACCTGGCCACTTTAAGACCTGTCCTGTCCTAGCCCGGATACACTACAATGTACCTGCACTGTCGGCCCTTCTCCGAAATGAATCACACCCACACCCACACACAAAAGAAAATAAACCTACTTAGCACATCACTGGTGTAAAGGAGTCAAATCGAAAGCAAGAACCACAATCGAAATTCAGATTTAATAGAACTGAAAAAAGTACATATTTTTTCTGTCCTGGCTAAGACTACATTATTATGCTATTACAAGAATTAATAGGTTCATTCAAGCAAACCTTAATAAGATTATATACAAAGACAGACATTGTAATGAATACCTGCAGTATGTATAAACATTCACCTAAATTAATAAGCATGTATTCCATATGCACACAGCACACTCATATCAGGTGAAACAACTTCAACAATTTCAGACCCACTTAATATTGATTCACGAATGTGGGTGGGCCAGAGCCTTTCCTAGGAACATCGGGCACAAGGCAGGAATCGGCCCTGCACAGAATGCCAGTCTATCACATGTCCTGCACAGACAGATGCACACACACATCGGAAAATGTAGTTGTGTGCTTATTCCATCTATCCTCATATCCATTACCAGACCCTCTTAATCCAGTCCAGGCAGGGCTGTTTTAGTGCATGGGCATGCTGGGCAGCTGCCAGGATGCCCCATGCTAATCTATGTATGTTGTGACTTGCTGAGTGGTTGTGTAGGTAGGGGCCCCAGTGCACTGTTTTGCTCTGGTGCCTATAATGCTGTTAAGATGGCCCTGAGTCCAGGGCTGCATAGGCTGGCATCTATCCTGACAGCATCTGACCTTTGGGAGTGTGCCAGTCCAAAACACACACACACACACACACACACACACTCCCTCCCACACTTTCCGAATACATTTTGAGTCATGCAAACACTCCACATCTACAATATTTGAACCAGGGGCGACACTCTTCAAACTAAAGGTGCCAAATGAGTTTGTTAAAAGTGATGCCATAGGGGAGCCGATTTGCGTTCATATGAATGACTTGTGAATGCTTTGAAAGCACTTCAGATTTTTTTTTTGGTCAGGTACTTCCTGATTCACTGGTATGCGAAACCTCCCATATTTGGTATACTGTTGGACTTGTCTTGATGTCTAGTCACGCAGGATGTCAGCCCCCCCGCTATTTTTGAACACATAAACCCAAAGAACCATCATTATTAGGCCATTGTGGAGCATATTTTGTGCAGGAAATTACAACCTTATGATAAAAAGTTTATAAGGGTGTAGTTTATCAGTTAAGCGATGGACAGATATTGTTGGTTTCCAGTTATGTTTCATCAGTTTCTACCTTGTTCTCTGTGCATTTTAACAAATCTGTACTTATATGTGTGCCAGTTCTGTATTTAGTAATGAGTATCATCTCTCCTGTGCTCGTATTTTAATTGAGAATTATTCACAGCGCCTGCACTCAGTGAAAAGCACCATACAAAAAAATAAGTTGTAGTTACGAGTAAACCAAGAGGTGTCTTCAGCATAAATGATCAGAAGTTGTGCAGGTCACTTCATCCGACCCCAGGGGATTCACGAGGCGGTCAAAGTCACTCCTTTTCACAAATCTTGGGGGATTGGTAGTGGAGGCATGTGCAGTGTCACTTTATGCTATTTCGAAGGTGGCTGGTGATGAATATTTTTGATGTCAGATTCATAACCATCAAAGAGTCACTCCCTGATGGTTAAAAAGAAGTCATTTCAAACATAAGCATGTGGGGTATCGTTTTATACCATTTCCAGGTCAATGTTTATGAAAATGTTATTTTTGATTGCTTTGAATTACAATTGAGAATATTTCGACATTTCCTTTGAAGCACACAGTTTAATATTTCAAATATCTGACGCAACTCTTTTTCTTCATTATGTACTTCTACCTCATGTAGGAAGTTATTACATTTCTTATGAAAACCCCAGATTTGGGGGGCTTACGCCAATTCAGACTTTTTTTTGCTTTCCAAAAGGATCATCCACAGGAAGCTTCCAGGAAGAACCTTTATATTTAGGTCAGTAACAGGACCCATAAATAACAGATAACTGATTTATGAAATGCCAGTGGGCTCCCGATTTTTAAAGACAGCTCACAGCGCTCCGTTCAGGTTTTCCTGATCTGTTGTACCTTGCTATGTAGCCTATAGTTTCGCCCACATCTTAGGAACCCAAGGAGCCAGTTTCATATTCAAAGACCCCTTCACAAAATGAAATGGTTCTTTGTCAAACCACACAACCCAGTAAGAGAAACCACACAACCCAGTAAAGTGCCGTTAAAGGACCAAGCGTGTATAGAGCTGTGAGGCAGCAGCGCTCAGCACTTTCCTATCTTTATTCCAGACCTAAATATTTGAGTATACAGTGTGAACCTGTCCACTTCAATTTATAAATATGTAGTAATATGGTCTCGTATTCCTCAAGACTTAGCCGGGATGGCACTTATCTGCGGAACTTGGCATTATTACTTAGTCATGGCTGTACACCTTGAGTAATTCTATAGGGCTGCTCTTATTCTTACTCCTATAATGTTACTCATATTATTTGGTAATTACTCATCTTGCTACAAAGTAATTCAAGTTTAAGAACACTGCAATGGTATAAACTGACAGCAGATGATTAAACAGAAAATGCACCCACACATAAAAGCCGTAATATATCCTCCTGATAAACACGAAAAGCAAGCTTCCATCAACACAAACCCACCCACCACACAAATATTTAAATGCATAGACATACCTCCCTGCCTCGTAACCATTAATATTTATAACTAATACAACTTAACTGCATGCATACCTGCAGACACACTCCAACAAACCCAAAACCAAATAGATAAGTTCAGAGTTGTGCTCACCGTCACTGGTGTGCAGGTCGCTTTTCGGGATCATCTTCTCTTCAGCTGCCTGGCTGCCTTTCTGGTCCATGGAAGTGTTGAGCGGGTCGCCTGTGGGCTGCTGCTGCTGCTGCTGCCTCTTTGACGCTGTTGACTGTGTGGCTCTCTCGGCCTTAACTTCCTGATGAAGGCAAAAGAGGATGTTTAGTGCTTTGTATCAGGAGGAAACACCTGTGGTTTTCCGGGGCTGGGAGCGGCGGGGTGGCCATCAGTAGTGACGGCCCAAGCCCTTAAAAAAAATTCACTTGTGTGCACATGTTGTTGCGTGATAGGCCAGCCCCGTGAACCTTGACTGCTAGTGTCCGGTTTCTTAGGAGGAGGAGGAGGGTCTGTGTGACCCCCTGTGGGTGTGTAATCAGCAACAAGACAGCACAGTGATGGTCCAAGGGATATCACCTTGTGCAGCAAGTGGGACCCCCAAGTGGCAGACATTCAAAAATGCCAGTGGGCTTCTTGTGTCACCCTGGTGCTTGTGCACCATAGACACCAGTGGCCCTGGGCCTAGGATTGGTGGCAAGTCTTTTATTAAGTTTATTTTTATATGCATTGCATTTGTCCTTCCCAATTAACTTTTTCACTTCTAAAACAACATTCTGATGTCTTCAGGGCTTCACCACAGAGTTTTATTAAACATACATTAAAGAAAGTGGCTTCTTCGCCACATGTGTATACTTTTAGCTTTAATTGCAGATACAGATGGCAAGTGATCTCACTTCCAAATACCTTGGAGGTTAAAATAAGCTCCTTGCAATATTTCTGAAAGGCTATGTACACTTGCGGCTAATTTAGGATCACACCCTTGAAGACAAACAAAGCGGCAAAGCTGTACGCGTGGGGCTTGCTTAGACTTCTTGTGTTAAAACAGCTTACAATTAAGTAACATTAAGGTCCACTTTAGTGCTCAGCTAGCCAGCCATTGTCTTCACCTTCAATATTAAACACAAGTCAATCCAATATGGTGCCATAAAGACAGCAATTTGTGAGACCGAGGGACTCTGCGTCAGAAATGGTGGTGTGCAATACTGAAACACTTCAGGCAACTGTCCCATCTCCTTTCCCGTTAACCCTCCACATGACAGACCTCCAGCACAATACCAGAGCTTGCCATTTAAAGAAATTCTCAGATGACGTGTTCATCACAGGCTGCATTAATAATGGAGAAGTCAGAGTACAGGAAGGTTGTGAGGTGCAGGGACAACAACCTGCAACTCAACATCAGCAAGACAAAAGAGCTGGTGGTGGTATTTCAACGTGCCAAGTAGTCTCTGAGACCAGTCATCATCCTGGGGCGGGGGACATGGAAGTGGTGCAGAGCTACAGATACCTGGGGAGTTCATGTAAAGAGCAAACTGGACTGGTCTGATCACACACTGGTGCTGTTCAAGAAGGACCAAAGCAGACTGGACTTCCTAAGGAGATGCAGGTCTTTTGATGTGTGCTGCAGCAAGCTGCTGGGAATGTTCTACCAGTCCATAGTAGCCTGTGTGGTGCCTTATGCTGCAGTCTCCTGGAGAACCAGCCTGAGCTCAAATAAAGAACAATGCCTGAACAGACTTATCAGGAGAGCCTACTCCATCACAGGGCAAACCTGGTGTTGTGGAAAAGAGGATGGTGGCAAAATCACATCCCATCATGAAAAATGCCCTCCAGGAGGTGCTCTCTTGGAGCACTTTCAGCTGCAGGCTCATTCCACCACAGTGTACTAATAAGCACCTCTGGGGGTCTTTTCTGATACCAGGCAATTCAATGCTTCCACCCAATGTCCTTGTTAAGTTTATTTATATTTATTTATTTATCAATTGATTGATTGGCAGGGCGGCACGGTGGCGCAGTGGTAGCGCTGCTGCCTCGCAGTTAGGAGACCCGGGTTCGCTTCCCGGGTTCTCCCCGTGTCTGCGTGGGTTTCCTCCGGGCGCTCTGGTTTCCTCCCACAGTCCAAAGACATGCAGGTTAGGTGGATTGGTGATTCTAAATTGGCCCTAGTGTGTGCTTGGTGTGTGGGTGTGTTTGTGTGTGTGTGTCCTGCGGTTGGTTGGCACCCTGCCCGGGATTGGTTCCTGCCTTGTGCCCTGTGTTGGCTGGGATTGGCTCCAGCAGACCCCCGTGACCCTGTGTTTGGATTCAGCAGGTTGGAAAATGGATGGATGGATGGATGGATGATTGATTGATAGGCTGTATTTTCTGTCCTGTGAGTCTGTATATCTTTGGTTTTTTCC
The DNA here is from genome assembly GCF_900747795.2 of Erpetoichthys calabaricus. Taxonomy (NCBI): domain Eukaryota; kingdom Metazoa; phylum Chordata; class Cladistia; order Polypteriformes; family Polypteridae; genus Erpetoichthys; species Erpetoichthys calabaricus. The sequence goes on from NC_041401.2 coordinate 25,034,446, forward strand.
TTTCTTCTGGTGTAAGTATCTAAATGTCCCCATGGGATTAATACGAGGAGAGACACAAAAATAACCGGACTGGGCTTGGGGCTTTCCTGGAAAACCGTCTGGTGGTCGGCCGGACGTGAATCATAGAACTCTATCCCCTCCTATAAGTCCTCTCAAACCGTCGACCAGCTAGGTATATACTGTGAAGAGCCCAGTCAGTATTTGCACAAGAATCGCTACACGAGTTGCTGCTATAATGTCGGGTGAAAAAAAAAAAAATCAAACAGCGAATCAACAACAAATTTCTCGCGAAATTGAACAAAAATGGCCACAGAAACTTATGAAATGATAAAAACAGTGCACGGTGATAACAGTTTGTCTCGCACACAAGTTTTTGAGTGGCACAAACGTTTCAAGGAAGGACAAGAAAATGTGGAACACGTTCAACGCCCAGGTCAAGGTGGGGGGGTTCATCAAGACAACACTCCAGCGCACAATGCTTTTTTTCATAAAGCAGTTTTTGTCTGTCAAAAACATTCCTGTCCTCCCTATTTGACCGATTTAGCTCCCTGTGATTTTTACTTGTCCCCGAAAATCAAAAGTGACCTGAAGGGAAGACATTTTTCTTCAATGGATGAAGTGAAGACAGAAACGGCAAGCCTGTTGAAGAGCCTCAAGCAAGAAGCCTTCCAGCACTGTTTCAATCAATGGAAGATACGTATGGAGCGGTGTAGACATCAGGAAGGGGACTATATAGAAGGGGACAATGTTTAGAATGCTATCATTTTTGTATTTTTTTTTTTTTTAAATCAATCCAGTTATTTTTGTGTCTCACCTCGTAAAGTTTTTCTAATCTAATAAATAGTCCAATTAATAAAATGGCTTTAGGTGAATATCAAAGAATCAGTTGAGTAGTCGTAAACGATTTATGTAGTAACTTTCACAGTGATGAGAGACTGGATGAAAATGCAAAACGAGCGCTTTCAGACGCAGGCTCATTCTAGCACGGCGTGCGAAGAAGCACCTCTCTGGGGGTCTTTTCTGCCCACTGATATCAGGCAATTCAGTTCTTCTACCTGATGTACTCGTTAAGTTTATTTATATTTATTTATCGATTGATTGATTGGCTGTATTATCAGTCCTGTGATTCTGTATCCCTGTTTTTTATGTTTCTTCTGCAGTAAGCATCTACATTTGCCTATGGGATTAATAAAGTTTATCTAATAAATAGTCCAATTAACAAAATGGCTTTAGGTGGATATCAAAGAATCAGTTGAGTAGTTGTAAACGATTTATGTAGTAACTTTCACAGTAATGAGAGGCCAGACAAAAATATAAAACAAGCACTTTCAGCCACAGGCTTATTCCAGCACGGTGTGCTAAGAAGCACCTCTGGGGGTCTTTTCAGGCCGCTAGTATCCAGGAATTCGTCCCGGACTAAATGCTTATACTCTTTAATTTGCTATTTCTGCACAAATAAACATTGTTTTTTTATTTATCTTTTGACTAATTGTATTATTGTATTGGGAGTTTTTTTTATGGTTGTGCTGCTGTATGCCTCCAGATTCCACCTTGAGATTAATAAAGTTTATTTAATCTTATCAAATCTGAAATCTAACCATCCCTAGCATCACTGGCTTTTTTCCCAGATATACCCAGACTAAACATTAACCAATACAAATAAATGTTCCAACAAGGAAACAAAATGTATTTTTATAGTATCTTTCAGGCCTGTGGCTTCAGGGGCCGATGACCAGCTTGTCTCAAACCAAATAAAGAAGGCCAAAGAAAACAAAAAAGGTGGCAAATTTATTATTAGAACATTCAAACAATCTCAATGTGAATGGGCCATTCAGCCCAACAAAGCTCACCAGTCCCATCACTTAAAATTTTCTAAAATAACATCAAGTCAAGTTTTGAAAGTCCCTAAAGTCTTACTGTCTACCACACTACTTGGTCACTTATTCCAAGTGTCTGCAAGTCTCTATGTGAAGAAAAACTTCCTATCGTTTGTCCTCTTAAGTTTCCAACTGTGTCGCCGTGTTCTTGATGAACTTATTTTAGTGTTACAGTCTCGATCCACTGGACTAATTCCCTTCATAATTTTAAACACTTCAGTCGAGAGGAGACATGACATGACTGAAGTGTTTAAAATTATGAAGGGAGCTATACAAATGGCGATGTCAATACCAGATTTTTTTTTTGTTTTTGATACCAGTAAAATTTTATATGTTCAGTGTGATGGCATAAACCCAATCCCATTCAACTGCTTTTTATTCAAAGTACCTCCATTATTCAAGTGAACCATATTATACCATTTTCTGTTAGGGTGAATAAAATATAAAGAGTCAATTCTCATTATCTGTGGGGGTTACATTCCTGCAGATACAAAAAGACATGGATACTGAAGCATTGATCCCATGGGAAAAATGGAGTTAGGTTCTGGCGGGACACCTACATGGGGGGTCACGATGCCCTGGCCCTCTGTTCTTGCCCCTTGGGGTTTGGTAATGATCCTTCCACTGCTTCACCTACAGAAACCTTGCTACAATTTGTACTTCCGCTATAGTCAAGTTCAACTGTCTTGTAGATCAGGGGTCCTCAGCTCCAGTCCCGAAGGGCCCCAGTGGTTGCAGGTTTTCATTCTAACCCTTTTCTTAATTAGTGACCTGTTTTCGCTGCTAATGAACTTCTTTTGAATTTATTTGAACTGACTTGTTTTTTTAAGATTTGTTCTCCTGAATTACTTCATTTCTTTCCTTAAATGGCACCCAAACAGAAATGAAATGTGAAGTGAGTGAGCCAACAGAAGACCAACTGAGTCAGGGCCTCAAACTCCAGCCAGTTGCTTCATTAGGCGCCAATTCTTATTGTTAATTAAACCTCCTGTTCTTTAATTCCAAGGCTTGTTGCTCTCGTTGTGCAATGGCAGACATTTCTGAAATTGTTGATTTTCTCTTTTCTAAGAGCTCTGTTCTAATATTTTGTGGACCGGAGCAGATCGACATTCTTGAGACCTTCACCTTTCTTTTATTTTCAGATATTGTATGATAGACACCAGTTGTTTTGGCTCATTTTGTATCTCAGTATTGTTTGGCTGCTAATTAGGGAAAAAGAAACAATTAAGAGGTCTGAGTCTTCAAGAGCAAGTTAAATAAAATGAATTTAAAAGAAATTAATTAGGAGAAAAAACAGGTCAGTAATTAAGAAAAGGGTTAGAATGAAAACCTGCAGCCACTGTGGCCATTCAGGACCGGAGTTGGGGACGCCTGTTCTAGATGCTCCACCATAGGCCACAAGGGACCACAGCAGGCCCAATCCGTATGGCCAGCAGAGTCTATGAAATCATTCTGTGCTGTGGTTTCCTGGGAAAACTGATTCATAAGAGGACCAGGGAGCGCCAGTGGTCACCCCTACTCGCCCTAGTGGTCCTAACGTCTCCCTGCAACCCATGCCTCCAGCCTTCTTCTAAAGCGCAAGGCAGTTCACCCCAAACCAGGGGAGTATTCCACAGAGCACACTTATGAATTCGAGATGCAATGTCGTAATCCCGGATTGACTGAGCCTCCTTTTATAATTGAGGCTCAGTTGATTCCATGAACGGGCGGAGTGGTGGCTCTGAGGCTAAGGATCTGCGCTGGTATCCCGAAGGTTGCCACTTCGAATCCCCGTCACTGCCAAAAGAGATCCTACTCTGCTGGGCCCTTGAGCAAGACCCTTAACCTGTAATTGCTCCAGGGGCGCTGTACAATGGCTGACCCTGCGCTTTGACCCCAAGGGGTATGCAAAAACTAACAAATTCTTAATACAAGAAATTGTATAAGGAGAAATAAAGAACCAAAAAAAAAAGCATTTCTTATTAACTCAAGTGAAGGCTGGGCGATCCACGATTATGGGCGCACTCGTGAGATTTAGGCATCCCAGAGAAGTGATCGTCAATAATATACATCATTGAGTCTATCAGAGGAGAGTGCAAAATCTCTGTCACAAAACAACAAACAGAAAATTGTTATATAGTGCCTTTCATTATGATGTTACAGCAATAAAAGAAATTCATTTAACTGACAACATAATAAGACACGCAGTACATTTCAAAGAAAATCATTAATTTATTAGTATGCCTCACACGGAGCCTTTGTAAAACTCTCCTTACATTGCAGGAAGTATTTTAATGTTTTATTTGGAGCTTTAAAAGTTTTATTAAAACCAGACAAAGCTTTTGTTGAAGTCTTGTTACTTGGCAGCCAGTGATTAACAGATGCACTTTAGGCAAGGGATGAAATGCAGGCGCCCCCAATTTACATTGACTTTTATCCAAAGCAATTTACAAAAGGGGTCAACATAATTAAGCACATGCCAGTCCGGTGGACTGTTTAGGAGTAAGTGTTACAGGACAAGGGTACGGATTGTGATCACCACAAATGAGGAGCTTGGAACAAAACCAAGCGAGTTACACTTCCAGCCAATACCAAACAAGAGTCTTCAAGTCCTTCTTAAACATAGGGAGTGAGTCAGAATACCGAATGGAGGTGGGCTGCTCATTCCACCCGCCAGAATTGAGATTTGGTGCCAGGCAGAAGTGAAATCGGCAGATCAGAGAGGTCAAGAAGGATCCTCGCAAGTATGGATGAGAGATATGACTTTTTTAGAAATTGATACTCATACAAGTATTTTATGTGGCATTATTTATGATATCAAAGCAGAGTATTTTTCAAAGAGCATAGGAATTTGTGTTCAAACGAGGATGGTGCTTTAGAATGGCTACTATTAACTGGTCAGTCTCTATTTAAATTAATTAATATCAAGACACAGCATCAAGGTCACCAATGCAAAATTTATATTAATAGAATAAACAAGTCATGGTATTTTCTAACCCGTTGTGGGACATGGCCGGCCTTTTATCCCGGCCAATACCCCCAGGCTGCCAGGTGGAGCCCTGCCTGCAACATAGAGGTGCCCAGAGTTCCAGCAGGGCATCATGGACAGTGGAGTTTTTCATCACAGCCCTGCTGGATACCATGGGAACCTCTAGGGGACGCTGCAGGAAGGCCCAGAGACTATTATGTACACTATAACCTGGAAGTACGTCGTAGTCATAGCGACAGGAAGAATGACGTGCTTCCAGGGTGAAGAAGAAGAGTTTTTATCTGACCCGGAAGTGTTCCAGGTCACGTGGACAGAGAGGGCGAAACACTTCCGGGTCAAGGACTATAAAAGGACTATGGGGAGTCCCAGACGTTGAGCTGAGCTGGGTGGAAGGGTGGCAACGCGTCTGGGAGTGTGGAGGATTGTATTAATTGATTATTGGTAATTTATGAGTATTGTGGAGTGAAGGGTGCTTTGTGCACGTTATTGTTCAAATAAAAATAGTATTTGGACTTTTACCTGGTGTCTGGAGCCAAGTCAGAGGGTTCAAGAGGACGACAGCGCCCTCTATCTGTCGCACCGTTTAAACCAGAGCAGGACCACAAGGGAAGCCGGAGCCTATCCCAGCTAGCGCAAAGCACAAGGCAGGATCACAACCTGGACATGGCGCCCATCCATTGCAGGGTGAACATACACTACAACTAATTATAGTGTCGCCAATTCACCAAAAATGCATATCTTTGGAATGTGGGAGGAAACCCAAACAGACACGGGGAGAACATGCAAACTCCACGCAGGGAGTCACAAATCTCAGTCTCCATACTGCGAGACAACAGCAGTACCACTGCTCCACTGTGGCACCAGAACAAGCATACAAACATAATAACCAACTCTTAATGAAAATGTAAAAGTTATATGTTTAATAAATGTAAAACAGGCAGTCACTCCATCAAAGTACTTAAACTGATCCACTTAGGACACTAACGTACCAAAAAAAAAAAATTCCCACATTTACATTTTCTATTATATTCTGCCCTTCTGTTTAATCAAGAAAGATTTTGTCATGTCAGTTTCAAATTTGTATTTAGAGAAAGTAATGTTGACATTTTTATGCTTAATCCAATTTTTGCCTTTGTGGGTGTGAGGCAGGAACAGTCCCTGGAGAGGATGACACTCCATCACAGGGTGAGCACTCCCACCCACATAATCGGGGGCCGATTTAAGATGGGCAACCCACCTAAACTGGGTGACTGTGGACTGTGGGGGAGGACTGGAACACAAGACAATTTTAACAATACAAAATTAAGTAGAAAAATGATATTTCGTTACACTAGATGCTGTTACTAAAGTACTTTCAAATCCACTAAATATTGCAAAATAATTCATATATTTATTAACATTTAGTCCCAGGCACTTATTTTTCAGAAAGATAAACGACATTAAGTAAAAGTGCTCATCTTCACATTAGGCATAGTTGTTAAGCATTTTGCGTAGTGTTAGACTATTTAACATTCTTATTTATGGATATTGGTAATACTGTACCCTTCATTTTCATTAGAAGCAAAAACAAAACAGACAGAACCAGTCACAAAAGGCACTGACAGTGATGCTTTTCACTACTAGTTTCCTCCATTATGGAATTTACAGCATATTTTGTGAGTATTCATGAGTGATAAACAGCAAAACGTTAAGCTCAACTAACAAGTCTTCATTAAACCCCCGTCTACATAACCCTTCTAGCAGCACTTACCTGGATAACGTCATGTGCCTCTTTGAAAACTCTCCTGCAATGTCCCGTATCTGGCACCGACTGCAGCTACATCACTTGTGTTTCAGATTTTCACCGCCCTGATATTTCACCAACATCTTTCTTTTGGTCACCATATGCACTTTATGTTTAAATGGGCTGCTTATTTTACCACTACACTGCTCCTTCTTCTCAAAATTATTTTATTTTATCAGGTGGCTGTATTCTTTTCTATCTGTGAAAAGTAGCACCATGTAATGGTATGCTTTTGGGTTAAGGTGTCGTTTGCAGTCTGCACTTGTACAATGGATGCGGCTTTATGGCATAATTACGTCACAGCATGTCTGCTCATTTCAGTATGTGTGAGTGGAAAGTAGTACAATCTACTTCTTTGCAAGAAGCTTGCCACCAAATCTTGCAAAAGAAAGTAGTAATCAATATTTTTTAATGGCACTTGACACCAAATCAGTTGAGTTAGAGCATTGAGGTATCAATTACTGTGGTGTTGATCTGCCCATTCCTAACTCACAAGTGTCACCATATATCTATATCTCTTATATTATATATATCTAGTATCTATCTATCTATTATTTATATTATATATATATATATAAAACATTCATGACATTCGTAGTCTGAATCATAATCTGATTGTATAGGTGGTTACCTACCAGGTGACGCTTGTGGTTGGTCTGCAACAAACCAGCTACAAGCGTTACCTGATAGGTAACCACCCATACAATCAGATTGTGATTCAGACTATGAATGTCATGAATGTAATTACCCCGATCTACATGCTGTCAAATAAACGAACCAGCGCAGCGTAAAGAGGCTTCGCCTCTGGCGCTGACGTCCGAGGTTCGATCCCCGAGAGGGGATGCAGTGAGTGTGTACACCCGATGAGCCCAGAATTAGGGCGAAACACGTGTTGCGTACTCTTTGCATTATTTGACAGTAAACTATGCAGCATTATATTTATCTCATCAACATCTACGCTCATGGAAGTGAGAGGTGGAGTCAGGGTAAGTGTTCCTCTTCCAAGGAAACAGAAAACTCGCTTAGCTGCCAATAACATAAGTGAGGCGAGCACGTCAGCAAACGAAACTTCAGAAGAAAGACAAAGTCACTTAGCCGCTACCATCAGCAAAACGGTATCCCTTTTACTTTTCCTGCCAATGCTAATCCTCAAGCGAGCTGTGTAAGCCTGTGCTGTAAAAAGCCCGGGGTCCTAGAAACTATTGAAATAGTCAGAAAAAAAATTGAAATGTAGAGATGTCTGTTAATCGAAAGGAACTACTCTGGGCGTCTCTCTCGTAGGAGGATTTGTTTTGCTGATGTGCTCGTATCGCTTGTGTATAGTGGTGGAAGGAAAATTAAAAGGGATACCATTTTGTCGATGTGTTTTCCTCGCTTCTGTATTAGTGGCTAAGCGAGTGACTCTTCAGAGGTTTCATTTTGCCGGAGTGCTCGTCTCGCTTGTGTATCCTCGGAAGTGGAGCCCTTACCCCAACTCCACCACACATAAACTTCCACGTGTAGACATTTATTTATTTATATATATTATATATTTATATATATATATATTTATATATATATATATATATATATATATATATATATATATATATATATATATATATATATACACATACATACATACATATATATACACACAGATAGATAGATAGATAGATAGATAGACAGACAGACAGACAGACAGACAGACAGACAGACAGTCCTCCATGGCTCTGCCCGCGTAGTAGTGAAACAGGACAGTGAGGAGGGCCCTGCACGGCTCCCTACTTCTGAGATCACGCTTCCCACTCCCCCGGGCCCGCAGCCTCTGTCTCGGATTAGCGTGAATATATCGCTCCTGCAAGCAAACTATGATTCTTAGCACCATGAGAGAAGTGATGGGAGAAGTCGCAAAACCAACAGCATGTTCAAGCAAATTCTAGAAAAAAAACCCCGATCTAAATCCGTTAAAGTGGTTCTCTTGTGAAAAGCAGATTTTTTTGGGGGCAGGGTGGACATTAACTACTCCTTGAAGGTTTTTGTTCTGCATCCTCATTCTCAAAACTTTTCGCCACCGCTGTACAGGAATTGGTTTTCACAAAGTTTGCTGCTTCAGTGTTTTTAGATCTTTTGGTCAGATGTTTCTATGGTACACTGAAGTAGAATGACAAGCATTTCATAAGTCTCAAAGGCTTTTATTGACAATCACATTAAGTTTATGCAAAGAGTCCAAATTTGCAGTGTTGGCCCTTCTTTCTTTTTCAAGACCTCTGCAATTCGCCCTGGCCTGCTGTCCATCAATTTCTGGGCCAAATCCTGACTGATGGCAGCAGCCCATTCTAGCATCATCAATGCTTAGAGTTTGTCAGAATTGGTGGGTTTTTGTTTGCCCACCCACCTCTTGAGGACTGACCACAAGTTCTCAATGGGATTCAGATCTGGGGAGTTTCCTGGCCATGGACCCCAAATGTCGATGTTTTGTTCCCTGAGCCACTCAGTTATCACTTTTGCCTTCTGGCCCGGTGATCCATCATGCTGGAAAAGGCCTCGTTGGTCACCAAACTGTTCCTGGATGGTTGGGAGAAGTTGTTCTCGATGGATGTTTTGGTCCCAATCTTTATTCATGGCTGTGTTCTTTGGCACAATTGTGAGTAAGCCCACTGCCTTGGCTGAGAAACAACCCCATGTGACATGAATGGTCTCAGGATGCTTTACTGTTGGCATGACACAGGTCTGATGGTAGCGCCACTCACCTTTTCTTCTCTAGATGCCCCAAACAATCGGAAAGGGGATTCATCAGAGAAAATTCTTTCCCCCAGCACTCCTCAGCAATCCAATCCCTGTACCTTCTGCAGTATATCAGTCTGTCCCTGATGTTTTTCTTGGCTTCTTTGCTGCCCTTCTTGACACCCACGAGGCCATCCTCCAGAAGTCTTCGCCTCACTCACACCTGCCTGCTGCCATTCCTGAGCAAGCTCTGCACTGGTGGTGCCCCAATCCCACAGTTGAATCCACTTTAGGAGACGGTCCAGGCACTTGCTGGACTTTCTTGGGTGCCCTGAAGCCACCTTCATGACAACTGAACCTCTCAATTGTAACTCAGTCAGCATGATAGAGTGATCTCCAGCCTTGTCCTCGTCAACACTCTCACCCGTGTTAACAAGAGGATCACTGAAATGACATCAGCAGGTCCTTTTGTGGCAGGGCTGACATGCAGTGGAAATGGGTTTTTTGGGTTGAAGTTCATTTTCATGACAAAGAGAGACTTTGCAATTAACTGCAATTCATCCTCTCACTCTTCAGAACATTCTGGAGTAGATGCAAATTGCCATCATAAAAACTGAGGCAGAAAACTTTGTGAAAATTAATATTTGTGTCATTCTCAAAACTTTTGGCCATGACTGTACTTTCACCCAACTTGATGAGAGGACTGAAAACAAAAGGCTGCCGCCCGTACGGCGCTCCAGAAAGAAGTGGGCTTTGGTTGCTGTGGAAACAGTTAAAGCCAAATGAATAAAGAAATGAGAAGTCATTGGAACAAGTAAATCAACTCATGAAAATTGAAATATGCAGTGACAGAAGGCAGTGCTATGGCCAAGCATTAATAGGAAGGAAGTCTGCCAGTGTTCATTCAATTAGCTCACTCTCAGCGAAGTTAAGATCGGCTGACAGGAATGTCCAATTAGAGAACACTCTGTTAGGTTTTTTTTCTGCCCTTCCAATTTCCAAATTATGCATTTGTTTATTGCGGTGTTGCACAGGTGCACTGTCCCAAGCTAGAATCCTGAACTTGAATGTTCTCCATGAAGAGCCTGCAAGGGTTTTCCTCTCACATCACTGGTTAGGCCAATGGCCTGTGTGAGTAGTTGCCATGATGGGCTTGAACCCTCTTCAGGTCCATTTCTTGCCTTGCGTCCAGTACGGCTCCTCCGATCACTAACACCCAATGTGACCTAGAATGGACGGTGGTTATGTGGTGCTCGCTAAAATAGAGCGAGAAGAAAATGACCGCGTCCGCTTGCTGTGAAAGGCTCTCTGATAAGGAAAGATACGAAAGAGGAAGACTTTATAATCACTGAAAGACCTGCAAGACAATTCAGGTGGTGACAGGGACACCTATGTGAACAATGCCACGTAAATAAAGCTGCCAGCTATTTACCTTTAAAGTGTAGACAATAACCTACAATAATGGATTACAGTAGAAAGGAACAAACTGTTTAAACGTATGTGTCATAAATTTAATGGGACTGATATTAGAGAGGATCTTTAGGATGACAAAGTGCCTTCACAAAGTATTCAGCCACCTTCATTTTTTTTTTTTTTTTTTTACATTTTGTTATGTTGCAGCCATGTGCTAAAATCATTTCAATTCATTTTTTCCCCTCAACACACAATACCCTAAAATGACAAAGTAAAAACAGGATTTTAGGAATTTTTACACTTGTTTTTTTAAAACAAAAAACTGACATTTCACTTTGAGACAAAACCTCAGACCCTTTTGGTGGCAGCATCACACTCTGGGATTGCTTTTTAGTGGTAGGGACCGGGAGACTGATTGGGGTTGAGGGAAAATTGAATGGAGCAAAGTACAGAGATATCCTTCAACCTGCACCAGAGTGCTCGGGACCTCAGACGGGGGACAAAGGGTCACCTTCTCAAAGAATGACAACACTAGAGTGGCTTAGGGACATCTCTGGAAATGTCCTTGAGTGGCCCTAGACTAAAACTCAAATCAAACATCTCTGGAGAGATTGGAAAATAACCATCCACTAGTGGTCTTCATCAGACCTGACAGAGCTTCAGAGGGTTTGAAGAGAAGGATGGCAGAAGATCCACAAATCTGGGTGCACAAAAGTTATCGCGTTATTTCAGTTATTGTGATCTCACTATTTAGTCCTCACCGTTGACTCGTCTGGTACTGAAAGAGTCATGTAACATTTGCCAGAAAACTACAGAAAAATGTAAAAAGTTAAATGATACAAGTAAATTAGTAAGGCATAGCCAGCATTCACTATTAAAAGGTGCTATATAAACTGAAAAGTCACTATTTAATGCCCACCTCTCACTTACTGTGTAGCCCTGAATGAGTCATATAACCTGCCAGCCCTCAAACTGCACAAAGTGTTATATTCCACCGTTAAATTAGAAAGGGATAGCATTCACTATTAAAAGGCGCTATATGCACTGACGAGTCACCACTTAATGCCCACCTGGTGCTCACTGTGTGGCCCCTAAATGAGTCTTATAACCTGCCATTCCTCAAACTGCAAAAAATACAAAGTAGTAAATGATATCAGTAAATTCAGAAGAAATACTATTCATTATGAAAGGCACTATATAAAATGACAAGTCACCGTTTAGTCCTCACCATTCACTCACTGTCTGGTCCTGAAAAAGTCATGTAACATCTACCAGAATTTTAACCATAGAAAAATGTAAAAAGTTTAATTATACAAGTAAATCAGGAAGGGGTAGCCAGCATTCACTATGAAAGGCGCTATATAAAATGACAATTGACCATTTAATCCCCCCACTGATTGAATCTATGGCCTGGAATGTGTCTCTTATGTTCTCCAGCAATTTGAGGACTGGTAGGTTATAGTGTTACTTTATACCAGTAAAGTAGAAAGGGATAGCCAGCATTCACTACGAAAGGCACTATATAAAATGACAGTGTTGCCAGTTCAGTGCACACCATCAACAAAGGACACTATGGATTTTTTTTTTCAAAAACCCCCCCCCCCCCCAAATAAAATATTTGAAGCAAATAAATCAAAGCATGTCAAAAACCTTAAAGCGAAGCACACCCGAGGGGAGCTGCCGCCCAGGTGTAAAGGTATCAAAGAGTGAGCGTGTCAAGCAGCTGAACTGCCATGAAGAGCTTCTCCCCAGGCCTCCCAGTGTTAAATGACTTTTACGACTGGCCTGTGAGAGACCCTGAAAAAGCAGCTGAATGGCAAAGGCCTCAGGTGTAGGTTAAGCCATTGCAGCAGAGCAAAGCTGACAAATGAACTGCTGTTAGTTGCACTTTTAATACTTTCAGCATGGTTTCATTCACATAACATTCATCCATCTCTGTAAGTTGTTTATCCGTCTCAGGCGAGCATTGGGCTGAAAGTGGAGACCAATGGCGGATGGAGCAGCTGGCAATCACAGACCACCCAGGATGTCACATACAATGACTATACACTGACTGGCTAAGTGCAGGAGCAACAGTGATAATGGTATCTGTCACGAAAAAGGACTAAAAGTGCCACGCTGCTGACCTCATGATCAAGACTGTCACCTGGAGAACATTATAAGGGCCTATAGTGTTTGGGAGATTAACTCAACTTTCAACTCTCTGGCACATGTACGAGGGGGGACACAGAAATAAAGATTTTTTTTTCTGGAGGCTGTAGGGGCGTTAGTTCCGAAGTTTGCCACTAGGTGTGTGTACTAGCCAGCCCTCCGTGGCCAAGTGGCATCCTTGAAGTGCTCAAGTGATTGCGTGATGCAGTGCGGAGAAAACGACCCAAATTGTGGCAATCAGGCGAGTGGCTTCTGTATCACGACAACGCTTCCCCCCCCACCCACACACACACAGCATTGAGAGTGCGGCAGTTTCTCATAAAAAACGGGATGACAACGGTCCCCCCCTACTCCCCGGACTTTGCACCCTGCAATTTTTTTTCTTATTTCCAAGAATGAAGAGGAACGTTAAAGGAAAGCGTTTTCAGGATGTAGAGGAGGTCAAGAAGCAAAACGATGGAGGCACTGAAGGCTATCACTGTCAGAACAGTGGCAGGCAGGCAGGCTAGATAGATAGATAGATAGATAGATAGATAGATAGATAGATAGATAGATAGATAGATAGATAGATAGATAGATAGATAGATAGATAGATAGAGGGTGATTACATTTTGGAAATGTTCAGAGAAATATACAAAGATAAAAAAAAATTTTTACTTTTGGGTCCCCCCCCCCCCCCTCGTATATATTGAAAAAGATTGTTTTGATTAGGTTGTGTTACTTTAATATACAGTATGTTGGGTACTGAATTCAAAAATAAAAATCAGTTTTCACTATTACATAACATTTTTTCACGAAACACATTTTTAGCTGTGATTTCACAATTTTAGTTCATTTTAATGATGATTTGAATGGAATATGGGGACACGGTGGCACAGTGGCTCTGCTGCTGCCTTGCAGTAAAGAGTAAAGGGTTTGCATCCCGGGTCCTCTCTGTGTGGAGTTTGCATGTTCTCCCTGTGTCTTCATGGGTTTCCTCCCACTTTCTAATGACATGCAGGTTAAGTGGATTGACGATACTAAACTGGCCCTATTGTGTGTGTGTGAGTGTGTGTGTTCATCCAGTGATGGACTGGCCCCAGGTCCAGGGTCTGTTCCTGCCTTGCACCATCTGCTAACTGGGATAGGCTCCAGCACACCCCCTGTGACCCTGTTCAGGACTGAGCGGGTTAGAAAATCACTGAATTATTTCAGTGATTTTTTTTTTTGTGTGTGCGATTTTTAATCCTTTAAATCACCATATACTATTTCTTGTATTAGGAATTTGTCAGTTTTCGCATACCCCAACTTACTCTCCAGAGAGTTGTGGGCTCACGGTGCAAGGTCTGCTATTTGTACAGCGTCCTTGGAGCAATTGCAGGTTAAGGGCCTTGCTCAAGGGCCCAACGGAGTAGCATTCCTTCTGTCACTGCCAAAATTTGAATCAGCAACCTTCAAGTTAACAGTCCAGATCCTTTAGCCAGGGAGCCATTAAATTTTAATATTAAAATCGATGTTTAAAGAGAAATAGTTATTTTATTCAATAAGAAGGTCAGAATTTAGCTGGAATTCAACATGGTGATGAATCATAGCAGCCCTCAGGCCGTACACGATCCCCGGGTCTTCTCTGTGAGTGGGATGGCAGAGCCAGGAGCAGACATTGGGTTCAAAAGGAATGGCCAGCTAGAGAAAAAAATTTGGAAGTGAGGGTCAGTAGGCTTTGCGGCCTAGGAACCAATTTACCCAAACTGTTCTGTAACATTGCAATAATTATTTACTGCTCTGATGCTGATCTTTCTGATCATAACATATGTAGGTCATTACAATAGCAATTGACAAGAAGAATTCATAATTAATGGTAGAATTGCAGTATTTTGTAATAGAGTGCTACTTTCTCTTACATAATTTGGCTCAAAATCTAATCAGCAAATCGTTGTCTCAATACAGACTTAAATTTCAAGTTTGGGATTTTTTCCGTCCAGCTCTAGACCATCCTTAAGAAGTTGTGACACACAGAGAGACACACGCCCATCGATATCAGTGTTTTCATTATCAGGGGACCGTAAAATGTTGCGATCCATCGAAAACCGGAGATTGAAATTATTGACAAATCTAAAGCTTTTGCTCTTCCCCTATAGATGATAGGTTATGGCGAGGTAGGGGACACAGCAAAAAGAAACTACAGAGCTTGGTGCCTAAAACATCACCAAATCTTCACTTGGTGGATTCAGACGAAGTGCGGCTACCACGGTTTCATATTAAGCTTGGTTTAATCAAAAGATGGTGCATGTTTTATGTATTTGTGCCCACAGTTTTTTGGTTTGTCTGAGGCGAAGTTGAAAGAGGACCAGATATAAGAACACAGGCTTGTGACACAGAATTTAATGGTGTGATGAACGACTTGAAATGAGAGGCTAGACTGTCTTTCACAGAATTCATTTCTTTGTTTTTAGGTAACAATAAAGATCCAAATGATAAACTGTGAAAAATGTACTCAAGTTTAGGGAATAGGGTCTCGAAGTTCACTTTTTGGATTTATATTTGGAATTTTTCCAATCTCGGAGCAGTGCGTGAAGCTGCTGATCAGTAAGGCAGGATCAAGCATGAGTCAAACGCGTACCAAAAGAAATCTCTCGGTCTAAAAAAAAAGTACATTTTAAAAAAGGTTAGTGAAAATTCAAAGTAAATGGTCCACCCAAGAATAGAGAAAAGCTGCTACACATGTAGAATAAAAGACAAAAAAGGAAGAATGTTTCTTCTTTAAACTTAATTTTCTCTTATTAAACTTCAGTTATTTTCTATACTTAAAGATGAGTTATTTCTTTATGCTTTACTTCACATTCAGAACATTCTAAACATACAGCGCTGCACATACATCTGAGCACATTAAGGCCTGGTTTGAACCGTGTGCCCTCCATTCCTTATAAACGGCAAGGCAAGTCACTAACAGAGTAATCTGTAATCAGAGGTACAAGAAATAGTTAGAATATACCAATTCAATTCAGCTTGTGGGGTTAGAATAGGACCTCCCGTATACTATGAACTAATTTATAAGCAAATATTTAACATAACTAAGAAAATATATCTATCAGCTTAACGTGACCTAAATAACTGGCACGTGGCTCTTACAGGGAGTGTAGGACTCCATCAGGATGTGAAGGACATGGAAAGAAGGCACCAGGGGCACTGGGGTGTCACAATGATTGCGGGCTGCTGCTGAAAGCACCAGAAAAAAATGACAGGCCACTAAATCAAGTGTTGGAACAAGAAAACTGAGAAGTGACAAAGACCAGAGAAGGTACCTGTAAGTAACTGAATACACATTGCTGTTTTCACATATGTGTTTTAAAAAAAAAAAAAATCAGACTGATTAAATATTTTTATGCTGGGAGCAATATTATATAGGATGGCATGATGACGCAGTAAGGAGACCAGGGTTCACGTCCTGGGTGGAGTTTGCATGTCCTGCTCATGTCTATGGGGGTTTCCTCTGGGTAGTCCGGTTTCCTCCCACAGTTCTGGAACTCAATCAGAAGGCAAAAATGACAAATTACTATTACAATCTTATTATATATATATATATATATATATATATATATATATACCGGTATATATATATATATATATATATAAACACGTAAATGCGCGAGAGTGTGTCTGTCTGTCTGTCTGTCCAGACCGGAAGTGCAAGGCTACAGAATAAAGCACAAAGAGAGTGACTCTGTCACCAAAGTGAAACCGCCAATTAAAGAGAGAAACTCGCTTAACTACTAATACACAAGCAAGGCGAGCACATTGGCAAAACGAAACCTCTGAGGGGATAGAAACTCGCTTATCCGCTGATAGACAAGGGGGGCGAGCACATCAGCAAAACAAAACCTCTGAGGGGAGAGAAACTTGCTTAGCTGCCGATAAACAAGGGGGGGGGGGGGGGCGAGCATGTCCACAAAACGAAACCTCTGAGGGCATAGAAACTCGCTTATCCGCTGATAGACAAGGGGGGCGAGCACATCAGCAAAACAAAACCTCTGAGGGGAGAGAAACTTGCTTAGCTGCCGATAAACAAGGGGGGGGCGAGCATGTCCGCAAAACGAAACGTCTGAGGGGAGAGAAACTCGCTTAGCCACTAATACACTAGCAAGGCGAGCACATCGGTAAAACGAAACCTCTGAGGGGAGAGAAACTCGCTTAGCCGCTAATACACAAGCAAGGCGAGCACATCGGTAAAACGAAACCTCTGAGGGGAGAGAAACTCGCTTAGCCGCTGATAAACAAGGGGGGTGAGCATGTCTGCAAAACGAAACCTCTGAGGGGAGAGAAACTCGCTTAGCCGGTAATAGACAACAGAGGCGAACACGTCGGCAAAATGAAACCGCCGAAGAAAGAGAACCTCGCTTAGCCGCTGATGCACAACCGATGCGAATGATTGATTGAAGTGACAGAATCCATGGTTTCTAGGAGCCCTGGCTTTTTACATCATGGGCTTACACAGCCGGTTAAGAATATTTAGACTTTAAACATTTAAACTGAAGCACGCACTTTAATATTTCAAATATTAAACTATTCTTGTATATTACAGTATTATTATAGTATATTATATTATATCTTGTATATTAAAACTATTCTCTTTTTTTTTGATTTGATATACTTATTAATCCCCAAGGAAAACTCGTCTTTTTACATGACCTTTGGGGGATCAGAGCGGGGTTCCGGGTCAGTGTCATTGTCTTTGAAGAGCATCCCTGGAGCAATTTTTCAGGTTAAGGGCCTTCCTCAAGGGCCCAGCGGAGTAGGATCCCTTCTGGCAGTAACGGGATTTGAATTTCCAGACACCAGTGCCGATCCTTAGCCTCGAAGCCACCACTCCTGAAGTAAATCATTACATTTCTAATTTCACAGGAGCTATAAAAACAAACTTTGATGTCTGTGTGGATCTATGTATGAGAAGCCAGGAGGATCTAGAAACTTTACTTTTTTAGGGTATGAAAATCACTACAAAAATATCAACTTTCATATTGGATGTAATGAACTTTCACAGATTCTCTCTTTCATTTATGATATGTACGTATTTACATGTGTGATGTTGTAAACGTTTCACAAAGTTTCACTTTTGGTGAACTGTGCACATCCTACCCTGCCGTCTCAGAGAGGTCTGAACAATGGCGGCCAGTGAACTGCAGTACCACAGACAGAAAATGAAAGCAGCAGCTCTGGCCGACAGACGAAACCGAAAGGTGACGCACTGCAGACGCCGCTCTTTCCAGCAAGCCCACCGTCTCAGCTACGAGTCGTTTTGCTCCCTCTCTTTTTCTTTGTTTTTATTTTATTCCTTGCTGTGCAGATTGTGGAGCAGCTGCGAAGGCTGGCAGGCCCTCACTCTGACACATCACAGTCAAAAAAAAAAAAACTGCCAAACGCGGCGAGCTGCCAGATTGCTACGCGCTTCACAATTCATAGTTCTGACTGACAGGACCCCACTGCAACTGTCTCTTTTAATGTATTCCCGGCCCCCTTCACTGGCGATGCATTCACCGTTTGCAGCAGAAGGGAAGTTAATGTGAAGTTAATGTGGGGAGGTGATTGTTGAGCAAGGTGAGCTTCAGCCTTCTGCTTGAAACGGCTTTTCGCTGCCGAGTTGAGATGGTAAAAACTCAAAACTTTCTAAAAATGAGAACAGAGTGAGCAGAAACATCTTGGGATTACTTTAGAATTCCCCGCAGAGCCAGACAAATGGCTGTCACATTCTGGCACCAGATTAGATGAAGCAAAGCAGCAGAAAGAGGTCTTAGCGTTAATGTTTTAAAAATATTACACCGCTGACACCACGGCTCTGGGCAAGGCAGTGAAGTGAGTGTAGGCTATGACCACCATTTTAAACTCTCTGCAAAGTCAGGCAGACAGGTAAGAAATAGCAAATGAATATAAATACTTAGGAACTAACTTCCAGTTAAGATTGTAATGTAATGCAAATACAAAAAAAAAAAATATCCTCTAAATGCAATCAGTGCTTATTTCTCCATCGTAAACTCAAACTATTTAAAGTAGACAAGGACCTCATGTGGTCCTTTCATCGCAGTCTGATCCGGCCTGCTATTGCCTGGTTTAGCGGTCTGACAAACCAAAATTTAAAAAAGCTCCAGCAAATTACTAAGCATGTAGCTAAAGTTCTTAGGGCTGATGTAGATGATCTGGCAAGTGTGTGTGTGTGTGTGTGTGTGTGTGTGTGTGTGTTAGAGGACAATGCTAAAGAAACTGGAAATCATCTCAACTGACGACAGACATCCATTACAGGTAGAGCTTAACTTCAGTAAATCAGGAAGGATAGCCGCTTGACAAACCCAAATTGCTCCAGAAATCCCTTTCTTCCTAGTGCCATATGACTTTTTAATAAGGAATATCAGAGAAAATGATTAAGGTTTGATATGTATCCTGTAGGGGCGGCACAGTGGCGCAGTGGTAGCGCTGCTGCCTCGCAGTTAGGAGACCCGTGTTCGCTTCCCAGGTCCTCCCTGCGGGGAGTTTGCATGTTCTTCCCGTGTCTGTGTGGGTTTCCTCCGGGCGCTCCGGTTTCCTCCCACAGTCCAAAGACATGCAGGTTAGGTGCATTGGTGATCCTAAATTGTCCCTAGTGTGTGCTTGGTGTGTGTGCCCTGCGGTGGGCTGGCTCCCTGCCTGGGGTTTGTTTACTGCCTTGTGCCCCGTGTTGGCTGGGATTGGCTCCAGCAGACCCCCGTGACCCTGTAGTTAGGATATAGCGGGTTGGATAATGGATGGATGTATCCTGTAACAATACGCACCATCAGACTGCCTTACCTTAACCTGTCTTGTCTCCGTTTGTTTTGTTTAATTTCTTTCTGTCTTGTTATTAGATGCAACTGAGAAGGCACATTTCATATTTTCTTGTGTAAACCTGACTAAAGAAAGCAACCTTGAACCTCGAATGTGAGCTGATTGAGAAGTTAGTCGAAGGATAGAAACTGACCGCTGGCACCAGAGTATACTGCTCTGCCCAGCTGGTATAATATGCATTAAAAGCACTCGCTGGACAGTGACTTTCATATCGTCGGGTGGCTGCCCTGAGCTTCTTTGACTGGCTGGTATATACTGTACCTTCACAAAGTATAGTAGAACCTCGATTATCCATCAGGGGTCGGGACCGAAATTCGAGAAAAGATGGATGACAGAACAGCTGCCGTAAAAATAATATACAGTAGAACAGTGTAGTGAATAGTCACATTAATTTACAGTACAAAACTATATTAGCAAAATTAATTAATTCATATACAGGTGCTGGTCATAAAATTAGAATATCATGACAAAGTTGATTTATTTCAGTAATTCCATTCAAAAAGTGAAACTTGTATATTAGATTCATTCATTACACACAGACTGATGTTTAGTCAAATGTTTATTTCTTTTAATGTTGATGATTATAATTGACAACTAATGAAAGTCCCAAATTCAGTATCTCGGTAAATTAGAATATTGTGAAAAGGTTCAAAAGGTGACACCTGGTGCCACACTCTAATCAGCTAATTAACTCAAAACACCTGCAAAAGCCTTTAAATGGTCTCTCAGTCTAATTCTGCAGGCTACACAATCATGGGGAAGACTGCTGACTTGACAGTTGTCCAAAAGATGACCATTGACACCTTGCACAAGGAGGGCAAGACACAAAAGGTCATTGCTAAAGAGGCTGGCTGTTCACAGAGCTCTGTGTCCAAGCACATTAATAGAGAGGCGAAGGGAAGGACAAGATGTGATAGAAAAAAGTGTACAAGCAATAGGGATAACCGCACCCTGGAGAAGATTGTGAAACAAAACCCATTCAAAAATGTGGGGGAGATTCACAAAGAGTGGACTGCAGCTGGAGTCAGTGCTTCAAGAACCACCACACACAGACGTATGCAAGACATGGGTTTCAGCTGTCGCATTCCTTGTGAAAGCCACTCTTGAACAAGACACAGCGTCAGAAGCGTCTCGCCTTTGGACTGCTGCTGAGTGGTCCAAAGTTATGTTCTCTGATGAAAGTAAATTTTACATTTCCTTTGGAAATCAAGGTCCCAGAGTCTGGAGGAGGAGAGGAGAGGCACAGAATCCACATTGCTTGAGGTCCAGTGTAAAGTTTCCACAGTCAGTGATGGTTTGGGGTGCCATGTCATCTGCTGGTGTTGGTCCATTGTGTTTTCTCAGGTCCAAGGTCAACGCAGCTGTCTACCAGGAAGTTTTAGAGTACTTCATGCTTCTTGCTGCTGACGAACTTTATGGAGATGCAGATTTCATTTTCCAACAGGACCTGGCACCTGCACACAGTGCCAAAGCTACCAGTACCTGGTTTAAGGACCATGGTATCCCTGTTCTTGATTGGCCAGCAAACTCACCTGACCTTAACCCCATAGAAAATCTATGGAGTATTGTGAAGAGGAAGATGCAATACGCCAGACCCAACAATTCAGAAGAGCTGAAGGCCACTATCAGAGCAACATGGGCTCTCATAACACCTGAGCAGTGCCACAGACTGATCGACTCCATGCCACGCCGCATTGCTGCAGTAATCCAGGCCAAAGGAGCCCCAACTAAATATTGAGTGCTGTACATGCTCATACTTTTCATGTTCATACCTTTCAGTTGGCCAACATTTCTAAAAATCCTTTTTTTGCATTGGTCTTAATTGATATTCTAATTTTCCGAGATACTGAATTTGGGACTTTCATTAGTTGTCAGTTATAATCATCAACATTAAAAGAAATAAACATTTGAAATACATCAGTCTGTGTGTAATGAATGAATATAATATACAAGTTTCACTTTTTGAATGGAATTACTGAAATAAATCAACTTTGTCATGATATTCTAATTTTATGACCAGCACCTGTAATATTGTATCGACCAGTGTAATAAGCAAACCCAACTCAGAGGTAGTGGAGTTTTTTGCATTTTACTTGGAGTCATCATTCCGTAACAGACGGTACCCTGTCTTATACTCCACTATCTGGGTCAGCAGTTCATTAGGGGGGCGCGATTAAAACGGTTATGAAAATTCGGGTCGCAAATACTTAAAGGTTGAGAAATGCTGATCTGGGTTATGGAGCACACCTCCAAAACAATAACAGAAAACTGATTGGTAGGCAAAGCTCACATTCTGTCTCTCTCTGTACCACAAACACTCCTGCTTATTGTCTCCCGACTCCCTATTCAAAACTTCCTTCTGCCACACCTTCCTTTTTTTCCACGTCACTCCTAATACACCCCTTACATAACAGAAGCCCTTCAGCCAGTCCCATCACTTACAGGACTTGTTCCACCTTTTCTGCTCCCGTGCCGCACAGCACCCTTTCTGCCTGCACTTCGCAACGTATGAGGGGCGTTCAGTTGTAAACAGGAATTTTCATGCTTTGTTCTTAGAGTGTGTAAGGTAGACATGACTCACTGGACAAACACATGCATCTCTGAACTGTCGTTAGTAGTGCTAGCTGCTCTTTCCCCTTCCTTTCAGTTGTAATCAACATGTCGGAAGTACACAGTAGTGTTGCGAATTATTATTAAACTAGACAGTAACGGCGCACTGCATGATAATGTGCAGTGAATACACTTGACTTGACCATACTCCGTTGACCCTTGACCTTCATTGACCATATATGTGTACAATGATTTAAGATATGAAGAGGTGGTAGGGATGAGAATGCCCTGCTGCTGAGAGTTGATTCTACAATAAAATGAACTAAAAATAAAAAAAGAGTAATTCCAAAACTCTTCACTTTTAATTTAAAGCTGTAGTGCAGAGTTTCACCATAGTGTATGTGTACCAAATTTCAGGCTATAGGTTATTTGATTTTTGACTTTGACCTTCCAGGATTGACCTTTGAGGTCAATCAACACCCCAAAAGCAGACAGTAGAGGTCATGTAGTATGTGTGTACCAAATTACAGGTCAATAGGTCAAATGGTTTGCGAGCTACAGGTGATTTAAAATCCTGGAGAGACAAATGGACAGCCACGGTAGCGTATAATATGAGAAGATTCATTCCATCTCAGATTTATTTGAGACTTAATCAGTTTTGGGGATGAGCGTCTCTCACAGTCTACAGTGGTGGTGTCCAACTCCTGTCCTGGTGGGCCACAGTGGCTGCAGGTTGTCATTCTAACCATCTTCTTAATTAGTGAGCCGTTTTTGCTGCTGATTAACTTGTTTTGCCTTCGTTTTAACTGACGTGACTCAGACCCCATAGTTGTTTCTTTTTCCTTAATGAACAGCCAAACAATAATGAGACACAAAACAAACCACCACATGACCTGCTAACCTAAAAATAAAGAAAGGTGAAGGTCTCGGTCATGTTGGGCTGCTCAGGTTACCAATACATCTTGACGGTGGTCTTAGAAAGAACAGAAAATCAACAGTCTGCTGTGACAAAATGAGAGCAGCAACAAGTCCTGATATTCAATAACGGCTTTAATTAACAGCAAGAACTGACTTCTCATTAACAAACTGGTTGGAGTGAAATTGGCTGGAGTCTGATGTTCCAGTTTCGTAGGTCATCTGTTGGCTCGTTTCACATCTCATTTCTGTTTGGCTGCCATTTATTGAGCAAACAAATCAATTCAGAGGACTGAATCCTTCTAAACAGGGCTAGTAAAATGAAGGGAAAAGGAGTTAATTAGCAGCGAAAACTGCTCGCTGATTAGGAAAAGGGTTAGCATGAAAACCTGCAGCCACTGCGGCCCACCAGGACCGGAGTTGGACGCCCCCGTTTAGAGTGTATGATTGGTGCAAGTCATTCAGAGAGGGACTATCATCACTTCGGTCAACTTAAGGAATTTTTAGGAGGGAGAAGTTCAAATCAAAGGAGGAGGACAAGAATGGATCAACATGCAGTCAAAAGACTTCTACTCTTCTGGGATTAAGAAGCTTCCTGAGCGCTAGAAGTGTACTGCAGTGGCAGGAGACTACATAAAATATATATATATATATATATTTTATTCTAAGTAAATCAATTCTAAAAGAATTTTATTTACTTTAGTTATAGATGCACTAAAAGGCAAAAAATAAATTTGTCTTTAATCACAATTTTCGTGGTTATATGTGCCTAAATAAAATCGTGGGGCGCACATAAATTAATTGATTCAAACAATTTTTGAAACTTGTTTACCATGGTGGGAAATTACAATGTTGTTGTTTTTTTATATTTTATGATGAAAGTAGCTATTCTATTAATTGATTGAATAAATTATGTGCATCCCACGATTTTATTCAGTCACATATAATCACGAAAATTGTGGTTAAAGAAAAATTTATTTTTTTCCTTTTTAGTGCATCTATAACTAAATTAAATAAAATTAACTTAAACATTTTTATATGTTTTATTTTTTACATTTTCAACATTTTACAAATTAATTTTCTTTAATCCTTATTCATGAATGGGAAGCTTCTTTAAAAGTATTAGATATCTTCTTTGCAGAATTATTTGAATAATAAGAATTATATTTTGGCCTCTATTTTTCTGTTCAGGCTCTTATGGAATTAGCGCTCGGTCGCTGTGAAAAAAATATCGACAACAGAACGGTAAACTTACGGCAATACTTCCTTACCATGATCATCAAGGCTACTCCTTCGCAAGAGTAAACAAGTAAAGTCGGCAGGCATATCTACCACTCCACTCACTTGAAGAGGCAAGTGGGGGCAATCCGATGCGTCTCTCACTCGTATGCTCCTACATCTCGCTATATTCTCTCTCCATCAGTGTTGTGTGTGCGTTAATTGGAATCGCATAACCATTGATTATGGCAAAATTTGTTATGTAATTGCATCGTTTTTGACGCATATGCAAAATCTGAAGAAATTCGCTTCACCAAAAGTGGGTTTAAAAATCATTTGCAAGATTTGACCCAGACAAACAAACAGACAGAGGAGTCAAGTTAAATAAAAATCGCTTAATAAAAATAGCGTGCAAGTCATTTCATTGTATTCAATAAATAAAGTGTAGTTCAAAAATTCCTGTTTGTATTTGAACGTCCCTCATGCTAACGAAACATAACAGGATTTAAAAAGAAAATACAATACAGAAGAACATTAACATTGATGCAGAATAGCATTACCGTCAGTGGTTTCCATTTTCGACACGTTTTTCAATTTTGTCGCCATCACGCTTTATATCATTCACTGTCGTTCTTCCTAATCCGTAAACTGAAGCAATACTTGAAGCACTTTTGCCGATTCGTAAACGTTTATATAAATTCAATTTTTTTTTGACAGTTCCAACCCCAGCATATGTTTATCGGCCATACCAATGTATATTAATTATAACAAAAGAGAAAAGCTACAAAATTCTATTAAAACTGAAGGCACGTAACCGACACTGTGATTTCAAAATACGACCTGACATATGGTGCTGGGGAAGAACATGACACGCTAGCAGAAGGGAGCTCACAGCGTACCGCACGGCAGTAGAAGTACAGTAATAGGTAGGTGCTGGCGTAACACTTCTTTTTTTGATGGATAATCGAGTAAGGGATAATCGAATTTTTACTGTATTTTGACCCCTTTCCTTTTTACACATTTTGCTATGTTGCAGCCTTATGCTTATGAAAGTGTTTAATAGACATTCTGTTGTGTGTCGGTGCTCATGGCCATGATATAGTGTCTCACAACCATGTAGCATCTCATGACCATGGCCATATTTTGTGTAAATAATATTTTTACTATCTTATGCAGATAATTCATTCTACATTAGTCTCTCGTGTATGACTTATAGTGTGACTAATTTGTTTCATGTATGGCATCTATCTCAAGCTAACTAACATACCATTAGAATGACTTCATCTACAGAGCATAACAGCTTGTGGAGCTAACAGCAGGACATCACTGGCATGTTTCTGCCAATAAGGAAGCCGGTGAAGGTCCATGCCATGAACCCCACAGCTTGAAGTTGTACTTTTAGACTAGTTGTGTAACTGATATCACATAAACACAGAGACACACACCTGATTTATGATGTTATGTGCAAGTTGTGTTTTTTGCTGGCTAACACCATATACTTGATCATGGACACCTGGCTTAAAACATCTTGTCAATGATGTCTGTCATGCAGATAACCTTTCATACACACAGTCAGTGGTCACTTTATTACCTCCACCTGCTCGCTGACACAAATAGCTTTCTTCTACAGTCGATCACATGGCTGTATCTGCAGCACGCGGACCTGGCCATGTTATTGTTTGCCTAAAAATTTTAATGCATGATTTAAGTGATTTAGACGGTGGTACAAATGTTGGTGACCAATGAGGTGATTCCATCTGCTCTTTTGGTCAATAAACAGTTAGGAGGAAAAGTGGCTTTGAAAGATGACTTGACTGAGAGCTGTGGTGCCAGCAGGCCAAGCAGGTCAGCCCTGACTTCCCTGTCCCCAGATACAGATTCCAGGTTTTCCTGGGGAATGCCCAGGTGTTTCCCAGTCAGCTGAGGATATAACCCCCTCCCACTGTGTAGTGGGTCGGCTGCAGGGTTTCTGCCGAGTGTCACATGCAATTTTAGGGGGAGCCATTTGGAGACCATCCAAACCACCTTAAGGGGCTCCTTTTGATCTGGAGGAAGAGAGACTTTCCTCTAAGGACTGAAGCCAGGAACAACTTCATTCATCAAAAGAGTTGTGGGAATCCGGAAGTAACTACCGAGGCATGGAGCTGAAGCAGACATCATGACAACCTTTAAGAAGCATCTGGATGAAATATTGGGGCAGCTTAACTGTTAGCTAAACAAAGAAGCTTGATGAACTGAATGGTCTCCCACTCGCTTGTCAGATTTCTTATGCTCCTTTATTGGAGATGACGTTTTCCATAAGCAGGCAAACAACTTGGCAGTAGAGCAAGGGCACCAAGGACCACATGAGGATACCGAGATGCCAGTATATAGATAGCATGGTCACAATTTGACTTAAACAAGTTGAATCCATGGATGCATCCTCTTTTTTTGTCAACAGTACCTGCTGGTGTTAATGTGATGGTGAAGTACTTTTAGCACCCAAGATACCAACTGAGCATCCACCTCTTTATGGCCATGGCCATAGTGCCACAAAGCCCAGACCACTCAACATAATCATGTCTGTGGTTTACTCCTGTTGCTTTGTGAAATTTTGTATGCAAGTTGATACATTTGTTTATTGTGTTTTGTCAGCGAGTGCTCCTAGCCGCTGTATTTGTAACTTAGACAAAGCAATGTAATATAAGTGTTACATTATTGATCAGAACAGCAGTAATGGTTTGATGGTTAAGACCCACACCCCACTACAAACAGTTTGGCAAGTGAGTTTCTGTAAGACTCCCTCAATTAACCCCCGCATGGAGACCAACTGCCTTGCTGGCAAACTTCACCTTAACAAATGGTATTGGGGGCCCGCTGTGAAACCAATGTGTCACACCAGAATTCTATTGGTCTAAAGTTGCCTGTTTGGTTTTAAATCAGAAGCCTTTAAGTACCACAACACCCTATTGGCTGTAGGGTTTGGACAGAGAGTCTATACATTAGTTTGCTTTACCCCTCCCTCTCTCTTTCTTACACACCATCATCGTGAAGGAGCATCTCTCTGTCACACCATGGACTGAAAAGGACAACACAATGAAGAGCACAGCTCAGCAGCCATATTGAGACAGGTATGTGGCCTGTCCTGAAGGAAGCTACAAATGATGCCTTAACTAGAGACATTTTGAGTAACTAAACAAGTCTGAAACTACACATCAGCATTTATCAGGTTGTATGGTTGCCAAAATCCACTTGTACTTTGCTTATTTTTATTATTTATGAACAAGTGTAACTTAACTCCTGCTTGTCTTCTACTACTCCTAACTGCCTGAGGTAATACTGTAAATGTAGAAGGGAAGATGAGAGAAGTTATAAAGTACAACACCTTATAAACAGTGCTAAGTCTGTGAGATTTAAGGCATTCTGATAAAGGCTACATATTAATAATACAAAAGGGGAAAGTAGAGTAATATAGAGCTCTACCAAGACAAAATAACCCAACTTTCCAGCCCAGTTTCACATTTTCAAAGCATTGTGAGCTTGTTCCTTTCTCAGACATCCAATATCATGCTACCTGACACAGGACCAGTTTCCGCCCTATTTTTCCTTTTCCCCATTCTATCATGGTTTGTAAAACACAACACATCTGACTGAGGAGCCTCCTTTCCTTATCCCCGGTCGCTGCATTATATGCATTGCACTCCCAGCTGAGAGTTCATTGGTTCTCAACTCAGTGTCAGTCCAAACATCCATTTCAATCTGCTCTTTAAGTACCACGATGCCCTATTGGCTGTAGGGTTTGAGCAGAGAGTCTAAACATTGGCTTGCTTTACCCCTTCCTCTCTCTCTCTTACACCATCATCATGATGGAGCATCTCTCTGTCACACCATGGACTGAAAAGCACAACACAATGAAGAGCACAGCTCAGCTGCCATATTGAGACAGGCATGTGGCCTGTTCTGAAGAAAGCTACAAATGATGCCTTAACTAGAGACATTTTGAGTAACTAAACAAGTCTGAAACTACATATCAGCATTTATCAGGTTGTATGGTTGCCAAACTCCACTTGTACTTTGCTTATTGTTATTATTTATGAATATTATCAATGACACATTATTTAAAGTCTAACTTAACTCCTGCTTGTCTTTTATCACACCTAATAGCCTGAGGTTATAAATGTAGAAGGGAAGTAGGGAGAAGTTATAAAGTACAATACCTTATAAACAGTGCTAAGTCTATGAGATTTAAGGCATTCTGATAAAGGCTACACAATAATAATACAAAAGGGGAAAGTAGAGTAATATAAAACTCTACCAAGACAAAACAACTCCCCAGTCTAACAACATGAACCCATGTGGAAAAGCAAATGGCTCAAGTGCAAAAACAAATCCACAGGGACCACAGAATTCTTGTGGTCATCATGAACAAAATCTGTAAGGAGTGCATCAAAAACCCTATTGAATCCACGACTCAAAGAAAACTGGCTTTTCTGGAGGCTGTCACACACATGCGAGCAGAAGAAAGCTGTATGGACCAAGTGAGGGTAAATCCACGCCAGGCCAGGGGGTGGTGGGGTGCGCTAAACCTTCTTCTGTTATCTCTGCAGACCAAACACGGGAAAACCTGTCTGACTCGTCACTTCGGTTCTGACACCCATCACTTCCAGGTCTAGGCATTTAAAGCTGCCATCTTAACAACAGTTATTCAATTCTTGTTTGGACACCATCGAAGACACATTTGTGTTAATTTTCAAAACCCTTTGCAGCCAGGGATATTTTATGGGTGGCTGTCCAAAACCTTTTTTAAGTGTGTTAAGTCTAATCATTTCACAAGGCAAAAGATGTTCCAACCTAATAAGAGACAGATGGAGTAACGGCGGGGCCAGTGAATGTTGGCAGATGCAGTACAAGTGCCAATTATGGGTCTCAAGGGGGGCGGGGGGGCATTGGGTCAGGGAGCCACAGCCAATCCGGACAGCATCAGGCTACAGTCTGGCACTTCTAGTCTAGCATCTGTAAAGCTGGGTTACAAAATGGAGGAAAGAAAGAAAGTAGATGGGGAAGTATGGTTAGGTCTTTGGTTTGGACTTCAAACCCTGAGACTGTGGGCTCAAATCCCACCACATGGTGTTCATTTCAGGTGTCTTCTAGCTGATGTTTCATCATACTACATAAGCTTGCCTGTCATGGGCATCTTTATCTCATTCTTTAGGGACTTCAAGTATTTAGCCAGTTAATGTGTGTAACAGCCGGGACGGCATAAGGACTCTCACCCATTGGGAGGCCAGTGCAATGGAAGAACTAGGGGAGACAACAACTTTGGAGTGCATTCACATTAGAGGGCAGCATCCCTGGGGCTTGGATACCCACAGGGCATGCTGGGAATTGGAGTCCCGGAGTGCAGCCCTGTTGGGTTCTGTTGGTGACACCAAATGTGGTGCTGCATGGATTTATTGACATCCGCCTGACCAGGTCCTAGCATCGGAAGGACTCCTGGGCCCAAGATGCAAAGAGCCACACCACCACACCCAGTTGAATTGGAAGTCCTGGGAGGAGTGGAGGAGAAAAGAGAGACAGAGAGAAGAAAGAAGAGTTGTTGGTGAGGTTATATAACAAATAGAAAAGAAGCCCTTTCGAAGTATTTGTGTTTAATAAACCTTTTATTTGAGCCTGGGACTTGTGTCGCTGTGGTTGTGTCCGGGGTTTAGGATTTTCATGCCTCTTTACACATTCAGTTTGAACACCTCACCCTGGATATGCACAGAAAGCACCCCAATCATTTTTTTGTTTTAATTAAGTACCATCTGTTCATCCATTAATTAAAACCCACTGAGAGTCAAATCCAACCAGCACCAGGAGCAAGGCAAGAATCTCCTCAGGACCTAATGCCCATCTCACTCATAGGCCAGTTTAGAGTGCCAATTAATCTAACATGGGAAGGAAGGAAGGAAGCTGCAATACTAAAAATAAAATGTGTGATCAATGTAACGTTGAAACAGATAAGAGTTGAACCTGGATACCTAGAACAACGAGGGAGCTCTCTAAGTGTACTACCAGTGAAATGCTATTTATTATTTTTTTTTTGTACTTGACTATGGATATTTGCTTTCCTTGTAATGGTCTGAGCACTGCATATCCAGACAATGAGCCCAGCCACATCATGTAAAATGACATGTTTGACATGAGGTTAACATCAAGGCCGACAACCTGGAGAGAAGCAGATGCTGCAAGGTTGCACAGGCTCACCTACTAGATGGCATGAATCAACGGTGACAAGACCAAATAAGGATCCTTCACTCACGCCGTCTAGTCCCCCTGTTTCAGCTTCAATAGTAGCAAATAAGAGGTTCAGGTGCAATGCATGCTTTAGCAAAATTTTTTAGCAAAAGTAAAGTCATCTGAAGCAGCGCCTGTGCAGCTCTTTCCTCTTGTGGTTTTGACACCCCGTCAGACCGGAGGCAGGGGTTGGAGCGGTGAGCAAACAGTTTCCTGCTTGAGAGCTGCCATGTTGTATCAATAACACCGGCCTGCTTTTAACACCTTTGACAGTCGAGACGACCCTCCAAGGGTCCAATCTGTCCAGCTCTTGCAGAAAGAACATCAAGTTGTGCCAAACGCATTCTGAACATCCTGAAAGTCTGTGTCTAGTCAGTCAGCGCTAGTCAGACCTCTTTTTACAAATAACACAGTATTGCTAAATAAATTCTTCTCTGTTCATTCTGCTATTGCGGTTTGATTTAAAACATATCCACATGTTAGCATGGCATCCTACTGCACACCAGTTTGGTACATTTAATTCAAAGACAGGACAGAACATTTAATACTTGGTTTCTAAAGTTGGGTCCACTAGACTTAATTACAAGCTTGGTAAAAAAAAAAAAAAATGTACACAGAGTATTCTCAAAGCCATATTGGATACTTATATTTAATACTGAACGGTGTTTCAGGGTGGTGCGGTAGTCACTGCTCTTGCCTCACAGCTTCAGATCTCAGGTGCCATCTGTAAAGAGCCTACATGCTCTCAAGTAGATCCTAAGTCTCAAAGATCTCTAATTTTTTATCTCCAGTACACAATATTCACATCATCACTCGGAACACACTCACTGAAGGACATCATTCTCGATATGCTCATCCCAAGGTATTTTGTTGTGTGTAGTAATGGCATGCATTGCATTTTTCATTCCAACAGATGGTGTATTCAATGGCACTATAACTATAAATTTTACAAATTAGAAAAAAAAAGTTTGGTTTTGTTAGGGTGAGTCACAGACTGGTTGGTCCGAGTCACTGGGTAAGTCAAATTACACAACTATTGATCATATGAGTGTGCTACAACTGCTCCTGACTAGCTTAAGATTATGACAATGAAGTCTGCAAATGAAAATCCTTGGAAAAGTCATGTAATGTGACTGGACCTTAAAACAAGTGTATGAGACACACACACAGCCTGTAAATACAGGACACTCAGACCTTGGAATGATCGCCCTACCAATTCTTTTCTTAACACTTAAATGAAAGCTCAACACTCAATGTGTTGGTACAGAGCTGCTGCGGAGGATGTACATATTGTTTTTTGTTTTAATAATTGCAGCTACTGTTCTGATTGACCTTTACTACTTACAATTCTCTTTTAGTCCTCCATGTCCTATGGTGATATATCATCATCCATAATGGGCTCTGTGTATCCCCCCCCCCCCCCAAACATTTTTTTGCATACAAAATTTTATGACAAAAACTCAACTCAGTGAGACATGCTTCCTGGGAGTCCACATCATGGAAGACCTATCCTGGGGTGTGAACACAGCTGAGCTGGTGAAGAAGGCTCAGCAGAGACTTTATTTCCTGAGAGTCCTCAGTAAGAATAACATCCCCCAAAAACTCTTGGTGTCCTCCTATCGCTGCACTATCGAGAGTATCCTGTGCCACTGCCTCTGCGTGGGTTTTCCAGCAGCACAACAGCACAGAGGAGAACACTTCAGCGGATCGTAAAGACTGCCCAGCAGATCATCGGCTGCTCTTTACCCTCTCTGGATGAACTGCACAGCTCTCGCTGCCTCGGGAAGGCAGAAGTATCTTAAAAGACTCCTCACTCCCCACTCATGACATGTTCCAACTGTTGCCATCAGGAAAAAGATATAGGAGTATGAAAACAAAGACTAATAGACTGAATAACAGTTTCTACCCTGTTGCTATTAGGGCACTGAATGCCACCTAATCATCTCCAATGCAGCAGTGCAATAGATGACATCTTGTGTAATAGTGTTCATGTGCAATTAAGGTCTTATGTTGAATGTTTCTGTTCTACCTTATTTCTTCTTATCCTTAATCCTTTTTTTTAATTATATTTTATTCATATTTTGACACCGCAGGGACTGCACCTAATTTCATTGTATTTGTTACAGTGACAATAAAGATATTCTGATTCTGATATAACTAGATAAGATACAACTTCTTCTTGGATTATTTGTAAGTAAAATTATTTGTTGCTTGTTATCTGTCTCTTTAAATGTGCTACTGTTTCATGTGCTTTATAGGTGGAGCCCCAGGAGGCGGGGCCACCCTGACATCACTGCTGCCGTGTCCTCCTTTTGGTTTTGTGTTCTTGCTCAGAAAGTGTTGACTGGCGTTAGGAGGTTATTGGAGATATTGCCATTTTCATTTGGATTTATTTGCTTCATTTTTAGATTTCAGCTTTTGTATCATGTATTGCTTTGGCTTTTCTTTCAGGTACTGTAAATCTATTTGTGCTTCTTAGAGCACATTGTCCTTGCTTTTCAATTCTTGTTAAATAAAAACTATCAATTTTTAAAGACTGCGGTGGGCTGGAGCCCTGCCCAGGGATTTGTTCCTGCCTTGCACCCTGTGCTGTCTGGGATTGGCTCCAGCAGACCCCCGTAACCCTGTGTTAGGATATAGCAGGTTGGAAAATGACTGGCTGACTG
Organism: Erpetoichthys calabaricus; assembly: GCF_900747795.2. Taxonomy (NCBI): domain Eukaryota; kingdom Metazoa; phylum Chordata; class Cladistia; order Polypteriformes; family Polypteridae; genus Erpetoichthys; species Erpetoichthys calabaricus. The sequence continues at coordinate 25,067,776 of NC_041401.2, forward strand.
AATTTATAAAGACTACAGCTTGATTGGTCTTCGTAGGCAAGCCGTTTTTATGGTTTCTCTCCCTTGTAAGGCCCTTTTTGTCAATTCAGGGACTTTCATTGCATTGTTTTAACTTTTCAAACCACTTATCCATTTTTGGGGCCTGCATGGAAAGAAACAATATAAGGTGTCCGATTTTTTTCACAAGAAACTACCAGATCAGTGAACAGATGATTCACTCTTCAATGAATTTTGTAAACTTCCAGTGAAACTTGTGAGGCTTTTGCTGTATTTTTTAAGCAAAAAATTAATGATATTAGAAATAATATAGTACATCTCCTCAATACTGAACCTCTTAAATCCTGATATTCCATTTTAAACAAATTTAATTCTTTCACCAGGATAGGTTTGTCTGATTTATATAAAATAACTTCTCAACTGAGACCCTCCACCTGCGTCCTTGACCCAATACCAACAAGTTTTTTCAAAGAAGTATCCAGTGGTATTCTTGACATAGTAAGCGCGTCATTAGATACGGGGGTCTTCCCAGACTGTCTTAAGACTGCTGTAGTTAAACCCCTGCTCTAGAAAAATAATCTTGACTCCTCTGCTTTTGAAAATTTTAGACCTATCTCTAACCTGCCTTTCTTAAGTAAAATTCTAGATAAGGCAGTCATCATGCAGCTAAATGACCACCTCAATAAACCTGCTATTCTTGATAAATTTCAGTCGGGTTTCAGAACAAATCACAGTACAGAAACTGCACTCATTAAAGTAGTCAATGACTTAAATGCAGACAGAGGCCATGTATCTGTTCTCATCCTCTTAGACCTGAGTGCTGCATTTGATACCATTGATCACAATATTCTTAGAAATCGCCTTAGTCAACAGGTGGGCCTCTCTGGCAGGGTCTTAAATTGGTTTGAATCCTACCTGGCAGGTAGAAAATTCTTTGTTAGTTGTGGTAATTATACTTCAAAGACACATGATATTCTATATGGTGTTCCACAAGGCTCTATCGTGGGTCCGCTACTTTTTTCGATTTACATGCCTCCATTAGGTCAGATTATCTCAGGGCATAACGTGAGCTACCACAGTTATGCTGATGACACACAACTATATTTATCAATAGCGCCTGATGACCCCAACTCTCTTGATTCACTGACACAATATCTCACTTGTGTTTCTAAATGGATGAGTAGTAATTTTCTCAAACTAAATAAAGAGAAAACAAATTTTAGTGATTGGTAAAAATGGATATAATGCAAGTTATTAGAAATAAACTTGGTGCATTAGGATTAAAAGTCAAGATGGAGGTAAAGAATTTAGGGGTAAATTTTAAATCACATATTAATCAGATTACTAGGACAGCATTTTTTCTCTTAAGAAATATAGCAAAAGTTAGACTTCTTATATCTCTGCAAGACGCTGAAAAATTAGTTCACGCTTTTGTTTTCAGTCGGCTAGATTACTGTAACGCTCTCCTCTCACGACTACCCCAAAAAAAAATCAATCGATTGCTACGAGTGCAGAATGCAGCTGCTAGAATCTTAACTAGGAAAAGAAAATCTGAGCACATCACACCAGTTCTGATGTCACTACATTGGTTACCTGTGTCATTTATAATTGACTTTAAAATACTGCTTATAGTTTATAAAGCCTTAAATAATCTCACTCCATCCTATATTTCAGAATGTCTTTCACTTTACACTCCAAATTGTAACCTTAGATCTTCAAATGAGTGTCTGCTTAGAATTCCAAGAGCTGAATTTAAAAGAAGTGCTGAGGCGGCCTTCTGCTGTTATGCACCTAAAATCTGTAATAGGAATTCGCCAGGCTAATGCAGTGGAGCACTTTAAAAAACTGCTGAAAACACATTACTTTAACATGGCCTTCTCATAACTTCATTAGTTTAATCCTGATGCTCTGTATAATCAATTAATTATCATTATCATTCATGATGGCTTCAAAATCCATACTAACCCCTACTTTCTCTATTGTTCTTTTTCCGTTTTTCTGTGGTGGTGATCTGCGCCGCCGCCACCACCACCTATTCAAAGCACCGTGATGTCCCTACTGTGATGGATTACACGGCCAGAAGCCCACAAGACCATCATCATCAAGTTCTTCCATGTGAACTCTGAATACAATAAGGACTGATTGAGGTCATTTATGTGAGGTAGAATGCCTAGAGGGGGCTGGGTGGTCTCGTGGCCTTGGACCCCCTGCAGATTTTGTTTTTTTTTTTTTTCTTCAGCTGTCTGGAGTTTTTTTTTTGTTTTTTCTGACCTCTCTGGCCATTGGACCTTACTTTTATTCTATGTTAATTAGTGTTCCCTTATTTTAATTCTTATTTATTTTGTCTTTTTTCTCTTTCTTCATCATGTAAAGCACTTTGAGCTACATTGTTTGTGTGAAAATGTGCTATAGAAATAAATGTTGTTGTTGTTGAACTGTAGGCATGCATTACGGTAGTGAATGAAACAGCTGAATGAGGAATAAGCATCATTTAAACTTAATAGGCATCTGTACTCCAATCAACGGAAACCACAGACAGGGAATGTCTATTAAACTAATGATGCAACTTCTAAAAAAAAACCTGGTGGCACCAGTAATGATTTAGCGGTGTCATATTAAAGAGGAAGATTACTTACATGGTTATTTATTTTGTGTTTTTCTATTTGTAATTCATTTTCCAGGGATCTGATTTCATTTCGTCATTAAAAAGCCTTTTTTTAAATGTTGTAGAACAATAGAATGAGAAAATGTCAAATTAGATAGATAGATAGATAGATAGATAGATAGATAGATAGATAGATAGATAGATAGATAGATAGATAGATAGATAGATAGATAGATAGATAGATAGATAGATAGATAGATAGATAGATAGATAGATAGATAGATAGATAGATAGATAGATAGATAGATAGATAGATAGATAGATAGATAGATAGATAGATATTAAACACAACACACTTTACATAGTAGGAGAGCCACTTCAAGTCCACCAATGTGCAATGTACACCCGCTTGATGTGAAGACAGCCATTCTTGCACCAGTGTGCTCACCACACATTAGCGGATATCTGTGAAGGGATGAGATAGTCAATTACAGACAGGAGATGACTAGGGACCAGCACGGTGCCACTATCAGTGCAGAGGGGCCTTGGGAGCCCCACACATACCTCAGGGTAAACACCCCTGATAGCCTAACCAACACCTCTTTCCAGCAGCAGCCCAAGCTTTTCTTATCATGCGATATTCCGAAAGATATTCCATGGAAATAATATTTGGATATAATGCATCTGTTTAGTCAGTTTTCCAGGAGATCATTTGACACCAAGGCTTACATTCAGGAGAATTCATATCAGTTTATATTTCTCTTTCCATTTCAATATTTTAAGTGTTTCAGACATTTTTTAAACCTTATTAGTCCAACTCAAGAAATGTAACCAATCATATCTCAGATCTTGTAAACCGCCATGGATGAAGTGGTCCAGGGATTAAGGAGAGGTGATCATAAGTCAAAAGGACACCTTGCATGATGGTGTGACCCTGTGTATATACGTCACTTCACCTGCTCCTTCTCCAGTTCTGTAAAACACTGGAGAATCCACAGGGTGCCTCATTCACTAAAACCTGGCCAGTTTGAAGGACTGACATCAATTAGAGAGTTTATTGCTGCCTGGAACAGGTTCTTGCTACCTACAAACATGTAGTGGAACAAACAGATTTTGAAAAGTCCAAACAGAATAAGAATAAGAGAGTCTAAGTAAGATCGGGGGAGGGGTGATGTTAGAGCGCCTGCGCTTATTCAGTGCAGCAGGGACAACGCACACGTTGTTCTTTTTTTCTTTCAGTACACGTGGCTTCCCTGTTTATTTATATATCTAGTGACTTCTCTGCCTGTCTGTCTCTCTATTACACAGTGCTCTGTCTGTCTGTGTGTTATGGATCTTAAAAATAAGTTATAAGGACATTTGTTCCTGTTAATTGCAGTCTCAATTGTTAAAAAAATATTTGAAAAGGAGCATCCCACATGAAAATATAACGATCTCAGTAACTGACAGTGCATACCAATGTATAAATTTTATGTCCGTTTGAGGTTTAAAAGAAAAGAAAAAAAAAAAGCAACACTTCATCCCCAGCGGGGAATCGAACTGAGGTCTGTGAGGCAAGGAAAAGCTGCTCTGCGCTAAGAGGCAAATCTTAGCGCACTACACCACAGAAGCTGTTGAATCATTCTTGAAGCTTTTGTGAAAGTGTTTATTTGATCTTTGGAACTCGGGCTTTATATATTCTATAGTTTATGCCTACTACATTTTGTAACATTTATTACTAAAATATGAAAAAGTTTCTGTTTTAACAATGTGTTTACACAGATTACTTTAGAATAATGATCTCTTATTTCCACTGTAAAACTCCACTTCACTCCCACATAATCAATCAAGGCGTGAGCTGGGAAAACTTCGCTCACGTTCTAAGTCGGTGGGGGGATGGAATAGCTGGCTGCTTGTCTTTTATCAGCGCATTTAGAGGACAAAGGATGCTGGCGGAGAGGTGTGAACGGATTTAAGAAGCAATTTAAGGTGGGCCGGATATACGAGTTTTTTCGTAGGCTCTGGTAATTCTAGTGTTAATTCTTCTAAAATAACATCAAGTCGAGTTTTGGAATTCACTAAAGTCTTACTGTCTACCACACTACTTGGTCACTTATTCCATGTGTCTCTGGTTCTTTATGTAAAGAAAAACTTAACGTTTCTGTAAATTTTTCCCTTCACAAATTTCTAGCTGTGTCTCCGTGTTCTTGATGAACTCATTTTAAAGTCTCGATCCACTGGACGAATTGCCTTCATAATTTTAAACACTTCAGTCATATCACCTCTTAATCTTCTTTTGTTTAAACTGCAAAGGCTCAGCTCTTTTAAGCTTTCCTCATAACTCATCCCCTGTAGCCCTGGAATCAGCCTAGTCGCTCTTCTCTGGACCTTTTCTTGTGCTGCTATGTCCTTTTTGTAGCCTGGAGACCAAAACTGCACACAGGACTCAAGATGAGGCCTCACCGGTGTTTTAAAGTTTAGTCTTAGTCTGTGTAGCATCTTCAGGTTCTCCCTGTGCTCTTATGAACTTTCTCTTGGTTCCCTGGTTTTCTCCTCCACATCTCCAGGCCAAATATGTTGGTTTATCTGGCATCTCTGAGACAGCCCTACATGAATGTGTGTATGTATGTGTGTGTGCATGCAGGTTTCTCCTGAGCTGAACTTCCATCCATTGCAGAGCAGACTTTCTTTGTGTCGGATGCTACTTGGAGAGATTTGGTGCTCCATGAAGTACATTTATCATTGTGACTTTCCTCTTTGACCTATAAAAAGTGGCAGCACTCAAAGTCCCAGTGCTTAAGAGAGAAACATGAAACGTTTTAACTTAAATTTAATGGGAAGTGAAAGATGGGAGCTGTAAACATCCCAGAAACATGTATGTTGTGTTCACAGGCAGCTCGAAAGTCTGACCCCCTACATGAGCAAGTGTGCAGTGCGCTTTGTGACAGGTCAGGTCTGGGTGGGATAGCATGCACCAGTAGAGCATGGTGCCGCACCCACCACACGATGAAACAACTCAGGATCCCATTTGGCAACCCCCCAGGCAGACACGTGGTTCAGTCCCACCCTAAAGAAATGACCATCTATCTGCCACAGCCAGGTGTTAAGTGGGCGTCCCCTTGGCCTGGTTCAGCCACTCAGGTCCTAAAGAATGAGGATCCTGAGATGTGGCAATTTGTGACAGACCCACCCATTATCATAGACTGGTCCTGTTTTGGACCCAATTCTCCCAGTTCCGACTTCCAGCACCACACAACCTATTGCTGAAGTAAACAAACTCAATATTGGAAGGATGAATAAACATCATAAACATAGACTAAAATGAGACTGAGGGACTGTCGGTGTCACACTCTTATCCAAGCTGCATTCCCAAAGCAGGGTCACTGGTTTTACATCACCATAGATGCTCCAGTTGTAGTTATTATGCTGTAGATTTACGCTTATAAATATGATAGAGACGTTGAGAGCATACACTGATACAGCACGTTGTCGGACCCACAACACGACAAACCACCTCGGGATCCCAGATTAGGACCTGAGCACAGCCATACAGTGGGTGTCACCTGAGAGGAAGTCACAGAAATAGGCCAATGCAATAAAGCAGTGAAGGTGATTTTAATGATCAGCAGGCTTAAATCCATAAGATACACCCAAGTGTTCAGTAAGCAAAATCTTCATAGTCCCGTGTTGTTGGTATCCTGCTACTTAAAGCATAAAGCTGCATTGGAGTTTGCCACCTGGTGGCCACAGGTGACTACCCTTCAAACAGAATTGACATTTACTTTGGCATAACATAGGAGTAGTAGTCATTATAAGGCCAAAAATATGTGGAAACTGGCATTGATCCACAAAATTCACCAAAGTGTTTTTCGTAGCGGATATTCCATGTTTGTCAGTGACCTGCTTGCCGAATATTTTCCGGAAATTCACAGTGCAGCCATCTTAGATGAACACCTTCTTTTCCCTCAGTGACCCACTTTGAGTCCAGTGTGACATCAGAGTTGTAGTAGCCAATGTGGAATGGGCCAGAGCCCCCCTACCCCAAGAATATAAAGCTGACCCTAGTAGTGGGCAGTATGCCGGATCAACTGCTATATCAGATGAGATTGATCTTTTAATAAGAACAGTTTTACTGCAATGCTAAAAATTTAAACACAAGACACTGACACGGAAGGAAACTTGAAATGTGTCGGTGTATTTGGATTTAATTTGATATACTTTATTAACCCCCGAACGTAAATTGTCTATTTGCGTGACCTTTATTCATGACTTAAAAGGTAAGGTCTTTGTGTATGGACTTGTATGTGACCTGTGTGTAAGGCGTGAGCCTACTCCTTTAATGGTATTACCCAGAGTGCTGTGCAGTTGTTGTAAACAAGAAGGAGTGTAGAATCCAGATGATTTAGTGTTTAGTTTTTTGGTAGCATTGAGTGAGTGAACGAACGAATGAAAGAAAGAACGAAAGGTTATTTTTTGGTTTGAGAGAGGTCTCAGTGAAGCCTCCGTGAATTCAAGCTCCCTCTCTGCCAGAAATGTTACTATTCTGGTGTCATTGCAAACTCTAATTGAGGCAGGCCCCACTTTTTCTATAGGATACCCTGTGGCTGGTAAAGAGAATATCTAATCTCTCTTTATAATAGAAAGATATTATATATTACAAATAGTAGCAGCACTAGACGTTCGTAGATTTGTGCCTTGGGCTGTATGTCTACATTGCGCACTCATGGGTCCCTATTACCATCACTACAACTAATACTGTGAGTACTTGTGACGCACTCTCTAACATAAAGCTTCATTGATGGTTGATACCACACCCTATAAAGCACAATGCTATGTCTCAGCACTCCTAGTGGCCACATTTGACATTACACCCTGTGAGCCCCTATCCCCCAAGACAGAACTACACAGCACTATCCTGGGTTCAAACAGTAGTACATACAATAAGTTCTTTTGTCTCCTTGCACAACTCGCATGTAGTCTCACTTATTCTCCTCACGATTCGCTCTACTCATGCAGGAAACTCGGCTTTTTTTAATGTCAGTCCCCGGAGTACTTCTGGTGCTACAGTGCTACACACTGGAAGCACTTCTGGGTCAGACAGAAGCCCTTCAATGAGGGTATAATGATCCTCTGCAGCTCCCTCTGGTGGCATACAAAATCCTTGACAGGACTGTCCCATGGGACTGCAATTCCCAGCCTGCTCAGCAGATATCCATATGGTAGAATCTCTAGTGGGACGCTTCCAACGTGTGTATGTATAATAACTCCCAGGAGAATCTACCTTCTGTCCTTCCAAGCAGGCCTCCTGTCCTGGCCATTAACTGGCCACCCATCCTGGTTGCGATGCCAGAACTTCCATGTTCTTACATTACGGCCTTCCAACCTTGCAAGGAACCTGACTCCATCCTGATCAAGATGCCAGTCCATCCATCATAGCATTCACAACCTCTAACAACTCTGGCATTATAAAATGCTGGCATTTCACAGCCATGTTGTCATAGGCAGGCCAGGCATGATTATATGTGGAGGCCCCAGCTCAATACTATTAAGCCACCATATTCCAAATGTTTATCTCCATAGAAGGCCTGCGTCTACTACCTTACTTTTTCAATATGACGCCTTACTGCCCACCCCAGGCCATAAGCCCATCCATTCAAGTTACATTTGTGTTCAGGTTTCACACTGAATTCTCTCCAACAGTCTGCTGAACATGTCACTCCACTTTTGTTAATTTGGATGTTTATGCCATCCCTTATGACCCATCACAATGTACCCATTTCTAGAATGATCTCAGGCTGCACATATGTCCCCTTTCATTGGTCAGCTCTGGTGGCCAAAATAGATTGGAGTTTCTTACTAACTGCTGTTCCCAAATGAACACACCGGCTATTTCGAGTGTTGTTTACTCAGGATGCAACACTGGAAGCAAAGCATGCTAGAAATTTCACTCAGAGCCCCCTTGACTCACACATCTTTATTTAAACCATTTTTTTTTTTGGGGTGGGCACGGTGGCACAGTTACAAGAGGAGATATGCCATTTTACGTGATGGCAGACTGACACAATCAACAGAAAGCTGCTCAAAGGAATTTTTATTGCCAGACAGGCGCAGGAACCTGAAGAGGAAATATCAGGGATTGGATCATTGGGCTGATGAAGCCAAATTAGAAAAGACTAGGGGGCAAGGAACTAACATGTCTATAAACTATTAGAAGTAGTCGAGGGTTTCAAAGAGCACAACCATTCGGTATCAATTTTGAGGTGCCAACTGAGAAAGCTGAATATCTACGAGACTGCGAAGAAGTCCCCCTTAACCCACATGAACACAAGGAGACGGACCAACTTGACCCCAGACCCCTGTAGATGTGAGGCAGTACCCTTATTACTGATCTACCCTGCATTTTGGTGAGAAAAAAAAAACGAAAAATGTATAAAGAGCACAAAACAGTTGGAATACAATATGCTTAACTTGACAGTATTTTATCATCGAAAGGCTTTTGGTGGCTCCTCTTCTTGAAATATAATTCTCCTTTTGAAATGTACAGATACTTCTTAAACTCCACACAAACATAATATTTTATTTAAATGTTACTTATCTCACGTGCTTTATAGTGATATCCGATAAAACATATTTAATGTCATGTCTTCACGCAGAACAAGAGAAAAATGTTTATGACCTAATAGAAGAGTAATGGTGTCCAGTTCTGTCCAACGACAAACAATATGAAAACTTCCATGGAAAAAAATTTTTAAAACTCTCATGTAACTCACGTGGCTTAATCAATATGTCTGTTATCCATATGGTGTGAACTAAGGATACTCAGATTGATCGGAGATGCAGTATGTCTTAATCTTGATTGGAGTTCACTTGTGGTTAACTGATTGGATTGGACATCATTTAGAAAGGCACACGTGTGCCCCTGTGTATAGAGGTTTGCAGATGATGCCAAGCTGGGTGGATTGGCAGGTAGTCTAGAATCCAGTAAATCATCACAGAGGGACTTGGACAGCACGTAGGCTTTTGCAGATTTGTGACAGATGATATTTAATGGAAATGTAAAGTATTACACGTAAGAAGTAAAAATGTTAGGTCTCAATACACAATGGGCAGTCAGAAAATTGAGGGTACAACCGTGTGAGAAGGATTTAGGAGTTGTAGTGGACTCGACACTGTCAACTACCAGACAGTGTTCAGAAGCCATTAAGAAGGCTAACAGAATGTCAGGTTATATAGCACCTTGATGTGTGGAGTACAAGTCCCAGGAGGTTCTGCTCAAGCTTTATAACACACTGGTGAGGACTCATCTGGAGTCCTGTGTGCAGTTTTGGTCTGAAGGACATAGCAGTGCTGGAAAATGTCCAGAAATGGGCGACATGGCTGACTTGCAGGCTATAGGGGATGAATTATAAAGAAAGATTAAAAGAGCTGAGCCTTTTTAGTTCAGGTGAAAGGAGATTAACTCTTTTAAGGTGGATGTCGACAGAAGGGGTTGAGGGTGCCTGTCACCAAAAGTCAACATCCAGGGGTAGAGGTGATAATCAGCTGTAAACGGCGACAAAACTCACTGTTATGTTAAAGGTAGGCCCTCTTTGCTTGGAGGAATGTTAGACTTGTGCATGAGTTACGAAACGTAAAATAAAGGCAAGATGGCATCGAAAGCAAAATACTCAGCAGATGATGTTATGCGTATTAATCGCCGAGTCGGATTCTAACTTTTCAGACTCGGATTTTGTTGAAAGTGATCAGGAGATCGAGCAGGAGAGTGAGGAGCCGGTATCAGCTGATCGGACCCCCTGCCAAAGCCGCCCCAGGTGATGCGGCAGATTTCCAACAGAAGGTGGTCGACGGCTTGCTGGCAGAGTATGTTGCGGTGCCTTTTGGCAAAGTGAGGAAGGCCATCACAAAGAGCAGTGCCAGACAGGCTGACTGAACGCCACTTTCCTGCAACATACGAGGACAAAAAGTACCAACCTGACTGTTGTTGTGTGGAGCAACAGACCACTAAAAAGGAGGCACAAGTGCAACTCATATTGTAAGCAGTGCGTTCAATTGACTACTTTGAGCGTCACCATACTTTGCAGGATTTTACTGTGTAACATGTATGTGATATATACTGTATGTGAAATTGCATAGTATGCAGGCTCCTACAACATTTAAGACAGTGACATTTGTCAAAAATAAATGTTTTTTGTTGATTGATGCGTTAAACCATTGCTTTGTGTTCTTTTTAGATAAAAGTGAGTTTTGGAAAAATATTCAGCCCTAAAAGAGTTTTAAAAAAAAACAGACAATTGGCCCAAAAGCAAGCAGACAGCATCCAGATGAGCCCCCAAATGACCGAAAATTCACAGAAGTGCTGACTCAAGGTGGCACCCTGGCGTAGCACTGTAGGAGCATATCATGGGGTGAACAATAATAGAAAATAGCTATCTAAATATAGCGCCTTTCATGGTGCTCGAAGTCATAAACCCATTAACGTGGTTGTGTTTCCTCTTTTGCAATACATATGTGTATTTTTTTAAGCACCCACTGTTAATGGGATTGACTCTAACCTCCATAACCCTCAAACTGGATTAAGCACGTTTGACAGGAGATAAAGAAATAGAAGCAGCAATGTAAGGGATAGATAAATAATGCCTTTCATATGTACAGTATATGTCCATCTATTAGATATGGGAAAGGAATAACAGAATACAAAGATAATTACGGTGTAATAAAAGGGAGGGATAAATCAATGTCAAAGGCACTACACTTAACCAGCAGACAGTACTTCATTGATCCCGGAAACAAAATTCATTTTAATTCAACATATTCCAAGCTGTATTTAATTTGAAAGACACACTCAAATACATAGAGGATTAACTTGGTTATATGCTTAGGTGCCTAAACAGGCTCCAGTTGCTATGTAACCACAATTGCAGATTATGAATATGGAAACTCAAAATCTTCATTATACTTGTATAAACCAAAAATAAATTCCCTGAAACAAATAGCAGGAGTTAACTGCATTGATCTGCACAACGTAAACTCTTCAGATGAGGGCATTTTCTTTACTTCCATTCTTAAAACACGTACTGTAATTAAGTCGACTTTGGAGGTCTGCAATCTTGTGTATAATAATTCTGTTCTGAGATTTTGGAGGTAAGGAAGACCGTAAACTCGAAGGTAAGGCTGTTACACTTATTAGAGAGGCGATGTAGCGCAAGCACGGATGCAAGCAGCAGTGACAATAAGGATCCCATAATTTGCTAATGCAGCATCTGACGGCTGCAGGGTCACAATAGGGCCTTTCAGCACCATGTGGTGGAATGAGCAGGGAGGCTTAAAGTGCTACTCACACAAAACCAGGGTCAGGGGAGTAACCTGATTAAGGCAGAAACCCGGTTTCTTAAAAGCCACCATTTACTGTATATGTGCAAAATGCCTTGACAACATTCTTCAATTTCATTCAACTGCGCAAAAAAAAAAAAAAAAAGACACCTACGACATTTATTTCTATAGTATATTTTCATGCAAACAACGTCGCTCAAAGTGTTTTACAAGATGGGAAAGTTACAAGAGAAAAATAAAACAACATTAGATAAGAGTTAAAAATCTTTATTGGCCGCTGTGAATCTGAAAAGGAGTATGAAGCCTGCACTTTAAAAAAAATAATTTTAAATTTACGGTAAAGTACTGGCAAGCTGGGTTGCCAGAATTTTACCATAATAAATAAGGTGACAATATTTTTAGGTCTACGGTCTACCTTTGTAGTAAATAACTTTTTTCTTTACAATACATTCTAATGTTTAACCATGACCAGAAATCCATGCAGATAGATAGATAGATAGATAGATAGATAGATAGATAGATAGATAGATAGATAGATAGATAGATAGATAGATAGATAGATAGATAGATAGATAGATAGATAGATAGATAGATAGATAGATAGATAGATAGATAGATAGATAGATAGATAGATAGATTTTATTAATCCCAAGGGGAAATTCACATACTCCAGAATGTGTATAAACCACATTGTCAAGATCAAACCCCCCAGTACGCAGTTTGCATCAGTAAAGTAATAACAAACCTAAGTCATTTAATTATATACAGTACATTGAAAACAATTCAGTGTTTAAGGAAGTTATGGCACATTGTCTGGCAGAGAAGTAAAATTTGCTTTTATGGTGTATGGGTTCCTACAGGTGTGCCAGCTTATCGAATACAACTCACCATAAATCAGCTTCCATGACCTCAAAAAAACCTTTAGCATGCAGGGAAAAATAATTCTGCTAACTTTAATTCCCTCCTGTTGAAAGGTGTGCAGTTCAGCAGGAACAATACGGTAAAAGGGGGCGTGTCTTTATGCAAATATCGGTGTTACTGAAACAGCGCTTTACCGTTTTACAGTTGATTACCTCCGCTATTTAAATTTTACACTGTAAAATTAACAGTGAGTGTTTCACTGCAATAGTAATACATCAGTAAACGGTATGTAGCATATATTGAAGGTAGAAAAATATCGATTCTATGGAATTTGACTGAAAAAATAATGCAATGTATTGTTTAAGATACACAGGTAATTTTCAATAGAAAATAAGGTAACTCATTATTTTCAGAAAATGTATTTTACTTTCACCATATACAGTGTTTTACTGTTAAATTTACTGACTTTTTTACAGTGCGCTTCTCCCGAGAAGGGGGGGGTTCTGGGGCGTTTCATTTTTTTAAAGTAACAGTTACATTACTCACTAGGTTCAAAAAATAAATTATTATTATAATGCACAACAATCAGTGTGTAACTTTTGCGTTACTTTTTCTTTTTGTATGACTGGCCAGCATTCGTTATTAAATTCTAAGCCCATATCACAACCTTCATGAAACTGACCAGAAATATAGCCAAATATGTGAAGTTTCTGGTGTTTTATAAATACATAGTCTTTATGTGCTGTAAACGATTAACATCCATCTCGCTTTTACGACTCCAAAGCGAGCATCTGAAGATTTGTGTTTTGAATGCCGGCCACTGCGTCACCCAATCACACTCTTTCAACATATTGTAATGACCAACGTGATGGCAGTAACGGCGCGCGCACGCGCGCACACACACACCAACTTGAGGAAACCCCACATGGACGTTTTATTTGTAACCAACAAAGCGACACTTCAAATATGATCTGAACCTTTCCTACTGTGTTTGACTGGCCACTGGAAACACCTGACAAACGCTTTTAACATACCATACCATTTTTATTTGTTAAGCGCTTAAAAACACAGCATTACAACTGACCGAAGCGCTGTACAGTTAAAACAAGCAAGACTAAAAGCAAAATATTAAAAACAAACATTAAGAGAGAATTAAAACAGAGACACTAAAAACAGGTCAGGGGACCCAATAAAACAGAGAAATAGCAAAAAGCAAGTGGAAATAAGACAGGTTAAGAATTAAAAGCCAATGTGAAGAAGTGCGTTTTTAGGTGTGATTTGAATGTGGCGACTGAAGCGGCTTGCCTAACCACTAAAGGTAAGGAGTTCCAGAGCTTGGGTGCACAGACGGAAAAAGCCCTTTCACCACGAACTTTAAAATGTGCCTTGGGAACGGTTAGGAGCAGCTGATCTGCGGATCTAAGAACACGAGGGGGATTGTGACGATGGAGCAAGACACTCAAGTAGGCAGGGGCTAGACCATTTAGTGCCTTATAGGTTAAGAGGAGTATCTTAAAATCAATTCTGAAGCTAACCAGCAGCCAGTGTAGGGTTTTTAAAATCGGTGTAATGTGTTGGCTTCTGCTGCTTCCAGTTAAAAGCCTTGCAGCCGCATTTTGAACCAATTGGAGTCTAGAAAGAGTGGCTTTACTAATACCATATAGGCAGGAATTAGAATAGTCGAGCCGGGACGTAATGAATGCATGGATTACTGATTCCAGGAGGTGGTAAGGCAGAATTGGTTTGAGTTTGGCAATTCGCCTGAGATGGAAAAAGCAGGATTTTACTGTGCTGTTGACTTGAGCATCCATTTTCAGGACCATATCCATTTTGATTCCAAGATTGGAAACAGACGAAGTTACTGGAGTGGGAAGAAAGTCGAGGCCAAGGGGTAGGGTCTGTTTGTGGTCAGGACTAAAAACAATGACCTCGGTTTTTGAATCGTTCAAGTGAAGGAAGTTTACAGCCAGCCAGTCCTTAATGTCAGATAAGCAGTCGAGAAGAGGTTTAGTGGAGTCAGTTGACTTGAGGGAGAAATAAATTTGGCAGTCATCAGCATATAGGTGATACGAGATTGCATGTTTTCTAAAAATTGCACCTAAAGGCAGGATGTAAATTGAAAAAAGTAGTGGCCCCAAAATGGAACCCTGGGGGACACCACATGGGAGTGGGACTGATTTAGATGAAAAATCGTCTAGCATGACTCTAAGAGTCCTGTTGCAGAAATATGACCTGAACCAGTCGAGGGCTAAGCCAGATACACCAGCCCAGGATTCGAGTCGGGAGATCATGATGTCGTGGTCGATTGTGTCGAAGGAAGCAGATAAATCGAGAAGAACCATAATCACGTAGAGTCCTGAGTCCAATGCCAAAAGGACATCATTTAGGACACGTAAATGCGCGGTTTCTGTGCTGTGTTGGGGCCTAAAGCCTGACTGAAAAAGGTCCATTACCTGATGGTCCTGTACGTGATGAATTAATTGCTCAAACTACTTTTTCGAGTAATTTTGACAGGAAAGGTAGTTTGGAAATTGGACGAAGATTGGAGAAGACGGCAGGGTCAAGATCAGGTTTTTTCACGATTGGATGTACAACTGCGTGTTTGAAAGCACGAGGAACTGTAGCCGAAGATAGACTACTAGTTATGATCTTTAAGACATCATATCGAATCACAGGAAAGACATCTTTCAGCAGTCTGGATGGCACCACATCGTCTGGAGAGCCCGAAGGCTTCATTGAGGCGACGATTTCTATAAAGATGGGGGAGCGAAATCGGTTCAAAGCTGGTGAGGGAGCCGTGTACAGGAACGGCTAAATCAACAGAGCCAGAAGAAGAAATGGAGATCTGGGATCTAATGTTCGTGACCTTATCCAGAAAAAACGCAAGGATCTGATTGCAAAGAGCATTGGAGGGAGAAGAGAAAACAGTTGCAGCTGGAGAGAGGACAGCATTCAGTGTTTTGTATAAGACACGTTGATTGCCAGAATTGTTTGAGATGATGTCAGTAAAAAAACGGTTCCTTGCACCTCTGACTGCTCTCTGGTATTGAGACCACATCTTAAACCGATCTCGTCCTCCTTGACGCTGTCAAAAATAACTTGCAATAATTTAAGTCAAATTTGCATTTCACGCGTGTCAATTACGTTTGCGCTTCTGAAAGTTATGCTTGCTTCTGAAGATTACGACTACAACTCTCAAGCCGTGAACAAACTGTCAAAAATACGTCTTTGGACGCACGAGGAATTCTCCATCGAAGAAGAAACAATCAATTTTTGTTACTACGCATGTGCCACAGAGGTGTTTTTGACAGCGATCCTGCTCCATATATACGGGCTAAAGCTTTGGTCGTCGGTTCAATTGCCGCCTCGGTGTTGTGTGTTTGCGATCCGACTGGAAGTCTTGGGGACTGTAGGGATTTCCCTAGCAGCATTTAGTGAACATCCGTGGGCAATCAGACCTGGCTGTGACGCTAATCCATCACGGGGTTGCGCAATCAGACCCTCTACTTCACCTGTGAGTCTTCGGGAGGTCTGGCGTAAAGCCCATGGGGATATGTGAAGAACGTGTGAGCCTTAAGTTATTCCTTTCCAGCCACTTGTGCAAAGCAGTTACTTATTCAATGTTAACAGCCACTCAAAATACTCTGCAGCATAAAATGTTATTAATGTGCGTCACTCAAATGGGCCCTTTATTTGAAAAAAAGAAATCAGTCTTCCACATTTTCTATCTGATCGGATACAAAGGAGTCACGATATCTGACGATATGGAAAGACTGGCTTTTATCTTGTCATGGTAGAGACGTCACAATAACGCACACCTCTGTTTCTTCAATCTTGAAACCACACAACAAAAACAACTGTGTCCATCAAAAGCAATATGGCACCGGAGAAGGCAGAATACAATATGAAATTATTTAGAAACACATCCAAAAAAATGTAAGCAGTGCATTCCTTGACTTGGAGGGTAATTTAGCCTGGACATCAGGATACACCCTGCTGTTTACAAAGGAAGCCCAGGGACCTCGGTTTTAGGTCTCATCTGAAGGACAACTGCATTTTTACAGCACAGTGTCCCTGTCACTGCACTGGGGCATCGGGATCCACATTCAGACCACAGGGTAAGCGCTTCCTGCTGGCCTCATCATCAACTCTTCCAGTAGCGGCCCAAGCTTTCCTAGATGATCTCCCATCCAAGAAGCCTACTGGCTGGACCCAAACACACTTAGCTTCAAATGTTCTGAAGTGCATGTGGTATGACTGCTACTTATTTAGCATTCTCAAACCAACTTAATCCAATTTAGTATCGAGGAGAATAAGGGCCAGTCCCAGCAGCACTGGGCTCAAGGTAGAAAGCAGCCCTGGAGGGGGCACCAGTCCATTTCTCATGCACACACACAGGGCCTGATCCAGGGTGGAGGATGGTATTGCGTGTTGGTTGGTTGGTTGGTTGGTTGGTTGGTGGCTGATTATTTCTGCTAATGGAATATTCTCTTATTTTGATTTGTTTAGTTCAGTCTCTCATCAAGTAAGATGCAGAACATTTAATGGCCTTTACTTTATGTAACAATGAGTTGTAGAGAACAAAGAAAATGGCAACCATGCAGCAAACGTGGTCCTTATTTACATACATGCATGCTGAAAATTGCTCACTGATATTTACAAAACAATTAAGAAAAAAATGGTATTTTTGGATTCAGGGAGGTCTAAAGCGTCGAGATTAATCAAAATCTCGAAATGGAATTTTTGGAGGATTCGAATACTTTCCTTATACCTCGTATACAAGAAAGTTAGGGAGGTCTAAAACATCAAGATTCATCAAAATCTCAACATCGAATCTTTGGATGATTAAAATAATTTCCCTATACTTGATATATGAGAAGGTAAAAAGGAAGTAGTAGTATTAATTGGCCCTAGGGGTCTGTGTTCAGAGAGAATCTACAGTACATATATTGAAGATCTCACACATGGCAGAACAAGTGCACTACACGTTCATTAAATTAAGACTTGGGTTCTGATCAAGAAATGGATTGCAGTGAAAAAGAACAGGCACAGCAGCCCTCCAAAAACCGAGTTTCGACACCCTTGTTTTAAACCCGCTTAATTCAATGACATTGGACAGCAGAGATTTTGCTTCTTGAACATTTTTGGGCGTATCTTATAGATTTTGGGATTCTGATCATAAAATGTATCTGTAAAATTTCCTACTACATACTGTTTTAATGTAATAGGCCCTTTTTTGCGATTTCTTGGTGATTTACAAGTAGTGTCACTTCTACTAGGAACGCAGCTCAGATACACCAAGTATTGCAAACAGGACAGCCATGCTAGAGAGTCTCATTACAGCAAGAAGAACTGGCCACTCGATACACCTTTAGATCCATTGTGGCACATTAAATACCTGTTGACCCAGCAAAGACATTTTCGCTTCTTATGCAAAAACTGGAGCATTGAAAATTTTTGTGAAAGTGTTGAACGAGGAAGGTGAGGAATTTTGATATTTGAGACAGATGTTTTCACGTAAAGCTGATGTCAAGATTCAGGAAAACATTTTGGTTGGGTCACAAATCAGACACGTCAACAATGACAAACGGTTCAAAGATCTGCTAGTGGGACCAGAGGAAATCACTTGGAAGACATTCAAGGATGCTGTTGAGAATTTTCTTGCCAACTATATTCTGCTGGTGGACCAGCAGATACCATGAAGTGCAACATGTTGTCAAGGATTCATTTTCTGCCTTCACACTTGGACCTTTTCTGTAGTAATCTTGGTGCAGACAGCGACGAACATGGAATAAGGTTTTACCAGGTCTTTGAAACGATGGAAAAGCATTATGAGAGTGGAATCTATCAATGCTGTCTGACTATTATTGGACACTGAAATAAGAAGCATCAGAGGCCGAGGACAAATGGAAATCAACAGCAAAACATTTTTAGCTCGGGTAAACTAATGCAATGTGTCAACATCATTAAGTGATTAAACACACTACATCCGATAAAAGTTAATATCGTGTTTATCCAAATTCCTATGTGATACAGTCAATCTGAAATTACATTTGTGTTCGGCATGAAGTGGCCTATCAGTCATCAGAGGAAGCAAAACATTTGAAAAAATCCTGTTGTTCAGTTTTACATTATATGGGTGTAGGGTTCCTGTTTGCTGGTCTAAACAATGCATCAGGTACGGTCCGGGGTGTCGACAGTTTCTATCCCTGCCACTTTGGGACTTTACGAAGGCTCCTAAACAAATGGACTTTGGTGCCCATCCCTGAGCCATTCTCCACTTTGAAAAGGACAATATGGGACAGTCTCTGAGTTGAGGCTATGTGCTGTCTTCTATCAGATGTTTTAACTTCCTGCCAAACTTTCATGTCACCCCTCTTTCTCAAAAGTCAGACTTCTATGGCATTTGTGGGGTTGCCTGCTATCTCAAGTGTCCCAAGATTGTACTCCACCTTTTGCCACGTGGCACTACCACTTGACAGTGCCCATCTGACCATACTCGCACTACTGCCAACACATTTTCATCTCTCTCTTAAGGTCCTACCAGTCCCTGTCATGGTTTATCCTTTCAGTTTAGCCCTCTGAGCAAGCCATCACATCTGGAACACAAAGCTTTAAACCTCCGGAACAAAATGATTTTTAACACTGAGCCTGAAATCACAATGGGTGAGACATTTAAGCACCACTCACACTTACAACATGCGTTCAGTGTATGTCGACAGCACACTCCTTCCCACCCTTATGACTTTTTAATGACTAAGGACATGATGAACACAAGAATAAACAGATGTTGAGCGGACCAGTGCACCCTGCCATCTGTTCAAGATGAGCTTTCCTTTCTATTTCTATGCTTCCCAAAACTCACATATACACCCTTCAATTGAACACATGCTAGCACTACCGGACTCATTTTATGTTCATCACAATGAACACAGGGAATACAGGAACGGTAAAGAAATAACCCACGTAAGTATATATTAAGAGCAAAGCAACACACTGCATGAAGTATTCCACTTAAAATGAAGGGCACAGCAGCAAACCGGTAATGCAGCAAATTCTAAATGGTGTATTACAGGCACATGTACAGCTGGGATGTCAAGCCATTGCATTTCATCATCAATATTTATTTCTTTGACCCTTTGATCCGAAGCAGCATAGGACATAATCTCATTTGTCTCTGCATTTCTACACTATGACACCATGAGCTCTGGTGGGTTTAGTGGATATCTCAGGGTCACATAAGCAATCAGTGCTGAGGTTCACAAAGGCACTCCACAGCCATCAGGCCACGACCTCTTCTGCCTTCTTTACAGTACACCATGACTGACCCATCCTCTCCAACCATAAAGTCTTCTGCCTTGTTTATGTAGTCAGTCAATGTTCTCTCGTCCTTGTGTACATCCTATACTTTGGTCCTGCTAAGTCCCTTGGCCAGAAACGAGGTGCTTCGGATAAACTTCATGTCTGAAAACTCCTCTTCCTTTTAATGGCATGTGATTGGCTAGCCTCAAACAGACACTCTTGTTTATTTAAATGGCATTATTAGGGACAGTTGTCATTTGTGTCGGTGTCTCACTTTGCATCCTGATAAGCACAAGCTGTATGGTCATTTCTACTGTTACCTATATATTTATGCCATTTGTACCCAAATGTTTTTCCACACACTAGCTAGGAGTTGTCACGTCCTCATTTATACTGTTACCTATTTACACAAATTAGTAGTAGTGACATTATCTATCTTTTATATTGCTATCTATATAACACATGCTAATTAGCAGCCATCACAATGTTACTGGCACTGTTATTGATTTACATATGCTAATCAGAAGCAGATTGCCATTTGCACACTCTTTTCACACACAGATTTTAAGCTGTCATGTTATTTGATTTGCACTGTTATCTATTTACATATGCTAATTGGAAGCAACAGTATAGTTGTTAATAGCATTAGCTTTTTAAAAATGCTAATTAGGATCTGGCCACTTATTTACACTGTCATCTATTTACATATGCTAATTATGAATAGTCTCATTGTCATTTGCATATTTGACAGTTTAGGAGTAGTCAGTAAATAGTTGTTGACTATTTACATATGCTAATTAGGATCAGTCAAAATGCCATTTAGCTATTTATTTTTGCATGCTAATTTAGAGTAGTTACATTGTTTTTTGCATTGTTTATCTATTTACACCTGCTAATTAAAAGCAGTACCCTTACCATTGGCCCTTATCACCATTGTCATTATTTGTTTAAATAATCTAATTAGGAGTAAGCCCATTATCTGCCCCATTATCTGTTTACATATTCTAATTAGGCCAATAGTCATTAGGTTATTATTTATTTCATCATCATCATCATCATCAGGTGTAATATTTTATCAGAGGTATGACCATCCTAGTCCTCCATTTCACTTATTACTTATTTACATATGCAAATCATAATGCTTTATGTATATATATGTATTTATATATTTAAATACTCTAATAAATAGGCAGGTTATCTGCACTGTTATCTTTTACATATGCTAATTTGAAGCTGCCACATAGTTGTGAGTAGCATTAGCTTTTTTTTTTTTTTTTTTTTTTTTAAACATGCTAATTAGGATCCAGCCAGTTATTTACATTATCCTCTATTTACATACTGTATGCTAATTAGGATCATTCACAATGTCATTTAACTATTTATTTATAGATGCTAATTAGGAGTAGTTACATTGTCATTTGCACTGTTTATGTATTTACACCTGCTAATTAGAAGCATCAGCCTTGCCATTGGCCTCATCATCGTCATACTGTTTAAATAATCTAATTAGGAGTAAGCACATTATTTGTAGAGTTATCTGTTTACACACACACACACATACATACACACATAGATATGAGGGGCTGTTTAGGAAAAAAAAAGATTGGTTTCTAAATATATAAATTGGTTCAGAGATTATTATATGTATATATATATATATATATATATATATATATATATATATATATATATATATATATATATATATATATATATATATGGTTGCAATAGTTTACTGTCAAATAAATGCAAAGAGTACACGACACGTGTTTCGCCCTCATTCTGGGCTCATCAGGTGTACACACTCCACTGCACTCCCTCTCGGGAATCGAACCTCGGACGTCAGCATCAGAGGCGATGCCCCTAACGTTGCACCACGGCGTGTGGTTCGTTTATTTGACAGCATGTAGATCGGGGTATATATATATATATATATCAGTATTAGTTTGAATATATACATTGGTTTAGATGAATCCATTCAGATACATAGATCTAAACCAATTTATAGATTCATGAACCAATCTTTTATTTCCTGAATGGTCCCCAATAGATACATTACATATATGCAACATTGGCACCCTTATCTATTTGCATACTAATTAAGAGCATTGTTATTTTTTCCCCCCATAGCATTATTATAATTGACAGTTATTGGTTTTCATTTGCTAATTAGGAGCAGTCATGATGTCATTCGCACCCTCGTCTCTTTACACACACTAATTATCAGCAGTCGCATCTTCATTTGCTCTCGTTTCTAGTTAGACACTATATGAAAATTATACATTTAACATCCATCCATCCATTATCCAACCCGCTGAATCTGAACACAGGGTCACGGGGTCTGCTGGAGCCAATCCCAGCCAACACAGGGCACAAGGCAGGGAACCAATCCTGGGCAGGGTGCCAACCCACCGCAGGACTACATTTAACATATTCCACCTAAATAAAAGTGTCCCTGTGTCTATGCAATTGCTATGTCTCCATCACTACAATAGATGGCATATCACAAATATTTTATATTAATGCATTTTTATCATGCTGTTTAAATGACAAATGCAATGCATTTTATTACTATATGCATTACAAAATGTATTATAATTAGAACAATCTGTAAGAGAACAGGCCATTCAACCCAACAAAGCTGGCCAGTGCTATTCACCCAATTCTTCTAAAAAAACACCAAGTCAGGTTTGCAACGTATGGAGCACTGTAAATGTTAATGCTGAATATACCGAGGTGTATGTTGATTACTTAGATTTCGATGCATCTCAGACAAAAAACACTGCTGGTAATTATAATAATGATATAGCATAATTCCTACAGTCATTTGCACACACTAATTTTGCTTTTGTTATTTGTACTTGGTTTTTGACAAACAGACATGTTGTCATTTGCACCCTTATCTTGGTAAACATGCAAATTACAAACAGCCATCTGCATCTTAGACTACTGACCTACACTAACTAAAAAAAAAAAAAACTAAAAAAAACAAACCACAGCACAGCAGAAAGATTGTGTGTTTTATGTTTGTAATTTTAAGCCAAAGTAATTGACTGCATAATATTTCACCTCCTTTAATATGACACCGCTAAATCATCACAAGGGAAGCCAATTGGTTTTAGATGTAATAGAATTAGTTGAATGAAGATTACCTGTGTGAGGTTTCAGTTGTCTGCAGTCTAAATACACCTGGAATGTGGACTGGCCAACTTGTGGTAAGTCAGTATGGTGGCCTAAACGACACAATGAAGACAAAAGAACACTACAAGCAACTCCATGAAAAGGGAATTTGAAAAGAACAAGTCAGTGGACGGAGACAAGAAAATATCCACATCACCGAATATATACAGTTAAATCAACCGTTAAGAAATGGAAAGCGTATGGCAGAGCTGGAAATGTGCGAGAGCAGGCTGTCCACAAAAGCGTAGTGATTGTGCAAGAAGATAAAGAGTGAAGGAGGCCATCAAGCAAGCTCTGAGAACCCTGAAGGAGTAACAAGCTGCATTTTGGATAAGACTGTGCAGACAATTCTGCCCGGCTGCTTCACCAGGTGCAGTTTTGTAAGAGAGTGGCTATATATAAAGTCAATGTATGTATGTATGTATGTATGCGTGTGTATATATGTATGTATGTTCCAGTATCACTTCCCGAACAGCTGGACCGATTTTCATGAAACTTGGCACACATGTTTCTCATTGGTCAACTAAAAATACTGTAGGGTGAAATCCAATCTAACCCACCCCCTTCTGGGTAGGGTGGGGGGTGATTTTGCAGTCTTGTATGCGTGTTATCATCCAGTCAACATTCGGAACGACCACCAGAGGGCGAACTGGAGGTGACTGCCAGCATTCTTTATGTTTGAGCTCCACCGAGCCCGGCTGTTGCTCCTGAAATTAAATAGGAGTTGGCCGGTTCTGAGTGTCCACTGGGTGATAATATACATACAAGACTGCAAGACAAGTACATTAGTGAGTCTTCATTGTTTGTTAATTTATTTTTTAAGTTGTGTTTACAATAAAAAAAAAAAAAAACACCTTTATTTTCCTCCCGGCCAATGCTGGGTATTTCAGCTAGTATATGATACTCTCAAGTACCTGCATATATATGAAGCCAAAACACAATGAATTATTAAATACAAAGAAAAAGACTAAGTTGCATTTAATTAACCCTTGAGATACACGTAGAGAAGGTACCAATGAAAATTTCCAGGGTTAGAATGAGGTAAAGGAGTAACAAACTCCCCTCCAGAAAGCAGGGATAAACTGAGAGGAAAGCTCATAGGCAAAACACCCCTCTTAACAAGGCAGTGTCCAGGATAATGGGAGACTCTGCATGAGTCAGAAATTACTGGTGGCGTTAGTTGACTGGAGGAGGTAATAAAGTTCTGCATATTAGGAGTCAGATGATGTGATTTATTAGATGAGGTGATGTAATCAGAAAAAAGAAGTTAAAGGGGTTGAATTGTTAGGTGGATTGCTCATTCCATGGACTGTGACATTTGTGCAGAACTCTGTGCAAACAAAAAAATGTGTTGCATTTCATCTGTGACTTCCTTCTTTAAAGACAGAGGAAAGTTTTTTTCCCCCCACAACATGTGGTCTTAGGCCTTAAGATTAAAACTCCATGTTTAAAAAGACATGGAGATTATCAAAAGAACACCATCCCAACTGGGAAGCATGGTAGTGGCAGGATCATGATGTGAGGATGCTTCTCTGCAGCAGGCCCCGGAAGACTTGTGACGGAAAAATGAAAGCGACAAAAATACGAAAAAATCCCGGAGGAAAACTTGATGCAATCTGCAAGGAACCTGCAGCTCAGGAGAAGATTTGTTCTCCAGCAAGACAACAGACAACCAGCATAAAGCCAAAGCTACACGGGAATGGCTTCAAAACACTGATGTGAATATCCTGGAGTGGACAAGTCAGAGTCCAGATCTCAATCCAATTAAGAATTTGTGGCCGGATTTGAAAAATGCTGCCCACTCATAATCGTCTGACCGATCTTGATTAGTTTAGCAAAGAAGAATGGGAAGAAATGGTGGATGTGCAAAGCTGATAGAGAAAGAGAGAAAGCGGAGCGCACACACTCTCAAGGCTGTCATGGCTGCCATCTACTAAATGCTGACTGGAAGGGGGTGAATACTTACTTTACAGTATGTGATCAATTATTTTGTGTTTTATATTCATAATTAATTTAGACCACTCTGCACTCTGATATTAAAGGGTCTTTTTCTGTTGGTCAATGCAAAAAAAATTCAATCCACTGTTATTCAATGTTGCATATGAAAACTTCCAAGAGCGTGAATACCTTTTAAAGGCACTGCACACACTAAATAAGAGCATTCAGGTAAATTGCTTGCACCCTTGTCTGTTAACACACACAAATTAGGCACCAGTAGTCACCAACTGCACTCTTTTCTGTTTACACACACTACATAGGAGTTGCATTGTCATTTGCACACACTAAATTTCACATTTCCATCTGCACTGTGCACATATCATAGTTAGGAGTCATCTCATCATTCACATCATCATCATCTATGAGGCGAGACGCAAAAATTAATGGAATCAGCCAATAGCACGAGAGTAGGGTGGAGTTATCCACTGTGCTGCTAGGTTTCGTATACCTTCACTCTTGTTGGCACAGTGGCATTGTGTGAAGCTGATCAAGTATGTATTTCTGACATTTATTCTACAATCACGCATGACCAAACCATCAAAAAGCACGTCAGGTCATATCGAATATCAAAACAACGATGACTGTGTTTTTCCAAATTGATGCACTAGTTAATAAAGAGTTTTCCCCAAGAACAGACAACATTGTACTGAAATGTTGAAGCGTTTACGGAAAAGCTTCTGGAAAATAAATAAAACGACTAGAGCAGCAGTGCATGCAAAACTGCATTTTGCATCGTGACAGTGGTTGTCAATCATAAAGTTCTGACCAAAAAAATTGTTGTTTTGCATGGCCTCTATTCATCAGATCTCACTTCCTGTGACTTACAACTGAGACTGAAGGGAAGATGATTTGCTACCATGGAAGAAATCCAAAAAAGATCACGGGAGGCTCCAGACATAGCAACGAAAGATGGAGATGTTTCCAGGAATCGAAGAAGGGCTGGGAAAAGTGGACTACACCATAGGTGAAGTGTTTTGCTGGGAATGGAATTGCTGTAAGTTGTGTAATAATAATTCTGGGAATTCTTAGCCCAACCCCCCCGCCGATGTACACATGCCAATTAGAATCAGCCAGATTGCACCAGGAACAGTAATACTGTGATCTGCAGATTTACATATTCTAATTAAAAGCCATCATGTTGACATTTGCAAAGTTATTTAGTTACATCGCCATAATTGGGAGCAGTGGTATTTCTATTTGCACCCTTATTGATTTTCTTAGTCCAAATTCTTCTTTTTTTTTTTTATAATATATAAACGGTGTAATAAGAATGAGTCTGAGACATCATAAAGAGTTGGGGCAGCCATCCGTATAATATTCTCGGCTGCAAAATTGCTTTGTTTTGTAGCACGCTGTGCTTAGATCAGAGTCCAGAACAGAACTGCCTGTACTGAGGCAAGATGGCAGTTTTAAAGGCCTGGAAGGGAAATGACGTCATCGGTGCAGGAACTGTGAGTGGCGTCCTCGTGCCCGGAAGTGACGTCATCCTTGGAGCCGGTAACAGGCGGGATTTTCCGGGAAAGGTCTGGAAGGGACTGAGAGAAAAAGTCCGTACACTCCGCCGCCCCCTGGCCTGGCGTGGAATTGCTAGTGTTTAGGCCCTTTAGCTGTTTCCCATGCGCACGTGTGTGACAACGGTTATCGAATTACATTTCCTAATTGCCATTAGTACCTGTGCTTAACATATGCTGTACCTTTCAATGACCATGTAGAGAATAATAAGAAACATTCATTACAAAAACTACAGAAGGAGAAAGGCCTTTCATCCATTATGATGAAGACCATGGAGAGGCTGCTGCTTCACCACCTTAGGCCACAGGTTCAACACGCCCTTGACCCTCTGCAGTTTGCATATCAGGAGAAGGGAGCAGAGGATGCCATCATCTATATGCTACACCGATCCCTCTCTCACTTGGAGAGAGGCAGTGGTGCTGTAAGAATTATGTTTCTAGACTTCTCTAGCGCCTTCAACACAATCCAACCTCTGCTCCTTAGGGACAAGCTGACAGAGATGGGATTAGATTCATACCTAGTGGCATGGATCGTGGACTATCTTAAAGACAGACCTCAGTATGTGCGTCTTGGGAACTGCACGTCTGACATTGTGGTCAGCAACACAGGAGCGCCACAGGGGACTGTGCTTTCTCCGGTCCTGTTCAGCCTATATACATCGGACTTCCAATACAACTCTGAGTCCTGCCATGTGCAAAAGTTCGCTGATGACACTGCTATCGTGGGCTGCATCAGGAATGGGCTGGAGGAGGAGTATAGGGACCTAATCAATGACTTTGTTAAATGGTGCGACTCAAACCACCTACACCTGAACACCAGCAAAACCAAGGAGCTGGTGGTGGATTTTAGGAGGCCCAGACCCCTCATAGACCCAGTGATCATCAGAGGTGACTGTGTGCAGATGGTGCAGACCTATAAATATCTGGGAGTGCAGCTGGATGATAAATTAGACTGGACTGCCAATACTGATGCGCTGTGCAACAAAGGACAGAGCCGGTTATACTACCTTAGAAGGCTGGCGTCCTTCAACATCTGCAATAAGATGCTGCAGATGTTCTATCAGACAGTTGTGGCGAGCGCCCTCTTCTACGCAGTGGTGTGCTGGGGAGGCAGCATTAAGAGAAAAGACGCCTCATGTCTGGACAAACTGGTGAGGAAGGCAAGCTCTATTGTTGGCATGGAGCTGGACAGTTTAACATCTGTGGCAGAGCGAAGGGCGCTCAGCAGGCTCCTATCAATTATGGAGAATCCACTGCATCCACTTAATAGTATCATTTCCAGACAGAAGAGCAGCTTCAGCGACAGACTGCTGTCACTGTCCTGCTCCACTGACAGATTGAGGAGATCGTTCCTCCCCCAAACTATGCGACTCTTTAATTCCATCCGGGGGGTAAACGTTAACATTTAACATTATACATAGTTATTGTCTGTTTTTCACCTGCATTATTATCATTCTTTAATTTAATATTATTTATTGTATCAGTATGCTGCTGCTGGAAAATGTGAATTTCCCATTGGGATTAATAAAGTATCTATCTATCTATCTATCTAATTCACCTCTTTATGTTCTCAATTACCTAAGCTTGGCAGTTAGAAGCACCCATAGGTGGCGAATCAGAGGTGTAAGCAGAAAGCAAAGGAGAAACTGAGAAACTCAAGACACTGGAACGCCCAGTTAGGGTCTACATTGAAATAAGCAGACATGCTGAATTTCTTCCAGGTACACCACCCTTAGCCGCTCAACACTATTCCATCCAGCAGCCGCAAACCGTAAAAAAAAGATGAGGATGACTTATAAATCAACATACTGTATTGTAAGGCCATCCAGCACATTTAACAGAAGTGCCACAAATTAGCGTTAGCTTCCTGTGGTTTCCTCTCCTCAGCTCTGCAGAGATAATTAAAAGTATCATGGCAACGCAAAGCCATATTCCCTTAGTGCAGTCAATTTACACATCATTAATGGGAAACTGGCTAAAGAGAAAGGGCTACCAGAAGCTCTAAAGCTATAATAAAGTTGACGTGCTAATTAAGTGTCCACAGACTTAATTAAAGCCCAGGAGAACTTTGTCCATCAAAGACAGAAGAGGCCTTGTGAATGACCACTTCATACCTTCCTGCCAACGCGAGCCAAAAGCCACGGTTAAAAAAAAAAAATGGTTAAGCCTTCAGATTCCCCTACAAACGCACTCTTCATGTCAAGCCAGCTTTCTCCTGCTAATTACGTGGCATTCTGTAGCTTTATGTGCAGATAATACAAACTGTATGAAATCTGTGCTGCTACATGACCATTAATACAATCACACATCTCATAAAAATCCGTTTAGTCGGATGTGAAAAAATAAATAAATAGGCAGCACATTCTTTGTTACAATACCTGAAGTACTGTATCAAAATGTGCCTCACATCTGGTAATGAATTCCCCCGAGCTCTCCATCTGTGTAAGTGGAACATTCAGATTGAACCCATGAAATTTACTCGGCATGAAGGAAAGCTCCAGTGTTAGTAGCTATCTTCCTTAAGTGACATTTTCACTGAGGAGTTTCACTTTCTTTCCATATATCAAACTCTTAAGCTGGCTCATTAATTAAAAATTGGCAAAACAAATGCCGAATGTTAACTTTATTGGAACACAAGACATTTATGGAGTAAGATGATGAAGTCTTAACACCTAATCATGGCAGCAATTAGAAGGGCAGAGAAGTGCAATGCCAGTGCAATGATGTTACCAGAACCAATGCAGTTAATCATGCACAAGAAAATCCCTGTAAATAACTAAGTAACTTAAAAGTGGCAGAAAGTAACTGTGTATTCAGCACTACGGCCTTAGAGCTCAAAGAGACGCACTCTGAAAGCGGGCCCAGTGGCTGTCAGTGTGAAGTCTGAATGTTCAAATCCGTCTACATGTGGGTTTTTACTCATTAGAATGATACACTGAGTGAGCAAACACCTGTATACCTCGTGAAGCCACCAGGGGGCGTACAGCCACCCTAACCCGGTCACACACAGGCAGGACACAGGTTCAACACAACACCCGGGTTTATTTAGTTTTTAAAATACACAAAAGACCAACACCACAACACACCAATACACAGTCCCTTCTGGCCTCCAAGTCCTCATCAGGCTTTGTCTTCTTCCTCCCGACTCTGGCCATTCAATGGAGTGAGGTGGCTCCTCTTATTCAGGTCCCAGGAGTGTTCCAGGTGACTCATCAGTATTACCTGGAATCACTCCCAGGTGCCCTGGAGGTCCTCTATACGGCTCTGCAGTTCCTCCTGGCGGCCCCTACGGAACCCAATAGGGCTTCACCAAACTCCAGCTCCCGACATGCCCTGCAGGAATCCGTGGTGCCCTAGCCAGCCAGGAGGGCTGCCCTCTAGTGTCACAGTGGAGGTATTGCCTCACCAATGCCATCTCCCCAGGTCCTTCCACTCTGTTGGCGTCCCTACCAGGTAGTGGCCATGGCTGCCCATCACAACCTGGTTGTCTATGCAGTTTTCTAATCAGCCCATCTAGCAGCAGCAGCATAATGCATAAAACCAGGAGCTTCATTTAATGTTCACATCAAACACCAGAATGGAGAAAAAGGCGATCTCAGTGATTTCAAAATCGTGGTGTGGTTGTTGGTGCCGGACAGGCTGGTTTTGAGTGTTTCTGTAACTGCTGATCTCCTGGGATTTTCACTCGCAACAATCTGTGGAATTTTTTTTCCCACCCCATTTTCAGTAAAACATCATTCAATGAGTGGCAGATCTACAGAAGGAAACACCTTCCTGATGAGAGATGCCAGAGTAGACTGGCCAGACACTGGGTTGAACTGATAGAACAGCAATGATAACTCAGATAACCTCTCTGTACAACTGTGGTGAGCTAAAAAGCATCTCAGAATGCACAACCTTGAGGTGGATGGGCAAAAGACAATGTTGGGTTTCACTCCTGTCAGCGGAGGCTGCAGTGGGCACAGGCTGACCAACACTGGACAGCTCAAGACTGCAAAAAAAACGTAGGCTGGTCTGATGGATCTCAGTTTCTGCTTATGCACACATTGACATTTACTTATTGGCCAACGCTTTTATCCCAGATGACTTATAACATTCATCAATTGGTTACATTTCTTTAGGTTTTCCAATTGGAGCACAGAAAGGTCAAGTGACTTCCTCGTATATGAACCCACAACCTCAAGGTTTGAAGTCCAAAGCCTTAATCACTACACCACACTGCCTACTCAGATAGTATGCTCAGAATTTGGTGCCAACAGCATGAAGCCCATGCACCCAACCCACGTTGTGTGAACAGTCCAGGCTGGTGATGGTGGTATAATGGTGTGTGGAATGTTTTCTTGGCACACTTTGGGCACAGTAATACCAATCATTTATTGCTCGAATGCCATGGCCTATACGAGTATGGTTGCTCACTACATGCATCCCTTCATACAATACAATTTATTTTTGTATAGCCCAAAATCACACAAGGAGTGCTGCAATGGGCTTTAACAGGCCCTGCCTTTTGACAGCCCCCCCGGCCTTGACTCTCTAAGAAGACAAGAAACCCCCCCCAAATGGAAGAAACCTTGGGAAAGGCAGGTCAGAGAGAGACCCCTTTCCAGGTAGGTTGGGTGTGCAGTGGGTGTCAAAAAAGGGGGTAATTACAATAAACAGAACAGAACAGAAGTAATCCTCAATACAATATAATAGTGCAATAGAGAGCAGAATGCAACAATAGATATTACATAATACTTTTTGGATTGGCCCTTCATGGCCACAATATACCCAGCTTCTAATGGCTTCTGCCAGCAATGACAATGTTACATATCACAAAGCAAAAGTCATCTCATACTGGTTTCCGTTTGCTGTGTGGTTTGGGTTTGTGTGCCTATGACGTCACAAGGGCACAGTCACTTAGGTTTGGCAACGTCTCGACAAACCAGCACTGCCGTTATTATCAGATGGCCAGCATTGTATGGCTTGAAACAACATTGGCAGGGATGGCAGGTGGGCCTAGCAGCATGCACATTTTGGCAACTTAAAAGTTTAAGGGACAGAAACCTCCAGGGGGAGTGCTTAAAGAAAAAAATGGATGAGTGGCGTGACACAAGCTGAACTCTGGGAGAAGCTGTGGTGGGTGGACCCTTACGAAGGGGCCCTTCTTTAAGTGGCATAAGGAGTACAAGAATTTCAGCTTAGGCCAGGAAATCAGAGAAGTCTGTTGGGGTGTTGTTGGGTGCACTCCAGGAGCAAAAACCAAAGCGTAGTGCAGACATTCATCACATGCTCCAGGTCCAGAAATGCTAGGTGGGCAAGACATCTGTAATGTGCTTCAGGGCCAGAAATACCAGAGCTTCCTAGAGTAGAACATTCCTTTTTATTATGGAAGATAGTAACCTACTGTAAACAGTATGAAAGTTCTTGGTTTGCTCCAATCAGCTTCTAATAAAAATATAATGCTGTACTCGCCATGTTTTACCTCATTTCAGTGGTCCATTAGTTTTAATGTTGAACACAGAAGAATGTATTGCCATCACAGAAAGGTCCAGCTTACTCTTTATGAACCACCTTTATTTTTGAACTGTAGACCCACGTGTGTCATTTGTAAATAATAATATTATTTGCCTCACATTATATATATATATATAGGCAGCACGGTGGCGCAGTGGGTAGCGCTGCTGCCTCGCAGTTGGGACACCTGGGTTCGATTCCCGGGTCCTCCCTGCGTGGAGTTTGCATGTTCTCCCCGTGTCTGCGTGGGTTTCCTCCGGGCGCTCCGGTTTCCTCCCACATTCCAAAGACATGCAGGTTAGGTGGATTAGCAATTCTAAATTGGCCCTAGTGTGTGCTTGGTGTGTGGGTGTGTTTGTGTGTCCCCTGCGGTGGGTTGGCACCCTGCCCGGGATTGGTTCCTGCCTTGTGCCCTGTGTTGGCTGGGATTGGCTCCAGCAGACCCCCGTGACCCTGTGTTCGGATTCAGCGGGTTGGAAAATGGATGGATGGATTATATAATATATATATATATATATATATATATATATATATATATATATATATAAAATGTCTACGTTTGGAAGAGTCTGTGTCTGTCTGGCCCGGAAGTGAGGGGTGGAGTTGGGGTAAGGGCTCTACCTCCGAGGATACGCAAGCGAGGCCAGCATGTCGGCAAAGTGAAACCTCACTTAGCGTCAAAACAGTATCCCTTTTACTTTTCCTCCTGCCGCTAATACACAAGCGAGGCGAGCACACCGGCAAAAGGAAACCTCTGAAGAAAAACAGTCGCTTAGCCGCTAACACACACGCGATGTGAGCACGTCAGCAAGACAAAACCTCCTAGGAGAGAGGTGCCCAGAGTAGTTCCATTCAATTACCTGACATCTCTGCATTTCAATTTTTTTTTTCCCCAATAGTTTCTAGGACCCCGGGCTTTTTACAGCACGGGCTTACACAGCTAATATAATATATGATGCATGCTATATGGCGGGTAAATCGAATCATTCTCGACACCAGGGTGTCTCCTTACAGATGTACAGCCTATTGCAGTATATGAGCCGACGAACACACACTGCATCAGGCAGTCTCACATTCGAGTCCATGTTAGCAATGTACAATGGAAACTGGCGGCGGAATGATGGTAACATCATTCATTTGCCATTGTCATCATTTAGGTCTGGAACGCACTGCACTGGGGTCCCAATCCAGGTGTTTGTGTGCGTGCAAGTGCGGCAACATGCTATCAGTGCATGTACACTTTCTAATAGATGATCGACATAATGGGTGCACCAAGTATTTCCTCGCTACAACACCTCTACATACAAATACCACCATATATGGGCTACATTGCTCATGAAAACCCTGGGCGGAAAACATAACCTTGTTTTTATTCTTCTTCAGGGTCACAATTAA
Organism: Erpetoichthys calabaricus; assembly: GCF_900747795.2. NCBI lineage: Eukaryota > Metazoa > Chordata > Cladistia > Polypteriformes > Polypteridae > Erpetoichthys > Erpetoichthys calabaricus. The sequence continues at coordinate 25,101,430 of NC_041401.2, forward strand.
TGAACAGCCTAACGTCAACGATGCAATTCTCTCTTTTACAGAGTATTGACAGAGAATTTGGTATACCCTCAAAATGGTTGCCATTAAAAAGATTTTTTACATAATGATCTCACAATTACTTTTGGTGTATTGTGGTCGATGGTAACTCACACACTTTTATCTCCATTTGCAAGAGCATCAGCGGGCATGTTCCACTTTAACTTAGTGGAAATTAACAAAAAAGGGGGAAAACACAAATCGAAATCATAATACCAGCCAGGTTGGAGTGACCACAAGGTACAGAATAAAAACAAATCTCAAAACTTGAGTCTCATAGTAGAAGGGTTCATAATGATAACTCTTCCTTGTTTTCTTTGCCCTGACTCAATCTAGTGTAGGGGTTCTTAACATGAGGTCCGCTGACCCCTTGGGGATCAATGGATGGGTTTCAGGGGGTCTGTGAGGGTCAGATAAAAATGAACATTTATATTCACTGTTTAGCCCGGTACTGTTGATTTTTCTCGTGTGAACTTTCTCATGTGATTTTTCTCATGCGTTACGTCTGTCACCGGTATTTTGGGTACTCTTTCAAAGGTTACTTTGGCTCAGGTGACCTTAAAGTTGAAACATGGATTTGTAATCCTTTCCTAGTCGACATGGACTGTGTATCAGTGATGAAGACCTTGCCAGATATAACCTCATTGACCTGAGGACAAAGGAAATGTTACAAGATGAATTCAACTCGAAGAGACTTGGAGAATTGTGGTGTGCATTGACACAGGCCTACCCTCATCTGGTAAGTGAGGCCGAGTTCTCCGATCCCCCTTGCTACTACATACCTTTTGTGAATCAGGGTTTTCAGCACTTGTTTCTATCAAAATGAAAAGTCGAAATAGATTGGATGTCAAAGATGATATGCGTGTCACCTTGTCGAAGACCACTCCACAGTAGTTTATTCTTATTATTGTGACTATTTCTGGGGAAGAGGGTCCATCGCTTTCATCAGATTCTTAAAGGGGTTCATGACTCAAAAAAGGTTAAGAATTACTGCTCTATTGAATATTACATTGAAAAAGAAGCCAAAACTCAGTTATCAAGTAGCGTGCAATGCCATCTTCTAAAGAGACTTAATACACTAAGTGACTGGCAAAGGACGGAGCTCCAGTGACTGACCCCAATTCCCACGGCAAAGAGATGATTTACTTTTGTTGTTTATTTCCCCAAGGGGGCTGTGTATTGAAGCCAAGAGGCATATTTTTGTGGGACTTTTCTTCATTAAACAGGACCACCCGGTTGGTGTCCCAACTATTCATCCACATTGCAACCAATCATTCCAACACCCAAGCCACATGCTAAAACAATTTATCACAATGCAAACCCTGATCTTAAAGTCTCTATAGAGAAAACCCTGAACAGGGTGTCTGCCCTGAAGATAACCCTAATTGGATTTTACTTGTCCTTCAACATGGAAGGTGCCCTATCTCCCATAAGACAGCTACCTACTTTATATCATCATTCTAAGTTATGCAAATTAAAAAACCATAAGATAATTTTGATTTGTAGCAAATGCAGTTCAATTTATTTATAATGCTCACGATTTTTACTCAACTGAGCGACCATCCATATGCCGCTCTTGAGATCTTTGCCCTGAGCTGCTAATGCTGAACACTAATTGGTCTCTGAGCTGCTATTCCAACATGTTTCTAAACTCACAGCTGGCAGCTAACCCTTTTAGTGCAGCTCAATACTTCATTAAACTTTCCTCCATTTATCTGTTTGCAGGCCACTTCTTTAACTCTGGATGCGATTCTTAGGTGTAGAAAGTCCTGTAATATTCTTAACTGGTCCGATAATGGAGTTTCTAGGGATGTTTTTTTGGCCATGAACACTTAGTGCTTCAATAATAAAAACATTTTTGCAACTACACAAAGGGATGCCATAGAGGAACTATTTTTGATTCCCAAAAGACCCATCCAAATGAACCTTGTTATGGTGTGTGAAATCTACAAATTATTCTCTATATTTTAATTATTATATTTTGCTCAATCCCAACAAGATGAATTCAGATGTAGGAGGCATTATAATAAAAAGGCATATTCTCTTCCCTTACACCTCACTTTTATAACAGTTGTTCACAGCATAGTGCTAAATTGGTATTACAGCCTGGGAAAGGAAGATTGACCCATGCCTCAGGCTATTAATTACTTTTTGGATGGACATCTGGGACAACAATTTGGTTTACAGCCTGGGAAAGGAGGACAAGGCAATATGAAAAAACTTTATTATCTGGGAAAAGATAGATTAAAGAGTTTGAGCAAAATTCATCCATCATATTGACAGCCAGCCAATCAGGTGCATGGAACATTCATGTGTTGTGAAACCATGGCATGAAACTTTATAATAAATATGCCTCATTTGAAAGCAACAAAGAAGAGAAACAGCGACAATGGAAGAGCGACATCAGAGAAGACAAGACAGACACGTATGACCAGTTTTCATCCGATCGTCAGTTAACAGCATTTTCATGAACGTCGATTGCTAAATCAAACGCTGCCCTGGGACATTCATCCTTGTCATCTCTACTTTTTTTCATAAGCTTTTTCTAAAGACTATATATATTCAGACTTTCCTATCAGTACCTATTTTCTATTATTCTTTGTTCCAGTGGTATTATTATTATTATTCTTGTAATACCATGCTGCTTTTAACTTTCTATGCTTTGTCTTAATATCTATAGAGTGATTGAAATAATAAGTTAGATTTCTTTGAGCAACTGGTGCAGCTGGAGATTTGCCATTACCTCTGTGTTGCGAGGTTTATTAGGCTGAGAGTGAGAGCTCCACTCAATAGTAGGGAACAGTACGTAAAGAAAGTATTCTTGGCTGATGAATGGCCTATAGTCAAGAGTGCCGAGTCTTTGTATGTTTAAATGTATTCTTGTAGACCAAAAGTAATATTTAGGTATGAGATCTCATTAAAACATCGTATGTTGTTCATGCCGATAAGTAAGTAAGTCTCTTGAAGTGCTGAGTGACAGGCTGTATTATACCTAAAGTATTTGTGTGGTTTAAAGTGCTAAAGGTTATATCAGTGTGTGTGTGTCATTCATGGGGCACTGTTGTGGTTAGGGTCTGTGTGTATGCTTATAGCTATGTTTGTGTGTGTTCATCTTAAAGTGCAACAGTAGACCAACCCAATAACAAACTTGATGAATATGCTTACCCTTGAGGGAAAAACAGGTAAAGGGTAGGTAGAGGGAAATACTACGATAATACATTTTATTGTTTTGTCTTGGTAGAGTATTATATTACTGTACCTTCCCCTATTGTATTATTAATATGTAGCCTCTGTCAGAACGCCTCAAATCTCACAGGCTTACCACTGTTTATAAGGTATTATTATTATATAACTTCTCCCCACCTTCCCTTCTACATCTATAACCTAAGGCAATTAGGTGTAGTAAAAGACAAGCAGGAGTTAAGTTACAATTTAAACAATGTATTATTGATAATATTCATAAATAATAAAAATATGCAAAGTACATTTGAATATTGGCAACCATACAACCTGATTAAATGGTGATGTGTAGTTTCAAGCAGCACACAGACTTGTTAGTTACTTAAAAATATCTCTAGTTAAGGCATCATTGGCGATCAACTTTCTTTAGAACAGGCCGCATGCCTGTCTCAATATGGCTGCCAAGCTCTGCTCATCATTGTGTTGTCCCTTTCAGTTCATGCATCAGTTTGGTAAGAGACAAACATGAATGCTTCTCACCAATATTACATTGCTTTGCCTAAGTTACAAATAAAGACATGCAAAATATTTATCAAGTTGTATGAAAAATTTCACATCACAACATAACCTTTATTCATTTAGATCTTCATACAGTAAATGAACATAAAAAGATGGTAACAGATTTGTGAAACATTAATGGTTTTTTTTTAAGGACTCTTGCTGCACACAATAACACAAGCATTACTACATTTTCAGTATTATGCACCATAACGCGGAGTACAGGCAAGACTGAAAATAAAAATATGTTCAAATGACAACTCATGTTCAAATGGCATAGCATTTTCAAAGAGTGATGTTTTCATGTATGTGTGTGTGCATGTGCAAGAGAGGCAGAGACAGATTTGATCTCATTCAAGTGGTCACTAGAATATAAAATAAACACTTTCGAAAGGTATAATGAAACAAGTGTGCTTTTGTTCAAGAATAAAACTGAATAACAAAAAATTAACAACAAGATACCAAGAAGACATGATTCACCAGCATTTGTGTATCTGCTTCTATCCCTTCAGCGATATCTTTCACAGGTAGCAAAACTTTACACCAGCTGTTACAGACTGAAATCAAAGGCTTCTTCTTTCTGGGCACATACACCGTCAGCACGGCACTGGCAGATCTAAACACTAGTGTGGTGAATTGCTCACATACTGAAGTGACTTTAGCTGCAGGTGGAAGTCCCGTTTTACTTTATGGTGCCAAGCAGAGCTGTTTTGCGGTGCAGCAGTCTATTAGCCAGCGAAAGTGCTGTGAAGAAGCTGCCTGTTGTTACGGTTCTGCATTGTCCAGAAACGGCTCCATAAGCTTCATGACCACAGATTCGGAAAGTCTTTACCCTGAGTTGCAACTCAAAACACAGTTCTCAACAAAACGTTTCCTGATGTCCGAGATCGCTGCAAATCTGTCATTTTTCACACATTCTGCACGGGTGTCTTTGTTGTCAAAGCGCAAATGCCGCATGGTAGTCTGATAGCAGTCACAGGACATCGTATCTTTGATTGCCGGTATAGCAAATAGTTCTGAGCAGGTGTCAGCCGCAGCGCCAACTGTAGTCATCTCTGCTCTTGTGAAAGGAATGGAAATAAACAGCATCAACTCAGAGACAGAGAGGCAAGTTCGTTATACCACATGAATGTCGCTGACAGAATAAAACTGAATGATAAAAAATAAAAAAAGCGCGCGCTAACTTTTACAAGTTGCAAAAATTGACACTGGGTGTTACAGACTCAAATCAAATGTATGTTTTTATTATATTATAGTAATAATAATAGGAGCTCACTACTTAAACAATGAAGCACCCTGAACACAACATGAAAACTGAATGTTTTTTTTCCTTTGGTTATATTTTTGAATAAAAGCGCACGTTTATTTGGATATTTGGACTAAAAAGTCTTCACACGTTATACACTTAACGTCATTATGAGTATAACATGGACAAAGTTTCTATTTTAGCTATGTGTTCAGCAGTTCCTGTTATCCTACACTTACACAGATCATTGTACACACGGAAAACACATGAAATGTATGTATTACAAAAAAACAATATACTGTATTATTTACCCTATACAACTCCAGGCACCTCAATGCCAGATAAACAGACCTGAGCTCTGAGAATTTTTGCAATGGGGGGGGGGCATGTGGGGGGATTTTGGTGATGGGATAGCAGGCTGCTTGTGCTGATCGACACATTTGCAAAACAAGAGACACCGATGGAGAGGTGCAAATGAATTTAAGGTGGTCCGGGATTACAAGTTTTTTCGTAGGCTTCAGGGATTCTAGTGTTAAAGAGCACTCCCAAAATTGTTGATGTAAAACCTATTTCTTTTATATTATGTTCATTATCCCAAATAATTCCAGCCCAGGACCTTATTAAACCTTCCATTTGGCAGTAACAATAGGTAGGGTGTGCAAAGGTCACGGACTTAATCAATGAGAGCTTATGACCCACAGTTACAGAGAGTTCCTCATTCATGGGGAATAATTGCCAGCCCCAATGCCCATCACGAATGGGGTTTAAACAGGCTACCCACACCTCTCAGCGCCAGGTAGACACTTGATCCATTCAGTGTGGCACACGTGCAGATCCACACATACAGTAGAAGGGCACGTGTATCTGTTGCAAGATTTGCCTCTCTGTGCATGGCTATGAATAGAAATGAGTAGATCGCAGGTTTGGCAAAATGGGCAACACTTTAATAAAAATGGATAAGCGAATACTGTATCTTACGCATAACATCAGAGTAATGGACCATTTGCATTTGAGAGATGTAAATGTCCAGCATTTATTTGCCATTTTTCAATCTATTTTTTTTTTCCAAAGCAGTATTTTGAAGAAAAAATAATATTTGACACCATTTCCTATCACCATTTTGTGGGCTGGGATGTGTTCTAGGATATCCAGAATGTCTTCTATGACTTCACTGCATTTAGTTCTGGCAATCAAGATGCTGGAGAGGAGTCAGTCCTGACCGCAGTCATTGCATTCTAGAGGACTGTTTGGGGCTCTCTATGAAGAACTCTGGCAGCATCCCAAAAAATTCCAGGATTAGCCACGAATGTTGATAAGCATGCAAGTTCAAAGAATATGTGGTAGTGTCATCTTTGTTATATTGTAGCTGAAGGCTGATTACCCTGAAGACAGGCAGGGCTCAATGTATTATCGATACTGACGTGTAACACATTAACACTAAGCTGCATTCCATAAAACCAGAGAATAATTCCGATACACTTTAGAAGCTGAGGAATGTTCAAGATGACAGGCAGAGACTCTCAGAGCATTGGAAAAATAGAAGCATTCACAAAAGATAGCAGTATTCAGCGGATTGCAGAGAGAGGCCATGTACAATGGATGAAGATGATCAGGGATGATGGACAAGTAATGTAAAATAAGGAACAGTGCAAGAATAGCCATGGCTGGCTACCAGTTGGTGTTTTCTACTTTATGAAGTGTTTTTTGTGTAGCTGCTTTTCACAGTATAATTGTGTTGTTAGTCAAGTTCTATGTTTAGAAGCCTGCCATCTTTTGGTCCTTTGTAGTTCTGCAGATGAATATGTTAACTTGTCACCTTAGGAGGTTGCAATCAGTAGAAACTGATAGGAAGCAGAGTGGTTGTGTTCGTACACTTAATCCTCATCTGTCTGTTTCTGTTCAAGCTGCTCAATGCATCACAAGTATGTTTAATATTCTAAATCCGTGTGATTATTATAGGGTGTAACATTTCTTGTATTAGAGTGGCTTAAGTTTTATATTCAGAGTTGTAATTTCCTAATGATTCTGACATGTGTTGTATGCTCTCTTACAGTGAGGCAAGTCCAACGTTGATCTGTTTGATTTGTATTCTTTGTTCAGTTTTACCTTTTCTCAATTGCTAAATTAAACAAGTGAGCCAAACGTCTCCAGTGTGATAAAAGGAGAATGCATTCAAGCTACCCTGTCAGATTATACTTAGGGTGTAAAAGGAGAACAGAACCTTGATTTTTATTGTTAAATAAACTAGGGGGCTTTGCCCCCTGCTCACTTGCTCACCAACCCCACTGGCCAGTGCTATGCGCTAGCCTCTGTGCGGATCTGCCACTCACATACGGGGATGCGGATGTACAATTTAAATGAATTTTTATTTTCATGGGAATTGTTACATATGCAACAATGCAACATATACCTGCCTGTGATTGCTTTTCGTTTCTTTCACTCTATTAAATAAAATGACTTTTTCGAATGTTTGGATCTGAGATTTGTTAATTGTCTTTGCAATAGCTATTCTAACCGGAAACTTTTAATGTTTTAATACAAATGGCATATCAAGATCTCCTTTGTTGTCTAATGTTATCTGCAGAAGATTGTACTACATTACCTTTCTTGGTTAAATCATTCTTTCTGCAGTAATTAGTGCATTGTAAGATTGGATGTTGTTGATGGTTGTAGATATTCTTTGGGATATTGTAAGTTGTTGTTTTCATCTTCCACACCACCAACTGTTTCAGCATAGTCTATTGTATACGCATTTAACCAATTTGCTGTGTAACCGTACAAGATTTTTGGACGCATTTAACCAATTTGGTGCGTAACCAATCAACAGTTTTGGCATTAATTCATTTGACTTCCTCGTTTCTCAGTGCACATGTACTCACTTTTTATGTTGATAACCCTTTGTGATGAAATTCTTCAATAAGAGTTGGACATAATACGCCTTCTTTTATTGAGAACTTAAAGTGAGGAAAACGTTAAAATATGTAAGAGCTGAGAACGCAGGAAGTGTGTCTGACAAAAGTATTCACACGAATGAGAGGTGAGAGGACCGTGGGCGATGTTGAAAATGTTTGAGAGGAGAGCGGGACTTGAAAAAACCTCAAGGCAAAAGTCTCATCTTGCGGGACTTGAAAAAAATCTCTCTTCCAAAAAGTCTCATCTCGTCAAAGGGTTTTTTTATATAATAAAGAGATGTGTTCTTGGATTTAACGGTTATTTGGTGTGTACCTCAGTCTTCCCATCTCAATGATCATTATAGTATTATCGTCAGTTTAGATTTTTTTTAATATTAAATCATATGAGGCTGATGTCACACTTTGTGCTTAGGGCTGTACAGAATCATGTAAAGATACATTATCTTTAATTTATGTTAATATTTTAACCACATTAAAAGATACCTCTCTCTCTGAATCTTCAGATCCACCATGTCCATATTTTCAAACCAACATGTATCGAGGGAGTATTCTGTATATTCTGATGTGTTTGGACTTTTTTTTTTTTTTTAAAAGAAGCTTACCAGGATCTTGCAGCATTTTCTTGTAAAAATGCTTCAAACACACCCCTGCTTTTTAATAGTGTTACCATTCATTTCAATGGAGCAAAGTGTTTGGCTGAAACCTCTGGAAAACTGAAGCAGCCAGGAATTTTCTAACATTCTAGATGCGAGTAGTGACAATGAAAATAATGACAAATAACTGCAGATTAGGAGCGTTCTGGTCTAGTACTAACGAGCTAGAAAATACATTTAGGTGTGAATGGGTCCTCACATTTAGGTGCGAGTAATGAAACCCATGAAGATACAAAGACTAGCACTCATCATAGACAGCAGGAAATAAGGATTTGCTTTTCCTTTGAAATGTTCTACAGTGGATGCCAATGACACTTTGACATTGTTGTCCCTACTTGCCTCGTGACAAAAATACCTAAAAAATCCACTATGATAGTGTTCAGGAATGTAACTTTATTAGTGTAATGACTTTACTTACAAGCCATTTACTTACAAACCAAAACACACATTAAGATCTCAAGATGCCAGTCTGCTTATGATCCCAAGGATTAATAAAATAACAATGGGAGGTCGAGCTTTTAGCTACAGGGCCCCTAAACTGTGGAATGGTTTAAGAGATGCCCCTTCGGTCTCAGCTTTTAAATCCCGGCTAAAGACTCACTACTTCAGTTTAGAACACCCGGACTAGAGCTGCTGATTGACTGCATCTCTGTTGTTAGTCATTAGCACTAAAACATAACTAATATGATAGTTAGAATTTGTTACTAATCCTCACCTATTCTGTTTCTCTTCTTGGTACTCAAATGTGGCACTTGGTGCCACTGCTCATCTGCCAAGTTGTTTCGCCTGCCTAAGGTAAAGTCATCCCTGATGGAACATCGCAGGAATCATCAAGTAGAGGGGTCCTTTCATCGGATTGGCTGGCTCAGCACTGATGCAGCTGTGGAATGGCCAATTGGGGGAGGCAGCTTGATGTCCGAGGTCTCCAGGTCTCTGAACAAATCCAAATCATATTATGGGATATCATCCACTGTTAAATTCTGCTCTGTACTTGTAATATTTTAATTTTACCATTGTATTGAGGATTACTTGTGTTCTGTTCTGTGTATTATATTGTAATTACCCCCTATTTTTGACACCCACTGCATGCCCAACCTACCTGGCCAGTGGTCTCTCTTTGAACTGCCTTTCCCAAGGTTTCTTCCATTTTTTTTTTTTAGTTTTTCCTTGTCTTCTTAGAGAGTCAAGGCTGGGGGGCTATCAAAAGGCAGGGCCTGTTAAAGTCCATTGCAGCACTCCTTCTGTAATTTTGGGCTATACAAAAATACATTGTATTGTATCGTATTGTACTTTAAGGTCATTTTGTCTTACATTTGGTACATTTCTGTGCTCAGACTTAAGCTTGACCTTCAACAACTGTTCTACTCTCTCTTTTCATTTTCCACTTGAAAAAAACACAGTAAATCAAAATTTTAACAACAATTTGGATTTGTCTTCTTTCCAGATGTTTGCTAGAAACACATTCATTTTGGGTTTGTGTCACTTTCAAGCTATTTTCATTAATATCTTTTTGTTATATTTTGTTTATCATGTCTTCCATCATCATTTTGTGGATTTCTCACACAGATGTTGACATGTTGTTTTTGGCCACGCTGGCTGTTAAACGCGTGACACAAAGGTCATGTAACCTTCTGTACTGCCTCAGCAGGAAAAGGCAGGAAGACACTTTAAGATGCCAGGAAAGTGCCAGCAGTCCAGCTCGGTCATAACATGAGCAAGCCCATCTGCTTTTTAAAGCCCACACTACAAAAACTGGCAAAAAAAAGATCAGGAGATGGATGAACGTTAAGTGAAAGAAAGTCAAAGCCAGGAGGATCAAGAATCAGAGACCAAATCCAGAATATTGAGAGATGTGGTAGTGAGAAGTGTGATGGATACATTTCGTTCAGTCCAAGCAAGCATTTTTTAAATTCAGTAGGTTTATGATGTGCTCTGTGATTAACTTGTTTAAATGTACAATAGAAATGGAATCATTTTGGTTCAACAATATTGATCCTTATGCTATTGATCAGTTGTTTGTTTCTCTATTGGTATGGCCTGAGTAGGATCATCTGCTCGATCGATTATTCATGCTTGGCAACAAGGAGTAACACAAGTTCTTGACAAAGTGACTCATTCCTGACAAAGCTTCTGTGGAACGAGCCACGAGCTAGAGTTTCTATTATTCTTCCTTTTCCATGTTTGTAAATATCTAATGCTTTAAATAAACATAGAAATGTATATTTTACATATTGTACATATTTCAGAAAAAATTTTGAAAGTTTCAACATATCTTTTCAAATGTTGCATTAATAGTGTAATAACATGAAAACGGCTAAAAGTGCTCTTTAATGTGAAACACACACAATACCCGTGTGGTTATGTTTGTTCATTAGCACTTTTTATGTTGTTTATTAAATGTCATGTTAATTCTTGGGTATTCGTTATTTAGTTTTCTAAGTATAAATTGTATAAAAGTAAATAAAAATGTAAATACTATGTTTGTTACTTTAATTGTATCAGATTAAAGCGATAGATGCTGGAACAATTCATGTGGTGAAATGATGCAGTAGTGTAGTGCGATTAGCAATAATTTATCGCAGATGAGTTACCTGTAAATGAACCTGTAAGTATTTTAACTTGTGGACATGAGATTTATCATGTAAAAGTATAGAATTAATTAATTAATAATGGAATGCGGAAAAAACAAAGTGTAAATTTGATACTGTTCAGAGAATTGAATGATTTATTGACATTATTATTATTTTTTTTTTTAATATTGAATATGGGTGAATATATTTTTATTTGATTCCTGATAAAGCTTCTGTTTAAAGAGCCACGAGTCAGGGTTCCAGTTATTCTTCCTTTTCCAGACTTGGAAGGGTGTAACTATAGCATGCAAGTGCAACCCCAGTTCCGAAATAAATAAATAAATAAATGAAATAATTCATGTGGAATTATTAAAGTACACTTTAGTGATATTACAGGAAATCACTTAAATGGAAGATTTTACAATACAACTGTACTGTAGAAAAATCTAAAATAACATACAATTCACTACATTGACATACAGTATATAACATACACAAATACATGTAGCTTAAAATGTACAGGATATTTAATCAAGTGAACAGTTTTAGCATTCAATTTGAAACTAAACACATTGGGTGAAATGAAGTAAACAAGCCGTATAGACAGATTGGCACAGAGGTGGTTTGACGTCTCGGTTCGCAGATCTATTTACGGGCATCTTTCTCTGCATTTTTTTTTTAATCATTAGGCAGTAGTTCAAATAAGCTATGTTCAATTAAATTTCTGTGAGCATGTGAGTGACTGTGTGTGTGTATCTCAGAAACTATTAATGCACAATTTTAGTAGGCCTGGTTCCATGGAGGTGGCAGAGTTAAAGATGCTAAGATTTGCATTGGGTGTGACGAGGAAGGACAGGATTAGAAATGAGGACATTAGAGGGTCAGCTCAGGTGGGACGGTTTGGAGACAAAGTCAGAGAGGTGAGATTGTGTTGGTTTAGATGTGCAGAGGAGAGATGCTGGGTAAATTGGGAGAAGGATGCTAAGGATAGAGCTGCCAGGGAAGAGGAAAAGAGGAAGGCCTAAGAGAAGGTTTATGGATGTGGTGGGAGAGGACATGCAGGTGATGGGTGTGACAGAGCAAGATGTAAAGGACAGAAAGATATGGAAACAGATGATCTGCTGCAATGTTAAATGCAATGCTAAAATGTTCTGTCTTTGCTGAGATGTACTCATACAGGAACTCTATACAATGCAAAAAATACAAAATTGTCATTTTAAGACATGCAAAGTCACTTTCAATATTCCCAAGATATTTGGTTTCCAATTCATGCCTGTGTTTATGACAATTGTATTTGGTTCACATTAAGACAAAATCTATTTTATTTCTGCCACTTGTAAGCCAACATATATAGTCTAACCTACTCAATTCAGATTCAATCCAACATACAGTGGATTCAGAAAGTATTCAAACCTCTTCACTTTCTGTCCACTTTGATGTGCTGTAGTGTGAATTTTAATGGAGAAATGAAATATTTTTGCCTGCCAATTTACACTCAATAATCCATAATGACAAAGTGAAACATGCTTTCAAAAAGGTTTGTAAATTTATTAAAACTCAAAAATTGAAATCTCTCATTCATACAAGTATTTGGACCTTTAATTAAGGACTTTCTAGAAGCTCCTTCAGTGGCAATTACAGCTTTGGGTATGTCTTTACAAGCTTTGCACACGTGGACTTAAGCAGTTGATCCCATTATTTCCAGCAGAGCCTCTCAACCTCTATTAGATTGAATGGGTCCACAGCTCACATCTTCATTGGAAGGGGTTTATTTAACCATATTTTAGTAAAAACACATTTGGGACAGTGTCAGCACAGGATTGGATCACTTGACGTGGATTATGCCACAAAATATTTTAATGGACTTTGTGATATTGTTTCCTGTAGTCCAGTGATGATCACTATAGACCCCAAGTATTTCAGATTTTTCTTAATCTCTATTCTTCATGGAAAAATGAGATTCATTTTTCACTACAAACTAAATGGGGTGGAGTGGTGGCTCTGAGGCTAGGGATCTGCACTGGTAATCGGAAGGTTGCCGGTTCGAATCCCATAAACGCCGAAAGTGACTACTTCTTTGGGCCCTTAACCTGCAATTGCTCCATCCTGGGTATGACATTAACCTGAGTCCAGCCTTGCATGTAGGCCCTCTAACCTGCAGGGAAAAACCTTGGGGTTGGTGGCAGAATTAGCACTCCAGCCACCATAAAAACCTCACACTGTTCCAGTCCATCTGAACTAGTGTGGTGCTGAAGTGTCACCCATTGCATGGCTGCACTCGGGTCCTAATCTGGGATCCTGAGTTGGTTTGGCATGTGGAGGATGTGGCAATGTGCTATATCAGCATGTGCTCTTAACCTCTCAAACTAAATATTATTGGTTGGAGTATTCCTTTAAACATTTGGTTATTTAATTTAATTTGGTTATTTAATTTTCCAGCCTTTGTAGGCCAAATACCTGCCTTTTGAGTTGGGGGCCTGGCTGCCAGTGGTGAGGCCTTCTCTCAAGGTGAAGTGCTGGTCTGGCTTGTGGCACTTTGAAGCCCACATTCTTTGTTGTAAAATTTGATACTCTACCTGTTCTGCCTCCATAGGGATGTAGGAATGAGAAGAACAAAGCAAGGCAAAAGAAAAATCCATAGGCAAAAATGAAATTACACAATCCTCACGTTTAAAATGGTAAACCGCAATCAAAGACCTTAAATGTATGAAAGATTTTAATTACCAAAAAGAATTTTGAAGAGCAAGAAAATAACTACATTGTTGTCCAATACTCAGACAATTCAAAAACCACAAGAACCAGTCTTTTAATGGTCGCACCGATGACGTCACGTATCTCACACTCCCAGGGGTTTGTGGGTAATTGTGGGTAAAAAGTAGCAGCGCTTGTGAGGAAAACAAAAACATGCTGTGGGATTATGGTTAAAAGTTCCCAACTTTTCCCAGATGCATGTTAGGAAAAAAAGTCGAAGTCAGAATGAAATACCTTGAGCAAGAAAACCCCAGAATAGACATACGGTATTTGTCCTGGATTTCTCACAAAACATGAAACAGAAACTCAGATCATAACACTACCACTTTTGGCTTTGTTTATTGCTTCTTCTGAGTGAAGTCTTTATGAGGCGAGAGACAAAAATAACTGACTGGGCTTGGGCCTTTCCTGGAAAACCGTCTGGAGGTCAGCCGGACGTTTTTCATAGAACTATATCCCCTTCTACACGACCCCTCAAACCACCGACCGGCTAGGTATATCCTATGAAGTATTTGTACAACAATTGATTTTATGAAATTATCGTGGCAACTCGTGTAGCAAACGGTGAATCAACATCAATTTTCTTGCGAATTTTCTCTTTTTCCGTAAAGCAGTTTATGACTTACAAAAACATTCCTGTCCTCGATCTTCCCCCTTATTCGCCCGATTTAGCTCCCTGTGATGATTTTTACTTGTTCTCAAAAAAATCTAAAGTGACCTGAAGGGAAGACATCTTTCTTCAATGGACGAAGTGAAGACAAAAATGGCAAGCCTGTTGAAAAGCCTCAAGCAAGAAAACTTCCAGCACTGTTTCTATCAATGGAAGGTACGTATGGAGTGGTGTAGAGATCAGGAGGGGGAGTATATAAAAGGGGGCAATGTTTAGAATGCTGTAATTCATCAATAAATAATTAATTTTTTACCAATCCGGTTATTTTTGTGTCTCACCTTTTATGTTCTCTCCATGATCACATGAGATCTACTAACAGCATATTGACTAATGACTTGAAATGTTCTTGGCGTGAGTGTATCTTCATGTGTGTCTCCGGGTTGGACTGGTGCATCCTGTCTCACACCCATTGATGCCCCTGAAAGCCCTGTTATCCTGTGGCACAAACACGTAGATGTAATGAAATGGATGGCCGACTTGTACAAAGCTTTTTAAATCAAATGCCTCCAGCGGCTTTTTACCGGAGATTTTCTACTGCTTCTTTGTTGAAGCTCCCTGAGATTTGACCTAGCAGGTGAAATTAATGCAGTAGAAAATTTCATTCTCTAAATATCTGTGGTTAGAAAGAAAAAAAGTAATTCTAGTATTTTAGAGACTTTTCATGCTGTTTGCTTATTGTTGTGAGTTTCACAAAGTCATCTTGTCACCATCATGAAAGGTAAAATGAACAATCTAGCGAGGCGCATTCAAGCACAGACAATTGCAGATTGTCTTTTGAAAAACAGCACCTCTCATTGACTTCATCTGACGCCAGTAAAAATGGATTAGGAATGCGCAGTGCAGCTGGATTTTCAATATCATCCTCTAATGATATGAATGTTTATTGCCGACACCCAATGCTACCCTGTAACGTAAAACAAAAAGGGGGATTTTTGTTTTTTCTTTTAAAAACAGTGCATCAAGTTGGACATTTTTATATGAGATACTAGATCAGGCTATTTTGAGTTCTGCTTTCTCAAGATATTTCCCTTGATAGTAAATTTATTTTTTTTAAGAAACACTTTCTGAAGAGGCCAACTTATCCTCCAATAAATCCAGCTGGCTTCAGAGTAAGGTGAGGTTACGGCTACAGGGACCTTCCATCAGGCCACCTCCAACGTGTTCATATAGCACCTTGTGCCATCTCAGTAATATGTTCCGTTTGTGCCTGGAGTCAATCACTGCCCCCTATTTTCATGTATTGTCTGTTCATAAACCCGACCATAATGTTATGACATGTTAGGTAACGTTAACAATGCAGAAGTCTGGCGATGGCAAGAGTGGGGATATAAAGAGTGCGCACACCGCGGGCTGCGCTCAAATGTTAAATGTTAACGCTCGTTTAGTGTTTGGTTGTATATTTACTGTTTTGAGGGTGGCACGGTGGCATAGTGGTAGCACTGCTGCCTCTCAGTAAGGAGTCCAGATTTCTTGCCAGGGTCTTGCCAGTGTGGATTCTGCATGTTATCCCCATGTCTGTGTGGGTTTCTTCTGGATGATCGGGTTTCCCCCCCATCCCAAAACATGCAGGTTAGATTAACTGGCATTACTAAATTATCTCTAGAGTGAGTGTGTGTGTGTGTTCAGCCTGTGATGGATTGGCGCCCTGTCCAGGATTTCTTCCAGCATTGTGTCTTATGCTTGCTTGGATAGGCTTCAGCCCCCCACAACCCTGCATAGGATTCAGCGGGCTTAATAAATGGTCTGGTATTTGTCTCATGAGTATTTTTGCCTGAATATTTTATGTCTATTTATTTTAGTCAATAAATGGAACTGGCACTTTGCTTTGTATTTCTCAAGAGATTGATCAAAGAGCTGGTAACACTTTTGTTTGGGTGCAGCAAAAATGCATCTGTCACTTATTCATTACAAGATCTTAAAGGCTTCTTTTGGACTTATAACACTTTGTGAGTCATGACAAAGACAGCAATGTGGATGACTAACCTGCTATGGGCAGAACATCCCCCTGTACACTGGGTGGTAGTACCCCATCTGACAAGCCTCATTATGGACACCTGCAGGGCAGCATGAGAGTTGGGATCCCATGGGTGTACCCTTTCAGGTTCTGTGGGTGCCACAAGAAGAAGCTGCTGAAAAGTGATGATACACAGGCCGCTGTAGTCCTGCCTGACCCGGAAGTGCTACCTGGAGGAAATCGATTAAACACCGGAAGTACTCCAGGGTCCGGAGTTAAAAGAGAGCCCTCCACTCAGTTCAGAGAGTCAGAATCAGCAGAGGAGCTGGACAATACTTCCCTGGGAGAAGTGGAGGAAAACGGAAGGAGCAAAGGGAGTAACTGATGGTATTCTTGGGTTGTACTGTGATGCCTCACTGACCAGGAAGCAGGAGACAGAGCTGGAAGTGGCAGAGTTAAAGATGCTAAGATTTGCATTGGGTGTGACGAGGATGGACAGGATTAGAAATGAGGAAATCAGAGGGTCAGCTCAGGTTGGAAGGTTGGGAGACAAAGTCAGAGAGGTGAGATTGTGTTGGTTTAGACATGTGTACAGAAGAGATGCTGAGTATATTGGGAGAAGGATGCTAAGGACAGAGCTGCTAGGGAAGAGGAACAGAGGAAGGCCTAAGAGAAGGTTTATGGATGTGTGAGTGAAGACATGCAGGTGATGGGTGTAACAGAACAAGATGACAAGGACAGGAAGATATGGAAACAGATGATCCGCTGTGGCAGCTCCTAACGGGAGCAGCCAGAAGAAGAAGACTGATGTGTGAGAGTCTCTACGACACTGAAGGAAGGAAGCCTGTAAAAGTTGCACGTTAACGTAAATAAAAGTGCTGGATTTGAACGTGGGACTTTGTGTTTGTAGTTGTGTCTGAGGTTTAGGGTGCTGGAACCCCACCTAGTGGCCACAACTTCTAAAGCATCAGTAGACAGATTATTCATCTCTGTGCAGGGTGGCATATCCACATGATGGCAAAATGACTTGTTAATATGAAGGATTCGTAGGTCTTCTACTAAATATAGAATATCAAGAGAAATGAGTCTCCGTTAAGCCCCCTCAGACCACTTCAAAGTAAAGCTCTGTTAGTTGGTCACATTGCAGAGATGAATAAACACCTTACTGATACATCGTACGTGATATGAAGACCCAAAGAAGTCTTTGTTAAGGTCTTCTTACATAACAGTAAATGAGTAAAAGTTGCATTTTCACAGTACCCAAACTAAAGTGTTGCCAAATATTTTATAAGAAATTAATTTTAGGTTATAAATCCAAGCAAATGGTGCTGGTACCGTATGTCGCCATCCCCATATACAACAATAACTTGTCTTAGCAGCGCTGTGGTGCCTAATAAAGAAACACAAAGTTTATTCTCTTAAAAGGTGGCCCACCCGCTTTCCAATGTACACTCACTTTTGGTCTTATATGATCTCGTGCACCACACCACCTCAACATGATGATTATATACACACACAACAAACAGCAACACCACCGTATCAGCTGTGTCCACAGGCAGCATTGAATGACGACAGCAAGCCAAAAAAACAAAAATCAAAGGACATAAACAAAATGCAATAAGCAGGGACTCTTCAACATGTGGTATTGTTTTATGTTTTGTTGCACCATGTCACTTGCCTTGACAATAAATCAAAAAGTAAAGGAAATTTGAAAATTGCACTTTAGCTGCAATGGATAGTGGCTGACGCAATACAACACATTCACAATGGCTTATGGGTATTTCAAACACGCACAGTGCAGTGCTCTGCCATTATTTTAGATGAAGTTAAAATCAAATGAATGTGGACACTCCATTGTAGGATTGCATCGTTATTGAACAACGCACCGTAGTGAGATTTCTTTGGGCAGAAGGAGTGAAGCCTGTTGAAATTCACCAAGGGATGCTGCTTACACAGATCAGTAGGCTGTTTGGGTAACCATCTTAGGGTCATCAAGTCGTCGTGCAGTATGGCATGTGCAGATCCACAGCTGACATCCAAATGTGCAGCGATGGCGGACAGCGTAATCCACTGATGAAGGCATACACCATCTCGATGATGGCATGTGTGTGCAATGTTGATGGTCGACCAGTTCGAGCTTCATCAGTTACACTTGTTCTTTCTGCTTTAAATCTTTAAATCTACTTGTTCATCAAGTTTCGTTGAGTCCTGCTGTTTTCACTTGTGTACTGAGCCAAACTCCTTCGGTGAATTTCAGCAGGTTTCACGTCCTTTCCCTTAAGTGCAAATTCCAGCAAGGCGCCTACACGTATTTGATCTTCGCTTAGGCTAGGCTAGTAGCAGAATGCTGTACCGTACACGTGCAGACTATTCATAACCCATTGCAAACGTGTTTCATTAGGTCAGTTACCGCTTAATTCTCAAACTGTCTTAGCTTCATTCATTTTTGGTACACTGTATTAAATTGTCTTTTCACATGACCTTTGGGGGTCAGAGTGCAGGGTCAGCCATTGTACAGCAGTCCTGGAGCAATTTTCATGTTGAGTCTTGCTCAAGGGCCCAACAGAATAGGATCCCTTCTGGCAGTAGTGGAACTTGACCTAGTAACCTTCCAGATACAGTACACATATTATCATATTTGTGATCACAAACCTTGAAATAGCATAAAATGATACTCCATCTTTATATATAATACCCTACCATGGCTGTTCATTTGTCTATCCAGGATTTTACATCACCTGTAGTTTGCAAACCATTTGACATATTGACCTGAAATTTGGTACACATACACTACGTGACGTCTACTATCCGCTTTTGGGATGATGATTGACCTCCAAGGTTATTCCTCTTTTTTATTTTATTGTAGAATCAACTCTCTGCAGCACCAGCAGGGTGGCCATGTGGTGCGTGCGTACGGACGCTGTTCTCATCCCTACCACCTTCGCCGTCACTTCCCCTACCTCTTCGTATCTTAAATCATTCTTCAGGCAGATTGAAGACTTAAGTGCCAGCTTAAGTGAAAAATTAAGAAAAACATACTAAGTAATTGCAACACAAATATTGACTTAATCAGTTTTAATGTGAAAAGATGCCGATGAAAGAAGAGAAGAAGTGGGCCGCTAGGGTGGAGAAAAGAAGAGCTGCTCAGGAAGCAGTAAGCGCATCAACCTCTGAGCAAATGAATACTAAATGTACAGAGAAAGAGGATGGAAACTAGGAATACTCAAGTCAAGCTTATAGTAAGCTTATATTACTGAACCCAGTTTTGTGAAAAGGAGTAACTTTGACCCCTTATATCCCATTAGGGTTGAACCCCCTGGGGTCAGCTGATGCACAACTTCCAGTTCTTTTGAACATTTTTGCTGTGGCTAACTTCTCATCCTGCACAAAATAGGGTCAAAAAAAAGGTTTAAAATAAATGAGTATCTTATGTGTCTAGAGAACCAAAAACCTTTTGGGGGCAAAAAGCTTGATGTCTTTCGTAACTAGACTTAAAGACAAGTTGAACGGTATAAATGTGGGAGGGTTTTATCATACCCATGAGTCAAGACACAACTGACAAAAAAAGCTGAAGTGATTTTAAGAGAGATCACAAGTCATCGTTATTAACACAAAATCATAAAAAAATCCATTAATCCATTATTGACACTTCTCAGCCTTTCTGATTTGCTCAGGTTTAACCTTCCTGAAGGTAAAATCCTTCCAAGCAGTACTTAATTGCTGATTATATAGGCATCAAAGTCATGTGCTTGAAAGCCCCTTTTCATTGTAGTGTTTTTAATGTATCGTGCAATCGTGTCCGCTGCTCTTTTGGATTAATTCATGTTGCACATCACCTTTCCTCCAATTAAAATACTGAATAAGCACAGGGAAAATTTTCATAGCATCGATAGGAACATCACAATGAGGTACGTCTTCTAGTGCTTTCAGATTTGTGTCAACCGAATGCTTTACTTCGGTTTTTGTACGAGCGCTCAAACATTCTCAGAGTCGGGGAATGCCGTGTTTAACATGGCAGCCGTGCAGTCCATGGATCTGTAGATTTTGAGGAATGGAATGTACAAGCTCCCTTTGCAGTAGGGACGTCTTCCATTTTAGCTAGTCTCACAAAATAGTTGACAAATTCTCTTCCTTTAGCAGAGTAGATGTGAGCTTCTAGATCAGGGGTCCCCAACTCTGGTCCTGGAGGACCACCGTAGCTGCAGGTTTTCATTCTAACCCTTTTTTTTTTTTTTAATGAGTGCCCTGTTTCTGCTGCTAATTAACTTCTTGTAAATTCATTTTAATTGAATTGCTTTTTTAAGATTTGTTCCTCTGAATTGCTTCATTTCTTTCCTTAAATAGCAGCCAAACAGAAATGAAATGTGAAGTGAGTGAGCCAACAGAAGGCCAACTGAGTCAGGGCCTCAAACTCCAACCAATTTCACTCCAACCAGTTGCTTCATTAGGCGCCGATTCTTGTTGTTAATTAAACCCCCTGTTCTTGAATTCCATGGCTTGTTGCTGCTCTCGTTGTGCAATAGCAAATATTTCTGAAATTGTTGGTTTCTCTTCTCTAAGAGCTCCGTTAAAATGTTTTGTGGACCCGAGCAAATCAGCATTCCTGAGACTTTCACATTTCTTTATTTTCAGATATTGTATGATGGACACCAGTTGTTTTGGCTCATTTTGTATCTCATTATTGTTTGGCTGCTAATTCAGGAAAAAGAAACAATTAAGTGGTCTGAGTCTTCAAGAGCAAGTCCGTTAAAATGAATTCAAAAGAAGTGAATTAGCAGCAGAAACAGGTCACTCATTAAGAAAAGGGTTAGAATGAAAACCTGCAGCCACGGTGGTCCACCGGGACCGGAGTTGGTGACCCCTGTTCTAGATCACTGGCACCTTTATGTGACACCGTCTTTTACGTGACAGCTTTGCAGGTCATGCATTCTGCTTCCATCGGATCCCAAACCGAGAAGAAAACACTGGAATTCTGTTGATTAACAATTGCATTAGAACATTTTAGGCTGGGCTCAGGCTCCGGCTCCAGACACTACTGTCTCTATCTTAGTGTTGCTGTCAGTGGAGCAGTACCTCCTACACATTTGCCGAGGGTGATGACTGACAAGCAGTTTGACCAATGGCAGCCTTGTGGGTGTAATCAGACAATTGTGCAAGTGTGCCTTGGGAGAAAGCAGGGCCCTAAAGCAAATACAGAGTACACATCACGATTAGAAAGATATTGCAATCATGAAACCATCGGCAAATCCCAGTCTAATTGGAAATTTCAGTCGGATGCATTTTCTGGGCCTCAAAAAGAGGATGTGTATGTGAAAGGGTGGGAAAAAAAGAAAAGAAAAAAAGGGCACATACTGTAGTCACCTTAACTTTAAAGCTGATTGATGGAACATAATAGAATATCAACCATGATCTGATTCCAGAAATGATGCTTCAACTCCTTGTACAAGAGATAAGTTTGCCTTGTAATGGACTCGAGGTCCAATTGTTGAGAAGTGACAAACCATTCTACCACCCATAAATAAATTCATCTCCAAAAGCATTTTTATGTCACCGGACTGTACCCTGAGCAAAGCAGGGCTGGGAGTGACGTCGGGTTCTACGAGCGGCCTCTTAGTTTTTAAAGTGGGCAGAATCACCTCACACAGCCTGGCACATCACCTAATAGCCGAGTAAAGTCTGTAACTCTCAAAACCACTAATTGCAAGTTTTGAAAATGTTTTTGCAAACCTTTGTGTGTGGCAGGGGATGCAGCAAATAATAAAATTAGGCTCTACTGTACATTAAAAGGAGCTCAAAAAGGCGCAAGCGGTAAATCAGAATGAATAAGTTACTCTCACTGGGACAACCTTAATGACTAATAACGTGACATGCATGCTTTCTAGAGGAAGCTGAAATCTCCATCTTTTAAGTCTGGAGTTCAGCTGTAGGGCACTCAAAGAAAGCTACAATGGAATGCCATGCTGCTTTCACATCCAGTTCTCTCTTCCTGGCAGAGTGAAGCCCAGTAGCAGGAAGGGCACGGCTTTAGTAAAAAGCCAAGCCACTGAATAAATGCTGCAGATATCATAGCTTTTTTTGTTTCGTGAAAGCTGAATGTAGCAATTAAGTCTTATTTTGAGTCGGAGCTAAAATCGGAACGGAGCCATGAGCCTCCCATTGGCAGTTAAATAAGAGGCGATTAAATTGCTCTCATCCACGGACAGGAAAGAAGACCTCTTTCAACTTCTTTTTATTTTATTAATTTTCTGTTTCATAGGTGGGCATCACGGTGGCATAGTGGATAGCACTGCTTCTGCCTCCCAGGTATACCATCCTGGGCCATAATTCCACCATGTGCTAATTTTTGATGCAGGGAAAAGACCTTGGAACTTTCTAGAACATCAGACTGAAAAAATGTAATAGTTAAATTTATTAAATCTAATTGGCTAATGTGCCTGTAATAACCAAACATTATCTACATATGTAAAATGGTAAGGGTTATCCATCTATCATGCAAAAAACTTGCAAATCACTGGGTGTTGAACCTTTATCTTTGTCTTGATAAACAGCTTACGATGTGATGTGTGCTCCTGTAGCAAAAAGTTAGAGGTGTGGGCTAGCCTCACCTCCTACCTACCTCTATTCCTGAAGAAATATTGATCAGTCTTGAGGACTCGGACAGCATTTCCATAATATATAAAAACATTTTACACTCCCTCTCTTTCAAAGATCCCAGAGGACAGTGGGAAAAGGATCTCTCACTCAACATCTCAGAAAAGGAGTGGAAAGCAGCCATGCACTGAAAATTTACTCGAGCTCCATATGCGCAAAGCATACAATTATTCAACTTTAAATGATATATCGAATGCATCTCTCTTGTTTAATATTATCCAAAATGTTTCCAGGGCAAGGGCTAATCTGCAAGCATTACAATCGAGCTCCAGCCTCACTAGGCCACATGTTTTGGGCCTGCACCAAATTAACATCATTCTGGACCCAAATCTGGGCGGCACGGTGGTGCAGTGGGTAGCGCTGCTGCCTCGCAGTTGGGAGACATGGGGACCTGGGTTCGCTTCCCGGGTCCTCCCTGCATGGGGTTTGTATGTTCTCCCCGTGTCTGCGTGGGTTTCCTCCTGGCGCTCCGGTTTCCTCCCACAGTCCAAAGACCTGCAGGTTAGGTGGATTGGCGATTCTAAATTGGCCCTAGTGTGTGCTTGGTGTTTGTCTGTGTGTCCTGCGGTGGGTTGGCACCCTGCCCGGGATTGGTTCCTGCCTTGTGCCCTGTGTTGGCTGGGATTGGCTCCAGCAAACCCCCGTGACCCTGTGTTCGGATTCAGCGGGTTGGAAAATGGATGGATGGACCCAAATCTTTAAATGCCTTTCAGACAGCCTTGGTGTTCCAATCCCTCCTAATCCACTAACAGCTGTGTTTGCTGGGATCACAGAGGGGCTTAAAATGGAGAAGGACAAACAAACTGTAATTGCTTTTACTACACTATTGGCACGTAGACTTATCTTGCTTAACTGGAAGAATCCTAACTCTGCTATTCGAAGTCAGTGGGTAACTGATGTTATATATTATCTAAAATTGGAAAAAATCAAATTATCACTTAAAAGTATCTGTAAAAAACTTTTTTCAAAACTTGGCAGGATCAAAATCAATAACATTTTAGAATAAGCATTTAAATTGAGGAAGCCAATAGTCTCCCCTTTTTTTATTCTATTTATTTATATTCATTTATTTATTTACATATTTTCACAATCATTAAAGTTTTACTCTGCTGGCCTGGTTCTCTTTCTCATGGGTGAGGGTCAATGTGTTTCAAACCTAGTTTTGTTAAATTTGACTTGCTTGTATGGAATGTTATTTGATTTTAATAAAAAAAAATAAAAAACAACCTGGCCTCGGGTCCTTCTCATAACAGATGGTGGCACTGGCAATAAAAAAACAGGAGCAACATCTGCTGAGAGTGATGCGCATTGCACTAACCCATCAAACGCCTGTTCACTGTTGGGATATAAAATACAGAGATGACAGTTACATGTGCAGACTGATATCTGCAAACTCTGTAATAGCAGCAGCCCAGATGATTCCATTTTAGTGGTAACTCATACACTTCAAACAACAGGATCTGAAGGCTCACCTCAGCATCAATCCAAAAACGGGAGCCATGTCATGAATGACGAACATCAAGCGGTGAGACGGCAGCATACTGCTGCACATATCAAAGTGAGACATCACCCTGATAGACGGCCTCCACAGTATAAACTGCATGGCATGCATTTAAAGAGCACCTGACAGACAAACTCGGTGAAATTAAGCAGAAAGAGAGGCACATGAACCGCCTTTCTTTGAGGGCCAAAATGTACAAGCATTTCAGTTTTAACAAAAAGAATGTCTTAAGTTGGAAATATAAAACAAAATTGCACAATAAAAAAAGCTTCTAAATTATGGCACGGTGGTAGTGCTGCTGCCTCGTGGTAAGTAGACCTGGGTTCGCTTCCCGGGTCCTCCCTGCATGGAGTTTGCATGTTCTCCCCGTGTCTGAATGGGGTTTCCTCCAGGTACTCCGGTTTCCTCCCACAGTCCAAAGATATGCAGGTTAGGTGCATTGGCAATCCTAAATTGACCCTAGTGTGTGCTTGGTGTGTGTGTGTGCGCCCTGCGGTGGGCTGGTTCCCTGCCCGGGGTTTGTTTCCTGCCTTGTGCCCTGTGTTGGCTGGGATTGGCTCCAGACAGACCCCCGTGACCCTGTAGTTAGGATATAGCGGGTTGGATAATGGATGGATTATTACGTTAAGGAGAAGAGCCTCAGAACTAAACAAACTTAAACATCTAAGCAAACTGAATCCTATTCCTTTACCATTTGTCACATTGATTTTTGGTTAAGCCACAACTTTTTAAAATTTAATAGAGACGAGACAGAGGAGTTGCTGATAGGTACTAAGACTCATCTTAACTCTGTTGACAACTTGCAAATTGAAATTAATGTTTGCAGCATCTCTCTTTTTCTTGGATGTCAGGAACTTTGGGTGTCATTCTGGATTGGAAAGTGTCATGTTAAGAATATCGCCAGATCTGCTTTCTTCAGCTGAAGAACATCTCACAATCAGACCTTCATCTCACCGATCATGCCGCTCAAACACTTATCCATGCTTTTGTTACCTCCCGGCTTGATTATTGTAAAGATTTACTCTTTGGTGCTTCAGGCAAATGCTAAACAGATTACAGCGTGTACAGAGTTTTAACACATTCTAAACCTTTGAGAACTTAGAACCACTTCAACTGACTTCTTTGCACTGGCTGCCTGTTATATATCAGATGTCTTATAATACCCTTTATCTAAAATATAAAGCTCTTCGTGACAACAGTCATAACTAAGTTTCTGCAATATATATTAATATGTTCATCTATCAATTGATTGTCCTTTGAGTCTGTACTGCTCTTTTCGATCTCCTTGCTTCCGTTAGGTCAGATTATCTGAAGGCATAACGTGAGCTACCACAGCTATGCTGATGACCCACAACTGTACAGTGATCCCCCGCCTATCACGGAAGTTATGTTCCAGACCCATCAGCGATAGGTGAAAATCCACGATATAGAGAGACCATATAAACAAACTTTTGTTTATAGTTTAAGCCTTAAAATACCCCTCCCACACGCTTTAAACACATGTAAACTTGTAATGGCAAGTGATGTCCGCGTAACGCTTTCCTTCCCGAAGCATATCCAGGAGTTTTACCTTCTCCTGAATGGTCAAGGTCTTCCTCTGGCACATAGACTCACTACTACCAGAAGGCTTAGAAGATGCAGGATACCTGGGAGCCATCGTAGGGCTTTAAACAACAAAAAGTTCACAAAAAGTTTGCTCACAACAAATCAGACCACAAGCAAGGTGCAGGTATGTGTTATGCAGAGAACGGAGATGCATCGGGGACCCACACTCACTGCTTTTGCGAGATTACACCACTTTAGCAGCAGCCAGTCAGAGCCCAAGAGAATGAAAATCCCGCTTTGACAAGAATGGGATTGTAAGAAATCATCTGGGTACTGTAATGCAAAACTCTTTGTCTACTGTAGTGTGCAATGTACGTATAAAATTAGATATGTTCCACATATCTAGCGGGGGCGAGATAGCTGAACCGCGATATAGCCGGGGATAACTGTATTTATCAATAGCACCTGATGACCCTGACTCTCTTGATTCACTGACACAATGTTTTACTTGTATTTCTGAGTGGATTAGTAGTAAGTTTCTCAAACTAAATAAGGAGAAAACAGAAATTTTTGTGATTGGCAAAACTGGATATAATGAGGGTATTAGAAATAAACTTGATCCATTAGGCTTAAAACTTAAGACAGAGGTAAAGAATTTAGGGGTAATTATTGACTCTGACCTAAATTTTAAATCACATATTCATCAGATTACTAGGACAGCATTTTTTCACTTAAGAAATATAGCAAGTTAGACCTCTTATAACATTGCAAGATGCTGAGAAATATGTTCACACTTTTGTTTTCAGTCATCTAGATTACTGTAACGCACTCCTCTCAGGACTACCCAAGAAAAACATCAATCGTTTGCAACGAGTGCAGAATGCAGCTGCTAGAATCTTACCTAAGAAAATCCAAGCACATCACACCAGTTCTGATGTCACTACACTGGTTACCTGTGTCATTTAGAATTGACTTTAAAATACTACTTATGGTTTAAAAAGCCTTAAATCATCTCACTCCATCCTATATTTCAGAATGCCTTTCACCTTACACTTTAAATCGTAACCTTAGATCTTCAAATGAGTGTCTCCTTAGAATTCCAAGAGCTAAACTTAAAAGAAGTGGTGAAGGCGGCCTTCTGCTGTTATGCACCTAAAATCTGGAATAGCTTACTGATAGGAATTCGCCAGGCTAATACGATGGAGCACTTTTAAACACTGCTACAAACTTATTATTTTAACATGGCTTTCTCAGAGATTCATTTTAGCGTAACCAAGATATTCTGTATATGCATTTAATTATCATTATCATTCAATGTGGCTCAGAAATCCATACTAACCCCTACTTTCTCTGCTGTTCTTTTTCTGGTTTTCTGTAGTGGTGATCAGCACCACCATCACCCGATCAAAGCACCGTGCTGTCCCTACATTGATGGATTGAAGGCCAGAGGTCCACATGACCATCACCTTCAAGTTCTTCCATGTGAAATCTGAAAGCCATGAGGACTGATCGAGATCATTTATGTAAGGTAGAATGCCTAGAGTGGGCTGGGTGGTCTCGTGGCCTGGAACCCCTGCAGATTTTGTTTTTTTCTCCAGCCATCTGGAGTTATTTTTTTTATTTTTTCTGTCCTCCTGGCCACGCACCTTACTTTTATTCTATGTTAGTGTTCCCTTATTTTAATTCTTATTTATTTGGTCTTTTTTCTCTTTCTTCATCAAGTAAATCACTTTGAGCTACATCATTTGTATGAAAATGTGCTATAGAAAGAAATGTTGTAGGTTTGTTTTTTAGGTTTCTACTGCTGTATGCACCCGAAATTTACCCTTGGGATTAAAAAGGTTTATCGAATCTAAATTTTACAATACTACAAACCCTGTCACAATTTAAGGTCATCCAGCGTTGAATTTCTGAGCCCCTGCCTACTTGAGTGTCTTGCTCCATCGTCACAATCCCCCTCGTGTTCTTAGATCCGCAGATCAGCTGCTCCTAACCGTTCCCAAGGCACATTTTAAAGTTCGTGGTGAAAGGGCTTTTTCCGTCTGTGCACCTAGGCTCTGGAACTCCTTACCTTTAGTGGTTAGGCAAGCCGCTTCAGTCGCCACATTCAAATCACACCTAAAAACGCACTTCTTCACATTGGCTTTTAATTCTTAACTTGTCTTATTTCCACTTGCTTTTTGCTATTTCTCTGTTTTATTGGGTCCCCTGACCTGTTTTTAGTGTCTCTGTTTTAATTCTCTCTTAATGTTTGTTTTTAATATTTTGCTTTTAGTCTTGCTTGTTTTAACTGTACAGCGCTTCGGTCAGTTGTAATGCTGTGTTTTTAAGCGCTTAACAAATAAAAATGGTATGGTATGGGTATGGTCGTGTGGTGGGTTCGGCCGGCAATGCGCTGTAATCAGTGGACGTTCCTAACCTCCGCCTCCTCCATACACTAAATACAACTCACAGAGTCGAGTTTTTAGTTCCACAGCTCTCATATTTTGGAACTTCTTGCTGCTTTATCTTAGACAGTCTTCCCAATTTAATGGGATTTCATTTTAAACAAGCTTTAATGTGCCAAATGTTTTTGACTGTTGTATTGATCTGTTCTTACTTTTGAGTTTCATTTGTTTGATTTTACGGATATTTTTGTTTTGTTTTGACATGTCATATTTATGTACAGTATCCTTACGTGATAAGAAATCCACTTATGCAATAAAATGCATTAATGTCATCATTATTAACAAATTCTATTTTATTCATATAACAAGAAAGGGGGAGACCCCAAAGAAATACAAACAAAATCCCCAAAACTACCATAACCTGAGCAATAATTACCTTCAAAATAAGAGGCTCAAGATTAGACAATTAGCCATCAGTCACTTAAAAACTGAAGAGGCCTACTAAGGGTTGGGGAGCCATAAACAGAGTGAAGAACTCTATCTTGGTGCTCAGTCTTGGGCTCAAGGAGGCCTTCAATAGGAATACAGGCAAATGGCAGCACACCTGCATGACTGGCAGACTATTAAAAGAGAAGCTCATAAACATAATTAAGAAAAAAACATTAACAATTAACACAACATCTTCTGAATGCACTTATCCAAAGCAGGGTGGTGAGGAAGCTGAAGTGTATCCAACCAAGCAGCTAAATAATGGAGGATGTAGAAACTGCAAATAGGGTGGGAGACTTCTAAAAAGAGCTACAAAGCAGGCCAGGGTCTTCACTGGCCTGTCCAGATTTAGCCTCATCTCAAGGAAACCAGTCCTTATCTACAGTATTACCTGCAGGCTTCAGCCTAATCACACACAAAAATTGATGCATTGGCTTAAAAATTTCAAAAACACAAGAACAGTCCCAAAATATACCAAAAGGCTTTACAAGGGAGGAGATACATGGTAAACCTCTGGCTGGTATAGAAAAAAGAGCAACAAGAAAATCTTTCTAAATGATAAATGTATGTAACAATTTAAAGAAATAAAGAAAAAAATAGAGGCAACCCTAGGGCAAACAAGTCTGTACCATTATTCAGTAATCAGAAATCCCATAATAAAAGCGAAAACACATCCAGGAACCAGGAAGAACCAGATTAAAACCAATGGACACAATGATGCCAAGAAAACTCTCACTGATCCACTTGCTGGGCTCATCTCTCTCTCTTACCAAATATAAAGGCAAAGGGAGGAGCCAGCCGCAGTGACATCATGATGGCCACACCTCCTGGGGTTCCACCCACAAAGCACAAGGAATAGACCAACATTTAAAGAGACAATATGTAAAGATTACATAATAAAACATAAGAGAAATCATATAAAAACATGAAAAATAATTCAAAAATAACCAAGCAAGAAAATAAATGCAAGACCAGGATAAAATCCCGACTCTAAAATAACAGCATGGGGCACAAGGCAAGAATAATCCCTGGACCTGGCACCAGCCCATTTCAGGGTGAACACACACACCCACCCCAAACTCAAATGTCTTTGGACTGTGGGAAGAAACCTGAGCACCCAAAGGAAACACACACTGACATGGATAATAGGAGAAAAATTACTAATGATTAATTTGAACAAAAGATAATAATATAATAAAAAATTAAAACACAATGAAAATAAAGTTAAACAAAAAGGGCCAGCAGAATCCTGATAGTGGGCACTGCCTGGGTGCAGTTTGTGCATTTTCCCGTCATCTATATGGGCTTTGCCCGTCACATCCCATAAAGACATTCAGGTTAGGTTAACCAGCAGCTCTCACACATACAGTATGGGGTCCGTTTAGCGTGCCTTAGATGGCATGAGGCTTGTCCAGGGTTGGTTCCCACACAAGTTCAATGCTGCCAGGATGCCAGGATAGGGACTGGCTCCTCATGAGTCTGAACTGGATAAGCATGTTAGAAATTGAATGTTTCAGAGGAGAAATCCCCTTTTGGTTGCACATGAATATCATTATTTGCTTACCTAAGCAAAGGATGATAGACAGTAGGACATTAAATACTTTCAAAATTCAACTTGATGTTATTTTGAAAGAATTAAGTAGATAAAACTGACCTGTTCTTGTCTAGACTGTTCTAATGTTCCAAAGTGAACCTTTGGAAAAAGACAGCAGGATAACACCAGGTCATTGTGAAGTACGAGTAGACAGAGGTTCCCTTTAAACCAGTGGTTCTCAAACTGTGGACGCGCTGAAGTAACAAAAAAGGGGGCATGAATGTTGCCATATGTGGCGTAATTTCGCTATTCGTAGGGAAATTTTAAACTTGTAGCGGTGTATCGGCAGCAAAAAATATAGGAATAAATTTTATTAGGGTTTCAAAAAAACGTTAGGAGTGCGCGATTAAAACTGTTATGAAAACTTGGGTCGCAAATACTTAAAGGTTGAGAAACGCTGCTTAAAGCTATCCAAGACACTGGTCATTTTAGATTGTGAGCTAAACCTCAAATCGCACATTACGCAGGTTGCTAAGACTGCATTCTTTCATTTAAATATTGCATGATTTACATCTTCTATATCACTGCAAGATGCTGAAAAGTTAATACAGATTTGTGTGTTTAGCCATCTAGATAGGGCCACTTCTGGGTGTAGGCTGTCCAGGCAATGTCCTAGGGCATCCTCTGGTGGCCAGGGTGCATAACTGCAACCCCTCTGTAGAGATTCCTAGCTTTACTTTGTTTAGAAAATGTATCCAGACAAGAGCACAAAGAAATGTTAATATTGTGTGCCTCAGTAGCGTGGCGCCTGCACTCTCTGTACCATGTCCAGCATAATGTGTGTGGTGTTGCATACACTAGTGCAGGAAGTGTGCCAGGCATCTGGTGGAACATGCAGCCTCCTTGCTGCCAGTGTGACGCGGGCATGACAGCGAGGCAGAGCTACTTCAACTTTGGCAGTTAGCCACTGTCAGGACTCACCCGCTGGTCTACCCACGTGATGCACAGCCTGCTAGATGGACACATAGCTGGGTCCCAGTCCGCCACCCCACCCCTCGAGCCCGGTGTCACAGTTTGACTAACAGCCAACCCTAGTGCTGTGCAGACTCCAATAAGTGACAGGGTCCAGGCAGCTTCCTCCTGTCATCTCCGCTGCCCACTTGGCTTGTCCCTTGGGTCCTGAGGTACTAAGGTGTCAAGGTCAGCCTGAGAAGAGGAGGTCTTGGAGGCAGGTGTACTGGCACTGCAGCGGGGACACTGTGGCCACTTCACCCCCAAGGATTTTTAAACAATACATACACTCCAGGGGGACATTGCATAGGGACACATTTATTGTTATATTATTTTTTTATTCTATTTACATTTATTTTTAATTAAAAAAGTAATTAACTTGCGTTAGTAGCATATTGTTTGTGTGTCTGTGTGTGGTGGTGTTCAGGGGGTGGGGAGAATGACTGATTTATTTTTCCAGGGGTATTAAATCGGTCAGAAACGATATAGATCAGGGTTTCTTAAATTTTTTGTTTTTGCCCTTTCTGGTGAATTTGAGACATAGTCCAGGACAACTGTCATATGGTTGGGTGTAGTGCCCCTTGGAGAATGGCCAATGACAGTCAATGCAGAGCAAGGCCAATTGCTTAAACTACCCATGGCAAGAAAAACTGGAATTCCAACAAGTAAAACACAATGAGATTTCCTGAAACACACACTGAAAATGGCATTCGCTGAGTTAGAATTGATAAGCAGGGATGAAAAATCAGCATATAGAGAGACAAAGTAGGCCATTTGTTGTAGGGACAACAATCGATAATTTCATTTTCTCAACGCCAAGTTAATCGTTGATTTCAGGAAAGAAAAGAAAAAAAAAATCCTGACCATATCCCAGTCTCCATCACTGGATCTGCTGTGGAGATTGTAAAGAGTGCCAAGTTCCTCGTTGTGCACATAACGGAGGGCCACTCATGGACTAACACCAGCACTTGCTTAAGTATAAAGGAGAGGCTACATTTTTTGAGGCAACTTAAGTGAGCAGGCCTCCCGTCTCCTATTCTCACCATACTTTGCAGGGTTCTGACCAGCTGCGTTACAGTCTGGTACGGCAATTGCTGCATGTCAACTGCAAGAGAATGCGGAAAATAGTTCTATTACCATCTAGAAAACAATACTACAGCATCAGAGCCAGATCTGTCAGATTATGGGATAGGTTTTTCTCCACGGCTGTCAAACACCTCAACAAAATGCGGCCCCTCCTGCCTTGATCTCCCGCCATACCTCAACATCTTAGACCACAATCTCTCCTTCTATTGTTCAGCTGTTCCTGCAGTTCACACTGTTATTTTATGTTCTTTTATCTCATTCTTAAGACATTTAATTATGTTAATGTTATGTTTGTTAATTGTTTGGTTTGCCCCATATGCCCATTGTTATCTTTCTGTTTTGTGAGTGGTTCCCCAAGAGGCGGGGCCACCTGTCCATCACCACAAGGGACTGCCCTCAGCCCTATAAAAGGTGAGGAGCAACCCAAGTTCATCTGAATGTGCTTGGGAGTTGGTGAGTGTTAGCTGTAATTTTTTCTGTGCTTTGTGACTTACTCTATTTTGTGACCTTTTTGGATTAGGTGATGAGATTTTGTTCACTTTGATTGATTGATTGAAAGGCAATCCAATCAATCAACTTTATTTAAAGTGTAGAATCACCATGCAGTATGGTCCCAGTAGGTCCCAATACACTGTACAAATTAGAAGAATACAGTCATGGCCAAAAGTTTTGAGAATGACACAAATATTAAATTTTCACAAAGTTTGCTGCCTCAGGTTTTATGATGGCTATTTGCATCTACTCCAGAATGTTCTGAAGAGTGATCAGATGAATTTCAATTAATTGCAAAGTCCCTCTTTACCATGAAAATGAACTTAATGCCAAAATCCCCACTTGCACTGCATTTCAGCCCTGCCACAAAAGGACCTGCTGACATCATTTCAGTGATCCTCTCGTTAGCACGGGTGGGAGTGTCGATGAGGACAAGGCTGGAGATCACCCTGTCATTATTAAAGAGTTAGAATAGCAGACTGGATGCTTTAAAAGGAGGGTGATGCATGAAATCATTGCTCTTCCTCGGTTAACCATGGTTACCTGCAAGGAAACACATGCAGTCATCATTGCTTTGCACAAAAAGGGCTTCACAGACAAGGATATTGCTGCATGTAAGATTGTGCCTAAATCAACCATTTATCGGATCATCAAGAACTTCAAGGAGAGACGTTCAGTTGTCGTGAAGGCGGCTTCAGGGCACACAAGAAAGTCCAGCAAGTGCTAGGACCGTCTCCTAAAGTTGATTCAGCTGTGGGATCAGGGCACCACCAGGGCAGAGCTTCCTCAGGAATGGCAGCAGGTAGGTGCGAGTGAGGCGAAGACTTTTGAAGGATGGCCTGGTGGGTGTCAAGAAGGTCAGCAAAGCAGCCAAGAAAAACATCAGGGACAGACTGATATTCTGCAAAAAGTACAGGGATTGGACTGCTGAGGAGTGCTGGGGGAAAGTCATTTTCTCTGATGAATCGCTTTTCTGACTGTTTGAGGCATCCGGGAAAAAAAAATGAATGGTTCTACCATCAGTCCTGTGTCATGCCAGCAGTAAAGCATCCTGAGACCATTCATGTCAAGTGGGGTTGCTTCTCAGCCAAGGGAGTGCAGGGCTCACTCACAATTTTGCCTAAGAACACAGCCATGAATAAAGAATGGGAACAAAACATCCATTGAGAGCAACTTCTCCCAAACATCCAAGAACAGTTTGGTGACCAACAAGGCCTTTTCCAGCATGATAGAGCACCGGGCCATAAACCAAAAGTGATAACTTTTGTGACTCAGGGAACAAAACATCGACATTTGGGGTTCATGGCCAGGAAACTCCCCAGACTTTAATTCCATTGAAAACTTGAGTCAGGTGGACAAACAAAAATCCACCAATTCTGACAAACTCCAAGCATTGATTATACAAGAATGGGCTGCCATCAGTCAGGATTTGGCCCAGAAGTTGATGGACAGCATGCCAGGGCAAATTGCAGAGGTCTTGAAAAAGAAAGAAGGGCCATCACTGCAAATGTTGACTCATTGCATAAACTGAATGTGATTGTCAATAAAAGCCTTTGAAACTTCTGAATCGCTTGTCATTATACTTCAGTATACCATAGAAACATTTGACAAAAGATAGCAGCAGTCCTCAGCAGTCCAATCCCTGTACCTTCTGCAGTATATCAGTCTGTCCCTGATGTTTTTCTTGGCTTCTTTGCTGGCCTTCTTGACACCCACCAGGCCATCCTCCAAAAGTCTTCGCCTCACTCACACCTGCCTGCTGCCATTCCTGAACAAGCTCTGCACTCGTGATGCCCCGATCCCGCAGCTAAATCAACTTTAGGAGACAGTCCTGGTGCTTGCTGGACTTTCTTGGGCACCCTGAAGACCTATTTCACAACAACTGAACGTCTCCCCTTGAAGTTGTTGATGATCCGATAAATGGCTGATTTAGGTACAGTCTTACTAGCAGCAATATCCTTGCCTGGGAAGCCCTTTTTGTGCAAAGCAATGATGACTGAACGTGTTTCGTTGCAGGTAACCATGGTTAACTGAGGAACAACAAGGATTTCAAGCACCACCCTCCTTTTAAAGCATCCAATCTGCTATTCTATCTCAAATCGGTGTAACAGGGTGATCTCGAGCCTTCTCCTCGTCGACACTCTCACCTGTGTTAACGAGAGGTTTATTATTGATTATTATATGAGTATTGTGGAGTATAGGTGCTTTGTGCACTTTAATATTGTCCGAATAAATAATTATTGGACTTTTACCTGGTGTCTGAAGAGTGGTCAGAGGGTTCAAGGGGTCGAGAGGACTGAAAACTGTCACAGGGATTAAATTGATTTTCATGGCAAAGAGGGACTTTATAATTAATTGCAATTCATCTGCTCACTCTTCATAACATTCTAGAGTAGACGCAAATTGCCATCAAAAACACTGAAGCAGCAAACTTTGTGAAAACCAATCCTTGTGTCATTCTCAAAACTTTTGGCCACCACTGTACTACAAACATTTGATAAATCAGGTAGACATTTAGTGTAGTGGGACACCCCGTGCACTGGCACCTTGGCACACACTCAAACTTTGGGGGTCTGTACAAATTAGGAAAAGAGAGCTGCAATTCCACCCCCTTTCTTGCCTTGTCTAGCAGAATATAAAAGTTATAATCTGGAGGAGAAGCTTCAATAAGTGTATCTGACGCTGTGGACGAGAGCCAATATTCAAGAAATAGAAAATGTAGACCATATTGAGAAATAAAATCACTAATATAAAAAACCCCTTAGTAGAGAGTGACCTAATGTTTAACAGTGCAAGCTTCATAATATGTGAGGAGGACACGGAGGGTGCAAAGTTAAGCTTCTTCAAGCCGATTTTCAGTAATTTTTGATGTTAAGCACGTTTTGCAGAATTACTCTTGCATATCACATAACGTTTATTTGATCTAGTCTTGATTATAACAGATGATAGGGAAGCTCTCTAGATTGCCACAATAATTATTTGGACTGTAAGGGGGGGGCTGATAAAACAGACAGAAGACGTCAGAGGGACACCGGGATGATTATCAGAGGAATTATCAAAACTGCAGCAGTTCAGTCACGTCATAGAGCAGTTTAACATTGAATGAAATCCATTGTCTGATAAAACTCAAAGCGCCTAGGGAAACTGGGGTGAATTTGGTCATTCCTGAAAAATGGAGGAGGATTCCATAATAGATTAAAATTGTCAATAAAGAGTAGATTTAATGAAGAGCAATTCACTGGGACCAATTATGCAGGTGCAAAACAGCTTGGCCACAGGATTGGAGAAGGCTAAAAAGCTTATAAAAATCAAGTTTTAAAATCTCCGACTTCCGGCCATGGATGTCTTTACTGTACACCCTATGTGAATAGTTACATTTTGCACCAGATAAGTACTTGTTGAGTAAACTGGGAAAATGAAATAGGATATCAGACTTCGGCTCCTGATAAACAGCATACTACAGTGGGTCTTCTTCTGATGTTTCTGACAATTGAATCCCCCAAGATTAGTGTAACTGGTGGGAGATGTCATGGCACAACTTTGAACTTTGCAAAGGTGAGGCCTTCAATAGCAACACATGGGATGGAGAGCACAGTGTAGTAGTAGTAGTCACTTGACTCTGTGAGCCCCGCTGAGTCCTGCACAGTGACATGGATTCAACCAACCCCACAGGAGATGTAGACAAAGGATAATCCTCATGTTCTCCTAAAACAGGGGAATCTGTTCACCAGTTGAATATCGCCAGCTTTGTTCAGATGATGAGGGTGATGGTAGGAGCATCCACTGTCCCACTTTCCTCTGCGGACTGTTGTCCATGCCTCTGGCAGACATGGGGTAGAACAGCTCACCAGCTTTACTCGTGCCCCCAGTTGAAGCCTAAGATCCATAATCCAAGTGGGAGCATCATCCGGCTCCAGGGTAGTGGTGTCCACAGCATCTATGGGGGCAGAGGTATTAACAGTTGCAATGACCACAGCTATCATAGGATCAAGAAGAACCTCATCCTTTCTGATCTGATGCAGCAGAGTTATCCTGCTTTCTAGTTCAGCAAATTTTTTGCCCGACAAACGGGCACAGCTTCTGCATCAGTTGGGGAGAACGGTGAAGACATGCAAGTAGTAAAAAGGTGCTTGCTTAAAAATGCCGCAAAAGGTGTTGCAATTATGTCCCAAAGCGTAGTGCAGGTCCTTCCATGTAGTAATTCACCATTAACTGGATATGTACTAGATATGCAGATAATATTTCATGAAATTAGAAATATCTGCTTATAAATATGCACTGTGGCGGACGGCCGGGTCCCATGCCCAGCACGGCCAGGATGCCCCTTCGATGTGTATTCAGGGGAAGCAGCCCTGGACGGTGCAGTACCTCCCCCTGGATGGCTGCCCCCCTGGGTTGGAGTGGTGACTCAGTCTCTCACAGGGCTTCATGGGAGATGGAGTTCTCCACAGCCCTGTTGGGGTCTTGGGTGGCCACCACAGGGGGTGTGGCATGGGTCCCTGAGCCCAGCTGGTCTAATCTTCAGCCCCACCCGGGAGTGCAACAGGTGATTAAGCACCTGGAGCACTTCCGGGTGGGCCATAAAAGGAGCCAGCAACCACCACTCAGTGGCCAGAGTCGGGTGGAAGGAGGACAAAGCTTGTGGAGGAGTGGTGGTGGAAGAGAGGAAAAAAAGAGTATAGTACTGTGGGTTTTGTACTTGGGACTATGTTGTGGCTGGGGGGGATTCACGGGGAAGACATGCCCTCCAGCTGAAGAAAATAAGTGTTTTGTACTTTTATACGTGCCTCCCGTGTCGGGTCAGGCGCTATATAGCGTCTTCTTACAGCACATAAAGCTACAGACAGCAACCGAGTTGTGGTTGTTCAATATACACTGCAATTCCTTCTTGCCTTTTTGGTTCCACAGAGCTTCTTGTTATTACAGTCAAGAATAAATCCTTTAATTTATAAAGATTCATTGTCATCGCTACTAGCTGGGTTTGATGGTGTCTCCCTCTGGTGGGCATTTTTAGGATACTTTTGTACCTTGTGCTAGTGAATTTTCGAGGTTCAAAACACCCTCCAGTTTCTGCACAAGTCACTTTATCGGGTCAAATGATCAGTCACTGCATTGATCTGGGACACTTGGTTTTAATGGATCTCTGTGCGATTATGGCAGTTAGATGCATTGGCATATTACGTATTTAAACTGGATCTGGCATGGTTTTGTCAGTTTGTGCACACCATCTGATCTTACTTAGACTACATGCACTACTGTGAGTCCTGAGCTTTGTCATTTCATCCATATACTCATATGTGGCTAAGACAACAGTGTACTTTGACTCAATAATATTCCAAACTTGCCTTGATTACAAAAGTGAGAAAAGGTGAGGGGGAAAAACAAACGATCAGATCTACTGCTAGAAGTATGCCCAAAAGTTCTTGCCATCTACTGTGCTCTGATGAAGCCCCACAAGTTGTCACTGTCACTTTTTCAGTGAAGTTAAAATAGGAAATGCACTTGGTGGGAAGTTTTATTAAGTCCACCTGCTTGGTAAAGCAAACAGCTAATCATGTGGCTGCAGTGACAAATATAAATATAGCAAGCCGACAAGGCCAAGAAGGGCAAGACTGGTGATCTAAGCAACTTTCACTGTGGTAAGAATGCTGGTGCCAGACATGGCTGTTCAAGAATTTTACAAACAGCTGCCCTTCCAGATACACAAGACTGAAGAACTAGCACTTGGCCTGATTGTGGCTTTTACTGTCACAATGCAGATGGGAAGGTTAGAAGTTGATATAAACAGCATGAATCCAGGACTCCATCCTCCCTTTCGTCAACTGTGAGGATTGTGGTGGCACAGGCAATGTTTGGTGCACACAGATCCCTTGATACCAACTGAACTGATTTTGAATGCCATAGATAGATAGATAGATAGATAGATAGATAGATAGATAGATAGATAGATAGATAGATAGATAGATAGATAGATAGATAGATAGATAGATAGATAGATAGATAGATAGATAGATAGATAGATAGATAGATAGATAGATAGATAGATAGATAGATAGATAGATAGATAGATAGATAGATAGATAGATAGATAGATACTTTATTAGCATACCTAAGTAATGTTCCTTACCATGTGCATCACTTCATGGCCACAGTCTACCCCTTTAAAAATAAATAATTCCGGCAGGATTATATATTTGCTACGATTTTGCTCAAAAGGTGGAAAGACTACGAGCACAAACATATACAGTGGATTCAGAAAGTATTCAGACCCCTTCACTTTATCCACATTTTGTTATGTTCCAGTCTTATACTAAAATTGTTTAATTTTTTTCCCCTTCTTCAAACAACACTCAGTTCTTGTGGCTGAGAGTCCCAAAGCACATAATATCACAAAAGTACTTCCGAAAAGGCCCATTAGTGGGGAAACCCCGACCAAAAACCCGAGTGTGATACAAAAAGGGACACACAGAATCCTTATAAAAGATTTATCATCATAAAAGTGCTCTGTATGTACATGAAGCTCCAAAGAGCACACAAGGCAAAGGGAAGTTGCTAGCAAAAGCAATCCAAAGGGAACAAGTCCTAATACACAATCCAAGAAGTACAAAAAACAGACAAAAATATCAAAGCATGGCAGAACATGAGAAAACTCACCAACTCCTTAGCACATTCAACATGAACCACCAGGAACTGTGGAAACCATTCCAGTTTTATAGGGCAGGGGGCAGTTCCTGGCAGTGATTGGCAGGTGGCCACACCTCTTTGGGGAGCCACCCATAAAACACATGGAACAGAAAGGTAGCTTAGAAACAGAGATAAACATCAAAAGTAAAGAATGATGGACAAAATCAATTGAAATAAAATAATCTAGAATGAGCAAAACAGACAAAACATGAATTTGAAACCCAGCCAGGGGAGGAATCCTGGAAGATGCAACATCAACACCCAGAATGAAAAAGTAAAAACAGGATTATAGAAAATTTTTTTTTGGCATATTTAACAAAAATTTTAAAAAGTGACAAGGCTCTGAATACTTTCTGAATACACTGTTACTAGATAATTAAGCAATATAATTTAAATGGGAAATTAAAATCAAAAACCGCAAGTCTTTAATTAAATAAATTTAAACAAAAACAAGGAATGAGTAAACAAAAAAGGAAAGTAACTACTCAAATAAAAAGTAATCCTTAAGACATCTTACATATAATAAATATTCACACAAAAGGGGTGAGAATCCCTAAGCAAACATCAACACAGCGCCAATGATAATTCTAATGCTGAATTCGCTGTTCCACAAAAGGCTACTGTAAAATACAAAAAAAAACTCAAAAATAGACCAAAACAGGAAGAAAATTTTAAAAAGTCAACTATTAAAACATTAGAACATCAGGCTTTATAACACACTGGTGAGGCCTCATCTGGAGTCCTGTGTGCAGTTTTGGTCTCCAGGCTACAAAAAGGACATAGCAGCACTAGAAAAAGTTCAGAGAATAGCGACTAGGCTGATTCAGGGCTACAGGGGATGAGTTGTGAGGAAAGATGAAAAGGGCTGAACCTTTACAGTTTAAACAAAAGAAGATTAAGAGGAGATCTGACTGAAGTGTTTAATATAATGAAGGGGATTAGTCCAGTGGATCGAGACAGTGACTTTAAAATGAGTTCATCAAGAACATGGGGGGACAGCTGGAAACTTGTTAAAGGGAAATTTGCACCTACATTCTTTACACAGAGAATGACAGACACTTGGAATAAGTGACCAAGTAGTGTGGTAGACAGTAGAAGTTTAGGGACTTTCAAAACTCGACTTGATGTTTTCTTTGAAAGAAATAAGTGACTAGGACTGGCAAGCGGAATGGCCAGTAGTCCAAAAACAGGAAGCCCCTTCTCACAGGGTCACGCTTTTGAGTTGAAAACAGAACTCTCGAACAATGAATTTGGGGAGGAGGTGAGCCTTCACTTCAAAATTCAATTCATTTCAAAAGCATGACAATTTGTGAATGGGCTTCTGGTTTGTGGAGCACTTTCATTTTCTGGAGGTATTTATTTATCAATATTTTAGCTAAAAAAAAACAAAGAATGTACATAGTGAGCACAGAACAGGGTGACTTTGACATGTGGATTATGAGACACGAGTAACAGGAGACTTGTTCATTGAAGTTTTTGATATTGTTTACTGTTGTCAAGTGCTGGTTGCTATAGACTCCCATTCTATCAGAAATGTTATCTACATTCTTCAGGAAAACGTGAGATTAAAATTTCACTATAAAACTATATGGGGTAAGTAACAGTCCTGCAAGGTATGGTAACGTTCCAAGCAGCCAACAGCGTGCATTGCCATTTTACACTGCTTGCAGTGGGTGTTACATGGGCGCCGCTATTTCAGGCATCTGTTGCTGCATGCAGCGATCGCTGCACCAGTGTCACACATACTGCACAGGGACAGCTCGATGACCAGCAGCAGATAGCTACAGCTGTGCAAAGACAGCTCAGTAGCTGGTCAGCTGAGCATTCCTGCTGGACACCAAGCCGTGTCCACACAACTGCCACTGCCAGAGATGGTGAACAGGCAGCGACATTATGATGCACTCTGGTTTGTACCTCTTGTCGTTGTAAGTGGCAGTCCTCCCAGGAAAAACATTGCCGTAGGCGCATCAGGTACACAAACGTGTTCAGCACTACGATCAGGTACCTCACTTTCATTTCCGATCTCCAGATCACTTGCATGAAAAACGGAGTCTGAGAAGTCAGAGTCTGATTAAGAAACAATATGCAAAACGTCATCAACGGAGA
This sequence comes from Erpetoichthys calabaricus, assembly GCF_900747795.2. Lineage (NCBI taxonomy): Eukaryota > Metazoa > Chordata > Cladistia > Polypteriformes > Polypteridae > Erpetoichthys > Erpetoichthys calabaricus. The sequence goes on from NC_041401.2 coordinate 25,143,446, forward strand.
ATCTTACTTTGTGCATTCGCTTCTCTCCCCGACCAGATAATCAACGCTATTTCAGATGTTATACAGTATACTCTTCGCAAATCATGCACTTGCAGGGATTTGAGGTCAAATCAATGAAGCTAACTTTCCTTCTAGCAAAGACAGCTGCACTATAATGTAACAGAGAGGTTGGTCGACATATACAGTGGATTCCCGCCCTCTACCCATGGATGTTGACTAAAATCGACATTCACCTTCAACCTCTTGTGTTGACTAATTCAACATCTGCCCTGAAAGAGCTAAATAGAAGCTCATGTGGCAATTACAGCAGCTCACCTGCAATATCAGGAGGCCCCATCCTCCTTGGGCTTAACAAAAGGCGGAAAAAAAATGGGAAATGAAAACAGTGTTGAGAAATTACAGCAAAAGATTGCTCAAATCTACAGCCGCCATGTTATCATGTACCAGTGTGAATTTAAGTGCACAGTTGTCCCCAATTCATGGGACTTAGGGGCACAGGACCTCCACAAATGCAACAATCCACAAATACATTTTGGGCCCGTGATTACTGTATGTTCTAAGTTTATTACATTAAATAAGATGCAAAAAGTTGACAGAAGTGCAAGATAAAATGATCACTGAGCAAGCAAATCACGTGCGTGTGACTGGCAACCCAGACAAAGATGCATGGCATTCCCCAGACAAAGTGTGTAGTTCATCAGTTTTTTTTAGCGAATTGCAACTTTTCACAAATTTCAGCATATAATAATAAGTGTGTGTGTGTGTATATATTTAAGGTAGTAAATTTAAAAAAAAAATGATTAAGATATACTTAAAAAAACCACACAACAAAATGCTAAGCACCAAACAATATGAATTCATGAAACAGACCAGTTTTGCAGATGCAGTTGATGGCAGTGTAGCTATCAAACGAAATACTTTGCGAACATCCTCCTGAAAGTTATGTAAAGTGAAGATCTGTAGAAGTTGGGAGCGCTCCCTTGATGAAGATGTTTCCCAACCCAGAAAAAAAAAAAAAATCACACAAACAAGCAGGCAAAGGACAAGAACATAAATCCAGAAAAAACAACTAGAGTGCAATTGTTCAGATACCATACCAACATAAACATACCAGACAATTTCAATTTTGTTGGGTTCTTAAGACTCCCCTTGAAAACTAGCACCCTCAACTTGTTTTGCCAAGCTGTCTTTACGACAACCATCAAAGCTACCCAAAAATGCAGTACTCCCGGGGTTGATGGGATTTGCAGTCCATTAAGTAGCACAAGCATTATTTAGGTTTTCTACAATAGGTTGCAAACTCTCAATATAATTTCCATGTAACTATTAATGGACAAACCTGCAAATGTGTGTCGTCACAAATCGTAAACCTGTGAATGTCAAAGGCTAACCTGTATGTTTTACTGTTGGTTTTGTTAATCGAGTTATTTTTCTTGTCTTTATTTGGTTTCAACCGTAATTTTGTAATTGTGTACTGTACCTTTAAAATATTCTTATGTTATGCTTAGTTTGTGGTTCCCCCAGACCTTATACAAATCCGTTATAGAAATCTGTTGAGAAGCCGGAGGTCCTTCATTTAAAGTGGGGGCCTGTAAATAGTGCTAAATTCATTGGAGTTTGTGTTTTATTGTTACTTTCTTGCTTCTTGTGATCCTTTACATTTCCCAAATTCTAGATTTTGTGATTGGACTGTTTGCTATGGATTGCCATTTTAAGGAAGATTTTTTTTTTATTATTTCTTTTTGCTTAGTAGAGCACTTTCCTGTATTTTTCTATTTTTAATAAATAATAAATAACAATATTTAATAAATAATGCATTTTAATAAATAAAGCATTTCAGAAAGCATTTGATAAGGTGCCACAACAGAGGTTGGGCATCAAACTAAAAGAAGTCTGAGTTCAGGGTGATGTGTTTAGATGGGTGCAGAATTGGCTCAGACACAAGAAGCAGAGGGTGATGGTGCCAGGAACCAAATCAGAATTGGCCGATGTTAAGAGTGGTGATCTGCAGGGGTCAGTGCGGGGGCCGCTGTTATTTTTAATAAATATAAATTATTTAGATAGGAATATAAGTAACAAACTGGTTAAGTTTGCAGATGATATTTGGATTGGCAGATAATTTTGAATCTGTTACAGTAATCCCTCCTCCATCGCGGGGGTTGCGTTCCAGAGCCACCCGCGAAATAAGAAAATCCGAGAAGTAGAAACCATATGTTTATATGGTTATTTTTATATTGTCATGCTTGGGTCACAGATTTGCACAGAAACACAGGAGGTTGTAGAGAGACAGGAACGTTATTCAAACACTGCAAACAAACATTTGTCTCTTTTTCAAAAGTGTAAACTGTGCTCCATGACAAGACAGAGATGACAGTTCCGTCTCACAATTAAAAGAATGCAAACATATCTTCCTCTTCAAAGGAGTGCGCGTCAAGAGAGAGAGAGAGAGAGAGAGAGAATAAAGCAAGCAGTCAAAAATCAATAGGGCTGTTTGGCTTTTAAGTATGCGAAGCACTGCCGGTACAAAGCTGTTGAAGGCGGCAGCTCACACCCCCTCCATCAGGAGCAGGGAGAGAGGGAGAGAGAGAGAGAGAGAGAGAGAGAAAAACAAAGTCAAAAATCAATACGTGCCCTTTGAGCTTTTAAGTATGCGAAGCACCGTGCAGCATGTCGCTTCAAGAAGCAGCTGCACACAGAAGGTAGCAACGTGAAGATAATCTTTCAGCATTTTTAGACGAGCGTCCCTATTGTCTAGGTGTGCGAACAGCCCCCCTGCTCACACCCCCCTATGTCAGCGCAAGAGAGAGAGAAAGAAAGTAAGTTGGGTAGCTTCTCAGCCATCTGCCAATAGCGTCCCTTGTATGAAATCAACTGGGCAAACCAACTGAGGAAGCATGTACCAGAAATTAAAAGACCCATTGTCCTCAGAAATCCGCGAACCTGCAAAAAATCCACGATATGTATTTAAATATGCTTACATATAAAATCCGCAATAGAGTGAAGCCGCGAAAGGCGAAGCGCGATATAGCGAGGGATCACTGTAAATCATTACAGAAGGACTTGGATAACATACAGGCTTGAGCAGACTTGTGGCAGATGAAATTTAATGTCAGTAAATGTAAAGAATTACACAATGGGAGGTCTGAAAATCAAAAGTACACCTTATGAGAAGGATTTAGGAGACGTAGTGGGCTCAACGCTATCAAACGTCAGACCATATTCAGAAGCGATTAAGAAGGGAAATAGAATGTCAGGTTATATAGCGCCCTGATGTGTGGAGTACAAGTCACAGGAGATTCTGATCGACCTTTATAACACACTGGCGAGGCCTCATCTGGAGTCCTGTGTGCAGTTTTGGTCTCCAGGCTATAAAAAAGACATAGCAGCACAAGAAAAGGTCCAGAGAAGAGCGACTAGGCTGATTCCAGGGCTACAGAGGATGAGTGATGAGGAAAGATTAAAAGAGCGGAGCCTTTACAGATTAAACAAAAAAAGATTAAGAGGTGACCTGACTGAAGTGTTTAAAATTAGGAAGGGTATTAGTCCAATGGATCGAGACGATGACTTTAAAATGAGTTCAAGAAGAACAGAGGGACACAGTTGGAAATGTGTTAAGGGGAAATTAATCTCACAAACATTAGAAAGTTTTTATTTACACAGAGAACGATAGACACTTGGAATAAGAGAGCAAGTAGTGTGGTAGACAGTAGGACTTTAGAATATCAAGTGAAGTTTTGAAAGTCTCTAATGTTCTAATAAATCTTTAAATTGATAAAAATTTCTTGGTTTGCCCTTTGTAAGGCACACGGAGGGTTTTTAAAATCATCCCTCCTGTTGTGGAGCTTTTGTTACATATTTGATCACTTTGAGTCGTTTTGCCTGCTCTACTTGGCTTTTGTGGCACTTTTAAAGGCCTCGCACTCATTTTGCCTTCATAAAAGACCTCATTTCATTAAAGGCCACTATTACCAATCATGCTTGTAACATTTCATTACGAGTCGGTGTGAACTGGATTGATGAGTGCTAATGCTGTGCTGACATGTCACTTTTGTTGTGAATTAGCAGTCAGTGTAGTTATCGGACTATTGACAAATTACAACTATTTAAAGGATGCATGGTAAATAGATGCAAATTGTTCAAAAACACTTTAGTCCAAAATGGCTAGGGTAGAACAGCTGTACTCTGCCCTATTAAAGTTCAAAGTAAGTAGTATGCCAAGTTTGGTTCAATCTCAGATACTGCTGAAAATTTTATTGTGATCTTCATCATGATGAGATCCAAATCAGCATACTCAGAAAAACATCATCACCACTTCCAGTGGGTGGGGGACTCCGCCATGGCTGTGCTTTGTCTCCTATCCTGTCTGTGGCTTTCTTGGACAAGATATCAAGGCACAGCCAGGGAGGGAAGGGGGCTCAGTTTGACAACCTTAGACTCGGGTAACTGCTTTTTGTAGATGACGTGGTCCTGTTGACTTCATTGAGCTACAAACTCCATCATGCATTGGGATGGTTGGCGACTAAGTGTGAAGTGGCAGGTATGAGGATCAGCACCTCCAAATCCAAGGCCATGGTCCTCAGAAAGAAAAAGGTGAACTGTCCACACTGAGCGGCAGGTGAGTTACTGCCTCAAGTAGAAGAGTTTAAATACCTCAGGGTCTTGTTCACAAGTGATGGTGAGATTGACATACAGATTGGGGCGACAAGCATAATCAGGTGGTCGCTATAGCAATCTGTAGTGGTGAAGAAGAAACCAAGTCAGAAGGTGATGTTCTCAATTTACCAGTTGATTTACTGTACATCCCTACCCTCACCTATGGTCATGAACTTGGGGTAATGACTAAAAGAATGAGATCACGGGTACAAGCGGCCAAAATAAGCTTTCTCCAGAGGGTGTCTGGGCTCTCCCCTTAGAGACACAGTGAGAAGTGCAGACATTCAGGAGATCCTCAGAGTAGAGCTGCTGACCCTCCACATTGAGAGTAGCCAATCGAGGTGGTTCGGTCATCTGATGCGTAAGGCTCCAGGACACCGCTCTGTGGAGATTTTACGGGCACAACCAGCTGGGAGGAGACCCAGGGTAAGACCCAGGCCTCGTTGGGAGGATTAGATCTCACTCATGGTCTGGGAACACCTTGGGATCCCACCGTATGAATTGGCAAGAATGGCTTGGGATAAGAACATATGGGCCCCACTGCTAAGACTGTTGCCCCCCGTGATCCGGCTTTGGGTAAGCGGTGGAAAATCAAAGAATTTTAAAGTTTTTTATTTACTCTGTGACCTTGTACAGGAGAAAGCAGGCTGTGAAATACAGGAGAATAGATGTTTTATTTATCTGAATCAAGTCCGTGTAGCAGATACAGCTCTGTGTACAGGAGACAAGAACATTAATTATAAATACAAAAATGAGAGATGCTGACCAACACAAAGACATTTCTGAAAAGAATTGAGGGAGGAAGCTGCATAACATTCTTTGCCTCTAAGCAATGTGCTAAGCTTAATACCATAAAGGCCTGCATTATAAAAACTGCCAACATAAAATGTAAAGAGGTGTGCCCAAACTCTCTAGCAACACCGTTCATAATTTACTAAATCCTTTCAAGGTGAGAGGGTAGCAGGTGCACACCTGAAGTCAAAAGACATACTTTAAAATAATAGAATAACTCGTTTTCATCAGACCTCCCAGAGCTAATTTAACTTTCTTAATCATCGTCAAATACATTCACCAGATTAAAGAAGGACATGGCTGAATGCTAATTTGAAATATCCTCCATCGAGGAAATAGTCAGTCAGTGTAGTCAAATTTATCTGCCCAGCCAGGACTCTGGCTTACTATTTGACTGATTTGCGTTTGCAGATATAGCATCTAAAATATTTAGATATTAAACCGAGGATCTCCCGTCATCCTAAATTTTTATTTCTCACAACCTTGCAGTTAAATAAATTAACTTAATTTTAAAAATTAAGTAATACATCACAGCATAATACCCTCATTGTACTGGAAACTTCCACAGCTGTAAATGGAGTTTATATCCAAAAAGAGAATGAATTGCTCCAAATTGATAATAAGTATTTCATTTAATATATCTGAAGTACAATTAAGTCCTTTGTGTTTATGACAGTCAATCCTTAGTCAATTATAACACTGAAGTACTTCACATTTTTGAGTGACTTTTAACAGAAACGCATTACAAGAAAGCCTTTGATTTACACAGTGGAATTAAATGAAAATCAAAAATGACCTTTTTTGTTTACCAAATAGATTTATAGAATATTGATATATTATGACAGACCAAATGTTGGCTTTGTCAGCAGAGTCACACATTTGAGGCGCACTTGATCGGACCACATTTACCTTCACGCACACCTTGATAGAAAGTGTCCAAAGGGAACTGCTGAGCTGAAAATGACCAGGAGATGAACAGAAACCAACAGGAGAAGACTAAAGCCTGGTGGGTAAGAAGACGGGAATCAGAAGACCAAAAGAACCATACATCAAGGTCAGAAATGCAAAGCTAGGAAAAACGATGCAAAAATATTCTCACGTGACCTTGTTTTAACTGGATGTAAAAAAGTGGCCGATGATTGCATTAAGTGTGGTTTACTCTAAACCTACTCACTGGTCTCTGTTATTCTTCAGAAGCTGTAACTGTAGATGGTGCATTTCCCAGACAGCATATACCATAAGTCACTTTCAGCATCTTCTGGTTATTATTGGACTTCAAACCCTGAGGTTGTGGGTTCAAATCCTGCCACTGACACTGTGTGATCCTGAGCAAGTCGTTTTGCTGGCCTGTGCTCCAACTGGATAAAGAAATGTAACCAATTATCGGTATGGATGAAGGTGTCACCAAAATAAATAAATGTAAACCTTTCAAAAGTGTATTGTGTATAGAGGGGTGGGCAAAAGTAGGTTTATGATTGTCAGTACGGGAGGCCAGCAATCTGAGCTCTTACAAGATCCTACCCAAGTGCACTGTGCCATTATGACATTCTTTTGAGTTAATAAAGCTATTGTAATAATCATAGCCTGCATGTCTTTTTTTGTGTGACCTGTACTGTAAACCTACTTTAGCCCACCCAAGTATATATATATTGTCACATGCATGATTTGGTACGGGGGTCGCCAACTCTGGTTCTGGAGGACCACCAACTCTGGTTCTGGAGGACCACCAAGGCTGCAGGTTTTCATTCCAACCCTTTTCTTAATGAGTGTCCCGTTTTTGCTGCTAATTCACTCTTTTTGAACTAATTTGAATTGACTTGCTCTAGAAGACTCAGACCCCATTAATTGTTTCTTTTTCATTAATTAGCAGCCAGACAATAATGAAATACAAAATGAGCCAAAACAACTGGTGTCCAATATACAATATCTGAAAATGAAGAACGATGAAGGTCTCAGGAATGTTGGTCTGCTCAGGTCCAAAAAATATTTTAATGGAGCTCTTAGAAAAGAGAAAACCAACAATTTCAGAAATGTCTGCTGTTGCACAATGAGAGCAGCAACAAGCCATGGAATTAAAGAACAGGAGGTTTCATTAACAACAAGAATCGGTGCCTCATTAAGCAACTGGTTGGAGTGAAACTGGTTGGAGTTTGAGGCCCTGCCTTAGTTGGTCTTCTGTTGGCTCACTCACTTCACATTTCATTTCTGTTTGGGTACCGTTTAAGGAAAGAAATTAAGCAATTCAGAGGAACAAATCTTAAAAAAGCAATTCAATTAAAATTAATTCACAAGAAGTTAATCTGCAGCACAAACAGGGCACTCATTAAAAAAAAAAAAAAGGGGCTAGAATGAAAACCTGCAGCTATGGTGGTCCTCCCGGACTGGATTTGGCGACCCCTGATCAGGGAGACAACTTCAAGGCTCATCTACTGATAATCACACTCCAAACCAGAGTGTGGCGCTGTTGCCTAATGCCTTTTCTTTTCTTCACTCTGTAGAATGAATGATTGACATTCACTCCTCTGCTGTCATCACTTCCAGGTTCCACCCCCTTCCTGAACACACCCCTTTTAGTTCTCCACCTTGAAAACTGGCTCTGACACCATCTTGGGGCAGTCTGAAGAAGACGAGTGCCTCAATAAGTCCACATCATATTTGCTGTTCCTTTTTCTGTTCAATTCAACCATTCATAATTATACAGGGTTCACATAGGTGCTCCAATGCTTTACGATGAGTCCTTTGATTTACGATATATTATACACACACTCACACAGTTCAATACATAAAGTTGATGTGTGTTTGACTGGTATGCACCGATTCCCCATTTGTTCAGTGGTATTTTTTGCTAGTACTTTAAAAACAGCATTTCTAGTGCATTTGCATACTTCATTTTCTAATCTGTAAAGGATTTTGATGCATGCCATTTACTATTTGGAGCATTTCCAATTTTGTATACTGCATTTGCAGGGTTTTCAAGTTGTTTTTGCATCTGGTGTCACCATTATTCATTCTGCTTTCATATTACCAGACTTTATAGAATTTACTGTTTGGCACATTTTTCTCTTCTTTTTCAAGGATTATTTCCTGACATAAGCAAACTGCTCTGGGTCCCTCCGACTTTGGAGGTTTCCCCAACCCCACACAGAGAAGGGCGAGGGTCCCAAAATAAGTATGCCACTAAGGGTCCCAGAAAGGCTAGCTCTAGTCCTGCTCCCCATTCTAATTTCTACTCTGCCCAATCCCCCCAACCCCATTTATAGGGTTACAACAAGCCAAAAGACTGTCTTAGCAGCTGTAGCAGGAGGCTGGGGGCCATACCCAGCCGGGATGCCCAGAAGGACGTGTGTACGTCCCCCGGGCCATGAGGGGTCAACCGCCCTGGATAAGAAGGGGACCACAGGGACTGAGCCAGGAGGCTCAAACCTATAGAGGCCCGTGGCCTCCGCCAGGGGGCGCCCCGAGCATCATGGAGCCCGGGAAACCTGCACTTCCGCCACACCTGGGAAGGTGGAGGAAGGACCTTCTAGGGACACACGGAGTGCTTCCGGGTACAAGGGCAGCACTTCCACCACACCAGGAAGTGCTGCTGGAAGAGCATCATCTGGAGCACATCCGGGTGGAAATAAAAGGGGCTGCCTCACTCCAATCAGAGAGCTAGAGTCGGGAGCGGGACGAAGCTCCCATGAGGAAAGGAAAGGCGACTCGAAGAGGACATTGGGAGAGGCCCGTGTTAAGGGTGATTGGTGCGGGAGCGCTGTGTACTGTGGGGACTTTATTGAAGAAAATAAACGTGCCGTTTTATAAAAAGTGTTGGTGTGTGTCTGGTGGTGTTCAGACCCATGTCTCACACAGCACAAGGCAGGAGTCAGCCTGGGAGTGGATGCTAATCCTTTGCTCATTGACAATGAGACAATTTATGGTTCAATTCAATTCAGTTTGTTTTGGATAACAACAACAACAATTCATTTCTTTCTGAGCCCTCCAAAAAATCTCCCAGAAGGAATGCCTCAATAGGCTTTAACGGGCCCCAGCATTGACTCTCTAAGAAGACAGGAGACCCCCACTCCCCCAAAAAAGGAAGAAATCTTGGGAAAGGCAATTCAGAGAGAAACCCCGTTAGATGAAATGGGGTAAATACAACACAAACAAGAACACAAGTGACCCTCTTCACAGAGCTCGATAGCCAATTTATCATGACCACCTCAGAAACAGAATACAACAGTACAAATTACACAGCAAAATGCAAGAATAGATGATACCACTCACTAAATACAGAACTAGCACATATAAGGATACAGTTTTGTTCAAATATATCAAAAACAAAGTATAAATGAAATTAACATAAATGAAAAACTGCAAGATCTGTCCATCAGCATCACCGAGGTCTCCGGGACTGCATCTGGCTTGTCAGACTCCGTTTCTACAATTGGCTGATGGACAGACGTTTTGTATAACGTTCATCATGGAGTACAGGTGCAGAGCGTTGGGACGACTTCAAAGTTTACAAATTACCAGTGACATCATGCCTACGTGTAAAGGACACAGATTTGTTTAAACACACAGGAAAATAAAGTGGTTTGAAACCAGTTAACACCAACATAGCACAGCAAAATCCGTCCATTAATGAACTGTACCGTGGTCTTCATCTGTGTAATGTTTAAATAGCCACACAGAAACACAGATGACGTCATATGGGACTCCCAGGCTTTTAATTATCATAGATACTCGCATAGAAGTCGGGTCTTGAAACCCGAAAAAAAAAAAAAAAAAATAGATCATACAACTCAGACCCCGACTTATATGCCTATTCAAAAATACAACGCTTAAAACCATTCTATGATAGGATTTTCCAATGCCGATCAGGAGGCAATGCCAATTTGCAAAGCAAACTTTGTCTTAGGCATTTTTCTTAATACAGTAATCCCTCGCTATATCGCGCTTCGACTTTCGCGGCTTCAGTCTATCGTGGATTTAATATGTAAGCATATTTAAAATGTATATCACGGATTTTTCGCTGGTTCGTGGGTTTCAGTGGACAAAGGGTCTTTTAATTTCTGGTACATGCTTCCTCAGTTGGTTTGCCCGGTTGATTTCATACAAGGGACTCTATTAGCAGATGGCTGAGAAGCTACCCAACCAGAGCACATATTACGTATTAAATAAAACTCAAATATATTGTGAGCAGGGGGGCTGTTTGCACCCCTAGAGGATACGGACGCTCCTCAAAAAACGCTGAAAGACTACCTTCACATTGCTCTCTTCCTTGCTGGGCTTACTTGCGGCTGCGTTGTCAAGCGATATGCTTCCCGCAGGGTGCTTCACATACTTAAAAGCCCAAACAGCACCAATCGGTTTTTGATTGTTTGCTTTTCTCTCTCTCTCTGACATTCTCTGCTCCTGACGCGCACTCCTTTGAAGAGGAAAATATGTTTGCATTCTTTTAATTGTGAGAGGGAACGGTCATCTCTGTCTTGTCATGGAGCACATTTAAACTTTTGAAAAAGAGACAAATGTTGGTTTGCAGTGTTTGAATAACGTTCCTGTCTCTCTACAACCTCCTGTGTTTCTGTGCAAATCTGTGACCCAAGCGTGACAATATAAAAATAACCAAATAAACATATGGTTTCTACTTCACAGATTTTTACCTTTTGCAGGGGATTCTGGAACGCAACCCCCGCAATGGAGGAGGAATCACTGTACATCTTCTTACCTCCTCCAATTTCGCATCAGCTTCTCCGACACATCAAATTTTGTTGCAGAAGCAGTTATCAATTTCTTTCGCCACTTCAACAACGATTAATTTAAAACCAGCTTCATATTTCCTTCTGATTGAACGCTCCATCGTAGATAAGGGATACTCTTATGATAAAGGTATAGGAGGGTGTGAGATACAAAAAAACACAAAATGGTGCAAACATTACTTCAGAATAGTTCGGGTATTACCGTGTGGTCACGTAGGCACAAAACAGAAAAAAAAAGTCTGTGTGCTCTGTGGTTACTCTCTCAGGTGGGTGTTAGCATATCGTAATCTCTTGGACCAATAGCGTGAGTTTTCAACATTCAATTTGTACGACCGACATTATAAAATATTAGATATTATACAGTAAAATCAAGTCCCGACTTATGCATGGGAGAACTTACACGCGAGTATATACGGTATTTCATGCCCTCCAGGCCCCTGCCCACTCCCAATTCTTGATGCCAACTTTGTTTTGTTCTAAAATAATAAATAAATAAATAAATAAATAAATAAATAAATAAAAGTACAATTGAATAGGTCATCAGCATGTCAACAATGCTTTGTGTGAATTTTATTGTAGTCCGTTTTCCCCGAATCAATTTCCCCTCAAGAGGCTTGCAAAAGCATGAGTGACACAAGAATGGAGGGGATTTTGGCCCACTTCACCACCCCACACATGTTGGCTTATATTAGGTTGACCAGATATTAACAGGAAGATGTTCTGAACCCTGTCAAGGCTAACCATTGAACCAGGGGATTCATCCACCCATTACTTGAATCTGCTTATGTCACAGGTCACCAGTGCCCCACCTAACACCACTAGCTGAAAGACAGAGAACCCATCCTGGACAGGATGTACCAAACCCTCACGGACAGACACTACGACAGCCTGGAGTAGTCGATTACCCTGAATGCAGACGTTTAAAATGTCACAAACAGGAGGAAAGACCTCCAAACACCTCAGAAACCGAAGCTAAGGTTTCAGTAATGTAGTGACATTAAGTTTTGTTGGACCCCCACCCATAATCACAACAGGTCCACTCTGTGAACCATTACAGTGTCACATGCAGCTGGAGTCGATCCTCACATCACTGGGTGCAAGGCAAGAACCAAACCAGGAAGGGATGGCAGTCTACCACAAGGCGTACTCAGATTCATGCTAACTGCCAACTCTCATTCTTCCAGTACTGTATTTTGGGGTGGGGGGGTTTGCGGGGGAACGGTAAGTTGCACAGTGAAGGTTATCCTGACATCAGTGCAAGGCAAGAAGCACCCCTGGACAGGACACACTCATGGGCTAATCAACACCCCATCTATCTTATAAATCTCGGCCGTGTGCTGTGTGGTTCCTCTCTCAGGTGGGCGTTAGCATATCGTAATCTCTTGGACCAATAGCACGAGTTTTTCGCATTCGACTTATACAACTGACATTATAAAATATTGGAAATTATATGATAAAATCAAGCCCCAACTTATACGCGGGAGAACTCACACGCGAGTATACGTATACGGTACTTCATGCCCTCCAGGCCCCTGCACACCCCCACCCCCAATTCCTGATGCCAACTTTGTTTTGTTCTAAAATAAATAGAAAAAAAAAGTAAAATTGAAAAGGTCATAATGGATGTCAACAATGCTTTGTGTGACTTTATTGTAGTTCATTTTCCCCATTAGAGGCTTGCAGAAGTATGAGGGACACAAGAATGGAGGGGATTTTGGCCCACTTCACCAGCCCACACACGTTAGCTTATTTTAAGGTCACCAGTTAGTATGCTCAGATAATAACAGGAAGATGTTCTGAACCCTGTCAAGGTGAACCATTGAACCAGGGGATTCATCCACCCATTACTAACAGCACTAGATGAAAAACAGAGAACCCATCCTGGACAGGATGTACCAAACCCTCATGGACAGACACCAGGACAGCCTAGAGTAGTCAATTACCCTGAATGCACATGTTTAAAATGTCACAAACAGGAGGAAAGACCTTCAAAACGCCTTAGAAACTGCAGTATGTCTCAGGAACAGAAATACAGTGGCATTAAGTTCTGTTGGAACTCCACCCATAATCACAAAATGTCCACTCTGTGAACCATCACAGTATCACATGCAGCTGAGAGAGAGAGATAGGTTGATAGGTAGATGGATGAAAGGCACTCATCCAATGAACTGCGATGGACAACCTAACCTGCGTATTGTTGAGGTATGGGAACTCATTAAACAAAACTGACCTAGATTGTGATCAAACCGAAAACTGAACCCCTGCTGCTGGAGCGGTGCTAAACCCCAGTGCCACCATGCTGATGCCACTGTAAACCATTAACAACAAGGTGAAGGATCTGAGAGAGAAAAAGTGAGGCAGTGAGAGGACTGAAACGGGCTGCCTTATATGAACAACAGGAAGATGTTCTGAACCCAGTCAAGGCTAACCACTGATTCCGGACTTCATTTAATGAACTATGATGGACAACCTAACCCGTATATTTTTGAGGTATGGGAATTCATTAAACAAAATTGTCATAGACTGATCAAACTGAAAAGCTGAACCCCTGTTGCTGGCGCAGTGCTAAACCCAAGTGCCACCATGCCAATGCCACTGTAAACCATTAACAGGAAGGTTAAGGATCAGAGAGAGAAAAGCGAGGCAGTGAGAGGACTGAAACCGGCCGCCTCATGCGCCATCCGGTGTCACAGCACAGCCACTCTCCCTAACACAAATACACACACACACAAAAAATAAAGCTGCTGCTTATATCCAGCTAAAAACACATCACCTATAAATCGTACAGCCCTGTACCAGCAACCTAAACTTAACCTCGGCCATATCAGTATTTACTCATGGGGCTTTTAAATACTTTTATCACAAGAGCTACGTCAGGACAAAAGCCATACCCAAGGACGTGGGCCTCCCACCAACACTCTGAACTTTGGCCCCTCGCTGGACGAGGAATTACAAAACTGAGCCGTCTGCTTTTCAGCTGTATGAGCCGGCGTTTCAGGAAAGGCCACTTACTTCAATTATCCGACTTCTTTTGCTCCATCAGCTGGCGCCATGCACTTTTTTTTTTTTATATTCTTATTTATTTATTCCCTCAAGCGCCCAACATTACTGTCAATAAATTATTCAGTTTATAAAATAACACACACTTTATTCTAATTACAAATGTAAAAGCATTGAGACAATATGCCCCCCCCCCCCTAATTTTTGAGTCCTCTCATTTTTTTGGGGATGTTACCAAATGCTGAAGATGTGAAACTTTAATTGCTTTATTCAAAACAGCTGTTTCGTAAACCGCTGGCTAAATGCTGCGCTGCACTTTTCTCTCGTGATGCAACGGAAATTACTTTTAATAGCCGTCCCCTGCCTTCTTGTCGTCTTTATTATTTTAAGAAGTTTTATGTTGTGATGGCAGAGAGGATGGGAAAAATAAAACATTAAAAAAAAAAAAAACGAATTCGAAAGATTCAGAAGAGGAAGGCGTGCGCCGTGGTCCTCATCTGTGTAAAGTTTAAATAGCCATACAGAAACACGGATGACGTCACATGGGACTCCCAGGCTTTTAATTATTTCATGCCCTTCAGGCCGACACCCATCCCCAATTCTTGATGCCAACTTTGCTTTGTTCTAAAATAGGAAAAATTATTGAAAATTGAAAAGGTCATCAGGACGTCAACAATGCTTTGTGCGACTTTTATTGTAGTCTGGTTTTCCGAATCCGTTTTTCCCATTAGAGGCTTGCAGAGGTATGAGTAACACAAGAATGGAGGGGATTTCAGCCCACTTCACCAGCCCACACATGTTGGTTTATATTAGGTTGACCAGTTAGTATGCTCAGATAATAACAGGAAGATGTTCTGAACCCTGTCGAGGTTAACCATTAAACCAGGGGGTTCATCCACCCATTACTTGAATCTGCTTCTGCCACAGGTCACCAGTGTCCCATCTAACACCACTAGCTGAAAGACAGAGAACCCATCCTGGACAGGATGTCAGTCCATGACAACAAACCCTCACAGACATACACCAGGAATGTGTGGAGTAGTCAATTACCCTGAACGCAGGTGTTTAAAATGTCACAAACAGGAGGAAGGACCTCAAAACACCTCAAAAACTGAAGCTACAGTTATTACAGATACAGTAATGTAGTGACATTAAGTTCTCTTGGACCCCCACCCATAATCACAACATGTCCACTCTGTGAACCATTACAGTGTCACATGCAGCTGGAGTCGATCCTCACATCACTGGGTGCAAGGCAAGAACCAAACCAGGAGGGGATGGCAGTCTACCACAAGGCACACTCAGATCCACGCTAATTCAATTAGTTTCCAACTCTCTTATTCCAGTACTGCATTTTGGGGTTGCACAGTGAAGGTTATCTTGATATCACTGTCTGCTAGGCAACAATCACCCCTGGACAGGACATGGGATAATCTACACCCACTCTAGCTTATTCATTCATTTTCAAATGCTCAAGCATTCCCAACTGGGAAGGGGAAGTTGAGAAGAAAATTTGAAGTAGGCCTACTTTGTGAAATTGCAATATTATGGTTATTTGAACTTAAAAATAAAATTGCTAAAAACAGTGTTTTAAAACAACCTCCTCTGTGGGAGTAAATTTATTTTCAAAAAGTTGCCACAGGGTGTATGGGCCAAAAAGGCTGGGAACCCCTGCCATAAACAGATAGGTAGATGGATGAAAGGCACTATATGAGATAGAGGGAGGGGTAAATGGATGAATGGCACTATAAGAGAGAGAGAGAGAGAGAGAGAGAGGAGTAGATGGATGAAAGGTACTATATAAGAGAGAGAGAGAGGGGGTAGATGGATGAAAGGCATATGAGAGAGTAGATGGATGAAAGGCACTATGTAAGAGAGAGAGAGAGAGAGAGAGAGACACAGAGGAGTTGATGGATGAAAGGCACTATATGAGAGAGAGAGAGAGAGAGAGAGAGAGAGAGAGAGAGAGAGAGAGAGAGTGGTAGATGGATGAAAGGTACTATATGAGAGAGAGAGAGAGAGAGAGAGTGGTAGATGGATGAAAGGTACTATATGAGAGAGAGAGGGGGGTAGATGGATGAAAGGCACTATATGAGAGAGTAGATGGATGAAAGGCACTATATGAGAGAGTAGATGGATGAAAGGCACTATATGAGAGAGAGCGAGAGAGAGAGAGAGAGAGAGGGGGGGGGTAGATGGATGAAAGGCACTATATGAGAGAGTAGATGGATGAAAGGCACTATATGAGAGAGAGAGAGAGAGAGAGAGAGAGAGAGAGAGAGTGGTAGATGGATGAAAGGTACTATATGAGAGAGAGAGAGAGAGAGAGAGAGAGAGAGAGAGAGGGGGGGGGGTAGATGGATGAAAGGCACTATATGAGAGAGTAGATGGATGAAAGGCACTATATGAGAGAGAGAGAGAGAGAGAGAGAGAGAGAGAGAGAGTGGTAGATGGATGAAAGGTACTATATGAGAGAGAGAGAGAGAGAGTGGTAGATGGATGAAAGGTACTATATAAGAGAGAGAGGGGTAGATGGATGAATGGCACTATATGAGAGAGAGAGGGGTAGATGGATGAAAGGCACTATATGAGAGAGAGAGAGAGGTGGAAATTTGGCTTTTTACAGAAGCTCAAATAAATGAAAATGTATACACACACACACACAATATCCTCTGAACACACACCAGAATGACTAAAAAGAAAGAAATCTTCTGACTTGGCAGTTACAGTCATATTGAGGCATTATGCAGATGTTTCCATTCCTAAAGCATCAGGCAAAAGTAAGAAACCAGCCATGGATGGGATGACGACACATTCTTAAACATATTCACCATTATTCAGTCACTTTCCAAACCTATTCATCCATCCATCCATTTTCTAAAGCCACTTCATCCAGCAAGCACAGTACACAAGGCAGGATCAATCCCTGGACAGGCCACCAGTCCATCACAGGGTGAGCACACACCGGCCAACTTAGCAATGCCAATTCACCTACCCTGCACATCTTTGAACTGTGGGAGGAAACCCACACTGACACAAGGAGAACATACAGATCAACTTATTTCAATAAATCACTATGTAGGGTTGCAGAGCTTATTCAAACATTATCAAGGGTGCAGGGCAGGAATCAACCTTGGAGGGGATGCCAGCACATCACATCTACACTTACATTGGTGCTTCTTCATTCACTTATTTTGCAATAACACTTATTTCAGTGCAGTACCTGAAGAACATCAGCCACAGGGCTGGGAACCAACCTTGGATAGGATGACAGTACCTCACCTGGCAGATTCACATACCCTCACTCCTTTATTCTCTCAGTTTACAAAGGCTAATAATATGACACTGTATGTTCAGCATTGTTAAGGAAAAGGGGGGGTACTAACCCTGGAAGGGACACCAGTGATATTCCGCACATTTACATGGCACATTAATCCTCTCACCTTCCATATCTACTTATTCTAATTTCAGGAGGTGTGGTGGCAGAGTTTATCCTGATGTCATTAAAGAATCAACCCCGTGGTGGGATGTCATCATCTCACATGGCACATCTACACACACATTGGTGCTTTTCCATTCACTCGCCCTCAAAATCCATTTATTTTATTGTGGTGTCTGTGTGAGGGCAGAGCTTATCTTGATAGCATTAAGGGATCACCCTGGATGGTCATCACAGGACATATTCATTTAGTCTCAAAGGAGCGTAGGGAAGCAACTTAACAGAGAGCACAGCGACACCAGGTATCAAATCAACCTGATATGCAGGTTATTGGGACGTGGAGGAAAACTGCCAAGGACGCAGACAAGATGCAAACTAACTCCAAATGGACGTTTACTGTTTATGGTGGTCTGGAAAGACCGTGGTGACCTCAGCTGTTTATAATTTTTTTTTTTTTTTTAAAGTTTCCTTTGAACTTGTGTCATAGCCACTAGCCTAATAATAATTGACCATCATGAAGAATTGCTTTAGTAAAGTTTGACTTCAAATATCAGCTCAGATTTTTTTTTTTGAGCTCATCAGTGCCAACATTTGCCTATTTATTAGAAATGCTCAATGTTTAGGAAGAAACTGCACAATGGAAGATGAAGAGCATCAAGTAGAGACCAATAATGGAGCAAAACAATTTGGATTTTTTTCAAAAGGAATGACGACACCAACTAGATGGCAACTTCAGATCTAGGCAGCCATTATCAATATACCAATTGGAAGACAGCCTGTAATGGGCATCCTGGGCCAAATTTGGGCATCCTTGATTTAGAAAGAAAGAACTAAAAAAGTGCTTGTATCCTTAATTAGGAAGAAACTGCACAATGGAAGATGAAGACCATCAAGTAGAGACCAATAATGGAGGCACAACTATTTGGATTTTTGTCAAAAGGAATGACGACACCAACTAAGTGGGAACTTCAGATCCAGGCAGCCATTATCAATATACCAGTTGGCAGACGGCCTGTAATGGAAACCTAGAGCCACTAGGCCAAGTTTGAGCATCCTTGATTTAGAAAGAACTAAACAAAGTGCTTGTATCTCCTTAATTAAATAGTGCTAAACATGAAAACTCACCTCCCCAAGTCCCTGGGTTCAAATCCCAGGCTGGTCACTGGTATGGAGTTTACATGTTCATGGTACTATGGATTTCATCCCACATCTGCAAATGCTTGGTTAACTGGCAGCCCCTAACTGACCCCTTGTGAATGTACCTTGTGATGGAGTGGCATCCCATCCAGGGTTGGTTCAGTCAATGGAATAAATGAATATAAGGCAAACGAGAAAACACTAATTAAGACACTCTGATCCGTATAAGCCAAAACATCTCTCTTTAAATCTAAACCTGTGCCCAAAACCATCATTTTGAAGTTCACTTACGCTGCCCCCCGCTGACTTGACAGGCGTCTTCTCAAAGATCATCTTCAGGCTGTCCAGTGGGATGTCGAACCTCTCGATCTTGCGAGATGCCTGCATGTCCTCTCTGACCACTTCTCCAGCGATTCGTGCTTCAACTTCCATGTGCACAGCGACGTTCTAGCCGGGCTCCAGGTAGCTGGTAACGCCTGTGGCAAACAGAAAGAGTGAGAGAGAGCGCACAAGTGAGGCAGGAGAGGCTTGATAATACTTTCTGTGATGTCAGGAGGGCGGCACTTTCGCGGAGCAGAGAGCACAGCCGGCAGACAGATGTACAGTACACTGGAGGCTGGCTGGCTGAATGAAGCGCCAATAGAAAAATAAGGGAAGAAAGAAAAAAAAGAATGAAGTGCCTCAGGACAGCAACTTTCGAGCTCCCAGCAGCAGAGCCACATGAGAGCCTGAACGCCGGGCATGACTCCCACTTCTGCTTTAGACAGATCATGAACTTCTCCTGAGCAGGCTTGCTGCCAAAAACATTGTGTTTTGGATCCCTGCCACAAACCACCCCCATCCCAATCATCTTCTTTTTTTTTTTTTTTGATGTTGGTCATTTCAACCTCAGTGAAGTTGCTGTCCTGACTTCAAATTCCTAAATCAGGGTTAAAACAGAAACCAGGAAAAGTCACAACCATTCAGGGATCCCCCGTGAAAAGAAAAAAAGAAAAAACTTCTCCTTCCAGAAGGGTAAAACCTTCAGCGTGAAGCTGCCAGAATCCCTGGAGGAAAATTCCCAGGCTAACGGGAAACACGAACAGGAAAAGACGTCAGCGGCTAGCACTTCCTTTCAATGGAAAACAGGGCTTCGGCCAAAAGGCTTTCTGAAAAATCCCCTCAGTATTCCAATAGATTTTTTAAGGAAGCTCACCAAAACAATAGCTGTCTGCTCTGTGGTGGCTTTTACTACAATGACAGGCCTTCTCATGATATTTAAAATTGCCAATATGGAAAGCAGGACTGGACAATGTGTGGCAATGAACAGCAAAGTAAAAATAACGACTGCACTACATACTGTAATGCTTGAAAGCATTTACAAAACTGAGAACACCACCTCACCACCTGCAATTCAGAACAGATAATCCACCTGAAGTGAAGAGTATTTGGGGCTGGCCAGAACTTGGGTGGGAGACCAGTTATGGAAAGTTTGGGTTGATGCTAGAAAAGGTGTTGGTGAGACCAACAGGGGGAATTTACCGTGTTGTAGCCTGTGTGTAAAGTGACGAGGACACTATGCTGTAAAATTTTTTGCCATCTTTCGGCTGAGATGTAAAACCAAAGTCCTGACTCTCTGTGGTCATAAAAGCCCCCCTGGGCATGCTTTGAAAGGAGTAGGGTGTACCTGGTGTACCTAATCATCCCTCGCCTCTAACTGGCTAACTACCTCTCACCTCTTCACTGCCTTATATGTGGTGAGCATACTGCTGCAAGAATGGCTGCCACTGCATCCTCCAGGCGGGGTTCAACACACTGGAGGCGGTTAAAGTGGCTCCCCTCTGTCCATGTAAAGCACTTTGAGTAGCCAGAAAAGTACTGTATAAAACGTAACTATTTTTAATTAGTCTTTTTAATAGAAAAAAATATTATAGTGCCCTTCATTTTCCAGTGAAACTTGTGAGGCTTTTGCTGTATTTTTTAATCAAAAAATTAATGATATTAGAAATAATATAGTTCATCTCCCCAAAACTGATCCTTTTAAACCCCAGTACTCCATTATAAACAAATTCTTTCACCATGATAGATTTACCCGATTTATATAAAATAATTTCTCAACTGAGACCATCCACCTTCGTCCTTGACCCAATACCAACCAGTTTTTTCAAAGAAGTATCGGGAGTGCTAATTGATAATATTCTTGACATAGTAAACACGGCATTAGATACAGGGGTCTTCCCAGACTGTCTTAAGACTGCTGTAGTTAAACCCCTGCTCAAGAAAAATAATCTCGATTCCTCTGCTTTTGAAAAATTTAGACCTCTCTCTAACCTGCCTTTCTTAAGTAAAATCCTAGAGAAGGCAGTCATTATGCAGCTAAAGGACCACCTCAATAAACCTGCTATTCTTGATAAGTTTCAGTCAGGTTTTAGAACAAATCACAGTACAGAAACTGCACTCGTTAAAGTAGTAAATGATTTGCGGGAAAAAATGCAGACAGAGGCCATGTATCTGTTCTCATCCTCTTAGATCGGAGTGCTGCATTTGATACAATTGACCAGAATATTCTTAGAAATTGCCTTAGTCAATGTGGTGGGCTTCTCTGGCAGTGTCTTAAATTGAGAGGGTAGAATGTCATCACCTGATCTGCATGTATTATACAAGTAGGCTACCAGAACACAAAGCTTACGGACTTGATCACAATATTCTTAGCTGATCACAATTTCTTAGAAATCGCCTTAGTCAGTGGGTGGGCCTCTCTAGCAGTGTCTTAAATTGGTTTGAATCCTACCTGGCAGGTAGAAAATTCTGTTAGTTTTGGTAATTATACTTCAAAGACACCCGATATTCTATATGGTGTTCCACAAGGCTCTATCGTGGGTTCACTGCTCTTTTCGATCTACATGCTTCCATTAGGTCAGATTATCTCAAGGCATAACGTGAACTACCACAGCTATGCTGATGACACACAACTGTATTTATCAATAGCGCCTGACAACCCCGACTCTCTTGATTCACTGACAAAATATCTTACTTGTATTTCTGAATGGCTGAGTGGTAATTTTCTCAAACTAAATAAGGAGAAAACAGAAATTTTAGTGATTGGCAATAATGAATATAATGAAGGTATTAGAAATAAACTTGATCCATTAGGATTAAAAGTCAAGATGGAGGTAAAGAATTTAGGGGTAGCTATTGACTCTGACCTGAATTTTAAAATCACATATTAAATCAGATTACTAGGAAAGCATTTTTTCACTTAATAAAGCAAAAGTTAGATCTCTTATAACATTGCAATATATTTTTATGTTTTGTCTTTTTTCTATTTTTTCATCCTGTAAAGCAATTTGAGCTACATCATTTGTATGAAAATGTGCTATAGAAATAAATGTTGTTATTCATGCACAGTGCTTTGACTCTTCAATACACTTTTTTAAGACATAAAGTAGGGGATTCAGGCAAGTGCAAAGGTTGTACAAAAAGTGTTCAAGCGGTTTTGTCAGGTTTTTCTTCCAAAATTGTAGCAAGAGTCAGGACTATGCTTTGGATGTGATTGTAAAATGTTGTGCTATGAATTTGTTTTTGTGTTCTTCCACAACGCCATATTGTTTCCAGTAAGGAGATGCTGTTCACAATAGTTTTGCTAGGCTTCGCTATAGGTAAGGTGAAAGGTAATCACCTGAACGACATCTGGGGTCACAGAGTATAAAGTTCACTCCCTGTGCAGACTTCCTCGTCCAAGTTTGTGGATTTTAAAAGTCAAAACAATTTCTAAGCTCACATGCATTTTAATTCTGTTGTTACTCTCGACTACAATTTCGGCTCTGTCACTTAGTACTATTATGTTTAACCTCCTTGGTGTTAACCCCACAGAACTCAGAATTCTATACAATTACGGTTAAACCCAAGTCAGACTCGTAGTAACTCATAATGAAACATGTCACATTACCTTACTTTTTGTTGTGGGATGTGTCAGATTTGCCCATCGCAGTCGTTGATCTCATAGCTGCACCGTATCAAATTACATGACTGAAAATTCCGACCCTTATCACACTGAGCACCAATCTTTTATTGCAGTCAGCCTCGTCCCCATTTTTTACAGGCAATACCACGCTGCCTAATGGAGCCGATGCAAGATTAAAAGCTTCAATGACTTCACCAGCAACCTCTTCCCTTTATGTCTTTTTCCCCCATTCTATTATGGTATGGTAACATACAAGACATCAGACAGACAAGCTTTTCTTCCATTTGTGAGGTTTACAGCCTGCCTGCTGCCTGACGGAGCCAGTGCTATGTGAAGGGTTAATAGCTGTGGTGCATTAAGCTGCAGTTTTGTCCCTTTTACTAAATAAAACATCAGACAGACAAGCTTCTCTTCAAAAAAATTCTATGTATTGCACTTCCCACTGAATTCTCATTAGTTCTCAAAGAGCCCACCCCCATACCAAAAAGAAAATCCATCCCATTTGCCTTTATCCTAGCCAGTCACAGACTAGTTGGGTGTGTCACACTGAATGATTGGCATCATGGGAGCACACTGCTGACTGCCTCCAACTGGCTAAGATTACAGTATGTAAATGAATCGCAGAGAAATGTTGTTTAATGTGACACAGACTTTAGCCACCAGTTCATTAGTGCACATTTTCAAGACAAAAGCCATAGTTTTAACCTCCTTAGCGTTAGACCCAAGCATTACTCAGGCTGCAAATACTGTGCTAAAAGTGTGTGTGTGAATCCCAGTAACAGTATCACTCGGGCAACTGTACAGATGAGTCTTGCAGAAGTGTTAGAACCAAGAATCACTTGGGCTGTAAAAGTGCGATCAGTGCTGCCGTTCTTTGGAGAAATTATGTCCGAGTGCAGGTTTTTACTAATTATGAAGTATCTGCACTTTACCAGCAATGAAGACTTTGATGAGAATACCCATCCAGCAACCAAACTGAAGAACATTTGGGAGATATACCAGGCCATTGTAGCAAAATTTCGGAGCGTTTACCTTTATGCCAGATCTTGCTCTTTTTGATGTGATGTACGGTATCCATGACAGTCTGCCCTTATAAGCCATGAGACTTTCATCGATGCCGACATCACGATCCATGATAGATAGATGTTTATTGTCATTGTCACTGTTCCTTTGTAAAAATGACAATGACAATAAAGATCTATCCTCACAGGTCTTATAGTAGCAGGCAGACCATTCTACGGTTTATGGGCCCTGTAACTAAAAACTCGACCTCCCATTGTTATTTTATTAATCTTTGGAATCAAACAGGCATCTTGAGATCTTAATTTGTGCTCTGGTTTGTACGTCATGATAAGTTCAGATAAGTAAGCCGCACCTTGGCCATTTAAGGCTCTATATGTTAAAAGGAGGGTTTTGAAATCGCTCTAAACCTAACCTGGAGCCAGTGTAATGATTTAAAAACTTGTGTGTTCATATTTTCTTGTTCTTGTAATAATTCTTGCCGCAGTATTTTGGATTAACTTTAGACCGTATAAAGAACAGTTTGAACATCCAGTGAACACCGCATTGCAGTAGTCAATCCTACTAGAAATAAATGTATGAATTAAATTTCTCAGAATCCTGCTTTTTATTTATTTAGAAAATTTAGAAAATTCCTTAATTTCCCCAACATTTTTAAGATGGAAGAAATATGTTTTAGACAATTTTGTAATGTGCGCTCTAAATGACATGCTAGAGTTAAAGATAACGCTGAAATTGCAGGCTGATTCAGTAAAATGAAGGGCGATTCCAGATAGTTAAATAGTGACAATGTATTGTTGCGATCAGCATAATTCCCTCCAATAATTAACCTCTCTGTTTTATTAGTTTTTAAAGACAAGTACTTCTCATCCATCCACTCCTTTAATTCACTAACACAACTTATTAAAGACAACATCGGAAAAAAATTAATTTGGTCTAAAAGAAAAGGTATAACTGGGTGTCATCTGCGTACGAGTCAAAATTAACATTATGTTTTCTAATGATAGATCCCAGTGGAAGCATGTAAAGTGAAAACAGTAAAGGTCCCAGTACTAAGCCTGTGGGACACCACATCTCACTTCTGTGTATAATTATGGAGTACTGTCCGCACATTTCTCTATGTATTGGAATCGATTTGATAAATAAGAACTAAACCAGGCAAGGACGGTGCCTGTAAGCCCAACATCACTTTCCAGCCTGTGCAGTAAAGGCTGGTAGACATTTTATTGATTATATAACACCAACAGAAAAAAAAGGGCAGAATTCAACTCATACCTATGCAGTGTGCTGTTCAAAAACTGATAAACCTGGGAAGAAAATCTGAAAAGAAACACTATTATTGTCCTGGCTACGACGTTGGATTGTGTCTTTCAATGTTACCGAACACAAAGGACTCATTTTGAGATTATATACTGGTTTGGCATCATTAGAAGTATTATGGTTATTTTTGTTATTATTGTTCAGTTACTAATTTTATTCATCATTTCCATCGTTATTTGTATCATTAAAATACTTTTGAGATTTAATTTTTCATGCCAAAAACAAAAATGCAATGCTTTCTACATTTTTTTGGAATAAAATGCAATGCTAAGAAGGTTAATCATTCTCAGGTTGTGAATATTATAAACAACAGAAGGGCACTCTGTGCTGACATGAAAATTTAGAAATGGGATAAGCATACAGTTTTCTGACGAAAATGTAGCTGCGTTTTCCCAAAGTTTCTAAAATTGGCTCTTACATTTCCGGCCCCTAATTGGCTATGCAGGAGCGGAGACAATTACTATACTTTACTTCAATAAAAATTAGATCAGCACCCTCTATGGAAATCTAAGCACTGGTCACCCAGAGAGATCAACTTGCCTTACGAGAAAGTGTCAATTAAGAGCAACTCATTCTGTTTATTTGTCCTACCTTCTACAAAGTATGCTCTCTACGAACTTGCAATGGTCTCATCTCATCTGGCTTTGTTACGCCTGGTTTCTCAGACAGATTGTGGTTGTTTGTAGATCATTAGAAAAGTTGTGACAAGAGCACACTGTTAAGCTCAACAAGCTTGTCCATTCTATTCATCTAGGTTGTCCGACGTAATACCAAGTCAAGATCTGAAGGTCCCTAAAGTTTCACTTTTCACCATCTATTTCTTAAATTTATTTTGTGTGTCTGGGGTCCTTTGCATGAAGAAATACTTTGTAACAGGAGTGTGATATCTGCCCTTAAGTTTCCAACTGTGTCTGTGTTTGAATTCCTGAATATATTTTTAAGTAACTGGGATCCACTGTACTAATTCCTTTCACAATTTTGAACACATCACGTCAGTTCTTAATCTTGGTTTTCTTAAACCGGAAAAGTTCAGCTCCTTCAGTTTCTCCTCACAGGTCTTAGTCCTGGAATCAGCCTGGTTGCTCTCCTCTGGATTTTCTCTAGCACTGCTCTGCCTTTTTGTATAATGGAGACCAAAACTGCACACAGTACTCCAGGCCTTCTAGGGTGTTATACAATGTAGCCTGTAGTTGTTTGCCCCGAGAAAGCAGAGTCAAATTGGCCCCCCCCACCCCAAAAACAATAATTACATGTAACAGAACTACTAAAACACCAAAACGTCAACACAAATACAGCAGGAGCAGAATGTTAAGTGCCCACTGCCGTGCTGATGCAGACTTACTACACGTCCTTCATGTAACTTGTTTTGAGAAAGTCACCAACACTCAGCCTGACATTGCACTCGGAACAATCAAAGTGCGTTTCTTTGCACACTTTTCTTACGTTTTTTCCTGTTGCATGCACCTGAGAGGGTAGGATGTCATCACCCGATCTGCAAGTGTTATTATACAAGTAGGCTACCAGAACCCAAAGCTTAAGGACTTGATCACAATATTCTTAGTTAATCACAATTTCTTAGAAATCGCCTTAGTCAGTGGGTGGGCCTCTCTGGCAGGGTCTTAAATTGGTTTTAATCCTACCTGGCAGGTAGAAAATTCTGTTAGTTTTGGTAATTATACTTCAAAGACACCTGATATTCTATATGGTGTTCCACAAGGCTCTATCCTGGGTCCACTGCTCTTTTCGATTTACATGCTTCCGTTAGATCAGATTATCTTGGGGCATAATGTGAGCTACCACAGCTATGCCGATGACACACAACTGTATTTATCAATAGCACCTGATGACCCCGACTGTTGATTCACTGACACAATGTCTCACTTGTGTTTCCGAACGGATGAGTAGTAATTTTCTCAAACTAAATAAAGAGAACAGAAATTTTAGTGTTTGGCAAAAATTGATATACAGTAATCCCTCCTCCATCGCGGGGGTTGCATTCCAGAGCCACCCGCGAAATAAGAAAATCCGCGAAGTAGAAACCATATGTTTATATGGTTATTTTTATATTGTCATGCTTGGGTCACAGATTTGCGCAGAAACACAGGAGGTTGTAGAGAGACAGGAACGTTATTCAAACACTGCAAACAAACATTTGTCTCTTTTTCAAAAGTGTAAACTGTGCTCCATGACAAGACAGAGATGACAGTTCTGTCTCACAATTAAAAGAATGCAAACATATCTTCCTCTTCAAAGGAGTGCGTGTCAGGAGCACAGAATGTCACATAGATAGAGAAAACAATCTCTAGCAAACAAATCAATAGGGCTGTTTGGCTTTTCAAGTATGCGAAGCACTGCGGCACAAAGCTGTTGAAGGCGGCAGCTCACACCCCCTCCGTCAGGAGCAGGGAGAGAGAGAGAGAGAGAGAGAGAGAGAGAGAGAGAGAGACAGTTTGTTTTTCAGTCAAAAATCAATACGTGCCCTTCGAGCTTTTAAGTATGCGAAGCACAGTGCAGCATGTCGTTTCAGGAAGCAGCTGCACAAAAGATAGCAACGTGAAGATAATCTTTCAACATTTTTAGATGAGCGTCCGTATCGTCTAGGTGTGCGAACAGCCCCCCTGCTCAATCCCCATACGTCAGGATCACAGATAGTCAGCGCAAGAGAGAGAGAAAAGTAAGCAATCTAGCTTCTCAGCCATCTACCAATAGCGTCCCTTGTATGAAATCAACTGGGCAAACCAACTGAGGAAGCATGTACCAGAAATTAAAAGACCCATTGTCCGCAGAAATCCGCAAACCAGCAAAAAATCCGCGATATATATTTAAATATGCTTACATATAAAATCCGCGATGGAGTGAAGCCGCGAAAGGCGAAGCGCGATATAGCGAGGGATCACTGTAATGAGGTTATTAGAAATAAACGATGCATTAGGATTAAAAGTCAAGACAGAGGTAAATAATTTAGGGGTAACTATTGACTCTGACCTGAATTTTAAATCACATATTAAATCAGATTACTAGGACAGCATTTTTTCACTTAAGAAATATAGCAAAAGTTAGACCTCTTATAACTGCAAGCTGCCGAGAAATTAGTTCACAGTTTTGTTTTCAGTCGGCTAGATTACTGTAATGCTTTCCTCTCAGGACTACCCAAAAAAAACATCAATCGATTGCAACGAGTACAGAATGCAGCTGCTAGAATCTTAACTCAGAAACGAAAATCCGAGCACATCAACCCAGTTTTGATGTCACTACACTGGTTACTTGTGTCGTTTAGAATTTACTTTAAAATACTGCTTATGGTTTACAAAGCCTTAAATAATCTCGCTCGATCTTATATTTCGGAATGTCTTACACCTTACACTCCAAATCGTAACCTTAGATCTTCAAATGAGTGTCTACTTAGAATTCCAAGCGCTAAACTTAAAAAAAGTGGTGAGGCGGCCTCCAGCTGTTATGTACCTAAAATCTGGAATAGCTTGCCAATATGAATTTTCCAGGCTAATACAGTAGAGCACTTTAAAAAACTGCTGAAAACACGTTATTTTAACATAGCTTTCTCATAACTTCATCTTAGTTAAATCCTGATGCTCTGTATATTCAATTATCATTATTATTCATGGTGGCTTCAAAATCTATACTAACCCCTACTTTCTCTTCTGTTCTTTTTCCGGTTTTCTGTGGTGGCGACCTGCACCACCACCACCTGATCAAAGCACCATGATGTCCTCACATTGATGGATTAAAGGCCAGAAGTCGATATGACCATCATCATCAAATTCTTCCACGAGAACCCTGAATACAATGAGAACTGATTGAGGTCATTTATGTTAGGTAGAATGCGTAGAGGGGGCTGGGTGGTCTCGTGGCCTCTGAACCCCTGCAGATTTTATTTTTTTCTCCGGCCATCTAGAGTTTTTTTTTTTTTTTCTGTCCTCCCTGGCTATCGGACCTTACTTTTAGTGTTCCCTAATTTTAAATTATTTAGTCTTTTTTCTCTTTCTTCACCATGTAAAGCACTTTGAGCTACACTGTTTGTATGAAAATGTGCCATATAAATAAATGCTGTTGTTGTTGCACATTTCCCTGACACAATCTTGGACTGTTGTTACATCGAGAACAGTGCTTAGGGGGTGAACGTCTTTCTTGTCAATCTACTTGATCACAAATATTTTGCCTTTTGCCACATCGATACTACACCCGCCCAAGCAGCATTACATGACTGAAATCACCAAGCATATGCTGGTTGTTCAATCGTACAGAGTCAAATTTATCAGTTTCACTATCCGTGTCAACGCCTGATGACCGATTCGCATGGTCATCACTATCACCTCATTCAACTAATGTTTCAGTTTTAGATTGTTCTAAACGTAACTTTACAGACTCTTGTTTACATGCCATCGTGTTTTTTGTTAAAGACTCTTCACCACTCTGGAATATTGATGAGTTACCTTACAGTGGCAAAACGTATAGAATTATTTACGATTATTTGCAGCATGTTATTTTATCCACTAGATGACAGCACAATATCAAGTTATTCAGGCTTAAAAATGTAAGGCAGATCATTAAATATCATCCCGAGCCTGACTCATGATTAAATTATAATTATGTAGAATTCTGAGCCCGAGTCACAATCAGAGTTTACACCAAGGAAGTTAAGTATAACCAGTGTCGTGCATGAACTACTTCAAAAGAGTGCGTTCATTGAACAAGCTCATTTTTCTAAGAACGGTGAACTTAACGTAACGTATTTGCAAGTGAAAAACTTGAACGTGAGCGAGTTCAGTTTTATGTGGCATTCTGGATCTGGTTTAGGTCCATATTAAACATTTTAACTAACCCTGTAATGTTTGGGTGAAGCCAAATCCAAATAAGGTATTCGGATAACAACAAATAGTGGATTTTTACAGTTATTTATTTTGTACAAATTTTTTGCCATTTATTTGTATTCGGAAATGATAACGTCAAATCAAATAGTCACTATCTGTGTCTGCCTGCTTGTACTTAAGCTGCACCCCCATTGACACGAGCACGTGGTTTTTAGGAAAACGTTGTACTTCGCGAGGCCACTTTATATTTTTCCCCGTTGGACATGCAATATGTGACGCAAATTTTGATCGGCAGTGTAATTTGAACAGCAGCGTAATCGGTTAGTTCACCTACATGCTGGTTCCACATTCACCATTTGTGTCACACGGTTGGAAACGGAGGGGTAATTTATATGTATACTTGCATCTATTAATTTCTTTTTGACCGGGAGGATGTTAGCATATATTGTTATACATGTTTTTGCTGGGTATATCTCAGTGTATTTAAATAAAAAAAGTCTTCATAATTATTGTATTTTATTCAAGAACACTGTAAATAGCCTAATATAAGGCATGCAAAATTGAATAAAGTAAACTCATGGGTCATTTATTCTCACTCCTTAAAAAATACAAAATGAACTGAACATGAACTCATTCCAAATTGAAATGGTGAACTATGAACGTGAATTCCATCCATCCATTATACAGCCCGCTATGTTCTAACTACAGGGTCATGGGGGTCTGCTGGAGCCAATCCCAGCCAACATAGGACGCAAGGCAGATAAACCCCAGGCAGGGCGCCAGCCCACCACAGGGCGCACGCACACACACACACACACACACACACACACCAAGCACACACTAGGGACAATTTAGAATCGCCAATGCATCTCACCTGCATGTCTTTGGACTGTGAGAGGAAACCTAAGCAGACACGGGGAGAACATACAAACTCCACGCAGGGAAGACCCGGGAAGTGAACCCGGGTCTCCTAACTGTGAGGCAGCAGCGCTGAACGTGAATTTATTCCTTTTAATCTGTGTGAACTGAACTTTGAGCTCGTTCTTGTGAGGTGTGAACTTCCACAACACTGACTATAACCTCCCTTGACTTGTATAATATAACTCAATATTCCAGCAGCCTTCTTGATGTAGTTAGTGATGAGTCCACCATGACTCCCAGGTCCTTCTCACACTTGGTACTTTCAATTTTCTTACCTCCTATTGTGCACTCAAATCTAACATTTACACTTCCTACATGTAATACATTTGCCACAAACCTGTATGGTGTCCAATCCATCTGTAATAGCTCAGCGGATTCTACATTAGCTGCCCTTCCACCTAGTTGGGTGTTCTTAATAAGCCAGTTAA
The DNA here is from genome assembly GCF_900747795.2 of Erpetoichthys calabaricus. Lineage (NCBI taxonomy): Eukaryota > Metazoa > Chordata > Cladistia > Polypteriformes > Polypteridae > Erpetoichthys > Erpetoichthys calabaricus. The sequence goes on from NC_041401.2 coordinate 25,174,669, forward strand.
GTTTGCAGATGATATTCTTGTCCGGGTTGTTTATTCATATTAAAAAGAGCAGAGGCCCCTGCCCTTACCCTGATGGACACCACTAGTAAAATCACCTAATTATGAAAAAGTCCTCCTCACTATAACCCTTGGCTTCCCCAAGCCAATCTTGTAGCCACCTGCAGACCGCGGCCTCAATTCCCACTACTTTTAGATTGACTATTAACCCTTTATGTGTTACCTTATCAAAAACCTTCTGAAAAATCAACATAACATCACATGCACGTCTTTGGTCATATGCTTTTGTTGCTTCAATTGCCCTCTCCCCTTGTCCATATACCTTTTTCTCCAACATCCTGAAGGCATGCATGTGTGGTACTCGACAATTAAATTGGACCGACATCGGCAAGCACAAACACCCCAGAATGGATTATCTCGACAACCAGGATTGGTTCCTCTCAAAAGTAAAGGTGCCAGTCAAGTAAAGAGATGGCACAGGGGAACCATTTTTAGTTCCCAAAAGACCCATCCATATGAAAGTTCCAGAAAGAACCTTGTATTTATTTAGTTCTGTAACAGGCTCCATACAGTAAATAACCATGACTAGATGGCAACAGATTTGTGAAATACCAATGAGTTCCTGATTTTAAAACAACACTCACTGTGTACAATCACACAGGTCATGTCCAGCTTTTCCTTTACCTGTTAGGTAGCCTACCATACATACATTCAAGATTTTTTTCTCCATATCAGGACGTTTTTCAGCACACAAAGAACCGACTTGATATGAAAAGAACATTTTCCAGAATGAAATGGTGTTTGGTCAAGCCGTATCCATACAACCCAGTAAAGAATCATAAAAAAGGAATTAAAGAACTTGTTTTTTTTTAGGAGTTTGTCAATCCTAGTGTCTTCAACAATGACTTGGATTAAATAGTGGACTTGATAAAAGATAAATTTAAAAATTACATATCGAGAGCATCAGTCTCGTTTAAAATTGTCCAAAATGTTTCCAGGGCAAGATCCAACCTGTGAACACTGCAATCGAGCTCCAGCCTCACTGGGCCACATGTCCCGGGCCTGCACCAAATTAACACCATTCTGGACAAAAATCTTTAAATGCCTATCAGACAGCCTTGGTGTCACAATCCTCCTAATCCACTGCGTTTGGTGGGCTCACAGAGGGGCTTAAAGTGGAGAAGGACAAACAAACTGTAATTGCCTTAACCTCACCATTAGCACGTAGACTTATTTTGCTCAACCGGGAGAATCCTAACTCTCCTCTTTCAAGTCAGTGGGTAACTAATGTTATATACTATTTGAAATTGGAAAAAATCTAATTCTCACTTAGAAGATCGGTTCAAAAGTTTTTTGTGTTTTTTTTTTTGTTTTAAATATGGCAAGATTTAATTAATAACATTTTAAAATAAGCATTCATATTAGGGGAGAAGGACAGTTTCCCTGTTTTTTCCTTTTATTGCTCTTGGCTCTCTTCTCTTTGTCCTGCTTGGTACGGAATTCTGTTTTGTTAGATTTTGTCTTTTTTTTTCCCCTGCTTTTTTTTGCTTAATCTTTTTTTTCCTAGTTTGACTATGGAGTGATACACTTAGAGGATCTGTACAAAACTTTTTCTAAACCTGACAGGATCTAATCAATAACATTTTAGAATAAGCATTTAATTTGAGGAAACAGATTCTCTCCCCTCTTTTTTTTAATCCATTTATTTTTGTTCATTTATTAATTTATCAAATTCATTTAATTTTTATTATTAAAGTTTTACTCTGTTGGCCTAGCTCTCCTTCTCATGGGTGGAGGTTGATTTGTTTCAAACCCAGTTTTGTTAAACTTGTACGGAATGTTATTTGATTTTAATAAAATCAATAAAATGTAAAAAAAAAAAAAAAAAAAAAAAAAAAAATACATGGATGGATCCAAAAAGACCACCCTAATTACACATTGATATGACCTCCTCAAACCAGGCCCAGTAGATTCTAGCTGCGAACCTCCAGAACTCCACTCCATTGAGGAGACTGTCACTTTGTACTGTATGTCAGTGATAGCACCTGGTTGCACTGGGATTAAGATTAAGGCTGGTAGAGGGTTATCTGACTCAAGTCAAGTGAGCCATGTGACAAAAACCTGCAATCCAATTGGCTGCCCGGTGCCACTGCAGAGGTCTCACGAATTTGGGGGCTAAGCCTACGTCAGCAGTTTTGGGCTGAATGCCAGCACTAATCTGTGATGCACACACACACACGGCCACCATAATCCAAGTTACCCAGACCTGCACATCTTTGAGAACATGGAAGGAAATCCTAGGCAGACACTGGGAGAACATGCAAACTCCACTGATAGACACATATGTACAGTACAGAACTATTTTATCCATGTAAATCATCACAGTGAGTGTCATGTAATTACAAATAAAACAATCATAATTTGCAGAGCACCTTAAATCAGAGGACGATTTTCAAGAGCTCAGAGAACAACCTTCACTTAGCAGTAAGATCTGTTATCAACTCTGCACGGCTACGTGGATCACCTTTATGTTACTTACACGTATTTTTTCACCAACAGAATACTTTGCATCAAAAAAATCATCAGCACAGAAAGAACTTTGGATGAAAGGATGAGGATATTTCAGGGACTTCTCATGGGGGAAAAACTTCAACTAGATGGTATACAGCTGGAAGTCCAAGAAGATACCAAGCTAGAACCTGTTCGGTTGTGACTGCCAAGAGGGAAGGAGACACCCCATGCAGCAGAGAGAGGTAAAAGAACAAGTTATAAAAATAAAATGTATTTCAAATAAAAATGAAGGGGGGGGGGGGGGCACGGAGTGGTGGCTCTGGGGCTAAAGATCTGCACTGATATCTGGAAGGCTTCCAGTTCAAATCCTGTTACTGCCGGAAGGGTTCCTACTCCATTGGGGCCTCGAGCAAAGCCCCCAACCTGAAAATTGCTCCAGGGGCGCTAGACATCGGCGGACTCTGCGCCCCCCCCGGGAATTAAAGTATATTTAAAAAAAAAAAATCAGCCGCACTAAACTGAGCTGCTTCTTTCTTGCCCAAACCATACATTCCTCATGACTCCTTTTATTCTTAAAAGCTGGGCTTGCTTTGACTTGTATTGGAAAAGACAGTAAAGGAACAAAAGCAAAAGAATTAAACGAAACTTTAACTACGGACAGATAATTTGTCTACAGCCACTATCCCGTAGAAACTCGCCGGCGTAAATTGGACGTTTACAAATGACTTGCTGCCCGGAACAGATTGCGACGCAGTGAAGTTTCTTACCCAGCCTTTTTCTTTTTTATTTATTTTTTTCTTTGAATCCGTTCTTCTTTGTACCGCAGCTCTAAATCAACAGAAAACAAACTAAAAACTCCAAACTAGCCTCCAGAGAATGAAGATCGCTGTTGCCAGGCCGATCGCATCTAGCTAATGAGCCGCCGACATGATGGACGTGCATCCGATAGCGGTTAAAGGACACCGAATCTGCGGCGCGCACCTGTCCCAAATGCATTATTTAGCGAAGCCCAGAGGAATGCGTGTAACTTTCAGTTGGATCCCGTGGCCCTTCGGAGTGATCGTCTTACATTGTTTAGCATTTGTAAATTACAAGCTGGTCAAAATAAAGCTGGTTGCGATGGCATCTTTGAGAAATGTCTGTCATTATGTCCGTGTTCTGGTGGCACGCTAGATTTCGCTTTGCCAGTTTTCAATTAACTTGCTGGGTACGTTTTATTGACTTAAAAGTACATTGCAATTTCAGTTTGGGTAAGATTATTAAACCCTTAAACATATGTGCCACACTAACAGCCGGGATATTTACTGTTTCATTATTACCCGTGCGAGGCAGCGGGCTGCTCTGAGCTCATTCATTCATTCATTTCCTTCTCTTGAGTCCATTCACACTGCGCGGCGTCTCGATTTGCGCCTCGGGCTTATCTGTTAATTGATCCGACGGTGGAAGAGCAGGACGGCGTTGGAGGCAGCTCGTTTACTAAGATTGATTAGAAAGAAACAGAGAAAAAATTAAGGATGTCCAATCTCCTTCTTTCTCCGTGACAGACACTGAAAAGGTTATTCGTTGAAATTAAGACCGTCATTTGAGATTTTAGTGTCTCACTGTCCCTTTCAACACTCAAAAAGATTTGTTAGATAAGCCTAATTCATTTATGGACAGTGGCTCCACATAATTAATCTGAGTAGTTCAAAATGAAAGATTTTTTATTTTAGACCGCATTCACTTTGTATTCAGTAAATATAATATGGCTATGGTAATTTAAATAAATGTGTTTAAAATTAAAGTAACTGAATCCCTTTCATTAAACTTAAATTACATGTTTATTAAACTTTTTCTTTTTTTTAATTGAGGATATAGCGCTCCCTCTATTGTTTAGAACAAAGACACATTTTTTCCTTGATTTACTCTTTTGCGCCACAGTTTTAAATTAAAAATCAAAAAATCATGACATGACTGAAGTGCATTTAAGGGTCTTTGCATACATTTCAGTCACACAATGTAGAAATGACAACACTTTTTCTACGTGGTCCCCGCATTTCAGGGCGCCGTAATGTTTAGGACGGGGGTGTCGAACTCCGGGCCTAAAAGGCCACAGTGGCAGCAGGTTTTCATTCTAACCGTTTACCTAATCAGTGACCAGTTTTCACTGCTAATTAACTCCTTTTCCTTTCATTTTAATAACCCTGTTTGTAAGGATTCAGTGCTCTGAATTGATTAGTTTCTTCATTAAATGGCAGCCAAACAGAAATGAGACATGAAACGAGCCAACAGATGACCACCTAAATTGTGGCTTCAAACTCATACCAATCTCTTTTCTTTCTCAATTCTTTCTGTTAATTAAACCCAATGTTTAATTCCATGGCTTGTTGCTGCTGTCATTCTGCCACAGCAGACATTTCCAAAACTGTTGATTTTCTGTTTTTTCTATGAAAACCAATGTCAAAATGTTTGGGTGACCTGAGAGATCAACCTTATTGAGACCATCACCTTTCTTTATCCATCCATTATCCAACCCGCTATATCCTAACTACAGGGTCATGCACTGTAAAAAATGTTTTGTTGGATCAACCTAAATAAATTACTTCACAAGGTAACAAGCAATTTTATTGATTTCTTTCAAATTTTAAAAAGTATTTGAGTAAACTTAATTCATTTGAGTTTGTTTTAACCTTTTCAAAAACTTGAATAAAAGCAAAAAAAATGTATTTAGCTCAAACCAAATTTCTTTAAAAACTCAAATTAACTGCAGTGGGCTAGCGCCCTGCCCAGGGTTTGCTTCCTGCCTTGCGCCCTGTGTTGGCTGGGATTGGCTCCAGCAGACCCCCGTCACCCTGTAGTTAGGATATAGTGTGTTGGATAATGGATGGATGAACTCAAATTAAAATTTTGTCCATTATTGTATTCACTGTAATGCCAATTTAAAATATTAATTGGACTCAACTAAATATGTTCTTTATATGGTGTTGAATTCACTGTTTGTTAGGGTGAAATTGTTTTTAATAAAACAAACCACAACAATGTTTTGCTTTAAACAATGGAAGCAAATTTATTTTAAAATTAGTGCTACATTTTGTACAGTGCCTTCAAACATGAAACATGTTTTTAAACTGATCTAATGGTGGTGAATGTTACTGAACCAGCTATAGCAAAACTCTTTTAGATTTATTACTGAATATTTGCAACACAAAAATCAATTTTTGGTCATTCCTTGAACATGTTTTTTCTGTAAATATTCAGAACAAACATTTCACAAAAAATACATATATATACATATTAAATACACAATATATTTTATAAGCTTTTCACAAAAAATGTTTATAAATTATACATAAAATATCTATTTGAAAGAATTATATATACATATATTAAATACACCTTATATTTTGAACATTACATAACATATAGTATAGATAACATATAACATATATATATATATATATATACAGTATAGTCACAAGGGGCGGCACGGTGGCGCAGTGGGTAGCGCTGCTGCCTCGCAGTTGGGAGACCTGGGGACCTGGGTTCGCTTCCCGGGTCCTCCCTGCGTGGAGTTTGCATGTTCTCCCCGTGTCTGCGTGGGTTTCCTCCGGGCGCTCCGGTTTCCTCCCACAGTCCAAAGACATGCAGGTTAGGTGGATTGGCGATTCTAAGTTGTCCCTAGTGTGTGCTTGGTGTGTTTGTGTGTGTCCTGCAGTGGGTTGGCACCCTGCCAAGGATTGGTTCCTGCCTTGTGCCCTGTGTTGGCTGGGATTGGCTCCAGCAGACCCCCGTGACCCTATGTTCGGATTCAGCGGGTTGGAAAATGGATGGATGGATGGTATAGTCACAAACTCGAGACAGAGTCATATAAAGGTTTGGGGCAGCCACCCGTATAATTTGATTTCCTGGCTGCAAAGTTGTTTTTCAAAATAATACAGCACTGATGTGCACAAAACCGAGTCCAAACAGAACTGAGGGAATAGGGAAAAGGTGGAGGCTTTTAAAGGGGCAGACAGGAAGTGAAGTCAAAGGGGTCGAGCTCATGTTGGTCTTCTGCCATTGGTGCGAGCCCGAACGTGACATCACAGGGGGCGGAGCCGGCAAGGTCTCCAAAGCGATTTTTTGCTTTAGACTAAATAGAAGAAGTTACATTAAGCGACAGCAAGGTTTTTCAATTTGAAGTAAGGCAAAAAATTACATTAGGTGAACAAACATCCATATTACTAACCGAGAATGCTAAACCGGATGATGGACGCAGGCACATCCGGCAATGGGCCGTAGCTGCAAAAAGACGTACTGCGCAGGCGCAAAAAGAGTCTGCGAGAGTCGGCTGAGGAGCCGAGAAAGGCGGACAAAAGAGGGCGAGAGAGGCACCGGACGGGACAAACACCAAGAGGGGGATTCAACAAGCCCATGGGACACAAAAAAAAGAACACAAAACCACCCCACAGACCCTACAAGCAAGGGACGGGACACACACAAAGAGGGGGATTCAACAAGACACAGGAACACAAAAAGAAAGAAGTCGCTCGCGCGACAACAATCCTCAACCCCCAAACACACACACACAGACACATCCATAAGAAGTGACACCCAAAGCCACATATTCTAAAGTGAACGTCAGCACCTTCACACTAGACAGCATAGGTGTCAGCATTGGTGGATCTCCTTACAATAAAGCACTATTAACCGTTCAACTGCAGAAAAGGAAACATATTAACAGTGAGTGTGATCCTCCTTATTACTTATCCATATTTCGCATGCTGAGAAAGAAACAAGTCATGAATACACGGTCACGGGTACAAAACGAAAAGGAAAGGATAACAGGAACAAACACACGAACACGAAAGAAACAACAAAATACACGGCTATGCAGCATGGGTGGATCTCATTACAATAAGGCACTATTAACCGTTCAACCGCAGAAAAGTCTCCATATTAACAGTGAGTGCAATACTCCTTATTACTTATCCATATTTCTAAAAGAAAAAATGTCTCGATTCCAAAAACGCAAAGCTCAACTAAAGCTTCTAACTAACGATGTACCTAAAAGTAAAAACTTTATGAACTGCATTAGATCCTACAATGGTTCATTTGCTTTTGCATCTAACGGAGTAAATATCAGGCCACCAAAAGGCAATGGCCCATACTACTTTCGCATATGTGCACAAATACTGCATCGCATTGGAACAGTGCACCCTGAAACAAATCAACAACGCAAATATGCACAAATCTACATCCTAGATCCACATGACGCAAACTATCAATCAAAGTGCTGCATCGCAACAGGCACGGATTCAAAACGAAACACCTCCCGTCTCAGACATACGTTAATGGCAGCGAAGGCTACAACAGGCTTCTCACACAGCACAGGCAAATCGATTACAGCTCCAAAACAACACGTCCCAAATACTACACATGCAACAACACGCCTCTCAAACGGCACAAGCAAAACATACACCAGGAAAATTCATTCGGATTAATGAATGTCATTTGCAATCATTCTCATTCAGTTCACTTCCCTGAAGAAACAACTGGCAATACAAGTTATACATTTAGACGTTGTTGTCAAAAGGGTCAAATTAGACTGCCTTCTTTACATTCATATACTGAATATCTACAGAGGCTTATAACTGACGATGTACCTGAAAGTGAAATCTTTATCAACTACATTAGATCCTAAAAATCGGTATCCACTATGAACATTAACGGTGGCACTGCACGTGACATCTGACTTGAAAAAATGTTGTTTATTGATGAATGTTCAATGGCATGAAGTCACTTACTCAACATCATTCATAAACTTCTACAAACGTTTATGAATAATAATATTCGATTTGGAGGAAAGGTACTTTTATTAGGAGGAGATTTTAAACAGTGATTAGCTATTCTTCCAGATGCCATGCACTCAGCTATTGTTCAGTGCACCTTAAAATACGCAGACAATTGGCATTGCTTTCAAAAGATACAGTTAGTAAAAAAGATACGATGTCCAGAACCAGATCATAACAATTGCTTATTACAAGTGAGAGATGGTACACTCACCAATACAGATGGACTTCAGCCACATATTATTACAATTCCTCAAGCCTTTATCTGCGACGACTTAGTTACAGAGAGATTTGGAACAGCACTCTCATTAGACCAAATGCCCCTTTTAACACAACGCACTATATTAGGTCCAAAAAATATTAATGTGGAAAACATAAATACCCAAGTCATTCCATTACTTCCTGGAGAGACAAAACTCTTTCTAAGCTCTGACAAACTTGACTCTGATCACAACAATAACCATCTTAAATGACCTTACAAGTTCTGAGCTGGAATTACCTTTTACACTTAAACGGCGTGTACAAAGAAATTTTCAAATAAACCTTTACACTGTGCCACACACTTTATTGTGTGCTTTCTATTTGCATCATCTACACCTTCACACTATTCTATATCTCATTCATACATCACGCTCTTTGTCATTCCCAACACCAGGGGTTGGCGAGCGAAGCGAGCAGGGGGCGGAGCCCCCTAGTATTAATATAGTTCATTACAACTACTAAAATTACCTTAAATCAAAAAGAGCCCTTTTTCTCTTTTTAGAGTGTGGTCACTGCTGGAGCCAATCCCAGCCAACACAGGGTGCAAGGCAAGAACAAATCCCCGGGCAGGGCGCACACACACAACAATTTAGAATCACAAATGCACCTAACCTGCATGTTTTTGGACTGTGGGAGGAAACCCATACAGACAGAGGAAGAACATGCAAACTCCATGCAGGGAGGACCCGGGAAGTGAACCCATGTCTCCTAACTGCGAGGCAGCAGCGCTACCACTGCACTACTGTGCCACCCCTCACCTTTCTTTATTTTCAGATATTGTGTGACGGGCACAGGGGAGCTTGTCAAGTGGCGACTTGTTTTGTGTCTCATTATTGTTTGGCTGATAATTAAGGAAAAAGAAACAACAAAGGGGCCTGAGTCAAGTTAATTAAAATTAATGCAAAATAAATTAATTAGCAGCAAAAACTGTTCACTAATTAAGAAGATGGTTGGAATGAAAACCTGAAGCCACTGCTGCCCTCCAGGCCCAGAGTTCGACACCCCTGGTTTAGGAGAATTGGTGTTACTGGTGTTTGTGATTCCTCAGGTGTGTTTCATGGATTCATTAGACACCCTTTAACCCTTTGGAGCTATGACCATGAAAGTTAAAGAAGCCATTATGAAGCTGAAAAACAAGAATAAAAAAATTAGAAACATCAGTAAAACCTTAGGAGTACCTAAACCAGCTGTCTAGCATTACATTAAGAAGAGAAAACACACTGGTGAACTCAGTGATCACAAAGAGACTGGTAGAGCAAGGAAGACCTCCACTGCTGATGACAGAAGAATCCTCACTATGGTAACACCTGTCTGACAGACCAGAAACAGTCTTCAGGAGACAGATGTGGACGTGTCAGAGACGACTATCAGCAGAAGACTTCATGAACAGAAAAACAGAGACCACACTGTACAAGGTGCAAACCACAAAAACAGGATGGCCAGATGACAGTTTGTGAAAAAGGACTTAAAGGTGCCTGCAGAATTCTGGGAGAAGAAGAAAAGAAAAGACGAGACAAAGATGAACCTGATCAGAGTGATGGCGAAAGCAAAGTGTGGAGATGAAAAAGAACTGCCCAAAGATCCAAAGCAGACCATCTCATCTGTTAAACATGGTGGTGGAGGTGTTATGGCTTGGGCATGTATGGCTGCCACAGGTCCTGGCACACTTCTCTTCATTGATGATGGAACTGCTGACTGCAGAGGTAAAGTGAAATCTGAGGTGCAAAGAAACATCTGATCTGCTTGAGTTCCAGGTAATTCCTCCAAACTCAGTGGACAGCACTTCATCCTACAACAAGATAATGATCCAAACATACTGCTGAGACCACAGAGGAGTTTGTTTAAGCTAAAAAATGGGGAATTCTTGAATGGCAAAGCCGGTCACCTGATTTAAACCCAACCGAGCAGGCCTTCTATATTTTAAAGAGAGAACTTAAGGGGACAAGCCCCTGAAACAAGCAGGAGCTGAAGATGGCTGCATTAGAGAGTTTTCAGAGCATCAACAGTGAAGATCCTCAGCACCCAGTGATGTCTGTGAATCAAAGATTTCAAGCTGTCATTACATGCAAGGAACATGTGACAAAGGACTAAATGTGACGTCTTTTACTAGACCTGCCATATATCTCCAACATTTCGGTGCCCTGAAATTGTGGATCACAGGGGTAAATCCATGAGAAAAGTGTCCCAAACATTATGGAGGGCACTGTACATATTTTTCTTAAGTAACCTTATTTCACTACGTATGAAACACATTTGTGGATGGTTTGATGAAATAAATGCATACAACACAAAAGGTAGGTTATGCCACTGTGTATCAGTTCACTTATTACCACATAAGGTTAACAAGTGTTACGTGTGGGCACCTGATGATCTCCCACTGGAATCTGCTGACACTTGCAATATGGGCAAAAGGGGCACTAACTTTAATTGTATCGTCTCTTTTTCCCTCTGTAGTGCCAAGAAACCTCCCAGTGAAGGCAACTGAGTCCCACCCATGACTCTGTCGGAAACCCCGCTCCTTCCGGTACCATCCTATAAATATCAACATCCCTGGAAAGAATGCCATCAGATGAGAAGCAGAGCTTCAGCATGTTGGAAGTGCCCAACCTTGAGCAGCTCAATAGAGCCTTAAAAGCAGAATAGCTAAGTAGGCTACCTGGGCAATTTGAATGCCTGTTTTCTGTTCTTGCACCACCGAGCACTTCTTGTACATTAGTTCTTTAGTTTGGACTTTGACATTAGATGGGTTGGTCTTCCAAACCTTTCCCTTTTCTTGGCCCTTCACACAAAAAGTTATATTTTGCTTGATTGCATTTTTCATGAATTCTTAACATTAATTTCACTGTTGCATTGGAAACAACGAAAAAGATGCTTTTCTGATGTGGGATTGGCGATGTGTGTCCAAAAAAACAGTGTCATTTTTTGGGGGGGAAAATATCAATTTACTAAAACACTTTAACTTTCTTTTCAAGTCTACAAAGATGTGTGTGGGCAGTGTCCTTCAGAACATGATATCAACAAAAGGGGAGGGGCTTTATGCAAAATATCATACTTTATGCAAATAAGGGACAGTCCTGTACATTGGTGGTTCCCAAACTCATCATGGGGACCTCCTGGGGCTGCAGGTTTTGACAACAACTAACTTCTGTTTTTAATTGGACTCCCGGCTTAATTAAGTAAGCTGTCAGCTCCCAGTTTCTGAGTTTTGGAGACAATGTGGAAATTACAAAACTAAGATTGGCAATTTTTTTGTATTAAAATGTACTAAACAATTCTATAGGAATGACATGGTTTCTTTCTCTTTTGAATATTTTCATCTTGATTTTCATTCTGCTTTCCTGTTGTTCTGGTTTAATCCGTTATTAACTAATTAGAGGGTCTGACACTAAAGTAGCTGCAGCCTTTCATCGTTCAGCGTTGTTTGCCTGGGTGTCTGCTCTGCTTCTTTTTAATTGACATTATTAAGATACAATGAAGGGAACAAACTGCACAGAGAAAGGGTAAGATAATAGGAAACCAACAAAAGAGAGTTGAGTATTTAAAGTTACATCAACATAGATTTCTACATTTTCTGAAAGAAGAATAAAAGAAAAAAAATACCATCTAATTAAATGACATCAATTATTATCAATTGTTATCCCCGATTATGAATCTGGTTGGGATAAAAACCTGCAGCCTTGGGGAGGTCGCCAGGACCAAGTTTGGGAACCATTGCTGTACATAAAACTTCATTATTCTTAATCAAATTAACTTAACTATTGTGATATTGGCGCTTGGTTGGCGTAGACCCGACACAGACTGGACACGGGAGGCATGGGCAAAATAAACAAAAGATTTAATTGTTCTTCACCTGTGGGGCACGTCTTCCCCGTGAACCCCACAGGCACAACAGTCCTAAAACACAAATAAAACACCCCAAACCACACACTTCTTTCCTCCACTCCTCCCAGGGCAGCTTCTTCTTCTTCGTCGTTGTCATCGTCATCGTTCTTCTTCTTCTTCTTCTTCTTCTTCTTCTTCTTCTTCTTCCTCCTCCTCCTCCTCCTCCTCCTCCTCCACTTGACTCTGGCGCCCTGAGTAGTGGCTGCAGGCTCCTTTTATAGCCCACCAGAAGTGCTGCAGGTGCTCGCTGACCTACTTCTGGCTGCACTTGCAGGTGTGGCTGCGCTCCCGCCCAGACGGGCTCATTAAGCCTTGCAACCCCCGGCGGTGGCCAAGGAGCCCAACCAGGATGAGCTCCGGTGTTCCATATTACCCATGGGGGCTGCCACCAAGTGTTCCGGGGGACGTAGCATGCATCCCATGGTTGCTCCACCGGATCCAGTGTTGTAGGGGCATGGACCCCAGCCGTCCGCCACACTATGTAACTGGGAAATGAAAATACCATGATTTAAGGGTTAGAGAAGTATTAATTTTGAGTAAGATTAACATAAAATAAGCAAGTAAAGACAACAGTTTCCAAGACAGATTATGCTTCTGTTAAAAGGAAATAATCTGATTGCTCTTTTTCAACATAAATTAATTGTGTAAGTGTGATGTCTAACAAATTGAAGTCAATGTAAGAGTGTGGCCAGTAGGGGGCTTAGCCATATCCAAAACTCCAGAAACAATTGCACAGACACGATTTCCTGGCTTTTTATTAACACAATTACCTTTACAAGGTTTCTTTCTTCAACCACCGCGTGTTACAATAAACTTCCTCCTGAATCTTTCACCCCAGTAATCTTTGACCTTCCCTTTGCACCCGACTCTAGCGGGTGCAGTCTCCTATATAATGGACCCGAGTGAACTTCTATTGCCACCACATGGCATCAAAGAAGCGCATCTGGGTTAGGTGGATCCCTCCTGAAATGAAGAGAGCTTCTCTCAGCTCCCCCTGGTGGCTCCCACGCAACCCAGCAGTACTGCCTATCAGAACTACAACTCCCATGCAGGCCTGTGGATGTATGCATGGAAGACCTGGGTTATAAGTTTAAAAGGCAGGAAGAGGAGGGTCCAGGTGGACTGGTTACATTAGAGAGACTTTAGAGATGGAGTTGCTGTCAATATTCTTTTCTGCATAGGGAGGAGAACAGAGGGCACTAATACACAGCGCCATCCCTTGATCCAGCAGGTAATTTCCATCATCAAAGCCTTTCAGCTGTGTCTCATTCGTGACAAGTGAACCACATACACGAGGACACCAGTGGAAATAAAAGGAAGTACGTTTAGAACTGAAGCCAGGTAGCACTTCTTTATGCGCAGAGTTGTAGCAATTTGGAACTACTGTAAGTACCAAAACATGGAGTTGAAGTACAAACCATGACAACCTTTAAGAAGACTCTGGATAAGATGTTGGGACAGTTTAGCTATGAGCTGAACAAATGAGTTTGATGGTCCAAATGGTCATTTGTCAAATTTCTTTCACTCTTAATGCCTCTTTTCTCACTCCTTCCTTCTGACAAACTGCACAGGACCATTGGTATTCAAACCAGTAGATTCAGGGACAGGTTCTTTCCACAGAGGGTAAGGTAGGTGAACAGACAATCATAAGAAGAAACTTTGCACACTTAGATTTCGTTAGTTTATCTCATTCTTCCTGGCAGAGCCCCTCAAGCCCCATTAGATTGGATGGGAAGCGCCAGTAAACTGCTAGCTTCAGGGCTCGCCACAGATGTTTTTTTGAGGTTTAAGTCTGAGGTCTGGCTGAGCCAAACGTGTAATACATATGCATTTTGGCTTAGCGTATTGTTAAATAGTTCCAAGCCCTACCTGCGTGGAGTTTGCATGTTCTCCCTGTGTCTGTGTACTCCGTTTTCCTCCCACAGTCCAAAGACATGCAGGTTAGGTGCATTGGAGATTCTAATTGTCCCGTGTGTGTGCTTGGTGTGTGTGTGCGCCCTGCGGTGGGGTGGCGCCCTACCTGGGGTTTGTTTCCTGCCTTGCGCCCTGTGCTGGCTGGGATTGGCTCCAGCAAACCCCTGTGACCCTGTAGTTAGGATTTAGCGGGTTGGATAATGGATGGATGGATGGAGAATGGTCAAATATTAAAGGTGTAGGTCTTTTTTATAAACAATTGAATTTATATACAGTGTCAATTAAGGCATACATTTTACTCTGGTTGGTTCGTTGGTTTTCTCCCAAATGATCTATGTAAAATGAAAGTCTAATATGATACATTCTGGTTCTTCTTATAATATTTGGGTTGAGCCACCAACCTTGAAATTTCTGTGTATATACAGTACAGTAACAACTGTCCAATCTTGTTGAATACAGGTCATATGATCTCTTAGCCATCCTTCAGTACATTTTGTGTATTACATTTCTTTCTGTTGTTTGCTTGACCTTCATCTGGTTTTCTGATATGCCTGAACAGGTTTCTGAAATGTATTAACTCTTTATGCTATTTCTTTAAGATGAATACTATATTAACCTAAAATTATTCTTCCACATTTCCCCCTTTGGGACTTGCTAAAGCCTCAGAAAAGCTCAGAGGTAGAGCCAGTGTTCCCACTGTAACTCTGTCTATTGCTAAATTTTATAAATCAACATGTCCCCATTTTGAGACTTGAAAGAAGTAAAGATTCCTGGCCAGTCGCATTTGCGGAAAAACAGAAATCAGTGTAAATCATCAAAAAGATCAATTGAAATCAATGACCGTGAACATGGAAAATCAAAGTCAAACGATAACATTTATCAAAGACCCTTTTCTTCATTTGCATATGTTGGCATCACAAATCTCAGATTTGTGTCCCATGACCTCATAACTTCTACGTATGATGATAAAACGTTGTCAACAACTATTTAATTTCCTTCTTATCCACTAAAGAGTAGCTGTGATCAGATCATTTAATAGTATCATCGGTGGTGACACAGACAGCACAAGTTTTTAGTTAAAAAAAAAAAAAGTTAGTAGCTTATGTTGCTAATGATGTGTATAATCAATGACCAGACACAGAGTCCTTACACACAACCCTGCTTGCACCTCATGCTCTCATCTACAATGTTGCCCCTATTTACATCCAGCTTACTGATTTGTCCTGTTACAGGATAAGTTTCTTTCTTTAATTAAGAGGTTCTGTGGTGGGTTGGCACCCTGCCCAGGATTGGTTCCTGCCTTGTGCCCTGTGTTGGCTGGGATTGGCTCCAGCAGACCCCCGTGACCCTGTGTTCGGATTCAGCAGGTTGGAAAATGGATGGATGGATGGATTTCTATCACATAGCTTATTCATTGGCCACCATGGCACTTCGCGTGGTATCATACTTACAAAGTGTATTTTAAGAAGGGAATATAATTACAGACTGAAACTTGAAAGCATGCAAAAACATTATCAGGTGGAACAAATAATAATAATAATAATAATACATAATAATAATAAATAATAATAATTTCACCTTACAATGAAATTAAACAGCATTATTAAAATAAAAACACAGAGAACAATAAATCAAAAAACAATACGTAGCAAACAAATAAAGATAACAGTCAGTAACAGTGTAAAATTCACAACTGGTATGCCAGTTTGAAAAGATTGGTTTTGAGGGAATTTTAAAATGTGTTATTGAATCGAGCTGACGTATATGAGAGGGAAGAGAATTCCAGAGTTGAGGAGCACAATGACAGAATGCTTGAGCTCCCATAAAACAGAGTTTGATGTGCGGTACAGAAAGTAGAGCTGCAGATGAAGATCTGAGTGAGTGTGAGGGAGTGTAAGTCTGGAGGAGATCAGTGAGGTAGGGAGGAGCGAGATTGTGGAGAGCTTTAAATATGGTAAGAGCAGAATTTTGTATTGTATTCTGTAGTTAACAGGGAGCCAGTGAAGTTGAGAGAGAAGAGGTGTAATATGTTCAGTGGATTTAGAACAGCAGGTTATTATCCTGGCAGCAGAATTTTGAATAAGTTGTAACCGATGAATAAGTTTTTGTGGGATGCCAGATAGAATAGCATTACAGTAATTTATATGTGAGGTGACGAGGGCATTAACTAATACTTCACTACTGTGTTGCGTAAGAACAGGACAAAGTCTAGAAATGTTTTAGAGATGGAAGAAGGCAGTCTGAGTAATGTTACTTATATGGGAAGAAAAAGAGAGGGTACTGTCTAGAATGATGCCTGGGCTCTTAACCTGAGAAGAGATGTTTGTGTTAATATTGTTAATTAAAATAGAAGAATGGTTAACCTTAGCAAGTGTGGATTTAGAACCAATGAGGAGCACCTCAGTTTTATTGTTGTTTAGTTGGAGAAAATTGAGAGTCATCCATGACTTTATGTCTTGGAGACATGCCATAAGAATATCTGGAGGTAAAACAGAAGTGGATTTAGTGGATAGATATAGCTGTGTGTCATCAGCGTAACAATATAAATTAATACCATGGTGCTGAAAGATATTACCTATTGGGGAGATATAAATGAGAAAAAGAATTGGCCCCAAAACAGAACCCTGCAGAACTACAAATACAACGTAGTGTTAACAGTTCAATTCAGATTTATTGTTACGTGTGCAAAGTGCAATAAAACTCTTACATGCGATCTCGTTCGGCTGTAAAATGACAACACAGATTGTAATAAGCCAAAAGTAGGCACCATTTGGAAAAAAAACAAATAATCACATCTGTCTGTTGATGCTGAGCAGAACATAATTGGTGATAAAACAAAATTGCAGAAGCAAAAGTAGGATAATAAGCAGAATGACTTCACCCGTGATGCCAGCTGCAAGCAGACAAGCGAACAGTAAGTGTATCCTTAATTCAAGAAAATTGAGAATGTGTGAAAAAAATCTATTATTTCCAGTTTAGCTTTGTTGCCACAATCATTCTTCAGAGATATGACAGGCACATATTTTATAATCAAAAACTTTGTTACTTCAAGGTGGATGCCTTTGTAAAGTTTTAATGGTTGGTTCCCTGGTACCCATGAGCTCCATTATAAAGCACAAGAGCAGGATAGTTATGTTTTAAAATGTATAAAATATGCTTCACTTTAGAATGAAACTTCATATGGCAAACTAATACATGCAGTGATACATACTATAATATGATTGGGAAGAAATTACTTCAACTTGGAAAATACAAAATGTATTCTTTAATACCTGTAAATGAGCTTCTTCCTCAATTCAATTTCCCATTGAGTTATTTCTGTATTCTGAAAACCCACCGGTGGGAGTTGACCGCTTATACGTGGTACTGGATGGCATGCAGAGACTGGCATCCCTGCTGAGATGGACTCCTTCCCTTACCTGGATGGAAGGTCCAGGTAGCAAAAGGGCAGAAAGAATGGCATGTTGTTCCTTGCCGTTGCCAGGAGTTTAGCACAAGATGCCAGTGCAGAAGTTGGGTTGGATTGAAGAACAAGGCCAGTGCAATGGAAGACCCAGGTGGAGATGATCACTATTTTCTCCCTCAACACATGGCAGCATCTCTGGTTTAAGATTCCCACATAGACACCCACAGGGCATGCTGGAACTTGTAGTCCTGTGGGGCAGCCCTGTAGGGTTCCATGGAGGCCACCAGGTGGAGCTGCTAGAATTAGTAATCCATACTTGGTGGGCATCTGTCTGACCTGGATGTGCTTCCTATGGTCTATGCCCTAGCACAGTAGTTCTCAAACTGTGGGGCGGGCCGCCCTAGGGGTGTGCGAAGTAACAAAAAGAGGGGCACGAAGATGTGAAAAAAAGAAAACAAGAATCGAAAATATGAAAAATACATCTATTGAAACCCAAACAAATTAACTTAAACTACATTCTGATACTAGAAAAATAAATATAGAGTTAGATAAATGTCGATAAAAGTTAAGTAGGTATAATAAAATATGCATCTATGATATATCATTAATTAAAAAAGAATAAATTGATATTAGTGGGCTCCTTTCAAAAAAACGGGCGATTAAAACTGTTATGAAAACTCGGATTGCAAATACTTAAAGGTTGAGAAACGCTGCCCTAGCACTAGAAGTACTACTGTGTCCAGGATAACAGAAGCCTCCTGACCTCATCTAGGTGGGTTGGAGTTGGGTGGAAAACCTAACCTGGGATGAATGGAGGTGAAGAAAGATTGAGAAAGAAAAAAAGAGAATTTTGTTTTGCCACTGTTACAAAGAAGCCCTTTGTAAGGTATTTTGTATATTAAAACATTTTTTTAAACCTGAGACTTGTGTCTTTAAGGTTGTGTCTGAGGTTTGGGGTGCTGCAACGCCCCTAGTGGTCCCAAAGTGTATTACTGCTGATCTAGACTTTATTAGATTTGTAAATCTCTTTGCTCCATACTTCGATGTGTTTCTATCTTCAAATAAATTACAATGTCTAACAGATATGGCACTAATGGCACATACTCTTAACAACTGTCACTACTTTTTTTATTCTCACCTGCCATTAATTGAATGTTAGTAGCCCCCAATGCTGTCCCAGAAAGAGTCGGCTGTAACTCTCAGGGTCTGAGCATAGCAGTACAGTGAAAAAAGCTGGCAAAATTTACAAATGTGTGCAAATGATTAACAGAAAGTGTTAATCCTGTACTGCAATGGATTTCTGAATGTTGAAGTTAATGCCAGAAAAAAAAAGGTAAGCTAAGCAATTAATGTAATACCAGGCTGGAATTATCAGAATCAAAAACTGACTAAATGAAAAATGTGAGGCCACTGTGACCTTCAAGGGCTGAGTTTACTCATTATCGATTTACAGTAATGTTTAAAAGCGGAAGTTATTCTGTGCCAGGATAGCTGGCCAGGAGCAAGAGCTGCTAACCCTGCTGCTAATAGCCGATCAGAAGAAGCTGAGCCTTAAGGTATTCACGCTCTTAAACATCTCTAAAGTGAAAGCATGGCGGTAGTAGGCAAGCTGAATGCAAGCTGCAGGTCTGACATTACCTTCCTGATTTACATTCTTGACAAAACAGCATGCTTTAAATAAATACTGTATTCTTCATGTTTAATCTTCTTTTAATCCAATGAAACAAATTTACCTGAATGAAAAAAGACACCATTCACCTTTATTGAAAAAAGTAAGAAAGAGCTTTGTGTAACTATAGACACACATATTACTGTAGTTGCCTCTAAAAGCTGAAAGAGAAAAGAAGATTTCTTTATTTGTCTCAAACACACACTACATAAAATAGATAGATAGATAGATAGATAGATAGATAGATAGATAGATAGATAGATAGATAGATAGATAGATAGATAGATAGATAGATAGATAGATAGATAGATAGATAGATAGATAGATAGATAGATAGATAGATAGATAGATAGATAGATAGATAGATAGATAGATAGATTCCACGTCCCAAGAGCCAGCTTCTGTAGCCGAGGATCGGACCGCCAAGGTCCCCGCCTTTGGCCACCACCCAACTCATACTGCACCAGACCTCCTTGGCCACTCCCATAGGTGGTGAGCCCATGGGAAGGGGGACCCACTTTGCCTCTTCGGGCTGTGCCCGGCTGAGCCCCATGGGTGCAAGCCCGGCCACCAGGCGCTCGCCATCGAGCCCTACCTCCAGGCCTGGCTCCAGAGGGGGGCCCCGGTGACCCGCGTCCGGGCGAGGGAAAATGCCGTCCAAATTTTTTATTCTTCATAGGAGGTTTGTATAACCGCTCTTTGTCTCATCCCTCACCTAGGACCAGTTTGCCTTGGGTGGCCCTACCAGGGGCATAAAGCCCCAGACAACAGAGCTCCTAGGATCATTGGGACACGCAATGATCGGAGTGGTGGCTCTGAGGCTAAGGATCTGCGCTGGTATCCAGAAGATTGCCGGTTCGAATCCCCGTCACTGCCAAAAGAGATCCTACTCTGCTCGGCTCTTGAGCAAGACCCTTAACCTGTAATTGCTCCAGGGGCGCTGTACAATGGCTGACCCTGCGCTCTAACCCCCAAGGGGTATGAGAAAACTAACAAATTTCTAATACGAGAAATCGTATAAGACGAAATAAAGAACAAAAACCAAAAAAAAAAAAACCCCTCCACCACGGTAAGGTGGCAGTTCGAGGAGGGGCACATCTTGGACTCTGGAACCAATCTCCTTGAGAGGGGCTGGACTCTCTACCACTCTGGAGTTGCCCCTGGTGAGAGGCGCCGAGCGGGTGTGGGTATACTTATTGCCCCCCGACTTGGAGCCTGTACATTGGGGTTTACCCCGGTGGACGAGAGAGTAGCCTCCCTCCGCCTTCGGGTGGGGGGACGGATCCTAACTGTTGTTTGTGTGTATGCACCGAAAAGCAGTTCGGAGTACCCACCCTTTTTGGAGTCCCTGTAGGGTGTGCTAGAGGGCATACCATCTGGGGACTCCCTCATACTGCTGGGAGACTTCAATGCTCACGTGGGCAATGACAGTGAGACCTGGAAGGGCGTGATTGGGAGGAATGGCCCCCCTGATCTGAACCCGAGTGGTGTTTTGTTATTGGACTTCTGTGCTTGTCACGGATTGTCCATAATGAACACCATGTTCAAGCATAGGGGTGTTCATATGTGCACTTGGCACCAGGACACCCTAGGCCTCAGTTCGATGATCGACTTTGTGGTCGTGTCGTCGGACTTGCGGCCACATGTCTTGGACACTCGGGTGAAGAGAGGGGCTGACCGGAGCTGTGGCCGTAAGGTGGTCGGTGCCTTGTCGTGGCGGCAATCCTGGAACCCGTTGGTGGACACCGGCGGTGAGGGATGCCGTCAAGCTGAAGAAGGAGTCCTACCGGTCCCTTTTGTCCTGTGGGACTCTGGAGGCAGCTAATAGGTACCGGCAGGCCAAGCAGAATGCAGCTTCGGTGGTTGCTGAGGCAAAAACTCGGGCATGGGAGGAGTTTGGGGAGGCCATGGAGAACGACTTTCGGACGGCTTCGAGGAGATTCTGGTCCACCGTCTGACGTCTCAGGAGGGGGAAGCAGTGCAGTGTCAACACTGTATATGGTGGGGATGGTGCGCTGCTGAACTCGACTCGGGACGTTGTGGGTCGGTGAGGGGAGTACTTCGAAGACCTCCTCAATCCCAATAACATGCCTTCCAATGAGGAAGCAGAGCCTGGGGACTCGGAGGTGGGCTCCCCATCTCTGGGACTGAGGTCACCAAGGTGGTCAAAAAACTCCTTGGTGGCAGGGCCCCGGGGGTGGATGAGATACGCCCGGAGTTCCTAAAGGCTCTGGATGTTGTAGGGCTGTCTTGGTTGACACGTCTCTACAACATCGCATGGACATCAGGGACAGTGCCTCTGGATTGGCAGACCGGGGTGGTGGTCCCCCTCTTTAAGAAGGGGGACCGGAGGGTGTGTTCCAACTACAGAGGGATCACACTCCTCAGCCTCCCTGGAAAAGTCTATTCGGGGGTTCTGGAGAGGAGGGTCCATCGGATAGTTGAACCTTGGATTCAGGAGGAACAGTGTGGTTTTCGTCCTGGTCGCGGAACAGTGGACCAGCTCTACACCCTTAGCAGGGTCCTGGAGGGTGCATGGGAGTTCGCCCAACCAGTCTACATGTGTTTTGTGGACTTGGAAAAGGCGTTCGACCGTGTCCCTCACGGAATCCTGTGGGGGTGCTCCGGGAGTATGGAGTACCGGACCCCCTGATAAGGGCGGTTCGGTCCCTGTACAACCGGTGTCAGAGCTTGGTCCGCATTGCCGGCAGTAAGTCGAACCCGTTTCCAGTGAGAGTTGGACTCCGCCAGGGCTGCCCATTGTCACCGATTCTGTTCAGAACTTTTATGGACAGAATTTCTAGGCGCAGCCAGGGTGTTGAGGGGGTCCGGTTTGGTGGACTCAGGATTGGGTCACTGCTTTTTGCAGATGATGTTGTCCTGTTTGCTTCATCAGGCCGTGATCTTCAGCTCTCTCTGGATCGGTTCGCATCTGAGTGTGAAGCGGCAGGGATGGGAATCAGCACCTCCAAATCCGAGACCATGGTCCTCAGCCGGAAAAGGGTGGAGTGCCCTCTCAGGGTTGGGGGCAAGATCCTGCCTCAAGTGGAGGAGTTCAAGTATCTTGGGGTCTTGTTCACGAGTGAGGGAAGAATGGAGCGTGAGATCGACAGGCGGATCGGTGCAGCATCCGCAGTAATGCGGGCTCTGCATCGGTCTGTCGTGGTGAAAAAGGAGCTGAGCCGCAAGGCGAAGCTCTCAATTTACCAGTGGATCTATGTTCCTACCCTCACCTATGGTCATGAACTATGGGTAGTGACCGAAAGAACGAGATCGCGAATACAAGCGGCTGAAATGAGTTTCCTCCACAGGGTGTCTGGGCTCTCCCTTAAAGATAGGGTGAGAAGCTCAGTCATCCAGGAGGGGCTCAGAGTAGAGCCGCTGCTCCTCCGCATCGAGAGGAGTCAGATGAGGTGGCTCGGGCATCTGATTAGCATGCCTCCTGGACGCCTCCCTGGTGAGGTGTTCTGGGCACGTCTAACTGGGAGGAGGCCCCGGGGAAGACCCAGGACACGCTGGAGGGACTATGTCTCTCGACTGGCCTGGGAACGCCTTGGGATTCTCCCGGAAGAGCTAGAAGAAGTGGCCGGGGAGAGGGAAGTCTGGGCATCTCTGCTCAAGCTGCTGCCCCCGCGACCCGACCTCGGATAAGCGGAAGAGGATAGATAGATAGATAGATAGATAGATAGATAGATAGATAGATAGATAGATAGATAGATAGATAGATAGATAGATAGATAGATAGATAGATAGATAGATAGATAGATAGATAGATAGATAGATAGATAGATAGATAGATAGATAGATAGATAGATAGAAATGGCACTATATAATAGATAGATAGATAGATAGATAGATAGATAGATAGATAGATAGATAGATAGATAGATAGATAGATAGATAGATAGATAGATAGATAGATAGATAGATAGATAGATAGATAGATAGATAGATAGAAAAGGCACTATATAATAGATAGATAGATAGATAGATAGATAGATAGATAGATAGATAGATAGATAGATAGATAGATAGATAGATAGATAGATAGATAGATAGATAGATAGATAGAAAAGGCACTATATAATAGATAGATAGATAGATAGATAGATAGATAGATAGATAGATAGATAGATAGATAGATAGATAGATAGATAGATAGATAGATAGATAGATAGATAGATAGATAGATAGATAGATAGATTTCCTCCAGTGAATTTCATTTAATTTTTGATTTCTAAAAATGCCCAAAGCCCAATAATGCCGTTCAACTTCCATTCCCATGTCCTTATTACTGGCAAAACAGCTTCTGAAAAGAAATAAATGAAAAAAGAATTGCTGCTTTATTGTTTTTTTCCCATTTTTTTTCAAAGAAAAATATTTTTTGTGTCAACCAAGAAAAAAACTTCAGATTTCTAGTAATACAACTAATAAATACATTTGCATCCACAAATTATTCTCTCTAGTCATCCATTAATTTTTTTAAACATGCTTCCTTAATTCAAGGGTTATGGGAAGGTGAAGCTTATTCCAGCAGCACTGACTGGATGAGAAGGATCAGTCCTGGACTGGATGCCAGTTCACCTCAGCCTTCTCAAGCTCTCTCCACACACCCAGGTTCAATCACTTTGGCAGTTTAGAGTAACTTATCATGTGTGTCTTTGGCAAATGGGAAGAAGGCAGAATACCAAAAGAAGCAGCCATGTGGTTACAAGAGACATGCATAGTCATCACAGACAATGAGTGGAGTAATGAACAGCATGGAGAAGGATAAAAGCTCACCTAGAAGAGTGGAAGGAGAGGGGAAAAAAGAAGGAGAAGAATTGTGTTGGTTTATGTCACGTTTGAAGCCTTTGTAAAAGGTATTTGGTGTGAATAAATCTTTTTACTTACAACCAGAACTGGTGTTTGTGAGGTTGTGTCTGTGTCTTGTGATGGGTGCTGCAATGCCTCCTGGTGGTCACACTGGACGTCAGCTTAATCTCAGTCCCTTGGGAATGTGCCACCCTACCCTCAGCCTCCCGCTAGTTGCTGTTACATTTGAGATCTAATTTAAAGCTGCTTGTGGGAGACGAGTGTGGCCCCTGTCAGTCATTGAACACCATAGTGGTTTCTGGTTTCACTCCAACTGTGTTGTCAGTTAGTTCAGTTGCTTAGCGGTGTGCTGCTCTGGATAACAGGCTTTTGGAGACTCTTCTCTTCAGAGATGAACTAACAGCGCCTTTTGAAATACCTAATCCTGAAACAGTAACTTGAAAATAAATAGATGAATTATACACAGTATTCTCACTCAGTGGGCATACCATAATTGTACAAGTTTTGATTTTAATGATTTTAATGCAGACCACTTGCAATGTCTCTCTATTATAAAAGAAAATCTTAAGATGAGACAAGACTATTGCCAAGAGATTTTTCAAGTTGGTAGAGGGGGTCCTGCTTTCCTCAACCATTTCTGGTTAACGTCCCACGCCCACGGTACTCTCACCTCTCAGTCTTGTGAATGCTTTTGTCAGACACAGTTCCTGCGCTCTCAGCTGTTATAAACTTTTACGTTTTCTTCACTTTAAGTTCCCAATAAAAGAAGACATATTATGTCCAAATCTTATTGAAAAATTTCATCACGAAGGGTTATCAACAGAAGAAATGAGTCCACAGGCAATCCTAGCATCGAGAAACAATGAAGTCAAATGAATTAATGCGAAAATTGTCAATCAGTTACACTGCAGATTGGTTAAATGCGTATCAATAGACTATGGTGATGATGGTGTGGAAGATGAAAACATCAACTTATAATATACCGTAGAATATCTACAAACATTAACACCGTCAGGTCTTCCACTGGCTGAATTAGTTATTGCGTAATTTATGTCTGAGTGATGGACTAAGCAATAGGACAAGATTAGTTGTATTCAAAATTGGTCGAACAATTCTGACATGTAAAATTGTAACAGGCGACAAGAAAGGTAATGGAGTACATCTTAACATGAGACACCAAAGGAGATCTTGATATGCTATTCGTATGAAAACGTTTACAGTTTCCTGTTAGAATAGCTTTTGCTATGACAATTAACAAATCACAGGGACAAACATTCGAAAAAGTTGGTTTATTTATTACTAGACAAAGAGCTCGTTTCGACAACGTAAGATGAAACGGGCACGAATGGAATAGTAAGTAATAAGTATAAGCACCACAAACCTGATACAGGTGTATTGAATGAATGCGTAATTAGGCCAGGAGCTGTAGTCGAAATCGCCTTTCAGGCCTCTAGAGCTTTAATCGAAGTCGCCTTTCTCTTTGCATTTTCACGGCCGTAAATCCGCCGCCTGCCACGATGATGGTCGAAGTCGCCTTTCTCTTTGAATTTTTGCGGCCGTAAATCCGCTGCCTGCCATGATGTTGGTCGAAGTCGCCTTTTTTTTTTAATTTTCGCAGCCGTAAATCCGCCGCCTGCCACGATGTCGGTCTCGTAAGGTTTTTTGGGCAGCTGCGCAGAAGGCGACTGCACATTTGGCTTTGGACGGACCCTGCCGCGATGTTGGTCGAAGTCGCCTTTCTCTTTGAATTTTCACGGCCGTAAATCCACCGCCTGCCGCGATGTTGGTCAAAGTCGCCATTCTCTTTGAATTTTCCCGGCCGTAAATCCACCGCCTGCCACGATGTATGTCTCATAAGGTTTTTCGGGCAGCTGCGCAGAAGGCGATTGTGCATTCAGCTTCGGACATGCGCAGAAGGCGACGTGCGCAGAATGCGACTGCACATTCGGCTTTGGACGGACGTGAGTGAGTGAGTGAGTGAGTGAGTGAGTGAGTGAGTGAGTGAGTGAGTGAGTGAGTGAGTGAGTGAGTGAGTGAGTGAGTGAGTGAGTGAGTGAGTGAGGAGACTGGCAAATTATATATAAGATAGAGAAAGAAACGATATTCACTCACGGGCAGTTATACGTTGCATTGTCATGGTGTAAGTCCAAACATGGAATCAAAATTCATTGCGATATTGAAGAAAAGTTCATTCCAAATATTGTTTCTACTGAAGTTTTACAGTAACAGTTTAAGTTTAAAAAGTATTTGCATGTTAATTTCAAAAGAAACAGAACGAAAATGAATAACACAACGAATACCTCTAACGCAACATGAAACATAATTTTCTTTCAATTTATTACATTTTACTATTTTTTGCTGTGGTTAATTACTCACTGTAATGTAAAATAGTTAGGTCTGTTATGAATATGTAACAATTCTCATGAAAACAACAATCTGCTTAAATTGTACATCTGCTTCCCCATAAGCAAGCGGCATATCTGCAAAGTCACTAGCGCGTAGCGCCCGCCCGGGGGTTGGCGAGCAAAGTGAGCAGGGGGCAGAGCCCCCTAATAATCAAATTTAAAATGTGTGGTTACAGTTTTAATAGCATGGAGTGAGGGTCAAGCATTGACAAAAGGTGGACTTTTCATGTGAATTTAGCTTACCAGCACAAGGGCTTAGATTTTTAAGCATCTAATATTTTTACCCTTTCCACTAAGTCCAGTTCCATTGAGAGAAACCCAAAGCTGACTATAAGGAAAGAGGACAGCCTGGTAGACCACGAAGAGGCTGCTTGGATGATGGACCAATCAGGATGGATACCGACTGGACTGGCACCAAAATGGCTAATGAGCAAAGGATCCTGAAGAAGTGCAACTGCAGGTGGTCCAAAGTGAAAACCCCTTAGGGCTTGCAAATTCATCAAAAGAGAGCGAAGAGTAGTAAAAAAAAACCAGCTTGCACTGGACCAGCGAGTCAGACCAGGAGGATTCATAGCCAGGTTGAGATCCAAACCCAAAATGGTGAAACCATCATGAGATGTTTTGGGATTAAAACGATGACACATCAGGGAAGAGGGGCTCCCAGCAGATGACCCTGCAGCCGGACCATCACATTGGCAGAGGTTTGACAGACAGTTATGTCCAGCGGGTATTGAATGCCTGCTCTTCCATTTCAATTTTGTTCTGTAAGCTGATTTAGAGAAAAGTGGCAACTACATGAAAATGAATAAATCTAAATAGATTGGTGAATCGTGGCTGCAGAGAGTAAGTTAAAGCCTGGCACCAGTTTTTATTCTGCAATAAGTCCGAGATTTGTGACCTTTATTTCAGTAAGCAGGAGCTGCCTTCTTACCTGTTAATTATTTATCACCCCCTCATCCCCATCACCCAAAAAGCAGCTACTGAGTAAGAGACCATCTGTCTTTGAAAGGTCTGACAAAGCGCCTGCAGGTTTAGTAATGAAGAACACTATGGGGAAAAAAAAATAAAGTTAGGCAACTCCTGGCTCTTTCTTTTTGTTTTGTTTGTTACAAGGGTTATACATGAAAAATGAAATGCTGCCATAAATAATTCAACAAGCACTCCATTCAAAAGTATATTCTCTAGTTGCACAAGATCTTTTCTCCTTCAGATCAATGTTTTCATGTATTTTTAGTGCTGGAGAAAATCTTTTAATAACCTTTTAGCATCTCGGTCTCTTAGGCTCACAAAGTTTTTCTACTAGTGTTACATACAAAGATATTATTCTAAGAGACGCAGATTTGTTCAGCTGATCCTTGAAGGGGTACTTGAACAAAGTCTATCTGGTTAAAGGATGGAGAGATGCTGCTCTAGGAAGCAGCCTCTGACCCTGAGTCTCAGCACCAGGAATATATTCCATTATTATGTTAGATCATCCTTCTTTAGCTTTTTTGAGTAAATGTACTTGTCCATAATTTGCATGCTATCAATTACACCCACCAGCCACTTTATTAGGTACACCTTGCTAGTACCTGTTTGGACAATTACAATTACAATTTATTTTTTATATAGCCCAAAATTACACAAGAAGTGCCACAATGGGCTTTAGCAGGCTCTGCCTTTTGACCGCCCATACCCGGCCTTGACTGTCTAAGGTGACAAGGAAAAATTCCCGAAAAAAAAATGGAGGAAACTTTGGGAAAAGTAGTTCAACGAGAGACCCCCGTTCAGGTAGATTGGGCATGCAGTGGGTGTCAAAAAAAGGGGGTAATTACAATACAATACACAGAACAGAACACAAGTAATCCTGGACACCCTTTTGTGTTCAGAACTGCAGTAATTCTTCATATCATAGATTCAACAAGGTGCACATCCGTGATGCCAATCTCCATTTTCCACCACACCATAAAGGTGCTCTATTGGATTGAGATCTGGTGATTGTGGAGGCCATTTGAGTACAATGAACTCAACGCCATGCTCAAGAAACCAGTTTGAGATGATCTGAGCTTTGTGAAATGGTGAGTTATCGTCCTGGAAGGAAGATGGGGACAAATGCAGTCATAAAGGGATGGACATGGTCAGCAGCAATACTCAGGTAGGCTGTGACATTTAAACGATGCTCAGTTGGTACTAAGGGGCCCAAAGTGTGCCAAGAAAATACCCCCCACATCATTACACCACCACCTCCAGCCTGAACCGCTGATACAAGGCAGGATAGATCCATGCTTTTATGTTGTTGATACCAAATTCTGAACGCAGGAATCGAGACTCAGTAGACCAGGCAATGTTTTTCCAATCTTCTATTGTCCAATTTTGGTGAGCCTGTGTGAATTGTAGGCCCAAGTTGCCTCTTCTTAGCTGATGGGAGTGGCCCCTGGTGTGGTCTCCTGCTGCTGTAGCCCTTCTGCTTCACAGTTCAATGGGTTGCGCATTCAGAGATGCTCTTCTGCATATCTCAGTTGTAATGTAAAGTTATTTGAGTTACTGTTGCCTTTCTATTAACTCAAACCAGTCTGGCCATTCTCTTCTCACCTTTGGTATCGACAAGGCATTTTCATCCAGGTAACTACTGCTCACTGGATATTTTCCCTTTATCGGACCATTCTCTGTAAACCCTAGAGATGGTTGTGCATGAAAATCCCAGAAGTTCAGCAGTTTCTGAAATACTCAAACCAGCCCATCTGGCACCAACAACCATGTCAAGTTCAAAATCACTTCAATCCCTTTCTTCCCCATTCTGATGCTCAGTTTGAGCTTCAGCAGGTCGTATTGACAATGTCTACATGCCTAAATGCACTGACCTGCTGCCATGTGATTGGCTAAACAAGCATTTGAGCAGGTGTACCTAATAAGGTGGCCACTGAGTGTATATGCTAAAGATGCTCTTCATATTCACATATATCTAAAAAAAGCTTTGACTAAACAAAAAATGGTCAGTGATTACAGTGTAAGACTTTCATCTTGCATGGTATGCTCCTGAGACGTCTTTGATAAATTTGTTTCTTATGAACTTGTGAGAGCCCTGAGAGTGTTTGTATCCTATCAACAAAGTGATTAGGGATCAAGAAGAAGGATCGTGGATCAAGAATACTGTATACCTCTAACATTAGCCAGGCTAAAAAAGCTCTTTTTTTGTCAGCAGTTGTCAAAAGGAAAATGTGTATTTCATAATGTTAAAATTGTCAATTATAAAAGATACTAATTCTAAGTCAGTAAACCTTGTGAACCACTAGAGGGGCATTGCAGCACCCCAATCCCCAGATACAACCTCAGATACAAGTCCCAGGTTTATTAAGATGAAATACATTAACTTGCAATAGTCTTCTATGTAATAATAAAACCCAACAACAACTCTCTTCTCCCTTCTTCTTTCTCCTTCTACTTCTCAGCTCCTCCAGGAGAGCTTTGTCCTTCTTCAGCCCTACTCCAACTCAGCTGGATGAGGTCACCTGACATCTTTTACCTTTGTCCCAGAAGTTCTCCTGCTGCTAGGTCATAGCCCGTTGGAAGCTTTTCCAGGTCAAGTGGAAGTAGCTGAAAGCAGGGATCACAAATCCTAACAGCACCCTCTGGTGGCACCCCAGGAACCCAACAAGGCTGCCCTGTGGGACTACAGTTCCCAGCATGCCTTGTGGTGTCCTTACTGGGTGAACTGCCCAGGGATGCTGCACTGACTGGTAATCTCCCGCTGTCTTTCCATCACACCCTTCCAGGACACCAATGCACCTACCTCCTTACTTGCATCTTCTGCCAACTTCTTGGCTTAGGCAGAAAATTCCCTTCCTTTCTTCTTGTACCCCCGAATAGCTGGCCTCCCGTTCTGGTAAGGAACATTGCCCCTTCCCAGCCGGGACACCTTCCCATGCATGCCATCCAGCTGAAATTCTAACAAAAAATGGCTCAGAGATGTTCATGGTAATTAAGTGTAGAAGAAACATGCCTCACTTCACGTCTTTTTATGATCAACCATGGTGTGCTCCTTTCATTAAAATCTCATTGAATCAGAGCTTGCGTGCTACATGGAGCTTCAGACCACTAGCACAAATAATGATTAAAAAGAAAGCTCATTGTCATCTCAGATTGACTGTATGTCATGGTTATATTTGAATGTACACTGTATAAATAACAAAGAATGTCCTGTATTACATAGATTCAATTGCACACCTCAATTATTAATTACTTTCAGCCTCTCTATTATTTTTATAATAGTCCATATGTTTTCACTAGTAAGGAACTGCCAGTAAAATAGAAGCACTCGTGATAAAAACTGGCCAGTATGGTCAGGTACTCGTAAAGAGGATTTTCATACAGATGTTTGTAGTCAATTTCAATGCATCATAGGGTTGTTCATGGCGTGCCCACACCTTGATAATTTGATGAATAAGGGAACTCGGACTTAACATAATAACAATTGTTAAAGGACAGCACAGACCCCTCTGGGATTTCCCGATGGCTATAGAATTGCTTTATTGCAATAATAATAATTAAGTATAGAAATCAACCTAATATGCAATTATTTGTAGCCATTGTGGGATACGGCCGGCCATTCATCCCGGCCAATACCCCCAGGCCGCTAGATGGAGCCCTCCTTGCAACGTGGAGATGCCTCGAATTCCAGCAGGGCATCATGGACTATGGAGTTTTAATACACAGCCCTGCTGGATAATGTTGGAGCCGCCAGGGGACCCTGCAGGGAGACACAGAGACGTTTATTTTCCATACAGCTTGGAAGTAAATCCCAGTCACATGGTTGGAAGAAATAAAGTGCTTCCGGGCTGATGAAGAAAAGGAGTTTTCGTTTGACCCGGAAGTGCTGGGTAATCACATGAACTGAGGGCTTAGAAGCACTTCTGGGTCATGGACTATAAAGGATTGTGGGAAATCCCCTGACGGACGAGCTGAGCTGGGTGGAAGGGTGGCAACGCGTCTGGGAGTGGAGGATTGTTTATTGTGTATTTGTTTATTGGAATAGTGGAGGGTGCTTTGTGCACATTTATTATTATTAATAAAGTCATTTTGGACTTTTATCAGGTGTCTGGCATGTGGTCTGAGGGTTCAAAGGGAGCGATAGCGCCCCTATCTGTCACACCATACATTGCAGAGTCAACTCATTGATACTCGATAATGTACTTTAGGCTTCCCAAATGCCCAGAGTCGTCTAATTTATTAGGCAACTTAGGCAGCAGCCTACAATCTTAAAAACAATGCTTCCTTAATGGCATTTCACTAAGCTGTGCGGTTCTTCATAGAACTTGCCACACGTTAGGGGGGCAGCTGAAGGGCTCTAGTGGCTGTAATTCTGCTGCACCAGGAGTTGCCACTGTGTCTTAATGCATTTTCTCTTCCTCCTTCTGCACACCGGATGACTGACGGCTACAAAACCTCCGATGTCACTTCCAGTGTCCATCAACCTGCACCTGCCTCATCCTGCCAGAAGGACTGAAAATCAGAAGCTCTGCCATTTCGTCAGATCTGTTGTGAACTTGCATCTCAAAAGATGTCTCCATAGTTGTCACATGTATTTTTTTTCTTTATTTTGCAAATCAATTCAAAAGGGGTAACCAAGATGGTACCCCAATTCTGCTGTTGTCGTCTCCTTTCTCTTACAAATTATTGCTTGACAGAGAACCACTTCAGTTCTCTTTGCATGTGAAAATGGTTACTTGGGCTTTAAAACAGCTCGTAATATGTGGAAAAAACAGAAATCTTTGATGTATAGTAGGCCACGTAGCAGATATGGCAAACGTTCATTGCCCTTACCTTGCCTTCTCAAAGGAAGGACCTGGGGAGAGAACATGCACAGGACATTACCTTCCCCAGAGAGCTAGATGGCAGCCACCCCAGGGTTGCTATGGCACCACGGATTCCCACAGAGCATCATGGGAATCGAAGTTCGGCACAGCCCTGTTGGTACTGCAGGGACTGGCATACCCTACTTTATTGGGCTTCCACCTCACCGAGAAGTGCTTCAGGACCACATGCAGGATATGATAAGGGAGTCATCTGAGAACTTCTGTAAATGGCAAGTGTTGTTGTTATGCTGGAAGTCCAAGAAGAAGGGAGACAGGATGGTTCCCTGAGGTGCCCCAGTGTTACACATCACCATTCTCTGACACAAGCCTGTGAGGGGATGTTATGTTGTTGGTTCATATATATGTTAAAATTAGTTATTTTTGTGGGTTTTCTTTGGCTGTATTTCCTTTTCTTATTGTCAATAAAAATTTGATCACAAAAAAATAAGAAAACATCTCTGACACACAGTCCTTGAGTCTCACAAGCTACCTTGTGTTGGGCAGGTGATCCATGATCCAGGAGACTGTGGGACATCAAGATGCTTAGCCCTTAGCTTGTTCACTAGTCTATGAGGCAGGGTGGTTTTAAAGGGATAGCATGATTAAGTAGGATTAAGCTCCTACAAAACAATTACAAAATGATTACCCAAAAGGAGGACAATAATCTCTCTATTATATAAAAAAATCTTGGGACGAGACATTTTATCAGAGAGACGAGACGTGACTTTCTCAGAGAGACACTTTCACTTCCCGCGAGACAAGACTTTTTGCCAAGAGATTTAATCATGACCGGGGCCGGAATATATTGTCCGGATGTAAATTTTAATTCGGAGACTTGTAGATCGTCTAATTCGTGTTACCATTAGGTAAGAGTAGTGTTTCTTCCCAATGAAGAGGCGTATCCATGAGAATGAAAAGATTTGTTGTTTGGTGAAAGAGAAAACCACATACGCTGTCACGCTTGGGTCACAGAGTTGCACAGATAGACAGTTTACATCTTGCCTGAAGAAGGGGCCTGAGTTGCCTCGAAAGCTTGCATATTGTAATCTTTTTAGTTAGCCAATAAAAGGTGTCATTTTGCTTGGCTTTTCTCTACATTAATAATGGTTAACACAGTACAACACCCTAGTACTACAGATAGACAGGAGATTTTAGAGACAGAAATGTTATTCAAACACTTCAAACAAACATAAGTATCTTTCAGGAGTGAATCGAGCTCTGTGTGTAGTCGAAGGGGACAGTTCCGTCTCTCAATTAAAAGAATAGAAAATCTTCCTCTTCATAGGGGCGAGCCTCGGGAGCGGGACCCCTAACAGGAGCAGAAGATGCCTGAGGGAGAAGAGAGACGAAGCAGTGAGACAAAAGGACAGCTGCTGTACAGACTTTTAAATGTTCAAAGTGCATCACACGGCACGGCAGCAGCAGCAGCAGCAGCAGCAGCTGATCGAGCAAAGAGGAGGTAAAAATAAAAAACTGTATTTGTTTCCCATTGTATCAGCGTTTAAGAGGGGGTTTCAGAGGAGCAGCCGCGTCTCCTTGGGGTGCATTCAGCCCCCTCTTCACAACGCGAGCGGCAGAGGCACGAAGTGGCTGGCTCGTAGCGTTGTGCCTTTGGGGGGCCGGCCGGGGGATGGTGGCTTGGCAAACGAAACTAGTCTTATATATAAACATCTATGCATGGAAGTGTGTGTGTCTGTCTGTCCGGTCCGGAAGTGCGAGGCCGGACATGAAGCTCAAAGAGCTGGCAAGGCGATCCCAAGTTAAAGAGTCGGAAAAAGAAAGAAGTACGAGGCTACAGCATGAAGCTGAAAGAAAGCGACTCAGTCACCAAAGTGAACCCACCAACGAAAGACAAACTCGCTTAGCCACTGATACATAAGCGAAGAGAGCACATCTGCAAAACGAAACCTCCAAGGAGAGAGAAACTCGCTTAGCTGCTGATAGACAAGGGGGGCGAGCACATCCGCAAAATGAAACCGCCGCCTCTGCATTTCAATTCTTTTTCTGACGATTTCAATAGTTTCTAGGAGCCCAGGCTTTTCACAGCACAGGCTTACACAGCTAGTCTTTATATATAATCTTCATTTGGATCTTGATCTTTGTTTGTTCGCGAATTCACTGCCTTGTGTGGTGTTCCTGCTGTTTTCAGTAGAGGGCAGTAGTGATGGAGGAGGAGAGGAAGTGAGGGGAAGGATCGTTGGATGAGGTTGGAGTGTGGTGATTAAAGAGGATTGAACTAAAGGAGACTACATGCTGTTTGTACTGGCTGAATATACAACACCTTGGTTTTTACTTTTGATTACAAACACTGTCGATACATTTACATTTACATTATTTAGCAGACGCTCTTATCCAGAGCGACTTACAACAGTGTTTGTTAGTTTTTTCGCATATCCCTTGGGGTCAGAGCGCAGGGTCAGCCATTGTACAGCACCCCCTGGAGCAATTACAGGTTAAGGGCCTTGCTCAAGGGCCCAGCAGAGTAGGATCTCTTTTGGCAGTGACAGGGATTCGAACCGGCAACCTTCGGGATACCAGCGCAGATCCTTAGCCTCAGAGCCACTCTGAGAGAGCGATAGCACTCTTTGTGTTTAGATCTGGCGTTGACACCTGCTTCGTTGTCGAGACTGTGGTTTTTTGTGTTTCTGTCAACCGTCGTTGGCAGCACATCGTCCAAATCGAATGTTCACCCGCTTCTTGGAGTCGGCAGTCAGAGTATATAAGTCGGACACACTTCTGTGATTTTCCATCAGTCGGCGTTTGGAATTCAAGAAAGAAGCATTGGTTCTTCCTTACTCTTTGGATTGCCACAAAGCAACCTGCGAGATTGGAGAAAGGTTGAGAAGAGATCGTGAGAGGAAACGACAGCGTCATGAAAACGAGACGGACTGTGAACGGAGAGAAGCAGAAATGCTCCTCCACCACCACATTATTACTATTCGGACAGTGATTCCGAGTAGGCCATTCCTATCGAATCAATGTCCAAGGGTTTTGCTTTGTAATTTTGTTTCCCTTATAAAAAATCATAAAGCTATGCGATGAAGGGCCCAGTTCACGACTGGCAGCCGCGTTTAAACAGGGAGCCCTTCACAGACAACTTTAACACGCGCAACGTAGTTGGGCGCACATGGCTAGTAATATAATAATTAAGATTACCAAAAAACAATAAACTCCAATGGAAATTGAAAAACAACTAAAATTCAGGCAATGGATCCCATTATGATCCTTCTATAAACTGAACGAGGCAAAAATCAGTTATGACAACCAGGGGGAGCAGCAGCACCCCAAACCCCCAAACACAACTACACAACACAGTCCCAGGTTCAAACACAAGATCTTCTTTATTGACAACACTGATTCTGTAAATTGTCTTCTGCAACAATAAAACACAATAATAACTCTTTTTCCTCCTTCCACACATGTCTTGAGGCCTCGTCCACACTCCTCTCGACTTTGAATCCCCTTGCAGGAAACTCGGCTTCATTTGTGCCAAACGCAGAGTACTTCAGGGTGCCACAACTTTGCACACTGCATTATCAGGTGAAAGTCTTTTAAGGGGGTTGTAACGATCCCCTGCACCACTCCCTGGCAGCACCCAAGTACCGCAACAGGACTGTCCCGTGGGACTGCAATTCCCTGTCTGGCCTGTGGATACTCCCATGGGTGTCCCACCACTGGGATGCTGGCACAGTGTGTATGGAGGGAGAATATGACTTTGGGTGACAGACACCCCCTGCCCTTTCATTGTGGCTTCCCGTTCTGGCTATAAACCAACCCAAACCAAAGCCCATCCTTCCAACATGACATTCACATAGTGATAAATGGGGGTTGGGGGTCTTTCACATGTTCACATAAAATGAGAAGCAGTTAGCTGACAGACATGCATTTGAAATGGAAGGCGAAACCAAACGTCCAGGTGGAATGTGCAAACTTGGCACATCCCAGAATGAAGCTGCCCTCTGCCACACTGAGCTGTCCCAGACGGTAAGTCGTAGGATAAAAATAAGAAGGTCAAGCGTACAAGACTGAGAATCTCCACTGAGGTGGGTGGTCCGTCTGCCTCTTGGAAAATAGTAAATCCAAAGGCAGCCATGTGTTAACAAATCCTGCAGTCTTTATTTGAGCAGTTTGTAAAAGGGTTACACAGCAGGGTGAGAACAGCTCGAGGTTTCCATTGTGGAGAAAGACTATCATCAACTGTTTTGTGTTCAAATTTTTGTTACTCAATTCCTGAAGTATTTCAGTCATGCCTTTTATTTTCAATTATTAAAGTGGGCAATTAACAGCTAGGGTGGCTATAAGAGGTTCTTACAAAGCCAAG
Organism: Erpetoichthys calabaricus; assembly: GCF_900747795.2. NCBI lineage: Eukaryota > Metazoa > Chordata > Cladistia > Polypteriformes > Polypteridae > Erpetoichthys > Erpetoichthys calabaricus. Next base: position 25,211,491 of record NC_041401.2, read on the forward strand.
TGAGCCTGCATGTGGGTTACAATTGTAGGTGTGAATATCCAGCCTGACATCTGTGGAATACTGTGGGAGAAAGCGTTTCACAGCTGGACTGTGAGTTAACTTTTATACATCCCTGTACTATTGCTTCACAGTGCGTAACCCCGGAGTTTAATGTGGAGCCTGTGCAATCCCAAGACATTTCAAAACTGCATTTGATGGCACGTGTGATTCATGGACGTACATAATGCTTATCACAGACATTCCCCTGAACAGGGAGGATTGTGGCAGCTACTGATATCAGCCAAGTATGCAGTGGTAAGCCAATTTCAAATGAAAAAGGGCATAAATATTTACCTGAGTTTTATAAACAGAAAAAAAGGCAATCAGCATTGCTGTAGAAGCTACGTATAAAAGCTAAAGTCCTTTTGATAGAAATATTCTGCCAATTAGACATGCCCTTGTGTTGGGATTTATAAACAAAGCTGTCATTATGAAATGATGTTCCAAAGCAGTGGGATGATGGCGTATGAATAAGCACTGATTGCAATGTGTAGTGTTGCCAGAAAACACTTTCATCTCATCAAATAAACAGTACGAGAGTGAGAGAGAAATGAAGAGAGAAAGAGAGAGAGAAAGACTTAGAGACCAGCAGGAATGATTTATCTTACTTTTAGACGCAGACTCATTTATTAAGATGTCTAACATGGCTGAACAAGGCAGAGTTCCTTTGGGATTGGTTGTCATCACGGTTTGGACAACATGCTGTCTACATCAGTAATTTGGCTCATTAGTAGCTAATTGATCCAATTATCCTGCTCAGTCATTTCTTGAATGGCATGTGGTTTACATGACTGAAGGGGGCTTGTGCCAGGAGCTTAACCCCAACCATCAGCACTTGTAAAGGAGCACCTTCTATTTTTGAGCGTATTCGTTTCCAAAGATGGCTTTGTCACAGGCGTCTTTCACAAATGTAGCAAAAATCTCAGTTGATGCCTCTGAGGATATTATTTTTAAATATCTGGATGAGGTCACCAACAAGTATCCTTAGATTAAAGGGCATGTTCTGTCTATCAGCTTCCACTTGGTGGTATCCATGAGTGCTGTGGTAGAAATGTAACATCTTATTAAAGAAAGAAACATCCTCTAACAGGACAAATCAGTAATCAGGCAGGAGAAGAGCTAGCTGTTCATTGTATCTTTTGTGGAAAATATTCACAAAGAAAAAGAAATTCTACAAAAATAAAGTTTTAGGGACCGTCCCCGTATATTGTCCTGTGGACAAAAGGATGCAAAAGTGATCAAAAGTACTGAAAAAATGAGTAACAATTGACAACATGGTTGTTACAAAATGGCGGTACAGTGGAACCTCGGTTTGCTAGTAACTTGGTTTACCAGTGTTTAGCAAGACGAGCAAAAATTTTTAATAAATTTTGACTTGATAAACGAGCGAGGTCTTGCAGTACGAGTAGTATGTATACTCTTTGTCTGCTGAGCGTCATGTGATCACAACTGAGCTGATGGTTCTTCTCTCTCTCTCGCTGCAGGATTGTGGGCAATCGTCTCCTGTTCTCTGTCTGAGTCGGCGTGCTTCACTCATAGTAAACATCTGTACAAGCGTATACTGTTTACAACAGCATTAGCATTGTGACTGTGTGTGCGCGCACGTGTGTATGTAGGTGTGCTCGCGCGTGCTCGCGTGTGTGTGTGTGTGTGTGTGTGTGCACGCGCGTGCTCGTGTGTGTGTGTGCTCGCACGCGCATGTGTGCTGTGACGTGCGAGTCCCCGTTCTTGCACACTAAGAGACAAAGCTGAGTTAACACCAGCTTTATTCAGCTTGAAACAGACACAGCAGTCAGGCAGTGCCCTGCGCATTTATAATGCTCCTTGTTCCTTATATCACCCATCGACAGCAAGCGCTTATAGCATGTCCGCGATCTTTTCAGATTCACTTTTACAGCGAACTGCTACAGAGCTAGGAGACTGCGATTGCTTTGGGACGCTCTTCCACGTGTCATCCCATTGGGTGGAATCCCTCAAGAGTTTAGAAACTCACTCACACCAGCCATGATTATTTAAAGTGCAGGTTAATTTGTTTTATGTATTTTTACTTTATATTTTGTATTAATCATTTTTATATGAATAGTTTTGGGTTGTGGAACATTTCTATTATTTCTTATGGGGAAATTCACTTTGATACACGAGTGCTTTGCACTACGAGCACGTTTCCGGAACGAATTATGCTCGTAAACCGAGCTTCCACTGTATATATGAAACGGATGAGATGGGAACAGGAACTAGATGGCAGGAAATGACGATGTAATCAGGAACCGGAAACAGCGTCATTATGGAGGAAGCGGAAGTGGTGTCCATGGGGTTAACCGGAAGTGATGCAAAATGGAGTCGCCGGAAGTGACGTTGTGGCGGCCATTTTGAAACCCAGAAATGGCCACGATTATCTTTCTTCTGTTTTCCTGTTGGGAGAAGAGGTTTAGGTAAGTACTATGTGACAATCCTTCATCTCGTGATGTTTCACTCACCTTTGGGCTTTTTGACTGCCTCCCAATCGCACGTGTGTGACACTTTACATTACTCCTCAGCAAAATGCCTTGTTACAGAATGGTCAGAATGATCAGAGAAACAAAGAATAGAGGGTCACTTTATAAACTGATCAATTTACATACAGTGTCAATCAATGCATACATTTTACTCTAGTTGGTTCGTTGGTTTACACTCAAATGATATATAGAAAACAAAAGTCTGTTAGATTATATTCTGCATTGGTGATCCAAAATTGTCCCTAGTGTGTGCTTGGTGTGTGGGTGTGTGTGCCCTGTGGTAGGCTAGCACCCTGCCCGGGATTTTTTTCCTGCCTTGCGCCCTGTGTTGGCTGGGATTGGCTCCAGCAGACCCCTTTGACCCTGTAGTTAGGATATAACGGGTTGGATAATGGATGGATGGATGGAGAGATTATATTCTGGTTCTTCTTGTACCTTTGAGTTGCACCACCACCCTTGAAATTTCTGTGCATATAACAATTGTCCATTCTCATTTATAGGACATCTGCTGATTTCTTAGTCATCTCTTAGTCATCCTTCAGTACATTTTATAAATTACATCAACCTTTCTTCTGGTACATTCTTCATTTACTTAACCATCTCAGTATTTTTCTTATATTTCCGTTTACATTTTGTTGTTCATTTGACCCTTATCTCATTTAGATATGTACAGTATTAACCCTTTATGCTATTTCTTAAAGATGGATGCTACAAGGTGTGATCAAAAAATACGGTGAATGTTTTAAAAAAGAAACGTTTATTGCAGTAAAACATTTACAACTACTAGTCACCCTCAAAATACTCTCCTCCACTTCGAATGCCCTTATCCCAGCGCTCCTGCCACTTTGCAAAGCAGTTCTGGAAGTTTTCTTTCGAGAGTGTCTTTGGTTCGACTGTCATGGCTGCCTGGATGTCCTCAATGGATTGAAATCGTTTGCCTTTCATGGTTATTTTCAATTTAGGGAGCAGCCAGAAGTCGCACGGTGGCAGATCCGGCGAATAAGGTGGATGCAGACACAGCGTAATGTTTTTATTCAACAGAAATTGTCGTACAGAAGGGATGTGTGACAAGGAGTGTTGTCGTGATGAAGAATGAAACCGTTTCAATATTTTCCTCGGTTATTGATGTTGAAGGACGTTCTGGTCTTTTCTCATCTTCAACCGAGTCAGATCCATTATGAAATTGATCAAACCACTTGTAAACAGTCTTAATTGTCGGTGCAGTGTCACCGTAAAGAGATTTTAACTGATGGGTTTCCTGAGCTTTTTGTAATGTGAAACAAAATTTCAAGTTAATGCATTGCTTGATATCCATTATCAACGACAAACTTGAAAAACACAACAGTGGCTCACAAACGACTTACAGTATCAAACAAGGCTCTAGGATGGACATGTCAGAACCGGCATTGAATTGTTTTGAGTTGCTCTTGGATGGTGTGCTGCATCAACATTCACCATACTGTTTGATTGCACCTCGTATGTTACCCTAAAATTACATGTTTCATGGAAAACGAATTTGGAATGAATTTTGTTCAGTTTGTGGACTTTTACATTCAGTCTTTTAGACATGTTTACGTGGTTTGTGCGTCTATGTAAATATGCTCCCCTGGAAACAAAGGGGGAAGGATAACACTGTGGAACCGTGATCCCTCATGATAATGTTTCCTGTCAATCCCATCATCTGCATCTGGGACATTCAAAATTTAAACAGGAGGTCAAAAAGAAGAAAAGAAAAAGAAAAAGAGAAATCCGTTTTACTTACCACCCATTCATTGCAGAGCCAGGAGAAAGCAGCGATCCAGATCAGTTAAACCATTTTCTACTTGCCACTTTCAACGCCTGACAACTTCACTTTTGCACCGCAAAACCCCAGGGTTCTGGACTACACCGATGTACCGAGGATAAGCACGGTGAGACTGTTTCTTGTTGTTTCAGGAGAGGAGCAAGCCATCATTCTCATCCGTATAATTGCCGTAGGACATTTTTTCCAGTGGAACGAGGTTCACAAATGTTATTCATTTTCCGTTTAATTTTCCGGACTTTTATGTGCGTTTCGTGTTTTCTATGTGTCTCATTGATTTCATTTTCAGTGTGGGGTCAAGGGAGGGTTTGTGTTGTATGTTAACTTTTTGCTGCACCTTTTTATTATTACTTTTGGGGTTGAGTGTGTAACAAAGGTGCTATATAGGCGCCTGACCTGACACAGATAGACACAGAGGCACGTAAGAAACAACAAAAGACTTTATTTTTTCTCTTCAGCCGTTGGGGCATGTCTTCCCCATGTCCCACAGGCCCAACACAGTCCCAAAGCACTTTAATTACTACAGACAACCAAACCAATCTTTCCTCTGGCACCACCACTCCTCCCAGGCAACCTCGTCCTCTTCCTCCTGATTCTGGCTCTCGAGTGTTGGTGACTGGCCCCTTTTATAGCCCACCCGGAAGTGTTACAGGTGTTTGACCACCTGGTCCCAATTGCACTTCCGGGTGGGGCTGAAGACTCGTCTAGCCCGGCTGTTGAATCCAGCCAGCCCCCCTATCTCCCATGGAGCCCGGCGGGAGGTTGGGGAATCACTGACCGCCAGGGAGGCTGCCACCAAGCGTCCTGGAGGAGGTATTGAGCTGCCCATGGTTGCTCTCCCGGAACATAAGCAGCAGGGGCTTCCCGGCCGGGCATGGGATCCGGCCGCTCGTCACAAGTGTTATGTCAGAGCTGATTGGGAGTGGAGGATTGTGTTATTGTTATTGTTATTGATTATTGTTATTAATTATAGTTGGAGAATTATGGCGTATGCGGTGCTTTGTGCACTGTATTAGAAGAAAAATATTAAAGAATTCTTCTTGGTGCTTTTACAAGTGTGTCCTTGACGTCTGTCTTGTGGGTTTCATGGGGCAACAGCGACCCCTAGCATCCACAGCTTTCACAGTGATGATTGACCTTCAAGGTTATTCCTCTATTTATTTTTATTTTATTTTAGTGTATAATCAGCTCTCGGCAGTGGGTAGCGGGCAGCAGGGCAGTCATGCGGCGCATGTGTATGGGTGCCATTCTCATCCCTACCACCTTTGCCGTCACTTCCCCTACCTCTTCATATCTTAAATCATTCTTCAGGCATATTGAGACTTAAGTGCCAGCTTAAGTGAAAAATTAAGGAAAATGTACTAAGTAATTGTAACACAAACACTGACTTAATCAGTTTTTACATGAAAAGATGCCGATGAAAGAAGAGAAGAAGCGGGCCGCTAGGGTGGAGAAAAGAAGAGCTGCTCAAGAAGCAGCAAGCGCATCAACCTCTGAGCAAACGAACGCTAAATGTACAGAGAAAGAGGATGAAAACTATAAGTCAAGGGTATTCACTGCACGTTATCATGTAGTGCGCCATTACTGGTTTAAATGATAAATTCACTGAGCTCACCCACAATTCATTGCTCACTTGCAAATTTACTTTGCTGAACTGCAAGAATCTTAGTCCATATTCTATAACTCAATGGGAAAGTAATGCTTTATTTTATCTAATATTAATAAAAAATCAAAGTTTCTTTATGATTACCGCCGCAAAGCTTTTTCAGAATTTGACGGGCAATTGCTCACATTGTTCTAAAATAAGCCCTGCCAGGCCTCTGTCTGTTTTTGATGTTTTCATAGACTTGTTGAACCTTTTCCCATAGTTCAGTGAATTGAGGTTTAAAGTGTAGATTCTAATTTAATGTATCTTATATCTCTTTTGAAAATATTACCTTCATTCCATTTTTCATTGGATTGGGTTTTACTTTCCATAAGCTTTAAGCTCAATTTAATTAAAAAAAAAAAAGATTCTCTTTTTCTCTCCCTTATTCCTAGTTCTGGGAAATTTTAGTTTTAATAACGCTAATGTCTAAATAGAATAATAAGAGTGCAGGGGTACTAGAATGGCAGCCAAAATAAAAAAAATCTGAATCCGCTCCCAGTGAGCAGAGTGGGAAGTTAAAAAAAAAATGGTTAAAAGAACGTTCCTTTCGAGATGTGCCATCTTTTCCGATATCTGCTCTCTTGCGATTTCTTTTTAAGTCACTTATACAGCACGTTTAAATACTGTGGGGAACAGCCCGGACACAAACAGGCAGACATCATTTTAAGCACCACAACACGTTTATTTACACGACTATTTACAAGTGCACACAACCCCCTTCACCCCAAAGTCCAGGCCTCTTTACACAATGCCTCTCTTCGCCGCCTCCACTCCTCTCCGCCGAGCTCTTGCCTTCTTCCTCCCGACTCCAGCCATCGAATGGAGGGAGGCGGCCCCTTTTAAACCCTGCACCCTGCCCGGGATTGGTTCCTGCCTTGTGCCCTGTGTTGGCTGGGATTGGCTCCAGCAGACCCCCGTGACCCTGTGTTCGGATTCAGCGGGTTGGAAAATGGATGGATGGATGGATAATATTTCCTAATATTAAGATCTATATTTAAAGCTTTGGAAAACTCCTCAAGAAAAGTAACTACAATGAGTACCATTGCCTTTGCCTTTTACTCGAGAGTGGCTTCCTTCTAGCCCAGGGATCTTCAACTCTGGTCCTGGAGGGCCTCAGTGGCTGAAGATTTTCATTCTAACCCTTTTCTTAATCAGACACCTGTTTCTGCTGCTAATTAACGTATTTTGAATTTATTTTAATTGACTTGTTCTTGAAGACTCAGACCCCAAATTGTTTCTTTATCCTTAACTAGCCGCCAAACAATAATGAGATACAAAATGAGCCAAAGCAACTGGTGTCCATCATACAATATCTGAAAATAAAGAAAGGTGAAGGTATCAGGAACGCTGATCTGCTCATGTCCACAAAACATTACAACGGAGCTCTTAGAAAAGAGAAAATCAACAATTTCAGAAATGTCTGCTATTGCACCATGAGATCAGCAACAATCCATGAAATTCAAGAACAGAGGGTTTAATTAACAACAAGAATCGGTGCCAAATGAAGCAACTGGTTGGAGTGAAATTAATTGGAGTTTGAGGCCCTGACTCAGATGGTCTTCTGTTGGCTCCTTCACTTCACATTTCATTTCTGTTTGGGTGCCATTTAATGAAAGAAATGAAGCAATTCAGGGGAACAAATCTTGAAAAACAAGTCAATTAAAATTAATTCAAAAGAAGTTAATTAGGAGCAAAAAACAAGTCACTAATCAAGAAAACGGTTAGAATGAAAACCTGCAGCCACGACCAGAGTTGTCGTTGTATTACTTATGGGATATTAAGTTTGGGTTTATAACTAGTTTGTGGAAACATTCTATCTCTCCATATGTGGATTGCATTGTGTTTTACTGTTTGTAATTTTTTTTGTTTTATGCATTGAATTTTTTTCTATAACTGTCTTTACTTACTTAAAAATTGAAGCGAGAGTGGAATTATATACTTTGACAATTTTTTCTTTTCTTTTTTCCTTTATATGCATTCAACATACATATACTGTAGTTGCTTGTTTTGGGTTCTGCTTACTTTATCTCTTGGTATATTCCCCAGTAAGCATGTTGTTTATATATTTTTCATATTTTTGCAGGAGTAGTTCTGTTTTGATCTAACTCTTACCAGCCACATTTAGGAGCGATCATGCCAGTTATATACAAAGCCAAATGTAGCCCATATGCAATCAAGGACATGGAATGTATTTTTTGCCATATTCATTATGGGTTAAAAGTAGCCCAGCTGCATTCAACCATATGTAAGGGTTGCATGACATTTAGATTCTGGACGGGTCACTGCCCAAATGCAATTAACCACAAGTCCAGTATGCGTGGCATTGCAGTTTTGGGCCAAATATGGCCTAACAGTAACTAGAAGCATCCAAAGGTTTCCGTGGCATTTGTATTCAGGATCTTCTGTGGCACAAATGCAATAATAATACATTTATAATAATACATTTTATTTATATAGAACCTTTCCCATGGTCAAGGCGCTTCACAGAGTCTCATAAAAAAGCAGCAGGTACATGTAATATTGGATACAGATGTTTCCTGAACAGAATCTTAAACTGGCAGATATAGGCTATACAAAGGCATTAAATAGAATAAGAAACAATAAACCACAGTAAAATACTAGATTCAATACTAAAAGAAAGCCTAGCAAATAACATCATTTGTGATATAACACACACACAGAAATTATACTGAGCATCTGGACAGAGAGGAAGACTGGAAGAAGGGTCAGAATGTCAGGTTAAGTTAAACAGATGAGTTTGAAGTTGTTTTTTAAAGAATGGAGTCAGCTGATCTCATTAATTTTTGGAGGTCATTCCAAAATCTGGGCACTACACAGCTGAAGGCCCTGCTGTCACCCACAGAGTGCAGGTTAGTGTGGGGCACAACAAGATTGCCAGGATCAGAGGACCTGAGTGGGAGAACAGGAGCAGAGTGATGGAGAAGGTCACTGATGTAGCCCGGTGAGAGGCCATTTAAAGCTTTGTAGGTTATTAATAAAACTTTATATTCAATCCTGTAAGACACAGGGAGCCAGTGGAGGCGAAGCAGGATGGGGGTGATGTGCTCGCAGTTGCTGGACCATGTAAGGCCTCTTGCAGCAAAGTTTTGAATCAAATGGAGCTGTGATATAAAATTTGAAGGGACGCCTGACAGTAGGGAGTTACAATAATTGATGCAGGATGTGATAAAAGTATGGACAAGTTTCTCAGCATTAGAAAAGGAGAGGAATGAGCGAACACGGGATATGTTACGAAGACGAAAGTAAGAAAGTTTCTTAATGTGGTTTATGTGGGCTGAATAAGAAAGGGAGGAATCAAAGATGACACCAAAATTCCTTGCATCAGAAGAAGGTCTGATGAGATCACCATCAAGAGTGACTGAAAAGGAGCTCATTTTCTTAAGTTGGGCTTTAGTGCCAATCTGCAGGAGTTCAGTTTTGTTGCAGTTTAATTTTAAAGAGTTCTGCTCCATCCAGGTTAAAACCATAATAAATAAAACCATAAAATAAAATGTGTCATTTCTATTTTGGGCCAACAATAACCCAGCTAGGACTAACCACTTGTGTCTTTGTCTTTGGCAGAAACACTTTAACTGCATGGAAGTGTTAGGCACTTGTGACTGTTAAGCAAGGATGTTCCCAAAATAATAACATCAAGACTTTTAATTAATCCATAAATGTTTTACAAACCATCTGCATTTGATCCATGTTTGCTGTGACTGTGCAGTCTCAGTTCTCTTGGGGACACTTTTGTGCAGTTTTTGTAGTGTATCTGTGCCCAAATCCTGCTTCATATGTGGTCTTATTATGGATAAGCTATAGCTGTTGTGACGGGTGGCCTCAGCCGAGACACCAGCTGGATGGAAGAACCAGGGGAGAGAGCATCTCTGAGGCACTACCTCCCCTGGGACACTAGAGGGCAGCCCTCCTGGGCAGCTGTGGCACCACAGATTCCCGCAGGGCATGCTGACTTGGAGTTTGGTACAGTCCTCTTGGGTTCTGTGGGGGCCTCCAAGGGGGAGCTGCAGAGCCCTACAATGGACTTCCACCACACCTGAGAGTGATTCCAGGTCATACTGATGAACCACCTGGAGCACTCCCAGGAGTAGAATAAAAGGAGCCACTTCACTCCAATCGAGGAGCCAGAAGAAGGATGAAACTTGCAAGGGAAGAGTGGAGGCGGCTGAAGAAAGGACTGTGTTATGCTGCTGTATGGACTGTGCTGTACTCTGGGAAGCGAAGAAAAGCGCTTCCTGGTCTTGAATAAAAGTGTGTTTTGTGGTGAACCTGTGTCCTGCCTGTCTGTGTCAGGTTAGGGTGGCTGTACGTGCCCCTGGGCTTCACACTGTGCTTCGGCCTAGTTGTTTTTCACATGTTGTCTTATGAAGGTTTAGTTGTGGCCGAGCTGTGGCCCAGTTCTGGTGCTTATCATACCTGAGATATGGTTTAATAAGGGTTGATCTGAGGTTGTGTTCTGGTAGAGAGATTTGGATGAGTTCATCACCGTCATTCCACAAGGGTATGTGGGCCAAATGAAAGTGGTGAGCATGGGCCAGAGCTGGGCCCTTACTCACTTGCTATCTGGGGAGTCCAAATATCCCTGCTCATCCTAGAAGTCATTTTTTCACCATTCTCTGCTGTATGATGGAGACCGTATTTATGGAATTGGCGGCTTTTCTCAATGCATCTTCTTTTCTTACGGGACTCGTAGTTCTGGAATACCACTTCTTATATGTGTTGACCACGGCTGTCACAACATAATTCCAATACATGTCTTAGGGAAGTCCTATCATGATTTCCCTTTCAGATTGATGTGCTGGAGATCAAATTTAAGCACCAGCATTAGGTTACCTGCTATTAAATGACAGGGTTTTCTATGGCAGGGGATGCACACGTAACCTGAGTCCATGTGTGCATTGTGTGCGTGTGTGTGTGTGCGCGCATGTGTGTGTGTCTTGGTGCCACTCAAGCCTGGCTTGTGTCTGCTCACGTCCTTATTTCTGCTGACTGTCATTCTTCTCGGCTCTATTTTTAGACTGCCAAAGAAAACTGTGTTCTTTTAAATCATATCACTGGCGCCGCTGCCAGCCTGTAATCCATAGTGGCAGATGGCAAACTACCACACAACCTGATTTGGCAGTGTAGCTGTGGTGAAGAGAGGGTTGGCATTGATAATATTGAATGAAAAGCAATGCTGCAGCCAGCCATTCATATCCCGCCTGACTAATTGCGCTGTCGGTTTTGTTTAAGCTCTGAAGAAATGCAATAGTTTTTGATTTCTGTAAGAGAGCTTTTCCATCTTCAATTTAGGACAAGCACATTTTAAATAAAAAGACATCAATTAAAAATGATATACTACCTTCGAGTCACAAATGCAGAGCCAGTCGGCTTATGGCTGACTGACTGGTGGCACTGTTGTATGTCAATCTGTTGTGGATTTCTGCGCTTCATTTAACATGTGTGGCAAAGGTGCAGGAATGACGCCAACTGGGTCATCCCATTTAATTAATGAAAATTTTATTTGGCTTCAATGTTTCTCACCCTCGGGCTTAGCTAAACAAAAGGGTTCGGCTTTAGCTGTAGATTCAGGGTCTGTCTGACAGGAGGTCCTTTTTAACTTGTTAATTAAATAGAAGTTCTAATCACTAACCATGACCACATCATTATTAAAGGACACTGCCAAGCAGCCAATCACACCTAGCTAATTAACATAATAAATCACCTCCCTCCCAGGGTGTGTTAAAGATTGGCCAGAGCTTTGAAGACAAGCGCACTCCAAGTCACCTCCATAATTACGTACACAAATTCTCTGGCACTTAAATTTACTGTTATGTCCCGTCTTTAACTTTCTCAGATGTTAGACAAATGGGTGAAGCCTGTTAAAACTCTGCAGTATCCTCACAAAAAGTGAAAATGAACTCAGCTTATTCTAATGGGGCATGCATTTTTTGTCATCAAAAACAACCAAAAACTTTTCAAATATTTTGGAAAACGTCCCAATAAATGGTTCTACAGTATGCAAAATCTTCTTTTTTCCCCCATCTGGAAAATGTAAAAAAACACTGCATCCTAGCAAGATTGCCAATGAAATCGATTTGATTTTATGAACATAAATTACCGGAGTTCTTATATGACAACCAAACAAATGATGTCACTTGCACTACTGTAGAAATCCATCCATACAATACAATACAATACAGTTTATTTTTGTATAGCCCAAAATCACACAGGAAGTGCCGCAATGGGCTTTAACAGGCCCTGCCTCTTGACAGCCCCCCAGCCTTGACTATCTAAGAAGACATCCCTCCATTATCCAACCCGTTGTAGAAATCAATATGGAAATCCTACAAATGCGCTCTTTTTCAGTGGAATCAACTTAAAGTAGCTACGTAAAGATAACATTTCCTAGAAATCGCTTTTCAAATTTTAAAACATTAATTTTGAGTAAACTCAATCAAAGAAAACTGGGTAATGGCAATATACCGTAAAAATCCTTTCTGTAAATGGTGCTCTTAACTAAAGCAATATTGTTTACACGCAGTTTGTACTTTTTAATATGACTCCCAAGAAATTTGAGCCGGTTGCACTAGAAATGTCCCAAACCCACGACTTATTTCTTCAGACACCTTTACATGTCCTCTAGAACTGTTTTACACAGCACAGTACATACATGGATCCATCCATCCATCCATCCATTTTCCAACCTGCTGAATCCGAACACAGGGTCACAGGAGTCTGCCGGTGCCAATCCCAGCCAACACAGGGCACAAGGCAGGAACCAATCCTGGGCAGGGTGCCAACCCACTGCAGACATACATGGATGGATAAGCTATTTCTTAAGTCTTTATGTTATTTCTGTGGACTTCATTTGTTGTATTTGCAACTGTCTTTTCAAACATAAATATTTTCCTTGATCTGTGGGTGGAGCTCTAGGAGGCGGGGCCACTCTGATGTTACCACTACTGTGGTGTCCCTTAGGCTGTTTTATACTGAGTTAGATAACATGGCAGTAGGGATCATTTTGTTTGTTGAAGTTATTGTGAGTTCACTTTTTTTGACTGGATTTTCTGCTTATTTTTCACTTTGAGTGAGTTTACATGCACACACAAAACTGGGATAAGGTGAATAACCCAATTAAAGCAGAAACCTGTTTTTCAATAATCCCCGTTAACATTCACAAGTTATGGAGGTCTCCTTTAGCAAAACGCTCCAATATCATAAATGTGCTAAAAATAATTAAACACCATCAATGGCTGCCATAAATCAGAAAACAAGCTCATCGACATAAATTTAGCAATTTCTAAAACACTGTGACAGATTATTTCAAGCAGATGAAGAGAAATAATGTGATCACCTAAGCATTTTTCACTGGAAATGTATCTTTGTGGACGTTCCCACCATTCATTTTGATTTATAAAGATTAGTCATTGACTTTTTTGTGCACAAGCTAGAGGTTGACGGTTACCCTCCTCTTTCTGGGGCCTTCATCGTAAATTTTGAGATCTATATATTTGTTTTTAGGCTTCCCATTTGTGGGCCCTGGTCTAGGTGAAACAAGCAGGTGCCTTCAAAGCCTGGCTAAAGTCTGGTGAGACACTGTTGGACAGACCATGTAGGTTTCTGGCCTGCTTCCTAGCTATTTTTAGAGGCCTCATCTGTTTTGCCTTTTTTAAACTCCAATTCATAAAAGTAAAAAATCTTTACCTATAAAAGGAACTTTGTTTTCCTTGTTGGAGGCCAGCAGATTTTTTACAGTTCCCCTCTCCCTTTCTCAGTTTCTGAATATTAAACATAGGGCCCCTTTTGTTGGACCTGTATGGGTAGAAAGCCTGCTTCTTGATTTTGGAGCCAGGTTGATTTTGTGTCTAGGCCTCATTAAAGCCTTCAAGTTTAGTTTTTCCATCCATCCATTTTCCAACCCGCTGAATCCGAACACAGGGTCACGGGGGTCTGCTGGAGCCAATACCAGCCAACACAGGGCACAAGGCAGGAACCAATCCCGGGCAGGGTGCCAACCCACCACAGAACACACACAAACACACCCACACACCAAGCACACACTAGGGCCAATTTAGAATCGCCAATCCACCTAACCTGCATGTCTTTGGACTGTGGGAGGAAACCTGAGTGCCCGGAGGAAACCCACGCAGACACGGGGAGAACATGCAAACTCCATGCAGGGAGGACCCAGGAAGCGAACCCAGGTCACTTAACTGCGAGACAGCAGCGCTACCACTGCGTCACCGTGCTGCCCAGTTTAGTTTTTTTAAGGTGAAAACTGTTTTTAATTATTGAGATCATAAAAACTATACTAATTTTCAGACTACATTCCTAAGATTTCTGTGTTCAGTTAGTTGGCGTCCATGAGAGTGCCCTACAGTGATGCCCCACCTAGAGTGGGTTCCCATGACGCACCCACTGCTGACAGAATAGGCTAACACTAATCCCAGTACTGAACTGTATTAAACAAGTTTGAGAATGTTATATTTTACTATGCCACATCGTTTTGTGATTTGCAGCATAAACATACAAACAGCAGATTTCCAGCTAACATGTAAACAGATGGCAACCAGACAGAAAGAGAAGGCCATCTGTCAATTGTCCAAACTCACTCCAGTCAAAAGCATATGTCGGGAGCATTGAAGTTTACTGGGGCCAACCTACATACTGTAATATCACAAGATATTCCAAAGTGATTTAGAGTCACCAATGAACGATACACACATATTTTTGGGATGATGGATGAAAGGGGATGTACCCAGAGAAAAAACACAACAAGACTGGCCCACAATTTGAACCTAAGTCTCTGGTACTAACCAACATTACACTTGTATCAAAATTAGTGCAGGAAGTAATGATCTAATGCTCTTACGAGAGACGTTCAAAAAGTTTCCGCACTTTTCTATTTTCATTGGAAACGGTGAAGGCGGGAGGAGTTGTGATTGGTCGTGTCTGAGAGCGTCATGTGACTCGTTCTGTCTGGCAAGCTGGCTGCTCTTGCAGTTTAGTATAAGAGTTGTCACCCTGTGGTGAAGATGGCTGGGAAACCTGTAAACTGCACCAAAGAGGAACAGCGTTCTGTCATTCTCGTTTGTGAGCAGACGGTGTGCCGGGAGCACAAATTCATCACCGCATGTGTGGTCAATACGGGGATAAAGCTCTCTCAGAGTCATCTGTGAGTGGATTGAAATGTTCGGAAATGGCCGTACTAGTGTGACGGGTGCAGAGCGCTCTGGACATTCAGCTACAGCCATGTAATGATGATGTGAAAGCAACGGTGCATCAGTGGCTATGCACTCAACAAAACATATTTTTAGCTGATTGTATTAAAAAGTTGGTACGACGCTGGGAAAATTGCATTACAAAGGAAGGTGACTATGTAGAAAAGTGATGTCAATTGTTTTTGAAATTCTTAATAAAGAGTTAAAAAAAGTGTGGAAACTTTTTGAACGACCATCATTTTAAAACTGTAAAAAATAACTCTCAGTGCCCAACACCCACCAGCAGAAGTGACAGCACCCTCTGCACACATTTAGAGGCTTTCAGAGCTCTGCTCTGTTACAGAACTGACAAAAGAAAGAAATCATGATCGATGAGCAGAGAGCAGACTCACACAAACAGTTTATTAGGAGAGATGAGGCTCTGACCGCTAAGGACCTAAACTGGAATAAGCAGATCTGAAAACGGCCAGATGGAGCATTAGGAATGAGGCAGATGAACAATGAGCCTGTGCACAAAGTATTTCACAGCAGTGTCACTCCATACCTTTAAAAACTTGGTTAGCACTAATACATCACAGTTTGGCTGTTAAAATTTAGGGGCCATGGATGCTGCCCTGTGATGAACTAGTGTCCAGTGTTGAGCATGAACTAGTTCAGAAGAGCGCGTTCATTGAACAGTGAACTTAACGTTAACGTATTTGCAGGTGAACAACTTGAACGTGAACGAGTTCAGTTTTATGTGACATTTTGGATCTGGTTTAGGTCCACATTAAACATTTTGCCTTACCCTGTAATGTAGGGGTGGAGTCGAATCTAAATACGGTATTCGGATAAGCACAACTGCGGTGGGCTGGCACCCTGCCCGGGGTTTGTTTCCTGCCTTGCGCCCTATGTTGGCTGGGATTGGCTCCAGCAGGCCCCCGTGACCCTGTAGTTAGGATATAGCGGTGTAGCTGCTGAAATATATAAGGTGTCATCCGGCACGGGTAAGACGCGTGTCAAAAGAATTCTCAGAGTCCAAGAGTTCGTTTTAAAGGTATTTAGTGAAAGGTAAAAGCAAATAGTCCACACAAGAATAAAAGAAAAAATAGTTACACACGTAGAATAAAAGGCAAAAAAAAAAGGAAAAATGTATCTTCTTTAAACGTAGCTTTTCTTGAAAGACTTTAGTTATTTCTATACTTAAAGGTTCTTAATTTCTTCTTCTGTACGCCTTGGTGTACGGTGCGGTACTTAAGTAAACAAGTTTTCTTTACTTGTTATTTCTCACATTCAAAGAGCCCGTAGGCCATCGAGCACTGTTACGTGCGGTCACGTTTCTTCTTCTCTACTTAAAGGTTAATTTCTTTTTCTCTACTTAAAGGTTCTCAGCTTTTTCTTCTGTACGCTATACGTACGGCACAACACATAAATTAAGTGCTGTTAAGTACATATTTGCTTCACACACTCAAAAGGCTCGTAAGCCGGTTGGCGCATAGGCAAGTGCCCAGGCACGGTGACGTGCGGTCACGCTTAAAAACAGTATGCCCTTACACCTTATACAAGGCAAGGCTATCACTAGCTAACTGAAGAATAATGTTTACTCCAAGCTGTTAGAAATGGTAAGAATATACCACTAAGATTCTATTTACGGGGGTTATAGGAACCTCCCATTATTTATGCATTGTCATCTAAGAAATATTCGTGAATCTTATAGAACAAGGAAAATGGCTCTTACAAGCGGGTTGGATTATGGATGGATGGATAAGCACAAATAGTGGATTTTTACGAATGTTTATTTCGTACAAATTATTTGCCATTTATTTGTATTTGGAAAAAATAACATAAAACCAAATAGGCACTGTCTGCATCTGCCTGCTTGTGCTTAAGCTGCACCCCCGCAGACACGAGCACACAGTGAAGCTCCGCTTTCGCTTTTAGGAAAATGTTGTACTTTGCGAGGCCACTTTATATTTTTCCCCATTGGACATGCAATATGTGATGCAAATTTTGACCGGCAGTGTAATTTGACCGGCAGTGTAATACTACACGCTAGTTCCACAGTCATTTGTGTCATACAGTTGGAAATAGAGCATTAATTTATATGTTGTGAAATAAGGCGCTATATAGGTGCCTGACCCGGCACAGATCCACACTGAGGCACGTGTAAAAGCACAAAGACTTTTTATTTTTCTTCACCTGTGGGGCACGTCTTCCCAGTGAACCCCACAGACAATACACAGTCCCAAAGCACTTCAAATAAAGCACACCTAATCACCACAAATACGCCCTTCTGGCACCACCACTCCTCCCAGGCAGCCTCGTCCTCTTCCTCCTGATTCTGGCCCTGAGTAGTGGCTGCAGACTCCTTTTGTAGCCCTCCCGGAAGTGCTCCAGGTGGTAATTGGCCTGCACTTCCAGGTGTGGCTGCCCTATAGCCCACAGTGGCTCATTAAGCCATGCAGCTCCTCCGGGTGGTGGCCACGGAGACCAACAGGTTTGGGTCCAGAAGTCCCACCTCTGTGACCCCGATGTATCTCAGGAGGGCTGCACACAAGCATTCCGGGGGACGTAGAGTGCATCCCATGGCTGTTCCCCCTGATCCAGTGTTGAAGGGGTGTCCCAGCCACAATGTACACTTGCATCTATTTAATATCTTTTTTGACCAGGAGGATATTAGCAGGGCGGCATGGTGGCACAGTGGTAGCGCTGCTGCCTTGCAGTTAGGAGACACAGGTTCACTTCCCAGGTTCTCCCTGCGTGGAGTTTGCATGTTCTCCCTGTGTCTGCGTGGGCTTCCTCCCAAAGACATGCAGGTTAGGTGGATTAGCAATCCTAAATTGTCCCTGGTGTGTGCCCTGCAGTGGGCTGGCACCCTGCCTGGGGTTTATTTTCCTGCCTTGCACCCTGTGTTGGCTGGGATTGGCTCCAGCAGACCCCCATGACCCTGTGATAGGATATAGTGGGATTGAAGGATATTAGCATATGTGGTTTTACGTGTTTGTTGCTGGGTAGAACTCAAATTAAGTGTATTTAAATTTAAAAAGTCTTCATAATTATTGTATTTTATTCAAGAACACTGTAATAGTCTAATATAAGGCATGCAAAATTGAAAAAATTAAACTCATGGGTCATTTATTCTCACTCACTCCTTAAAAAATACAAAATGAACTGAATACGAACTCGTTCAAAATTAAAATGGTGAACTCTGAATGTGAATTTATTCATTTTAATCTGTGTGAACTGAACTTTGAGCTTGCTGTTGTGAGGTGTGAACTTGCACATCACTGCTAGTGTCCTGTACAGGGTTCATTTATGCCATGCATCCAGTCTTGCAGGTTAGCCATAGACTCTCTCTGACAATGAACTGGATAAGCAAGTTAGAAAATGAATGAGTACTCACACTGGGACGGTGCAGAATCTGAACTGTCCACTGTGGGAGTAGAGGTGCTACATGAGCATTGCAGGCCTTCTCGTATTATAGCAGAACACACGCAAAGTTGGCATCCAAAAACATTGAACTGTTAACACTCACTCCGAGGCCATGCTTTGACCCCAAGAAAAACTGTTATTTTTCAAATAGTTTATAGTTTATTTTGCTGACACTTAGCCTGCC